>NW_028261386.1:71356208-72031208 GCF_051295495.1 Thamnophis sirtalis | reverse complement strand
GAAAAGTATCCATTTGCTGATTATGTAAAGGTCAATCAAGAACAAATATTAACACAAGTTAAAAATAGGATTTAATGAATGTGCAGAACACAAAACATAAATATTGAAATCATCATCTTCTTCTTCTACTTATTCTTCTTCTTCCATCTATCTATCTATCTATCTATCTATCTATCTATCTATCTATCTATCTATCTATCTATCTATCTATCAAGAGCCAAGGTGGCGCAGTGGTTAAATGCAGCACTGCAGGCTACTGCTAGATCAGCAGATCAGCGGTTCAAATCTCACCGGCTCAGGGTTGACTCAGCCTTCCATCCTTCCGAGGTGGGTAAAATGAGGACCCAGATTGTTGGGGGCAATATGCTGACTCTCTGTAAACCGCTTAGAGAGGCCTGAAAGGCCTATGAAGCGGTATATAAGTCTACTGCTATTGCTATTGCTATTGCTATCATCTTCTATCTTTCTCCAATCTATATAAAAAGGCTGTATGTATGTATGTTCCAGTGGTGGGTTCCGGATCCTGTTGCAACCGGTACAGTGCAACAGGGCCGAGCATCCACCACATGCATGTGTGCAGCATTCATGCAGCGCATGCATGTGTAATTACCACCCACAATGCTCCAGCCACTCGGTGGAGTGCCATGCAGGCGCCATACGCTCTGTTTGCATGTGCAGAAGCCTCGATCGACTCAAATACCAGTAAGGAGGATGGGCAGGCATGTGAGCCCTCTGGAGCACTGTATTGGAACAGTACATGATGCTCCCAGCAGGCACCACTGGTACGCCCATACCGGGACATGCCATTTGTATCCCACCATTGGTATGTTCCAGCATAACTTTGGAGCACCTTGAGCAATTTCAACCAAACATGGTACACAGATGACGTTTCCTTTGGAAACAAATACTGGGGAAGAGAAATCGTGTGTGTGTGTGTGTGTGCGCGCGCGCGTGCGCGCCAGCATAACTCTGGAACACCTGGGCTGTTCAGGAGAGGGGGTGCAGCATCCTAGAGCGGCAATTGTTTGTTATGTCAGTTCCTTTGCAGTTTCCTCTGGAAAGCCAGCTGTAATGTTCGACCTCCAGTGGATCAATGGGGAAATGCCTGATGGATTTGGGGCAAAATGCCAAGATCGTAGACAGGGCAGGAAAGAGGAGGACAGGGTTGATGGGCATGGGAGGAGGGAAAAGAAAGGCCCCTCTCAATGGCTCCCTGTCAGACAAATGCTTCAACGTCTATAAATACCCAGGCAACACCAGGTTATCAGCTAATAATATAATAAAAATACAAACAATACTGGCAAGTAAAAGCATTATATAGTCAATGTGTACAAATGATGATGGGGAAAGTGAATAGAGACTAAATCTGGCAATGGCTTACAATTGGACTATTAATAAAATAAACTGAAGGCTTGATTTTAGCTGCACAAGAACACGCTATTCAAATTAATGCAACTAAGGCAAGAATTGAAATACTGTCAAATTTGCACAAAAGCAGAACAAACAGTAGGTCATACACTCAGTTCTGAAGATTGCAATAAACAATAACATAATTCTCGCAAAAATGATTCACTGGAACATCTATAAAAATTATCATGTGACAGTAATGAATTGTTGGGGTTATAGTGTTGAAAAAGTAGGAAAAAAATCATAGATTAAAATATTGTGGGATTTCTGAATACTCATCTCACAACACACCAGGTTCAACTGTGGTTGAAAAGAAGAAAGTGTGGATAATTGATGTGGCAATACCAGGAGATAATAAAGACTTCAAGTTGTTAGGAAACAATCGCTTCATGGTGTTTTGTCAAGCAATACTGTCTGATAACAATGCCATTTCTAATAATTTTATGGCCTCCAATAAATCAGGATGATCAAAAGAATACTCCTGGACTGAAATGTGGTTCTAATACCTTCATATGTGTACAGTTATATTGACTTTAATATGAATTGTTTAAGTGTTGAACATTTATAATGGCACACCACTGAGAGTTTGGCAGCTAAATCTTTAAAATATGGGGAAATGCAGAAAATACTTCAGTAATGGCATAATCTCTTTGATATATTTGTTCATGTGGAGTCACAGTCTGTTAGACATGGTCCCTCCTGGCATGCAGTAGTATATAGCAGGTAGATGTAACTTTAAGAAATCCAATCCAATGGCAGTATTCCAGGATTTGAAGGGCTGCCACAAAGAAGAGGGAGTCAACATATTTTCCAAAGCACCAGAAGTCAAGACAAGAAACAATGGATGGAAACTATTCAAGAAGAGAAGCAACCTGTAATAAAGGAGAAACTTCCTAACAGTAAGGACAATTAATCAGTGGAACAGCTTGCTTCAGAAGTTGTGGGTCCTTCATCACTGGAGGTTTTTAAGGAAAGACTCAACAGCTACTGTCTGAAATGGTATAGGGCAGTGTTTCTCAACCTTGGTGACTTTAAGTCCTGTGGACTTCAACTCTATGCTGGCTGGGGGATTCTGGGAGTTGAAGTCCACAGGACTTAAAGTCACCAAGGTTGAGAAACACTGGTATAGGGTCTCTTGCCTGAGCAGGGGGTTGAACTAGAAGACCTCCAAGCCTGAACCAAACAAATACTATATCTGGGTAACAAATACCACTTCAGATGATATAGTAAGTCAACAGCAGTAGCAGTTAATTGTAGCCAGATGCCATAGAGAGCCCAAAGATTTGAACCTGTGAATTTCCATGGTCTGATTATCCTGATTTCAATCCATTTTCATACTTGCACCTGTAGTTTTATATAGCTGCAACTGTTTCATTACTTAATTGAACAGCTGAGAGAAAGAAATAGTTCATCTAAGGAGGTGAAAAAAGAAATTAAATAAGGGGTCTATAAATCCTAGAGAAGCATGAATAAGATGAACAAAATACCTTGCAGAAGAAATAGTGATGTTTTGCCTGAAAATAAATTTGAGATTAATTTGGACAGCATTATTTATACTTTTGAGAAAAGCTCTAGTAAATGGCTTTATTTTCAAAATGACTCAAGGGTGTTGATGCTTATTTAAGATTCAGAATCTGGTCTCAAATCTATGGTTTTGGTTGTTGTGTTTTTCCTTTCCAGCACCATCCTACCTATATTTTCTAAATAATAAGTATGAGGAAAAATAAATTCCACTGAATTCAGTGGGAGATATTCTTAAGTAATTTCCCATTGTATTGCAATGTTACATTGCAATATTTATACAATACATTTTGCATCAGATTTACTCCTACACAGACAGACATAGAGACACATTCCAATGGCTTCCTCTGTCTGTGGACTGAATAAAACAAAACATACATTAAACAAACAAACAAATGCTCTTCTGATTCAGTTATTAAAAATAAAATTCTGCATAGAAGTCTCTTGGAAGGATTTGGGTAAATGCAGAAACAGAAGCCAAGTACAAATTTGTGTGGTTTAGAAGAAGATGAAAAATAAACAAACACTCAACCTGATCATGTCAAAGGTGCTTTCCCTCCCTCAAAATGCACCTGGAGTATTTTCTCCTTGAGGAAGAAGAAGAAAACGTTTCATTTCTCATCCAAGATGCTTCATCAGTTCTGATGGCAGAGAGATGGAAGCAGTTTTGGGATTCAGCCAGTTCGCACCTATTCGGGAGAATCGGTTGTTAACTTTCTAAGCAGTTTGGGGAACCAGTTGTTGGAAGAAATCTCATTTTGTCCCCCCCCACACACACACTTTACAGGGCTAATCCTGTAAGGATGGCAGGAAGGAAACATTCTGGTGTTGTTTCTAACCTAATCTTTATTGCCCTGCTTACAGAAACTGCCTCTACAGTTAACCTTTATTACATTGTAACAGCTAAGGTGAAACGCCTATCAACGCGACATAGAGTTGGCCACACCCACCCAGGTCACATGACCACTGAGCCATGTCTGCCCAACTGGTCATTAGGGCAGAGAACCGGTTGTTAAATTATTTGAATCTCTCCACTGGGTGGAAGGCTAGGTTCTGATAAGATGGTGGGGGATTGGGATGGAAGGATTGTAAGGAAAGGAAGGAAGCAATCCCACCACCACCATCCCATTAGAACCCATCTTTCCATCCCCCTGCCAACAGAACTGATAAAGCTTCTTGAATGAGAAGTGAAATGTTTTCTTCTCCCTCCTCAAGGAAAAAATAGTCCAGTTGCCTTTTTCAAGAAAAAAGTTGAGACAGCTATGACCTGGATGAATCAGAATCTGGACAGGCACTCGACCTGATCCAAACAAACAATAATCAGAATTTCAATTTATATCACATTGCTGAAGCGCTAAAATCTGCATTAGCTCCTTCATTCTATACAGATGGCACAGTGGTTAGAATGCAATACTTTAGGCTAATTTGGCTGACTGCCAGCAGTTCAATTCTCACCACCTCAAGGTTAACTCAGCCTTCCATCCTTCCAAGGTCAGTAAAATGGGGACCCAGATTCTTGAGAGCAATATGCTGACTCTGTAAACTGCTTAGAAAGGGTCGTAAAGCATATGAAGGGCTATATACATACACCTTAGTGCTTATTGCTCATGCTATTCTTTAAGCCACTTAGCAGGAGGAGTAACCAAAAGGGGTATTTATATGTGGAAAGAATAGCGTGCCCTTAGATGGTTAGCCCAGGCATTGGGGCTTCAAAGATTCAGGCTTATAGCAGCATTTTATTTACCTTTTGTCTGTGAACAGCACTCATGGTAGATCATAGAAAATGCCTGTGGGATTGTTGGATATTCATAATTTTTGGAAAGTGCCATTCTTGATCATTGTTCCTGTGGTGACTGAACATTGTAAACTAAATACTGACATGGAGGGAAATCATCTGACATGGGCACACTGCCTTCCACCTCAAAAGTCATTTTGGAAGCTCCTGTGCACTTGCACTGAAGCAGGATTTCTAGAGGCAGAATGAAACCACTCTTATTTATATATTTTTTAAGAAATGTTTTCTCAGAAAGCATGGTCTATTTGGATCTATGGATGGCCAGAACTCAAAAAAATGAGTTAAGTGTTTTTTGTACAAATAAGCCAAATGTTTTCAATGCAACTGTTTTTACTGAGAACACACTGAACCTGTTGTAGAGAATGTATATAGACTACTAATAATTTTCATGGGTTTTATAAAAAAAATGATTGTATCTTTTTTATTAAAACATTAACTATGTAAGTAGCTTCACCTGCTTTTTTTTAAATAGAATAAATTTTCAACGTCATAAACATTGTCTTTGAAATGATTGCAGTGAACAACTGATTAGAAGCAAGACCATTGTTAAGTGAGTCTTGCTCCATTTTACAAACTTTATTGTCACAGTTGTTAAGTGAATCATGACAGTTGTTAAGTTAGTAACAGCATTGTTAAGTGAATCTGGCTTCCCCATTGACTTGGCTTGTGTCAGAAGGTCACAAAAGGTGATCACATGACCCTGGGACATTGCAACTAGCCAGTTGCCAAGCGATCAAATTTTGATCATGTAACTGTGGGGATGCTGCAACAGCCATCAAACTGAAAAATGCTTATAAGTCACCTTTCCTCAGTAACTTTGAATGGTCACTAAATGAACGGCTGTAAGTTGAGGATTACCTGTATCCAACAAGACCCACTTACAACAAGAAAAAAATATTGGCAAATGCTTTTCTGGGACAGAAAAAGGGACAGGCTGAATTATTTACAGCCTGGCAGTAATCTTGGTCTAGACATGAGTATCTTAAATTGGCTTAGAGAATTTGGTGTGATCAAAAGACAGAAGCAGCTAATGGTGCAATTCAGACATGCCAACTTTCTAACCTGGCTACAACAGACAATGAGGCTTCTTTCTCCACTTCTGTATTTTGAAGAAATAATTGACATATGGTAGAAGAGGAGCGGCAACATAATTACTATTGCCTTAGCAAATGAATTATTCCTCTATTTTTTTAAAAAATTAATATAGCCACCTGTTCTGACCCCCTCCTCCGTCCAGTAATGAATGCTGAGACAAACTTAACTGGAATGTACTTTAATAGCAAGACACCAAGAGCTCGGTGGCTGAAAGCCAAGCGGAACAAACAGATAAGGATCTTGGCAGCAACTCAGACAAACTCAGGCAGCAATAAACACAGATAAGTCTTGGCAGCAATCCAGCCTGCCAAGCTCACAGTAATGTCCTCCGACATTCAATCCTGCGTTGACTTCTGCAAAGAGGTGTGTGTGCACAAGTAGCTTTTTATAGTCTGGAGAGGAGCCTAATGACCACTAGCTGAGTGCAATCACCTTCTGTAATTGCATAATTGTTCCTGACGCCTAGTAGCTCTTCAATGGTGTGCATCCAGGAACAACTCACTACTGGCCTCCGGCTCACTCTCCCTTGTCTCCTCCCCACTGGTCCAAGGCTCAGGTGCCTCCTGGTGGCCAACCAGCCTCTCTGCGTCCTGCTTGGAGTTGGAACCCTGTCCAGGGTCCTCCACATCCTCCAGAGCTGACTCAGAGGGCCCCTCGCTGTCGGAGTCTGGTGGCAGCTCCAACGGCACCTGCTGGGCCACAACAGCCACCTACTCCTATAGACTCTGGCTGGCTTAATGTTATTGTTGTTCAGACTATGGCATCCTGTGGGCAAGCTACATTGGTTTTACTGTTGCATAAATGTCAGATCAGTGATAGCAAAACTGCTTAAACCAGCCAAGGTTCTCTAGGTGTTACAACCTGCAAATTTGAGAACTGCCCATCACAGGTTAAAAAAAATACCCTATGGATTTATTGTTAAAGAATGTAATAATATGTTGCAAAAGAAACTGGTCAGCTAAATCAGTATGATATAAAACCTGAAGATTTAGGCAAGTCAAAACAAAGTTTAAGAATTAGCTGAAATTTAAAACAAAAAGTGAAAAGAAGACTGCACCAATACTCTATTTCCATAAGAGAAGATGGGCCAGAAAGTTAGTTACACTGATATTCCAACAGAAAATGAATGAGATAGAAGAATTTCTGGAACATGTTAGGCAGCTCTAAATCTTTTAAAGGAAGAATAGGCTTAGGAAACCTAGTTCAGATTGGTGACACCTCCATGCTACATAATATTGCCTATCTCCAATGCATCTATAACATACAAATCACAATATAGGCATCATTCCCCCATTGGCGCCTAACTCTGCAGAGGAAGATGAGTTGGAACTGGAGCTATTGGAGATCAAGGGGGCAGCTTTGTGCCTTTGAAGAAATGTGAGGAGGAACATGCTGAGTCAGGCCAAGGCCTTTCAGGATCAGGATGGCTTATAGCAGAGAGGAAGGGGGCAGGATGACTAATAGAGGCTAATCAGTGAACATGAGAGACTGGCAATGTCTTGTCTGTGCTGGATTGCTGCCAAGGGCCTGTCTGTCTGTTAATAAAGTCCTTGAAGTATCTTTGTTCTTGACATGCTTTGGTGTGGGACAAGGGGGGTCAGAACAGATAGATATTAGAGCCATGGTGACACAGTGCTTAGAATGCAGTATTGCAGGCTAACTCTGCCCATTGCCAGGAGTTTGAGCCTTATCGTTTCAAAGTTGACTCAGCCTTCCATCATTCCAAGATTGATAAAATGAGGGCGCATAATGTTGGGGGCAAGATGCTGACTCTGTAAACCACTTAGAGGGGCTGTAAAGCACTAGGAAGCAGTGTATAAATTTAAGTGCTACTGCTATATTTCTCCCCTATACTAGTTCAACCTAGTATGTCTGAAATGAGCTGATATCCACATTCCTTTCATGGCAGATGTGCTTCAGCTTGCTTGGCATTCTTGGCTTCTTTCTACACACTCAGAATAGATTGTGGTCAGTTTCTTAAGTCTACTTTGAATTTGGAGTGAATAGATTTATCCTTACTCTGCAAAATGAAGTAAAATTTAAGCAAAGTCACGCTCTACTGTTTATACTGCTGCATATGCTTTAAAAACATGATGTTTAAAGCAAGCAAATATATATCCTTTAAAAGCAGCCATTTGACAGGTTAGTGAACCTACTAAAACCAAGAAATGCTATAGGTTTCACTGCCTTTGTGCATATATAAATCTGTAAACCACCAAATACCATCCAGAAGTTGTTATCATCCTTATACAAAAGTTCTAACATATGAACTGTGAGAAAATGATTACGATTCTTTGGAGGATCAGCATGTTTTGAAATAGGTAACCCAGACAGCATCACAATATACATTCAGATTGGTGCTAAATCAAGAAAATACATTCCTTGAACCACTCCTCTCATTCCCACATTCCATATTCTTGACATCTATGCCACATTGGATGAAATAAGGCCCTATGCTCAACTCCAGCCAAAAGATTCTTCTTTGCTTGAAGAGTAATCCATACAGGTAAGGAAAGCTTGTAAAATTAGCAAATTAAGCCCTGGTTTTTACCAGGATGGTAAACCAGTGCTGAAGTTATATACAATTTCAAGCTGTAGATAAAGCCTTATATAGGAAACCAAGAAGAACGTTTGTGGCTCTGACTAGTCCAGCAAGCTATTCTTGATTGGCCAATCTAATCCTGTGGGAAGCTTCAGAACATGAAATGAGCACAGTATCATCTCCTCCTCCTTCAAGTTCACCAAAAGCTGAGATTGATTTAAGAAGCATCTTGTGTTGTACTGGAGGTAATCTTTATTATCATGTCTACAAATCATGACTAATCATATCCTTCATAATATACTTCATGCTGCCTTAGAACTGTTAAGGCTGATGGCCATCCCAACATATTGTGGAAGCACACTCCAATGTTTAAATATTCACTGAACAAAATAGTGCTTCCTATATTCTTTTCTGAATCTGCATTATGCGTTTTAATTGTATAAGACATCTTTAGCTATTGTGAAGACTTTCTAATCCAAGTTAGATCCCAACTCTAGTCCAAAAATAGGGATTACCAGATTGTTAAAAGGGAGGGTTTTTTATAGTAAATGATCAGCATTTTCAATTGAGCCTGGGAGCCTACTGGCAACTAACATCTACGGTAACTGCTATATTCTGCACTTCCAAGTCATTTTCAAATGCAACCTTGCATTTGATTACAGTAATGGAGTGCTAAAGGATCATGGTCTAAACTGGGCTGTAAATGGTCACCAATCAAATCTAAGCAAAGATCCCCACCTTGAACTGAAGCCAAGGGTCCAGAAGGACCCTCAAGTCATGAACCAATTCTGCAAAGAGCATGATCCCAGCCATAATAACTGCTGAGACTGATTCAATTGGTCAGATGGCTGTTAATGAATAACACCTTTGCCTTGCTAAGAATTAATCTGTATTAGTTCCACATTATCCAGTTTCTGACTTCTGATACCAATTCAGCTTGAGCTTGGCCTGAGGTCACAGCGTTTGACTGGGTATAAACAGCATATTGATGGTTCTTCACTCCAAACCAGCAGATTATTTCTCTTACTGGTTTCATGCAGATATTAAACTATCTGTCAGAGAGAAGTTTTGTGTTATTCCAACAGTTCTCAAACTCTCAAAGCTTCATGGTGAAGTAGATATTGTCAAAAGTATCCAGTTCATGGGACAGCTTCTTCAAGAGAGGGCATGCTATTACCTTCTTCAAGTAGGGTTATCTTCCAGCTCCAGTGTGTTTAGTCTAATGGTTAAGGCATCAGTCTAGAAAGTGAAATACCATGAGTTCAAGTCCCATCGTAGCCATGAAACACAGCTGGGTGACTTTAGGCTGGTCACTCTCTCTCAGCACAAGCAACTTCAAAGGTTGTTTTTGTGGGGAAATAGGAGGAGGAAGTTGTGTTGGATATGTTGACCACCTTGAGTTATTTGTAAAAATAATAAAGATGGGATACAAACAAACCAGGTGGGGTATGGAACTAGCCCATGTGTGGCAGTTCTTACACAGGGTATCTTGTCCACTTCTTCTGATTCCACAAGCTTGAAAAATCCCAGACAATAACATAAGCAGAGGCTTTTCAAATTGGGTATCCTACAAGAACTCAACGCGGTTTCATGAGAAAATGAGAAGGGGGGGTTCACTTGACCGCAACCAATTTGTTATCACTAGAGCAGGGGTTCCAGGATTTCTTTTTAAAGCCAACACATTTCAGAGCTTTAAAAAGTTTGGAAAGCTCCCTGATAAAAGATGCTGTTTCATGTACTACTTGTTCTGCAGTAGATTCTTCCTCTGATGTCCAACAAAGGAGACAGACGAACAACTTTGAGAAAAATTATACTGGCACAGGAAACAATGAAAATAAAATTGGGGAGCAGAAGTCTCTCAGTGTCATGTTTTAAATAGCGCAGTTGAGATCTTTGCAATATTTTTAGCTCAGAGAGGGCATTGATGTCAAAATAAACAATTGACGCCTCATCTGAATCAAATTTAAATGTTAAGGCAGCTCATTATGACTTATGTCCAGGAAAACTTTCCCATCAGTACATGGAATGGGAAAATTCACTTGCAGAAATAACAAGTTAAAATATTGATGTCCACATTAACCTTTCTGGGATTTAGTTACTATAAATTATTTTATCCCATTAAATGTGGATATTTGATACATCTTCTTAGAACGAAAGCTGGTCTTGTAGAAGACACAACATGAATTATCATGGATGTCTTTCATATACTTTTATTTAACACATCAGTAGAAGTTGTATAGTAGAGTAACATACTGTGCATGCTGACTTCTTCTCCTGAATTCTGTTCACAATGACTGAATCTTGAAGAAATTTCAAGTCAGTAAACAAAGGGGGGGAGGGATTTCCTGCTAGGTAATTCAAAATTCTTACTTATAATATAGTAAAATGGAAAATCCCCAGGTTCCTTGGTTAAACTCTGTTTAACCCATTGGTCTTGTCAAAGGTGTTTGCAAGAACCAGAAAGGAAATTTAACAGTTCCAGAACTGCATTTTTTTTTGGCAGGAAGAGGAGATAGAAATTAAAGCAAATCATCCACAGTCACAGTGACAGTTCTTTTAAAAAATATCAGCACATAATACATGTACAGTTAATCCTTCAATGAGGGGTTAACCTGCTGTCTTTTTTCAATCCATGAGAAATGTTTCTGTGGGGAGTTTCCTCACTCATCTTTCAGACTGACAATATGCTGTAATAAATTTAGTCCAGTCAGGATAATTCCTCCTTCTCCTCCTCTTTCTTCAGTTGCTCAAATAGTTGCTCAACTATTTCTGTGGGTCTTAAGAACAACTTATTTTATCACTGAACTCTCCCAAGGAAGACAACAAAAAACTGAAGACACTTGATAGGTTAAATCAGGATAGGGGAACATGTTTGTTTGCAGAAAGATCTGAACCACAATTATCTAGCAATCCCAGAAGGGTTAGTGAAGAACAATATTGGTGGCAACTGTTAGGCATTATCTGAAGGACAGTATGTTCACCATGTCAGGACTAAAGGAAGCATCTCCAGATCTTAAAATACCAGTGCAGGATCTGGAGATGCTCACAGTGCTTTCAGTAATAATTTTGGTAAGAAAGATATTATATATTGGATATCCAGACTGGAATTGAACTTAGTCCAAAGTCATTAAAAAAACATGACAGAGAATAAGAACAGAGTAGGATCCAAATTGTTTGTTCTCATCTCTGTTCTGTTCACAGCTATTCTGAGACTCAGACACTTGGAAAAAAACATAGAAGAAAACATAGAATGTTATAACACTTCCAAGCTAATTTTAGACAAGGCCATTTGAATTTTGCTGGGTAGAGATCAGAAGCCTTTGGGTGATTTGAAAATCCACTTCTAAATTAATAGTGCAATATGTTTAATGGAGATTCTCAATCATCCAGGTCATGTTTGTCCCAAAGGTGCTTTTTCAAAAGATAACTAGACTTTCTTGGGTTTCTTTGAAAATATTTTGCTTCTCATCCGAGAAGAAAAAACAAACAAACAAGAAAGTCCAGTTGCCTTTTGGGATAATAGAACAATACAGAGACGTCTTCAGACAGTGCTAGCTCTTTGGCTTGGAAACAGAGATGAGCACCACTCCCTAGAGTCGGGAACTACAAGCACATATGTGCGAGGAGAACCTTTACCTTTATCTTTACCTTTAGGCAAAAGGATGGTATGTGTTTTAAAAAATATTACTCAGCCTAGCAAAGTAACAAGCTGGTTCTTTGAATCATACCAAAAAAAAATATTTCTCCTTAAAAGGGGAGGTACATTTTAAAAATGTTGTTTGCCATTTTTAGTGCATCCAAATAAACTGAAAAGCTAAGACACTAATGATTATACAATAGCCAAGTTTGCCTTGAACTTCTAGAGACTTTGGCAAGAAATTATTTTTTAAATCAACCACATGGTTGATATGTTCTTTACTCACTTTTCATCTATATTTTACCATAGACCTTCCAGCAGAATGTCACCTGATTGTTTTCTGACTTATGCCAAACACAGGCAGATAAATTATTAACTCTTTTCTTTGATGCAAAAAACAAAAAGGGCCCAAACGAAAGCAGATGTTAACACAGGTGACCCAAAAGTATAGCATTATTTCCAAAGGGCCATAAATAAAATCCAAAGCTGTCTTGAGAACTGAACAAAAGTACAGACTCTGAACATTGTGAACTTAACTCTTTCTATGCCGGATCCTGTTAAAAATCTGGGAAAGCGTTGTTTTTTCTCCTGAATGACAAAAGAAAGAGAATGCACTTATTTGTCTGAAAGATTTATAAGCTGTTCTTTCATCACAGGATCCCAGGATCATAAAATGTGCTGACATGCTTATGCAGTCTGAAGCCTAAGTTTCTGTATTCATGGGAGAAAACCTCCCTTTGGAAAATGAATGGAGTGGGGGTTGGGGATGAAGACTTCAGTCTCAAGTACCAGGAGATACTTTACTTCTTGCTGCTCTGGCCCTTTTTGCTGGAAGGCAGGCACTAAAAATCCAGCACAGTTGAATAACTCCTGGCTCGCCATTTGCAGTGGAAGACAGCTGAAGTTTCCAAACCAAAGGCAGCTCAAGATAGTACAGATGTTTGGCTACGTCAAGCAGTGTCGGTTTCATCAACTTTCTACCATAATGAAGAGTGAAAACATTCTTGCAAGATTTAGGAATTGGTCAGATCCTTTGGGAGCCAATTTAGAAGAACAGAGACCTGAATGTTCTTAAGATCTTTTTCGGTGCATTTTGTTCTCTAGTAAGCATGTTCATTCTCTCTCCCTCAGAGAACACACATGTGCACAGGCCCTTCCTTTCAACTAAACATAAATAAATAGACTAGCCAATCACATGTTGGTGTTTATTTCCTCTAGCATATTTAGGATTTTTTAAAACTAAGGCTATGATACCATCACCAGAACATCTTTATAAACTGACATCTAACATCTGACCACCACATCAATTTCCTGTAATAAAAAGGTTTTAAATACAATCATCAAGAATTTGTATCTTCAAAAAACAAGTCAAATCTACCATAAGTTACCATTTCAGCATTTAAACAAGAAAAACAAAAGGTACAGGTAGAGAATAGGTGAAATCTGGCTCAACAGCAATAACTACAAGAGGAATCTAGGAGTCCTAGTGAAGAACCACTTAAATTTCAACATGTTATTAGTGTGCTGCAGCTGCCAAAATAGCCAATGCAGTCCTAGACTGTATTAACAGAGGGATAGAATCAGGATCATGTGAAATGTTAGTACTGTTTTATAATTCCTTGGTAAGGTCACACTTGGAATACTGCATCCAGTATAAAAAAAAATGTTGAGACTCTGAAGAGTGCAGAAAAGAGCAGCAATGATTAAGGGGCTGGAGGCTAAAACATACGAAGAATGGTTGCAGGAATTGGGTATGTCTAATCTAGTGAAAAGAAGGACTAAGGGTGGTATGATGGCAGTGTTCCAATATTTGAGAGGCTGCCACAAGGAAGAGGAGATCAACCTATTTTTCAAAACACCAGAAGGCAGGACAAGAAGCATTGGATGGAAACTAATCAAGGAGCGAAGCAACCTAGAAATTAGGAAAAATTTCTTGACAGTGAGAACAATTAATTAGTGCAATGGTTTGCCTTCAGAAGTTGTAGCTACTCCATCACTGGAGGTTTTAAAGGAAAGAATGAACAGCCACTTGTCTGAAATGGTATAGGATCTTTGCTTGAGCAAAGGGTTAAGCTAGAAGACATTCAAGGTCCCTTCCAACTCTGTTATTCTGTTCTGTTCAG
This sequence comes from Thamnophis sirtalis, assembly GCF_051295495.1. Taxonomy (NCBI): domain Eukaryota; kingdom Metazoa; phylum Chordata; class Lepidosauria; order Squamata; family Natricidae; genus Thamnophis; species Thamnophis sirtalis. The sequence goes on along the minus strand of NW_028261386.1, from coordinate 72,017,088 downwards.
CTCAATCGATAGATTTGAATGCATTTTATTTGTTAGATGGGCTGGTGGTGTTGTGTATTGATCCCCACAGGGCAGTGATGGCTAACCCTTCTGCCATTGTGTGCCAAAAGTGGGGGGAAGCATGGGGGTTGTGCAGGTGCATGCCCACACTCATAATTCTATGTGCCCACCCCCCCATAATGCACATGCAACACTTCCCCCACCCCCGCGCTCCCCTTACTTTTGCCACGCAATGGCATGGTGTACCTGCTTTTTGCTCTCCCCAGACTCCAGACCCTTTCTAAGAGCCCGGGGAGGGCAAAAATGGCCTTCCCCACCCCCCAGATGCCCACCCAAGGCTGAAAACGGCCTGTTTGCCGACTTCCGGTTGGACCGGAAGGCCTATTTTTCACTCTCCCCAGGCTCCAGAGCCTTTCTAAGAGTCTGGGGAGGGTGAAAACGACCTCTCCTGCCTCCCAGACGCCCTCTGGAGTCTGGAAGTAGCCTGTTTTCTGACTTCCAGTTTGTGTGTTGGGCCATTTTTCTCCCTCCAGAGAGTGAAAAACAGCTGAAAATAAAGGCAGAAATCAACTGGCCAGCACACATATGCACACTGGAGCTGACAAGGCAACACCTCATGTGCCTTAAGAAATGGCTCCATGTGCTCCCTGTGGCACGTGACACGTGCCATAGGTTCGCCATCACAGCCATAGGGCAAGCATGACCTCCCCTATTTCTCCCATAAAAACTAGACAAGAGAGCAAACCAGGATGATTCCAAGCAACCAGAAGCTGTATCTTTACATACCAGGAGAGAGACTTGCCGAGTTAGGAAAATACTTGACCAGCAGGCTCCAATAACATCACACTCTTTCCTGTATAAATTCCTAGATCTTTTCACCTCTCCAATTTCACCATGTTATTCAAAGTTAGTTTTTCTTATCCCTGAATTGCTTTAGGCCTCTAGAATCTATGTATATTCTCTGTTGAATTTGAACATGTCAGGATCATTTTCAGAGACAAAGTATACAATGGTGGTCTATACCAGAATATGAACAAAGCCCATTTTATTTTCTAGAAGAGGTTTACCAAAGTCCAAATATTTGGCTCACCAAACCCTAATAGTGGATAGCCGACTGTTTAATGACAAAAATGAAACAGCATAATCATATCAACTTGAAATAAAGTAACCTAAAACAAATGAAACAGCAAAAAAACACCATATGGATGTGTGTGTGTGTGTGTGTGTGTGTGTATGTGTGTACACAAAAACAAGATAAAGAGTAGACATAACAAATGTAAAATATTATTTTAGTACCTTCAGTTCAGATAATTAGCTCATAGTGTAAAGGATTCAAATAATGTTCATGGATATAAACTGAGTTAACATTAGATTCTTTCATGGTTATAGTAATAGCATTTTTTTGCAGTAGAAACAAAGTATTTTATGTTTCCTTTATTTGTGTTTTTGTATGCCCCCTTTCTGCAGGCTCTGGGCAACCGAGAATATAAACCAGTGGTGAAATCTATTTTTTTTTGCTACCGATTCTGTGGGTGTGGCTTGGTGGGCATGGCTTGGTGAAGTCATGTGACTGGGTGTGCGTGGCTATGTAGTCATGTAATTGGGGGATCAAAAGACAGAAACTCACTTTAACAATGTCCTGCTGGAGCAGGGTTGAACTAGATGACCTCCATGTCCCTTCAAGCCCTGAATCATCCTCTGAAGCTGCATCTATTGCCAGGTTTGTAGTCCTTCCTTCCTTCCTCTCCTTTTTCCCTCCCTCCCCCTCCCCCCTCTTTCTTTCTTCTTTTTTTCTCAGCACCCCCCCCCCATTTTTTGGCCTAGCAGGCCTCAGGGAAACTTCCTGGGAGCAAAACTGGACCCCTCCTCCACCCCCACATTTCCGGAGAACCTTTAGTAAAAAGTAAAAATAAAAGTTCTGAAGATGAGCTGTGCAACATGTGATTGTCAGAAGTTTTTTTATTAGTTTTTTTAGTATTTTTACTACCGGTTCTAGGAACCAACAGCATTTTTTACTACCGGTTCGGGCAAACTGGTAGTATTTCACACCTGGTATAAACATAAGAAATACTTCAAGAAATTCCATGTCTATAAACCCTTTTCTCCTCTGCAGGACAAGTAAATCTTCAAGGCTTTCCTGAGGAGGGATGAGGATGATCAAATTCTCAGAGTTGGAGTTCCAAACATTGAGAATAACTGCTGAGTAAGCCACATTAGTGGCTATAAGGATGAGGTCTGGAGGGACTTGATCCTATTTGATCTAGTTGGAGATGCAGATGAGTACAAGAGATGGTAGATCTTCAGATAATGTGGAACAAAGCTATATAAGGGTCTTAAAATGATAAGCAGGGTTTTCAATCCCCAGAAATTTATCTGATAATTGCTGCATCTCTCAAAGCAATAGGGATACTATAAACATAGCACTGATGGGCCCACTGTATTCTGTACCAGCGGTAGCCTGTAGGTAGTCTTCAAGCTTCATACAGTATCTGTTGCAGCAATCCATAGTATCTGTTGCAGCAATAGAAGAGAATATTTGCAGCTCAAGATTTAACTGTGAGGTCCTTGGTGCTCCCCACAATCTATACAGCAAATGACTAGGTAATAACAGTAGATGACCTGGTACATAAGTTGTAACTGTACAAAAGTATTTCTAATTGTAGTTGCTAGCTGGTCCTCAAGCAGGAGAGGCTGTGAGTCTAGAAGAACTTTAAAATTGTGAACCACCTTGGGATACATCTAACCTATTTTTCTTTTTTGGCTTACTAATCCACTTGACATGTTTCAATAAGATCTAGCAATTAAGAGTGCAAATAGTGAGACTAAGAATGTATATGTGCAAACCATACATCAAGTGGCTGCTTCAAAGTCCACTTGGTTCTTGTTAATATCTTATTCTACAATTCTATTAATTCCATACAAGAATGGCCTGTGGAAAGCAAATCACCGAAGGGACTCTGAAAATGTCCTGCTTCTCCTCCAGGCAGATGTTCTTTTGCAAGCTACTTGCAAGACCTATTAGCTGCCAGGTTTCTGCTAGCACATAAAGAAGCCAGATTTATGGTAAGACTAGACTACTTGCTGTAAACAAATTGTGATTCATTCCTTGACCAGATAATTGAGACTGTGTGAACTTTGAGCCAAACTAGAGGGATGCAATTCAGAAAGGAAGCACCAAGTCAAGCAACCACTCTGAGAGATCTTTGCATCATTAAAGGCAGTGGGAGATTAGAGAAGGAAATGAAGCATGTGAACATGTCATTCTGGTCACTAACAAGGTTACTTCACATAATATAATTTGCTTTTTTAATTGTATCACCACAATTCTGGAAATCTGGGTAGCTGCATAATTGGAATTAGTTCAGAAGAACACTTGCTTGCTAGTTGGCCAAACCCTGGAAATCAAAGACTTCCTCTGATTCTAAGGAACGATTCAATTGTGCAAAGACAGTCTCTCCTGTGTCTGGGAAATGACTCACAGCAAACAATGTAAATTGCCCAAATGATAGAAATTATAGACCACGAAGAATGACAGCATGACATGCATGGAGTACTTAGATTATTGAGCTTCTTCAGGATACATACCAAACAGAGGTGATATTCAGCCAGTTCTGACAGGTCCTGGAGAACTGGTAGCGGACATTTTGAGTAGTTTGGAGAACCGGCCAATAGGCTGGTCCTGCCCCCGCTGCCTTCCAGCCTCCCAGCTGATCTTCTTTTGTTGCCCTGAACAGGAAAACGGAGCTGGAAAGTAGGCTAGTGGGGTGGGGAGGGAATGGGGATTTTGCAGTATCTTTTTTTATAAAGTTTTTTATTGAACACCCATTAAAACATTGGACACAGTGTAACCGTCCTGGCAATGTCTTTGCCATATATGCTAAAATATAACTTTAAATATTATAACCACCATGCTTATTTACAATTGGTGTATTCAGTATTTCCAAATATAAAGATATCGTATTTCCATCCATGTTGCTTTGTTCTTGTTTTATACATTTTCACTGTTATAATTTCATACATAATTCTAATCTCTATTCTATAAATCTTAGCCATTGCTTATTTTGGGTCTTTTCTTTTTTGTTCCAACCATTGATAAAATTTATCCCAGATCTTATAATATTCTGATTCATCTTTTTTTCTTCAATTCCCACATCAATTTATCCATTTCAGCACAAAACAGAATTTTCCTAATTACTTCCTCTTCTTGTGGAATTTCCCTGTTTTTTCAGTTTTGGGCATTCTTGCTGCTATAATAATATGTATTATTAAGTAGATTACCCCCTTGTTATGTTTATTGTTTATGATTCCCAAAAGAAATAGTGGGATTTTGCAGTATCCTTCCCCTTCCCCTTCCCCTGCCATACCCACAAAGCCACACCATGCCCACAAAGCCAAGCCCACAGAACCAGTAGTAAAAATAAAAAAGAATCCCACCACTGATATCAAAGCAGCAGGCATGAAGGGTAGAGTGGGGCATACCTAAATGCCTTTAGGGCACCTTCTGAAGTTTCACCCCAATTCTTCCACCCTGTAAGCCTTTTCTCTCTGATCTTCCCCACATTCTCTGTTCTTCCACTGCTTCTACAAATAGTGATAGTGACATTGTTTCTTTTTCACTTCTCTTTAATTTATAAAATCTCTAAGAGTGAGTCTTCATGCCAGCTGCATTTGGAAGTCTTCCAGGCTACAGGGATCCAGCAGCTCTATTAGAAAGAGGTTTAGATAGTTGATTGCTATGCCATAATTTAGAAGCTGCCACTAGCATTTTCAGGTGCAATATTTATATTAGAACAGAAAAGGCTAAAGGAACAGCATTGATGCTGTATGATAACCCAAGTGATAACTGATATATTTCATGGACTTTAATCCCAACATTTTACAATTCCCTATGGATTCCCAACATTTTGCAATTCCTTATGGAATCTGATTGCTTCCTAAACTCACTGGCTGAAAATAATTGTAATGCAAAAAAATGAGCTAACAGATTTTTTGCATTAATTTTTAGATGGTTTAAAAAAAAGACTTTAAGTTTCTTGTCGAATGAATGCCAAGATTATAAAAAAATATGTCCTAAAGGGAAAGCAAATGCAATGTTGTTACAATTATTTGAAATTACTATAAAGAGAAAGTCAGGAAAAAGTAAAATGCAATCATATGGAGAAAGGAATGATGTCCTTCTTGGATATGCTTTGGTAAGCAATTAGAAGACTCATTCTCCCCCCTGCCAAATAAAGTAGGAAATGCTCAAAGAAATAACCACATGAATATCAAAATCTACATGAGGAAAAACTATGCCAAGTGGGCATTGTTTAGTCTAATTATTAAATCCGTTGTGCTTCATTTTATAGAAATATAAATGATGGCCTGACCACAAAGAGACACAATGACTGTGAGGTAAACCACACACATGTGACACACACAGAATGACATCCATAAATGTCAAGTCTGTAAAGAACAGACTTAAAGTACTAAAATAATATGTGATTTCTCTGGTGGATCCCTGCTAGAACCCTTTGTGTTCCTCCTTAAAGAGAACTCCATCATGATAGTGGAGTTTCAGATATTTTATTACTTAAAAATGATATCTTGGTTGATTATATCTCCACACTGATTGTCCTGAAAGATGTTCCCTCTTAAAATTCAGACAAACAACATTGCTCATAAATAGAGTTGTGCCTTGAATTCAGGTGAATCCAAATCAAACTCAGCTGATATTTTCAATTATGGGAGATTCTGAATTAAACAGATTCCACCCAAGAAAACTGAATCCAAATATGAGCCAATCTGAAACTCCCTTAGTGCAGTCATTGTCACATACCCCAGAGGTGGCACTCAGCGGGTTCTGACCAGTTCTGGATAACTGATAGTGGAAATTTTGAGTAGTTTGGAGAACCGGTAAAAGCCACCTCTGACTCACCCATATATTCTCTGCCACCCAAGTCCCAGCCTATTGGGGGGAAATGGGGATTTTGCAGTAACCTTACCCTGGAGTGGGGTAGGAATGGAGATTTTACAGTATCCTTTCCCTGCCATGCCCACCAAGCAATGCCACGTTCACCAAGCCACACCCACAGAACTGGTAGTAAAAAAAAATTGAATCTCACCACTGACACAACCCTACAATGGCATGGGCTATGCAGATCTCCATGATATGGACTTAGGAATCTGAGACAATTTAAAGCTGACTTTAACTATTCCAGTTTTAAGATATGATTGCTCCCCTTCTTCTGACAGTCTTTATACAATATGATATGCTTCATCAATGGTGCAGTTAAGAACTCAGACAGAGGCTGTGATGTACACAGCTCCTGTTGGTCACTCCAGTTGTCTGACATATTGGCCCAGTTTGGTTTGGACTGCTGGAGAGTCCTGGAGCTTTTGGGGACCACAAGACCACAGATCCTGAAGCCATTGATGGTCATCAGTACTGTATGGATAATTTTCTCATCTGTAAATAAGAACAAATCATTTTCTACTGCCTCACTGTTTATTCAAACCAATTCCTTAAAAAAAGATTTAAAGCTGGCTTCTACTCAGCATTTGATATGGCAGGTACAGTTTCATGACCATGGTTTGAATCACAAATTATTTATCTATTCTGTGGCATTTGTTATATTGTCTAGAATTTTCCCCTCTTCAGTTATTATTTTAAAATGATTTAATAAAAGCATGTCCAGAACTGAGCTGTGGGCAACTCACTTATGAAACCTAAAATCACATGTTTGCACAAATCTTGACAAATAAACTTTGGATCTAAAAACATCTTCCATGAATTTCAAAAAGGTTGCTAAAAGGTCACTGCAAATGGAGAAAATATGAAATAAGGCACTCAACTGTAGACCTTCTGCCTTTTAGATGTGCTAGAAGTACATTCTTGGGTAACATAATCAGAACTTTGGCCACCCAAAGTAACTGAATACATCTACTTGGTAAAACTGTCTTAATAATTTACCATACTGTGCACATCTATTCTGCTTGCTCTGGATGACAACATGGCCCTACCTCTTTCATATCCAATCCAAAGCAGATTTCATTACTGATACCCTATGTCTATTCTTGTGCCATTTGGGGACAACAGAACCCCAGAGGTACATCAAGTCAGAACAATGTGAGAATGACAAGGATCTGGGAATCCCTGTCTTGTGTTACCATTAAAATACTGCTGTAGTGAGTAGATGGAAAGAAAGGAAACACCATTGTAAAATGATGTACAGATGAATAGATCTGAAGTGCAAAATAGGTAGGTTTGCATTGAAATGTAAGTTGTCTGATATTTTGATTTTGAGAACAAACTAGCAATAATTAGTTTTTGAACTTTCAAGAATCCATATTACTTGTTCATTATAAATGTATTTTGCTACATTTCCTCATACCAATATGATGTATTGTAACCTACCAATGATAACCTGAACATATGGAAATACAGGTGAAACTCGAAAAATTAGAATATTTGGACATTTTTTGGGGGGACATTTTATTAAGATTTATAGGCCGCCCTTCTCCCTGAGGGGACTCAGGGCGGCTTACAATCACAGGGAAGGGGGTGCAATACCAGAAAACAAACAATAAGTGAACAAAATAAAATAATAAAACACAACTTGCATTCCACAGTCAACACTCGGGCGGGTAAATTGGGAACCTATCCCCAGGCCTGCTGGGAGAGCCAGATCTTAAGGGCTGCGCGGAAGGTCTGGATGGTGGTGAGGGTACGAATCTCGACGGGGAGATCGTTCCACAGGGTCAGAGCTGCAACAGAAAAGGCTCGCCTCCGTGCAAAAGTTATTGTGCAAAAGTTCATTTATTTCAGTAATGCAACTTAAAAGGTGAAACTAATATATGAGATAAGACTCATTACATGCAAAGCAAGATAGTTCAAGCCGTGATTTGTCATAATTGTGATGATTATGGCTTACAGCTCATGAAAACCCCAAATCCACAATCTCAGAAAATTAAAATATTACATGCAATCAATAAAACAAGGATTGTACACAGAACAATATCAGACCTCTGAAAAGTATAAGCATGCATATGTACTCAGTACTTGGTTTGGGCTCCTTTTGCAGCAATTACTGCCCCAATATGGCATGGTATGGAAGCTATCAGCCTGTGGCACTGCTGAGGTGTTATGGAAGACCAGGATGCTTCAATAGCGGCCTTCAGCTCTTCTGCATTGTTCGGTCTCATGTCTCTCATCTTTCTCTTGGCAAAGCCCCATAGATTCTCTATGGGGTTCAGGTCAGGCAAGCTTGCTGGCCAATCAAGCACAGTAATCCCATGGTCATTGAACCAGATTTTGGTGCTTTTGGCAGTGTGGGCATCTGGAAAATGAGGTCAGCATCCCCATAAAACTCATCTGCGGAAGGAAGCATGAAGTTCTCCAAAATCTCCTGGTAGACAGCTGTATTGACCCTGGTCTTAATGAAGCACAGTGGTCCAAAGTCCTGTTGTTCAATGGTCCAAAGTCCTCTTTTCTGATGAGAGCAACTTTTGCCAAAAGCACCAAAAACTGGTTCAATGACCGTGGGATTACTGTGCTTGATTGGCCTCTCCATTCTTCCACCATACTCTGGGTCCTTGGTTTCCAAATGAGATGCAAAAATTGCTCTTATCTCATATATTAGTTTCACCTTTTAAGTTGCATTACTGAAATAAATGAACTTTTGCACGATATTCTAATTTTTCGAGTTTCACCTGTATATGATACTACATAAGATTACTTAGATGTTACAGGATTCATTATCCACCCTATAGGAAAAGTCCCAGAAGAGAAAGGATGCACATGAAGAAAACTACCCCAAGCCCTATTCCATTCAACATAATTGCCCCGTGACGATGGGGCAACCACTGTTATTTTATTATGGCCAATGATTTCTGTAAACAACTACAGAGAGCTTTATATTCCAAAATATGGAATATGTATTATTGCGAAATGAGATATTTCTATTTAACACCCATAGCAAGACATGCATGTTTAATATGCCAAACAGCTTTATTTTGTACATCTTAAAATAATTCTGTTTTCACTTTCAAATGAAACTGTGGGAAATTTTTAAATATTACTCGATTAACATTTAGAAAGACTAGAAGAAGACAGACAAAAATTGCTTCAGGGCTAAATCCTGATGGCTATTTTTGGCACAAACTATTAGACCACCATTTTTTTAAATGTTGCAAGAATATTGTTTGGTATTAAGTATGTTGTGTCTTAAAAACAGTTTGTGTCTATTCTATTAGTTCTTTCTCCAATCCAACAAATCACAACTTCCTGTCAACATCTCCTATGGTTCTGTGTCAGTCTTTATCCTGTGTCAAATTCAGGTTGATTGTTTGTGTGTGTGCTTTTATATCAGTAGAGACTCTTGGTGACTATTGGGCAAGTTCTCAGTGTGACTTCAGAAGTGAGCTTCTGAAATGATTTGCCATTGCTTGCTTTCTATGGCTGAGAAAGAATGACTAGCTTAAAATCACCCAAGTGGCTTCATGCCTAAATTGGGGCTAGAACTCACATTGCCCCTGTTTCTAATCTGGTGCCTTAACCACGACACTAAATTGGTTCCCAAGGTGGTTTATAAGAATGCACATTTTAACATCACTTATATCAGTGTTTCTCAACCTTGGCAACTTGAAGATGTCCGGACTTCAACTCCCAGAATTTCCCAGCCAGCATTCACTGGCTGGGGAATTCTGGGAGTTGAAGTCCAGACATCTTCAAATTGCCAAGGTTGAGAAACACTGACTTATATATATATAATGGGCCACATATATTTGTTTAGAAGATCAGTTTTGTGGGAACCCCCAATCTGGATTAGGATAGGAGTATATATATATTTTAAAAATCCTTTCTCCAAACAGCATCAATTTCATTTTCCCAGGCTCCAGCACATACGCATGCAAATAAATCCATAGGATAAATATAGTGATTGCCAGAGAAACAAGCTATTTAGTCTTTACCAAATCAAAAAGCTATTTGATCTGTGGATGAAAAATGCACAATAATTTTAGAGCAATGAGGTAAGTTTGGAGACTCAGCAATTCCACCACTAATTTTCCCATTCCTATTTAGATTCAAGCTCTCAAACAGAAACAAGCACAGTATTGTAACATTCCAATCTGAGGGAAAAAAGCATGAATGGCACCCATTGGCTGGCCTTCATGATGTCGCAAGGTAGGTTCCATAACTTGCAAATTGAATAAACCTCAGAACGTTCACATGGTTTTATTATAAATGGGAGTTGGGATTGATGATGCCATCCTACCTGAATTATGGGAGGAAAACAAAATCAATGGCTGAAGTATTCAGGTCAAGGACAGTTGTATTATTCATTTCAGCTGCAAGAAAAAAAACCACTAACCCTTCAGTTCTGGAGGCTTAGCATCAGAATCTTCTTTAGGTTGGGCTTAGCTATTGTAACTCCTGGGATTACAGATGGCAGCTGGTTCTCCCTCTCCTGAAGGTCTTTGGTAATTAGTTCTTCAGGCTCTGTTTGTTCCTCAGAAGACTTTTCCCATGAGCCTGGACAAAGTCTGTTAGTACAGATGCCTCTTTTCATATACTTCATCATTAAAAGATTCCAAAATGAAAAACTTGACAATCTTCATATTTATAAAACCTTAGAGAGAGAGTGTTGGCAATATTGGGATCAGTAGTCCAAAGATCAAACCCCCCAAATGAAACTAGTTTCCTGATGTTCCCGTCTTCCGAGGTGAGGTGGCACAGTGGTTAAATGCAGCACTGCAGGCTACTTCAGCTGACTGCAGTTCTGCAGTTTAGCTGTTCAAATCTCACCGGCTCAAGGTTGACTCAGCCTTCCATCCTTCCGAATGAGGACCCGGATTGTTGGGGGCAATATGCTGACTCTGTAAACCACTTAGAGAGGGCTGAAAGCCCTATGAAGCGGTATATAAGTCTAACTGCTATTGCTATTGCTATTCCCAATAATCCCATTGCAAACTGGCTGAAAGCACGAGTCCATTCTGAAAATCTGCCTCCTATTTAAAATTTCCTGTAATGTAAATTTACACAATGGCTTTGAGGGCGGGAATTAAAAGAGCATAAGGTTCATAGATGACGACCACAATAGATTATAATATGTAGTGTTTAGAAGGTCATGCTCCTCAAGCGAGCCTGAGGTAGGAGTCAAATGTGTCATCAGTCTCAAGTCCTTTCATGCTCACATGAGATCTAAGTCCAACCTACCTTGAATTCTCTTGACTCTTATCTACTTATCTACTGCTTTGATGTCAGATTCTTGTAGAGACCTTAAGCTTGCAATAAACCTACATATTCATTTGAACTCCTGGACTCCTGGTTCCCTGTCCTTGACAGGAGGATACATTTTTTTTGGTACCTCAGGGCTGATATTTACCTCCATCTTGTGTCAATTAGCTGGTTTACACCAATTCTCTCCTCAGTTTTATGTTAGATGCCAATGAATTGTTTTATAAATTGTGCCATAAAGTATGGCATGTATGTATTCATCAAAGTTTGCGATCAAATTCATATTGTTTGCTTATGCAAGAAGGGATTATAAAGCAATGGTTTTCCTGAATGAATCCTAATTTGGCTATTATTCCCAAAATGTTATTGTACAACTCCTATCTTAACTGGTGATGGAAGTCTCTTCTTAATTGGAGATACAGTCTGTCAATATACTTTCTTTTAATATTAGGAATGTTAGGGTGTTAGGAATATAATTCTAACAGTTGGGTTGGCAATATATAAACCATGTAACAATGCTATACCTGTTTCTTTAAACATACAGTAAAATGTGATTGGTTGCTGTTTTTCCTCAATCGGCCATAAGAGGGAGCCAGAATGACTGTTAGCTCTTTCTCTCTGTTCATTAGATGCTGGGCTGATCTGATCTGAGTGCGGTGAGCTATTGTAAGTTTTGCAACTGTTAGCAAACTTTGAATACTGAACTGATTATATGACACTGGACTATGTTATTTGGATTATCCCTTAACTGAAAGACATTGATGACTGACTGAATTATCCGTGTATGACTTGGACTGTTTGATGGACCCTGATACCTCTATTTCCACGAAAGTAAAAGCCTATTTAAACTGCAGTGTCTCTGTATGCTGGTTTGTGTGTTCTCTAACACAACTCTCACAACCCTTCACTGAACATACTCGCTCTCCCAACGGGGAGCTTACCTAACACTTCTCATAGCTGGAGCTTTCAAAACCACACATAGAGTATGCTAAAAATCTCCATTGGTATATTAATCACATTAAACAAGAAAAGGCTCCCTTTCTGACCATGAAAACAACTTAGCAGGCTGGGTATTGAATTCATCCTCCAATCTTTGGCACCAATTGTATTATTTGAGTCCTACCCCTGCAGGAATGTTTGCCTGTGAGAGGGAAAGGGGGACTTAGTCAAGGTTAATTTCCATCTCTTGATTATGTCAACAGGAGAGCCATATGGAGCCAAGATACAGTGGTATTGCCATCCACCCCAGTCACCAATGAAGAGAAAGGACCATTCCTAACTATGCACACATTCGATAGGATGTCCTCAGTTTCTTTCCTTGAGAATAAAGGAAGACAACAACATGGGGAACCCTTTAGGAGAAAAGAAGAAAATGGCAAATTGGGCTTGCCTGAGACAATGCTAGAGCAGATGAAGGAATGATTAAATAATCATAGAATTATAGAGTTGGAAACTTGGAAGGGACCTTGGAGGTCTTCTAGTCCAAATATTATAAGTGATATAAACCAAGAGGAGATGGAAACAGAATGTGATGATAGGCAGAGATGTGTTGTCAGGTATATCTCTTGTTGATCTGGAATGTGTAATTATGGAAATGTAATATGACATCACCACATGTTGACATGTCCCTCCCTTCCCCATGGATGAATCTTAATATAAGGTAGAAAAGTATCACACCACAAGTTTCCATAATAGCACATTATCAGGAAGAGAGAAGGAATTCAACATGTTATCATCCATTGTGACAGTTTTCTAGTTCTGGGCTAATAAAAACTGAGAAGTTGTTTTTGATTGCTGCTATTCCTTTTGTAGGATTGTTTTCCCTGCTTGCAAAATGTGTGGATGGAGTCTATGGCTAAACAGCCATTGTGGATATACTGTAAGTTTCCAAAACAAAAGTTTGGATGATTGTGAATTAATCTATATTCCCAGCTTTCCTCTTCCTCTTCTTCTGAGCTTTTCACAGAGCATGACTTTTCATTCATCGAGTTGCAGTTCACTTTTTATGGTCAAGCAGATTATTGTGTTCTGAATTCAGGCCCAGTGACAGAACTGTGTTTTAAACAAAGGGAAGTAGAGCATTAAGCCACATTTCCAAGGGCAAGAGGGGAGCACACAGCTCATTTTCTGAACCCATAAGCCACAATTTGGGGAAAAAACTAATGACTGTAGTGGATCCTTTTAATTAACGATGGAAAGCTGAGTCTTAATCTGACCTAGATGTTTAGACTAAAGACATAACCAAACTGTATACGCGAAGCTACACATCTTTGAAACATGGAATTTAAGACTAAGAATGACTCACTACTGTGTTCTAGCTATGCCATAAAATTAAAGCAATTATTTGACTTCTCTGTGTAATTCATTTCTACTAAACCTTCAGTTTAGTAGAACTCAGCAGTCTGTTGGGGTTTTGTTTGTTTGTTTGTTTCATTTCTAATCTTGTAATCTTTTTTCTAAGAATTTTCTACTTTATTAGGAATTGTTTATAGTTGAAGAGAACAAGAAACATGGAGAACCTTTTTCCTGTCATTTAAATCTATTTTCTCTGGTTGTTTTCTTTCTGAAAAGTTCAAGAAGTCTTATAGATACATTTCGTGTTCTATTGAAGTTTAAGGAGTTTGGGGATTAGGGTATTTTTTTTATTGAGGCACTTTAGCCCATCAGTCAACAACATTGAAAAGCTTTCCCCATTGAGAGAAATGAACAAGGCAATAGTCCTACAAAACCCCATTTCCTTGCAAACAGATAAATAAAAGCAGGAGTGGATAATAGTTTGTGCCATGCTTCATTCTCATGAAGTATTTCAAAAATTTAATCAATGAGAATTGCCTGCCTCGAGCATTGCACAAAACAAAGAGATCGTTTAAAAAAGGATACAATATCATTGCAGATGTTCATTAAGATATATCCAATAGTAGAAATCAGTGGTGGGATATGACCAGTACACCCCAGTACGGGTGTACTGGAGCCTGCTGGGAGCACCAGGTACCGTTCTGGTACGGTGCTCCGGAGGCACCACCCGCCCACTCTCCTTACCGCTATTTGACATGATCAGGGCATTTGTGCACGTGCACAGAGCGTACGGCACCTGCGCGATGCTTCGCAAAGCAGCTGGATTGTTGTGGGCAGTGGGTATGCATTCATGCATGCATGTGGTGGGCGCCTGGCCCCATTGCACCGTACTGGTTGCAATGGGATATGGAATCCACCACTGGTAGAAATGATTGCTACAATTGAAAGTGAAATCCAAAATGGTAGGAGAAACTGGGATCAAATACCCTGGTAAGCTGGCAAGTGTTTGTAACTGTCTAAAAAGATCACATAATTTTAAAAAAGATTGGCTGGGATAAATTCAGACTATAGACTAATATACTAGAAAGTTAATTTTTTGCAAAGAAGATTTATGGTAAACTGCATCTGCTCATTTAAGGGACAGGAGATGTCCAGGCTTATGTCAGATGGCTTTGGTGAAACAAGGCCCTTTTCTCTGATGGCCCTCATCGTGCAAAGAAGGAACTTGCTTTAGTGTGGTACCTCACAAACGCCTCGTATGGATGTTTTGATGCTTGCAGAAGCTAGAAGTGCCTGTGCATAGAACAGCTATTCTGATGCATCTTATGTTGCATTAGGAAGCATCAGAAGAGGTTTCCATGCAGGAACAGATCCTTTTTTCTGACTATTGCAAGTGTCAGAGGAAGGAAATGAAGATGGTGAAACCATGTGTTGTGCAGTTGCTTCATTGTACTCCTCAAAGTGTATTGTATTATAATAATAATAATAATAATAATAATAATAATAATAATAACAGTTAAAAATTGACAAAATCACCATCAGTCAAATGCAAAAAGCCGCACTGCTTGGATCTGCATGCATATTACGAAAATACGTTACGACGTCCTAGGCCCCTGGGTGGGGCCCGACTAGTAACCAATGCCAAATCCGGCGAAACAACTGGCCGCTGTGATACAATTGTATAATAATAATAATAATAATAATAATAATAATAATAATAATAATAATAATAATAATAACAACAACAACAGCAACAGCTAGAAAAATTGAAAGATATGAAGCACGAATCATCCAATATAAACAAAATCAGCAATTTCGATCAGACCAACGGCGTTTTTATCAAAGTCTTAATGTGAATGGTGACACCAAAAGTGAAAAACCAGAAAAGCAGGCCACAGTTGAATTCTGGAAAGAATTGTGGGAAAATGCAAAGGACTACAACAAGGAAGCAAAGTGGATACATGACTTTGAGAAAAGCATTGGCAACAAACAAATGCAAGTATTAGAAATAACAACTGAGATGATCAAAAATCGAGTTAAAAAGGTAAAGAATTGGACATCACCTGGAAAGGACCAATTACATGGTTTCTGGCTCAAATATCTGACCAGTTTACATGCAATATTGGCCAGGCAACTGAATGAAATTTTACAAAAGGGCCAAATTGATGAATGGTTGACAACTGGAAAAACATACTTGATTCAGAAAGATCCAACTAAAGGAACAACACCTGAAAACTATAGACCAATAACATGCTTGCCAACAACCTTCAAATTACTCACAGGCATTATTGCAGATAACATGATGGATTATTTGGAAACAAACAACATCTTGCCAGTAGAGCAAAAAGGCAACAAAAGAAGGAGCAGGGGCACAAAAGATCAGCTTCTAATTGATAAAATGATATTAGAAAATTGTAAGAACAGAAAAACGAACTTGAATATGGTCTGGATTGATTACAAAAAGGCATTTGACTCACTGCCACATAGTTGGATCATAAAATGCTTAGAAACAACTGGCATTAGCAAAAATATTACATCCTTTACTGAAAAGGCAATGAAACAATGGAGAACTGAGTTGGCAGTAGGGAATGAGAGCTACGGAATGGTTAATATCAAGCGAGGAATTTTCCAGGGTGATTCACTTTCACCTCTACTCTTCATCATCGCAATGATCCCACTATCAGTAATCTTTAAAAAAATGAAATTAGGCTACCAAACAGCCAAAAAAGCTGAAAAAATTTCGCATTTACTATATATGGATGATTTGAAACTCTATGGAAAGTCAGAAATAGAAATCCAATCACTGACAAATACAGTCCGAGTATTCAGCACCGATATTTCAATGCAGTTTGGCATGGAAAAATGCGCCACTGTATCCATAAAAAGGGGCAAAATCACTGCATCTGAGGGAATTGAAATGCCCAATGGCCAACTAATTAAATGCAAAGAAAATGAAGCCTACAAATACTTAGGCATTCTGCAGTTGGATAACATCAAGCATGGAGAAGTAAAAACTATTGTCAGGCGAGAGTACACCAACAGAGTTAGGAAAATTTTGAAATCTAAATTGAATGGTGGAAATACAATCAAGGCCATAAATACCTGGGCAATACCAGTTATAAGATAAACAGCTGGCATAGTTAACTGGACACAAGCTGATTTGGACCTTTTGGACCGAAAAACCAGGAAACTAATGACAATGCACTACAGTTTACATCCACGTGGTGATACTGATAGACTATATCTGCCCCGAAAATCAGGTGGCAGAGGATTATTACAAGTGAAGCAAACAGTTGAAGAAGAAAAACATGCACTGCCAACTCAGTTCTCCATTGTTTCATCGCCTTTTCAGTAAAGGATGTAATATTTTTGCTAATGCCAGTTGTTTCTAAGCATTTTATGATCCAACTATGTGGCAGTGAGTCAAATGCCTTTTTGTAATCAATCCAGACCATATTCAAGTTCGTTTTTCTGTTGTTGTTATTATTATTATTATTATTATTATTATTATTATTATTATTATTATTGTACAATTGTATCACAGCGGCCAGTTGTTTCGCTGGATTTGGCATTATTATTATTATTATTATTATTATTATTATTATTATTATTATTATTTCACAAAACAGCTTCAAGATGTTTCACTTTCCATATGAAGTATCCCTTCAAAGATCTACATCTTCTTCTAGAAAAGATGGCTTGACCATGAGATGAGAAGAAAGACCAGCAGAAATGAGCATATACCAAAGAAGTGTGAAACAACAACACATGAAGCACCCCTTTGAGTGTGCAGTAGAGTAATTATTTCTCTGATTGCTTGACATTGATTGAGACCTGTTATTTATTTATTTACTAGCTGAATACCCATGCTCCACTACAAAACTATGTGATCGGGCTTGATAAATCAACACTTACAGCTTGAAAATTAATAAGTAGTTAGATCAGCCTCTCCTCTCCCATTCTCTCCCTAAGGCTTGCCCCACAGAAGCCTCCTCTATCCTATCCCCTTCTCTCCCTCAGGATTGCCCCACAGAAGCATCCCCTAACCTATCCCGCTTCTCTCCCTCAGGCTTGCCCCACAGAAGCTTCCCCTAACCTATCCCCTTCTCTTCCTCAGGCTTGCTCCACAAAAGTCTCTCTTATCCTATCCTATCCCCTTGTCTCCCTCAGCCTCGTCTCACAGAATCCTCCCCTATCCTATCCACTTCTCTCCCTCAGCCTTGCCCAGTGGTGGGTTTCAAAAAATTTTGGAACCTCTTCTGCTTTGTGGGAGTGGCTTGCCAGCCATGTGACTGGGTGTGAATGGCTTGCCAGCCATGTGACTGGGAGTGGCCAACTTGTAAAATGTGGTGAAACTCGCTTAACAATGCTCTTGTTTAGCAACCAAAATGTTGGCTCGGAAATTCTGGCATTTGAAGCACGCACATCTTAAAGCTATCAAGTTACAAGACCCTTGCACCACTAACCCTTTAGAAAAAAAATCCTAAGGGTGTTCAAACTTGACAGCTTTAAGACTTGTGGACTTCAACTCCCAGAATTCCTCCTCTCACTCTTCATCTTAATGATGTGCGGATGGGCAGGGGCAGGAGGAAACTGGAACCGGTTCTAAACGACACTGTAGATTTGTGGAACCTCTTCTATAGAAGAGGTTAGAACTGGCAGGAACCCATCCCTGGCCTTGTCCCACAGAAACCTCTCCTATCTTATCTCCTTCTCTCCCTCAGGCTTTGCTCCAAACTCCCAGCAGGCCGGATGAGTCACATGTTGGCCATGCCCAAGTGGCAGTTTGAACAGAAATCTTTTCAGGTGGGGAGGGTGGAATAGAACTCCTTAGCATCAGAGTGTGTTAATAATAATATAACAAATACTAATAATCTCAATGTCATTTCAAAAAAATATTTTCTAAGCGAGCACCTGGAAGCCAAGAGGAACATACTTGCTACATTTCAAGTTTGTAGGTTTATGGTTCTGGAGATTTCGTGATCCGGCCTGAATGATTTTCACTTTTATATTAATGAAAGAAATGTCCTTCTGGGTTCGGCTCCAAGTGGGGAAAAAGACACTGGAGACATGGAGGCTGCTTGGAAAGATGGTTTATTGTTGGACAGGGCCACATGGCTTGAGCCCTGAACAGAAAATGTGATCACATGCTTCAATGTTGGTGGAGAAGAAGAGAAGGGCTGAGGGAGGGGCTTGTTAGGCTTTTTATAACCTGTTCAGTCCCATCTCTCTGTTTCCTGTGTAAGAAATGTATTCTGATTGGTTGTCAGACTCCCGTAGGGCCATGCAGGGGCATCTCTCTAGTCTGTGTTTTGAATCCAGGTTTGGTTGAGTTCTCAGATGCCATGTGGTCAGTTGAGTAAAGGGCCAATATTATCATGCTTTTAATTCCATCCCCCCTGCAGCTGCAGTGGAGAAGCCTTTATTATGTAAGTGGTCTAGCTTGGCCTTCTTAATGGCCCATTAACAGTGGGGATGGGCAGGAAGCTACAGGCAACTATTCTGTCTTTTAAAACATGTTTCTTTCTTTTCATATCCAGAGAAATATTCTGCCTTTTCAATATTTCCTAGGATATTTCATTTTTCTGGGAGAGGGCTGTATGATAACTTCCCACAATATATATAGATTTGATTTGGTGTATGGCATATACAGAGGTCATGCAATCACCGATATACAATACTAATAAAACACATATGTACAAACACAATTCTGTTTAAAATGGGTGGACAATAGAATACAGTAGATGAGATACAATATTAAATTGGGATAAAATCATGATAAAATTGCCATAATATAATACCATAGAGTCAGCATAGGATAGATGATAAAGTTCAATATCTAAGGAATCTAATCTCTGACAGTGATCTTGAAGTATAGTTTTTTTCCCCCTTTAACATGTTCTCCAGCTGGTTTATTATTTTAAGATATGAAATGGCTGAGACCTGTGAATATGTTCCCAGGGCTGGGTGCAGCTCTCAATTTATGAAAAACAAAACAAAGTTACACTGGATTACTTTTTCACAAAAACTGGCTCACCACTTTTTAGCAGTGCAAAGCAAATCATCTCAGAGTATCCAAAACAAATAAATATCTCATCAGCCCAGGAATGTTGTGGACACTCAAAGTGTTTGCATTACAAACCACAACAAATCAGCCTGTTACCACTGAAAGAAAACATTCGCCCATCACCTGAATGAAAATATTCTTTTCTCATTTATCTGGTTTCTAAGCTACTCAGGTTTCTGCCTTACAGCATATAATTAACACAGCAGGGGGTAAGTCGGAGAAAAATACCAGGATAGTCTTTATAATGGTCTTTGACATGATGGCTACCGCAGTTATCTATCTTGATGACTAAGATATTTTAGAACTTGAAGCTGAGATGAGGGGCCTTATGGTGGTATGGTAGAGCAATCTCTTATCAATCTCCCTTATCAATATAAGGGAAGGAAGGAAGATGAGGCTCAATTGTCCACTGAAAAAAATAAGCACTCTACTGTCATCATAAGGGAGTTGTGGATTAATAATTTGAGTCTAATGTTTAGTGACTACATCAATTATGATTACCAGGATTCAGTTTTATTATACTGAATTTTATGACCTTTCAACAGGATTTACTGGATGATAAAAGTTTGTGCTTCAAGGAATCTTTACACCATTATACTTGTTTGGCAAAGATATTGAAAGAAATACATACATTTTAAAGGGCCAGAAGGAGCAAATAAAGGCCAAGAAATTCTATTCAACAAGAGCTCTATAATCCACTTGCTAAAGATAGAACTGTGGAGAAGGATAAATTTGCGGGAGGGATGTTTTGAAGGGTAAATGAGGCAGACTAAATATCACTCCTCCCACTATTTTAAGAGGTCTGTAGGAAGTTATCACCCAGCCCTCTCCCAGAAAAATGAAATATCCTAGGAAATATTGAAAAGGCATCTCAGTCCTTCCTTCTCTTTTCTCCACCAACATTGAAGCATATGATCACCTTTTCTGTTCAGAGCTCAAGCCATGTGGTCCTGTCCAACAATAAACCATCTTTCCAAGCAGCCTCCATGTCTCCAGTGTCTTCTTCCCCACTTGGAGCCGAACCCAGAAGGACATTTCTTTCATCAGGTCCATGAGCTTTTTTATGTTTTAAACTTAAGATGTTTGAAATGTCAACTTAAGTAACCCTTTTTCAGATTTCAAACCTTTTCTTCGTTTTAGCAATGGTGCTGGCTTGCAGTTCTGCTGGGGCATGTTACTGTGGGCTCTGATTAGTCATTCTTCTGCTTCTTTAGTCTTTCCATCTGGGTCAAAAATATAAGCATCACCCCTTTTCCTCTCTTTACATATCTTTGAAGACATGTGGTTTCCATTTATAGACTGTTTTTAATGGTCCTTTCTCCCCTTCATACTTCACACTTTCCCAGATCGTCCATAAACCAATAAATTAGTAGAAAGAAAAGGAACCTGTAAGATGTTTGATGCTCTTTGAGCATGGTTGTTTTCTTGTTAACACTGATGATGTCACCTAGTTTGGGTAATGAAATGTCTGCAAGAAAACAACTAAGCTCAGAAAGCACCAAGAACCTATAATTTCAACCCTGAGCTACAAATATTCTCTTTCATTGGAAACTGTAAGAGAAATAAACAGGAAGAATAAATATCTGAAAACAACCAACAGCCAGGAGAGGAATTGGAAGCTTATCTCATATATTACAAGTCAGTAAAGTTGCAAAAAGGCAGGAAGAGATATGTAAGACTTCACCCCATTCTTAAGAGGTCCGTAAAAGGGAGCATGCATGAGCCCACCAGCATGCCTACCGTCCCTTTCCTACTGTCCCCATTTGTTTGTACTCATTTCCTTTGTTCATGGCCATGTTTATACTTATACTGTTATTTTGTACCAGTTTGACAAACTAAAAATAAATAAATAAATAAAGTAAGACATTGCTTTAATGAACTCATTGAAAAAAGAGGACAAGAATTCTCATTTCCTATTGCAGTTTCTAAGCTTCTGTACCTCAACAAGCTTGTTTATCTTTCTAATTTGCTTGGGCTAGAAACTGAAAGAACATCACTTTCATCCAGTTAAGGGGTGTGTGTGGTTGGAATCCACATTCTATCAATGTGTAAACAAAGTTCCAAAGTTTCACTAGTCCATTCAGGACACAAAGAAATAACAGCAGAGGTTCATTGATCAAGGCAAAAAAGAACAACTAGTGAAGAGTAATGACATGAAACTATCACCATCTTCAAAGGAATAAAGTTTACAAGTGAAGAAGAAAACAACAACATAACATCCCTTCTGAGAATCCTCATCAGTAGAGGAAAGGATGGCAAATTAGAAATACAAGTTTATTGAAAAGCAATCCACACTAACCAAGTGCTCCATTACCAAAGTAAAAACCTAATCTCCCACAAGAGGAGCTATGTAAGACCATGAGTACACATGAGTACAGATCCACTGCAGCAATCTAAGAAAAAGGAAATGAATTATCTATACAGCATCTTCCAATAAAATGCACACAACTTTTTCAAAATGAGCCTCTTAACTCACTGCAGCATAATCAATGCACCATTCAAAAGAGACAATTAAAAAAAAAACCTAAGAAGGAAATAAAAAGACAAGACTACATCCTTTCAAGCAGTCAACACTCAAATAAGCAGGGATGAGCACCAAGCAAAGGATGAAACATTTAAAAAATGCCTTACTTAAGGAACTGTCAAGGAGAAAACCACTTCCTCCACACAAAAAGTGACAGGGGAAGATATTGTATACAAACAGAGAGCAAGCCCCACACTCATTCGCATTGATGATGTTACATAGTTGGGTAAATAAATGTCTGCAAGCAAACAACCAAACTCAGAGGGCACCAAGGACATCCCAGAATTCCACTAAGTCAGGAACAATGATGATTGATGTATCAGGCATTTTGGCTGGTGTTATCCTTCTGAATTTTGAAGTAAATAATGGGGAGTTCAAAGGTGAAGAAAAGATACTGAGAACACAAATGACTTTAATGGATGGCTTTTCAAATGTTCCTCTGTGAATCTATGCGTAAGAGAGGTTCAGCTTTCAGAGAGAAATCCATCTTCTCCAGTCATGGATAAGAAAAGATAGGAAAAAAGCCATATCATATAATATATACAATGGTGTTCCTTAGCATCTGTGCCTACAGCATGAATGCATATACCGTAATAGGTGAAAAAATGAATATCTACAGATACAGATTAACATCCACACAAGAAAGATCTGGTACTCCAGAGACCAATTAAAGATTTCAGTATACATTCATCACTGCAAGATGTGATCCTATGCACTTTGAAGGATACTTGAGAAGGACCAAAGAGTCTGTTTAAAATCTATTACATTTTCCATTGATTTTCAAACAGCTCCTAAGTACAAGGATGGCTGAAATATTAATGTTAACCCTAAGCCTTTGGAATGTATATAAACCAACATTTCAGCAAAAGGATTTATTTGAGTGAACAAATACTGGATTTGTTAGGTGCAGACAGATGCGGATGACACCTGTAGAGCTTTAATACATTGATGTTGGTAACTGTAAACCCCTGGGCAGTCTGAAAATATGCAGACCACAACACCAGTGAATTGTGCAGCAGTTCTGGTACTCAGCATGCAATGGGGTCACAGCCATCCAATAATTTTTCAGAATACAATTTCTCCCTTGTATCCTTCGGTAGCTTAATCATGCTTAAAAGGGGTTGCTAAAGCAGTTGTTGACAGATATGCTGAGTATGGGAATAAAATAAGCATGTGCAGGCACACAGACACATATATACGGTGTGAAGCTATAAGGACCATGGAGCAATTTTTGTCTGAAAGAGTTTTATACAACCACTCCTAGGGCTGTGTAGTGAAAGGGAGAAAAAAAAACCACACGAAGATCTCTTCTTCACTTCCTCTCACTACTGATAGTTGATGCTGCTCTTGCATTTCTAAGCAAAGTTGCCCAGCAAAGTCCCCATGGATTGGCACAATCACTTGACTTGAAGACTACATGTGCCACTTATGTGCCACTCATTCATGGAATACAGCTAAGAAATAAAGAGCAATAGCATTTAGACTTATATACCACTTCACAGCCCTCTCTAAGCAGTTTACAGAGTCAGCATATTGCCCTCAACAATCTGGGTCCTCATTTTACTGATCTTAGGAGGATGGAAACTGAGTCAACCTTGAGCTGGTGAGAATTGAATGTCTGGCATTGAGCAGAGTTAGCCTACAATACTGCACCACAATGGCTCTTAAAGTAGATGCCTTAGAGCTTTCAACTACAAGTAATCTTCAATTTACAACCATAACTGGGACAGAATTTCTGTTGTTATGCAAGGTGGTTGTTAAGTGAGTCACATCCAATGTTTACTATCTTTTTCCCATGGTTGTTAAGCAAATCAAAACAGTTGTTTAGTGAATCACATGGTTGCTAAGCAAATTCAGCTTCCCCAGTTCACTTTGCTTGTTGGAAGTCAAGCAATCACATTATGCCAGGACGCTGTGAACATTGTAAATACATGCCAGTTGCCAAATGCCTGAATTTTGATCAGGTGATTGTGGGGAGGCTGTGACAGCTGTAAATAGGGGGACCAATCGTAAGTCCCTTTTTGTTCAGTTTAACTTTGAACAGTCTCTAAACCAGGCCTGTCAAACTAGTGGCCCATGGGTGGATATGTCATGCGCAGGCCATGCCCACCCCAGCTCTGCAAAGGCAAAAATGGCAAAAAATGTTGTGATATGTCACGATCTGGCCCGTAATGTGATCAAGCTTGACACCCGTGCTCTAAACAAATGGTTGTAAATTGAGGATTACCTGAATGTCAGGTTAATCCTATGTTAAGAAACGTAATGCCAACAATACTAATTTGTGCAGATATGCTTTTCTATACAAACTAAATTTGCAGGCAGGTTACTTATTTACTAAATGGGGGAACCCAGATTCTGTCTAGTCCATCCATAGTCATAGATGCTCACTGGAAGACTTTGAATCAATCCTTCCCAATCCAGTTCACCTCACAGGATTGTTGCTCTTGAGGGGAGAAATCAAAAGTGATAGTACAGTGGAAGACCAAAAACACCCCTTCAGAGGAACAGACGATAAGGTACTACTCTGTGTGGAAATGGACAGACTAACACTACAAATAAAATATTAAGGAGATACAGAATACTATGCTACATGAGATAGTTTCTATCAATGGTTAGAAACACAAGGTAGATGAGAGACGGCAAAAGAATCAAGTTAGGTGGACATGGAAAGAGACATTATGTAGGTATTAGAATATAGGTATTAGAATAATAGATAAGTTGATACACTAGAATATGATGGTTAGAAATTACTGTACAACACTAGCACTGTTTAAAATAATATTTACCGTATTTTTCAGAGTATAAGACGCACCAGAGTATAAGATGCACCAAGGTTTTGAAGAGGCAACTGCAGACCTCCCAAAAATGGCCAATTTTTCACTAAAATGGCCCATTTTTGTCAAAAAAGGGCATGCATAGCCTTTACGAAGCTTATAGAGTGCTCCTGGGGGCTGCAGGGGCCCAAAAGGAGCAAAAAAACAGCCTGTTTTTCACTCATTTTTGCTCTCCCCAGCCCCCAGGAGCACTCTGAACACCTCTTAAAGGCTATGCACGGTCATTTTTGCAAAGGGGGCGGGGTTTCGGGAGGCCAAAAATGCTGTATTCTGTATATGAGATGCACCCAGATTTTCAGCTTCTTTTTTGAGGGAAAATGGTACATCTTACACTCCAAATAATATGGAGAGAGAGAGAGAGAGAGAGAGAGAGAGAGAGAATTGTGTAAATCACTTTGAGCTCTTAAATAAAAGGTAGGGTGTTTTTTAAAAAAAGAATAAAATGAATTCAGCCATCTCGGCAAGTTCTGTTCCACAACTCTGAATTTAATAACACATATTTTTTATCAATATAAAGGAGTAGAGTTAGGGCAGTGGTTCCCAAACTTGGCAACTAGAATTCTGGGAGTTGAAGTCCACAAGTCTTAAAGTTGCCAAGTTTGGGAACCACTGAGTTAGAGTATCATAGGAAAACCAACAAGAGTTCAGCTGAGTCAATCAACTCATTCCAAGGGGTCATATTTATCTAGCTGTCTTCTTTTATTGCATGTCGATATTCATTTGTGAATTGTGATTTTATGTCTTTTAAAACTTTGTGAGTTTTAAACTGAAAATGATATTTTAACAGCTGCCTCATCCTTGACAACTTTAAGATGTGAGGACTTCAACTCTCCATATGCTGACTGAGGAATTCTGGGAGGTGAAGTCTGCAATCTTAAAGTTGCCAAAGTTGAAAAATACTGTTTTTAAGATATATTTGGCAATTTTTCCAGTGACAAATAAACTGTCTGTACAGATGTAGCTACTTAAGTAATATAAAATGTAAATTAAATGAATGTAATTTATTAATTTATACCCTTCCTCCTCTCTGCCAAAGCATAAATGCCATGGCAACTTGGAATTTTGGTAGACTTCAACTACCAAAATTCCTCAGCAGACATGTCCAAATATCTTAAAGTTGCAAAGTTTGAAAAACACAGGTCTAAAGCAGGCATGATCATACATGGGTACTGTCCTACCTGATTCTTAAACCTTGTTTTATATGCTAACGTATGTTAGACAGGTGTATCAAGAGAAGACACCTCCAATGGGTTTTACAGCTAATGCTGTAGATAACAGATTATTTACTTGATCCAAATCCATTTCTAGTATTTGCTTGAATGCTAAAGAGCTTAAAGAGAGGAGGGGTCATATATAAGCTGTGGTTCCCCCCCCCAAGTATAGGGGTTTTACAAAAGCTTCAACAGGGTCTAGATAAGTTTGAGTAGACAAATTTCATTGTAATGAGGAATCTTGAGGAAACAAAATTTCAGATGAGGGCATGGTTTCCATCCAAGCATCCTAGAAGGCCCATTCAGAGCCTCAAATTGGATAAAGCAAAGGCATAATTACATTACTGAAAATAAGATTAGAATATATTTATTTAACCATATTTATAAGCCATATCTGATGTGAATCAAACACTGTTTTATATCATCTGGAAGCATTCTAACATTCTCTCTTTCCCGCACTGAGATATTTCCTATGTATTTAGCAGGTCTAATATTGCATGGTAAAAGCAGCCAAGATAGAAATTTTAAATAGCAGTCATTTATCAGCAAAGCAATATACTACTCAAAGTTGCCCAAAGTCATAACCATGTTAAATTATGACTTTAAGATGCCAGGCAGCATTGTTTGTTTGAACTGATGATTTGTAGCATCAAAATGAGCTTTATATTCCTGAGTTTAAAAATACTAGCCTTTTCCTATTATATCTGGAAATGATTCTTCATTTTGTGTCTTTTCTCATCACTGTCAGTACAACATGATGTTTCAGCAAAGAAGATGCAGCACTCGGTGCTTTATTTAAATATGTATACTTTGATTATTGTGTGTAATATGCAGTTTCAGTTATGAAGGAATTGAAAATCCAGATGTACGTAGCTACAGGCATCACTTCTTTGTTCAAAAAAACATCCCCTGGGGCAGGAACAGGTCTCTGATCTCCTCTACTATTATAGACCTCAAGCAGGTACTTGATTTGGATCAGAAAATGGACCCCATTACAAAACACGAATTATACTTGTTCAAAAGATAGAGTCTTCTGTTTGTAGTATTTAACTCAATAACGAAGTACCAGGAAGGACTGACAGGTGAAGTGAAGTAGGAGTATTTAATTAAGCTCCCAGACAATTTAGTGGAATTTGGCAAAGAAAACTGTTTCCTCATCAAGCACATCTCGGAATATGAAACTTAACCCTGGACAGGACATAATAGGGCTGCAGAGATCTTCAAAGGTTTATCTATTTTGTATTTTCAATATCTTATTTTTGTACTTTTAATCTTTGTAAACTACCAAAGAAGCTGGGTTATAAATACCTACTAAATATATATGGTTTCTAACTGTGTATGTGTATGCTGGTGTGTTGATGGTCCAAAAATAACAATCGCCATTCATCTCATCACTATGTATATAACTAATCTAGACAAATAAATCATTTTTCTGCTTCTTGGCTCAGATATAGTATATATGAGAAGCCAATCAATTTTGGTGGGTTTGGGCTCAAAGCCCAGGAGGTATTATGCAAGGCAGGGCAGGACAGAAGCTCAGTACAAATCTGTCTGCTATTCTGTCAAGATGCTGGTGCAGGGGTGAAATCCAGCAGGTTCTGACAGGTTCTGGAGAACCGGTAGCAGAAATTTTGAGTAGTTCAGAAAATCAGCAAATGCTATCTCTGGCTGGCCCCAGAGTGGGGTGGAAATGGAGATTTCGCAGTATCCTTCCCCTGCCACACCCACCAAGCCACACCCACCAAGCCACACCATACCCACCAAGCCACGCCCACAGAACCGGTAAAAAAATCGAATTTCACCACTGATACGGTGGCTGGACTTTGAGAAGTTGCAGTCCCAATACTTTTAGAAAATGCAAAAATGAGAATATTGACTTCAACCAACACAGAGGACCAATTCACATAGTTGGCCAAAGTAACTAGTTGGAAATCAAAGTCCTGAGAGCATAGCACATCAGGACCTTTGCAGTGGGAGAAAGAAATGTGACATGTAAGTCTGTAAGAAGGACACTTTGAAAGAACATTTCTTCTAAAAGACGATATTCACCAAAGTCTGATTTGTCCATCAATTAAAACTTCATCAGGAAACTCATTTCGTTCATTACTATTTTTTCTTCTGGGAAATAATGTTTGGTTTTCTTGAATTCTGCTTGACTTAGTCTCCTTACATGCAAACCATTACTGTTCAATTACACCATCTGTAACTTCCTGTTAGTCAGAAATGAACTGCTCAAGACTAAACAGCATGGAAGAATTATGAAGTCCCTGAATTTTTTACAAACACCTACATACAAGTCGAATATTATTCCAAATTGCCAAAGAATCCTTGTTTTGCAGCAAGGGAAACAAATATCTTTTCGGCTCTATTAGTTCCTCTTGCTGGAACAGAATATTCTCCCTGCAGTGAATACCCACGAGTAAACATTAAAATTTGAAATGCAGCATAATTTCTGTCACATGATTGGAGAAAACTGATTTATGAAGCCAATGTGCTGCTTTTTTATTAGGGCAATAAGCTGATAAATTCAGTGTGTGAAAGCCATGAAGAGCCAAAAAAAACAAACTAACAAAAGATTTTATTTATTTTATTTATTTCATCAAGCATGTATTAGACATAATATATATGTATAAACATGATTTTGGATACATGAAATAGATACGAATAAAATTAAAAATTGGGACAGGGGCCGTAGGCACGCCCCTTACAGACCTCTTAGGAATGGGGTGTGTGGTCGACAGCAGACAGTCTAAGGTTAAAGTTTTAGGGGTTTAGGGAAGAAACCACAGAGTCAGGTACTGCATTCCAGGCATTGACCATTCTGTTGCTGAAGTCATGTTTTCTACAGTCGAATTTGGAACAATAGAATTCCTTATGTTACTAGGGTCAAAATTCTAAGTTTGGTTCCCTTAGAACTGTGCCACTTGTGGCTAGACCTAGGTATTGCATACAAATTTATACGTAGTAATGTTTTACCTGTAAAGGACTTTTTCTATTTTTATCGCAATAATACACGTGGGAACAATTGCTTTAAACTCAATATAAATTGTTCTAAACTTGACTGTAAAAATATGATTTCTGTAATAGAGTTGTCAAAGTGTGGAATGCCCTTCAGTTGTCTCAGCTACAAATTTTCAGTTTCAGTCACAAATTGACTTCTGTGGACCTGACGTCATACTTAAATGGTCAGTAGAGAGCAGAGGTGGTATTCAGCAGGTTCTGATCAGTTCTGGAGAACCGGTAGCAGAAATTTTGGGTAGTTCAGAGAACCGGTAAATACCTCTGACTGGCCCCACCCCCATCTGTTCTCTGCCTCCCCAGTCTCAGCTGACCAGGAGGAAATGGGGATTTTGCACTAACCTTTCCCTGGAGTGGAGTGGGAATGGATATTTTACAGTATCCTTTCCCTGCCATGCCTGCCAAGCCACACCTACCAAGCCACGCCCACAGAATGGTAGAAATTTTTTTGAATCCCACCACTGGTAGAGAGGACATGTATAAGTGCACTAACTGGCCTATCATCCCTGTCATTGTATTTTTATTCTCTTATTCTGGTTCTCATTTTTGTTTGACAAATTCCAATAAATAAAATAAATACATAAATCAAATCAGAGTTCTCACTTGAGGTCATATGATCAAGATGAAATTATCATCCTTTGAATGTGACACGTTATGCAAAGACCTGGCTCCCTGGAGGATACTCAAATATTGGGTAAAATGGAAGTTAAAATAGGACTACCAGCAGCAAGATGAACAGACTCGGTTGAAGTAGTGCACCAGTGGAAGTCCCAAAAGGCTAGATTAGGGATGGATTGTCACAGAGAAAATTAATGTGGTTGCAATGAGTTGACTTAATGTGAGGGCACATAATCAATCAAGTCCTATGCAAAGGAAGAACAGGCATTTACTTAAAGTCAAAGTTAATTTTGATGACTGCACTGTGTATACCCAAAATTAACCAAGAGCACTTCTGAGGTTGCAATTCTGGACAATATTTCTTGATTAACATATTAGCAATAGCAATAGCAATAGCAGTTAGACTTATATACTGCTTCATAGGACCTTCAGCCCTCTCTAAGCGGTTTACAGAGTCAGCATATCGCTCCCACAGTCTGGGTCCTCATTTCACCCACTTCGGAAGGATGGAAGGCTGAGTCAACCTTGAGCCGGTGAGATTAGAACCACTGAACTACAGATAACAGTCAGCTGAAGTGGCCTGCAGTACTGCACCCTAACCACTGCGCCACCTCGGCTCTCTTGAGCCTTATAGGTGTGAACTGAGAGGATCAAATTTAAGATGAGTTATATGCATCTAATTTATTGGCTCCAATGTTTAGGAGTGTTTCAGAAAAAATATTCAGAAGAAAGAAAAGACTACAGTCTTTTATTTTCAACTGGCATCCCAAATGGCTACAGAAGTATTGGTGTGGCTTAAGGTGGCACCGGTTTACTTAAGATCAAACTGAACAGAATTCTGGGAGTTGAAGTCCAGACATCTTCAAGTTGGTTCCACCACAAAACCACGGTAGACTAAAGTGCGCTCGATGAAAGTGCATATGTGACGTCATCAGAGCGACGAAAACAGCACGCTGTGAGCGGTAAACTTAAAATTAATGCGTAAATCTAAACCTAACCCTCCCAAACCTAACCCTAAACCTAACCCTAAGCCTAACCCTTAACCTAACCCTAAACCTAACCCTAAACCTAACCCTAAACCTAACGCTAACCCTTAACCTAACCCTTAACCTAACCCTAACGCTTAACGTAACCCTAAACCTAACCCTAACCCTTAACCTAACCCTAAACCTAACCCTAAACCTAACCCTAAACCTAACCCTTACCTTTATGTGAATCGGCTTGCTTTAATTTTATTTTAATTTTAATTTAATTTATTTTTAATTTTATTTGTCGCACTGCTGATGACGTCACATACGCGCTTTCGTCGGGCGCACTGTAGTCTACCGCGGTTTTGGTGTGCCACACTTCAAGTTGACAAGGTTGAGAAACACTGAGCTAGACTGATGTAATGTTTTTCACATGGGACCTTAAGATTGATTTATAGCTTGTACAAAATGTGGCTGCAAGAGTTTTCATTGGTTTGATGATAAAAGAGTGTTACCGGCTTTGTCTGATTTAAGAATCTCAAAAAAAGAAGCTTAAGAGTTGAAGAAATAAAGCAATCCCTGTCCTCTAATGACCTCTCCGTGATCACAGAAGCTGGTTTGGTTATAGCTCCATCACAGAAGCATTGGGCTTCCAGAATTTGCAATAGGACTATTTTGGGAATGAGCTTCAGCTCTGAAATAGCCTCCTTCTGGAGGTGAGACCCACACTGACATTGGTTAGATTTCCCACTTAGTGTTTTGCATATTGTGGAACTATGTATCACAACAGACCTGTTTGAACAGTTCACCCAATTTGACACTAGAGTTATGGATTATTGCTGCTTTCAGAGTCAACCATCAAGTCTTTTCCAATTCTATGATTCTATGAAGTAATTTCATTTACTCAGGAGGTTACATTCAGAGGTGGGTTTCACATAATTTTAGCACCAGTTCACCACGTACCAAAACCGTGATTGCGTGCACATGCACAATCACTTCATGAGCATGTGCATCTTCCGTGCATGCACTTTGCTCTTGCATGCATCTTGTAAGCATGTGCATGACTTAGAAAACATGGCTTAATAGGACAGCATAGAGACTGGGCGGCCACCCGCAGGTCGCCAATACCAGTTCGCCTGAACCAGTCTAAACCGGCTGAATGCCACCACTTTACATGTTACATTTCTTTAGCATTAAACTTGGATTGATTGACAGTGGGTAAGACCAATGAGATTCCAGTCACCGCTTTGTGAAGTTCTTTAGGTATCTCCCTTTGGAAATCCAAAACACCTTATCAATCACAACCTCCTAATTTTTCCACATTTTCGTTTAAGCTTAGTAATCACAGAGGAAAATATTCAATCTTGTTGAATATTAGGGAGACCCCAACGCTCTGTAATAAGACTGGCTCTGTGTTTACTGGACCTCACTCTGAAATAGATGTTCAGTGCCTCGGGTTAGACTTCTACACAGCAAATGGGGATTAATTTTCTTTGCTCTGGTAGAACATTCTTTGGAGTAACTATGCTTAGAATTGCACTTTGTTTATCATCTGGGAATCATTTCTATTCTTTTGTGGATTCCAGGCAATAGTATCTTTTCTAATAAATGTAATAACTGAAAACAGGAAATATAGCTGTGGTGACTTTTACATTGACATTTTTCCAAAATATACCACCCTCTTGCAGGTTTGTAATGTTTAGGGACAGGATGCTCATTCTAAACATAATTGAAATGTAAACCTTAGCAAAAACATACATTGTGTTCAGTGGTGGGGTTCCAAATCTTTTCCTACCAGTTCTATGAGAAAGTGCTTTATGCACGCATGTACACTTTATAGTATGTGCGCGCAGCACTCAAAGACCGTTCTCAGTGTCATTGCTGGTGAGCTGAGCTGTTTTTTAGCTCAGCTGAGGCCCAGCAATCCACTCTGCCATACAAATCAGCTGAGCTAAAAAACAAAGGCATATAGGACAGGGAACAATGGGGGTGCAAGGGCGGGGCCAACTAGAGGTGGTATTTGCCGGTTCTCTGAACTACTCAAAATTTCTCCTACTGGTTCACACAAACTGGTCCAAACAGGTTGAATACCATCTCTGGTTGTGTTCCACTTAATGTTCCACTGTCATAGAAGAAAAGAAGTGTGTACCTGTTTTAAAAAAAATGCATTGGTACAGATATGTACATAAAATATTTTGCAAATAAAGAGTGCCCTCTGGTGTCCTGTATGCATACTACTTTTGCATTGTTTCAAAGAAAGTGAAAACAAAGCAATATACATCCTTACATAGGCACATATGTTTGTGTTCCACATTGCCTCCTGAACATGGGGTGAGCACAGATGAACCAAAGTCTCTATCTTTTGACTAAGTATAAAATGTGAACTCTTGTATTTTTATCAGTCCACAGGAAATATACCATAGAAATCAAACTAGTATTCACATACATTCCTAACTTCATTTAAAATGGTTTAAATGCCCAAAGTTGTTGGCTAAATATTATAATTATGTCCAATGACCACCCCCAACTACATTTTCAAATGCAACTAGAATCTCTGAAATTCAACTCTACTTCATTTCTCAGGGTTTTGTTTCCAAATTTAAGCTGGCTGCTTCCTGCTTCAGCTCTTGTTTGCAATAGTTCTCTCCCTCCCAAGAAAATAAGATCTTTCATATAAATTTTATGAGTATTTATGATAATATAGGCATTGTAAACATTCATTTTTCTCATATGAATATTTTTTTGCTTAATGTTTGCATTTGTGTGTGGACAAAGATATTGGAACAAAATGGAATAATATATATATAATCTTTTGAATTGCAAACTGCACTGGAAAAAAAAGGTTAAGAAAGTTGTGGTTTCAGCATAAAAATGTATTTCAAATCAAGCAGAACAGTTAAGTTCTTCTCCATCATTTTGCTTTACATAGAGAAAAAAAACAGGCACAACACATAGCAGAAGCACTGTAAATTTGTAAGGAAGATTGAATTATCTACAAATAGGAATATTCTTATTCCTGTCCCTTATTATTTCAGTTTGTTAATAGTCTTCTGTTTGCCAAAACATTGAAACAAGGGATGTTTCCTTCTGTGTGAACAAAGTGGATATAAGTGTGATTTAGAGAATGAATCTATAGTCCTAATATCTGGATTTATTAACTAGAACAACAAAATGACCTCTACAATTATAATCTTTTCACAACCCCATAATCCCTTGGAAGGTGGAGTTTGGGCAACTGAATGGAGCTAGCAGAGTGTTTTAATGCCTGGATGTCCTTCCTATTGCCAATTCAGAGTTTTATTCAGCAGATATATTCTCCCTGTGCCCAGAGAAAGAAAATCTGCCTCTACCTAGGATCGAACTCACAGCCTCCTGATGGTAAGATGAGAGCTCCACCTCTAGGCCAGGAGAATACTCCAGAATGAGCCCTACAATATGGGAATCAAATGTGTTAGGATGCAATTGGAAACAACTTATTTACAGAGGGATAGAAATTCATTGCAATACTGCTCAGATTTGCTTGTTTGTTAGGTTCTGAGAATGCCCAACTCAAAAAAGACTCTTAAATATCTAGCAGTGCCTTGTCTGATCTGGATGTTGCAGTAGAATAATTCAAAGGATTGTCTGCCAGTGGCAAAGTTTGTTTTGCATAAGCACTATTGATAGCATGAACGTAGTGGAGGTATGAGGAAGACTCCATAATGACATAATTGGTGTGTTGTGTATTAGCATTTTCAACACCCATTGGTTTTCTTTTTACTTCCTAAAACATCAAATGGGAAATTTCAGCCAGGTTTTTGCATCTTACTATAAATCATCAATATAAATGTTTTCTTTAATTTTTTTATTGGGAGAAATCATTGCATTCCTCTCAATTTGCCTACAGTGTCATCTGATTACTGCTCTTCAAAATGACAATATTTATTAATATAGAGAAGCAATTTTAGTAAACAGAAACCACATAGAAGCTGTTGAAAATATATTTCCCTCCTCCCATCGGCATGTCTCCTGAGGTTCTGTTTTTATATATGATTCATATTGTTATATTTAGAACATTTTATGACACAGTTTTATGTGACTATGCTTACTTCATTTCGGACTTTGGTCACTGAGTAACAGAGATGACATTGATTAGAATGCCTTGATTTATCATTTGTGGGAGAAAATACCATTGACTAGAAATAGCAAAGCACACACTTAAGGTGACTGTTATTTTTGTGTTGCTCTATAATTGACAGAATGTGGCTACTGGATTTCTAAAAACTGCATAATGGAAGACAAGCAAGGATATATTCATACATTCTTTGTTGGCACCTCATCAATCAGTGGGTAAAACAAGGTAGACTCATCTCCACTGAACCATTTATGGCTGGCAACAGCTCAGGTTTTCCATACTCTGTGCTAGTTTGGTCAGGCAAATTCTACATGTTCAAGATTTACTGTTAGGCCCTTTCTCATAGAATGAAATGGAGTCAGTGACCTATTTTTTTCCATGGGTGGATGACATCCATCACAGTAGATAGAGGTACAACCTGAATATTTATTATTTTATTTGTTTTGTTTTGTCAAGTGTGTATCAGATAATAGATATAAGTACATACAAAATTATGAATACATGAAATGGATACGAATAAATGGGGCTGTTAGGATAGGGATGATAGGCACGTTGGTGTGTTTATGAATGCCCCTTACAGACCTCTTAGGAATGGGGTGAGGTCAACAGTAGGCAGTCTAAGGTTAAAGTTGTGGGGGTTTGGGGAAGAAACCACTGAGTCAGGTAGAGCATTCCAGGCATTGACCACTCTGTTGCTGAAGTTGTATTTTCTGCAATCGAGTTTGGAGCAGTTTACCTTAAGTTTGTATCTATTGTGTGCTTGTGTGTTGTTGTGGTTGAAGCTGAAGTAGTCATTGACAGGTAGGACATTATAGCAGATAATTTTATGTATTATGCTTAGGTCAGACCGAAGGCGGCATAGTTCTAAGTTGTCTAAGCCCAAAATCTCAAGTCTGGTGGCGTAAGGTATTCTGTTGCAAGCAGTGGAGTGGAGGACTCTTTTCATGAAATATCTCTGGACTTCTTCAATTTTATTAATGTCCGATATGCAGGGTGGGTTCCAGACAGATGAGCTGTATTCGAGAATTGATCTAACAAATGTTTTGTATGCTCTGTTTCTATCAAAAACAATGACATAGGACTTTTATCATTCTATCAACATTCCCATTTCCTTTCTGCACTTTTAAAAATATAAATGTCAAGATTATAACCTCACATGCATAAAGATAAGCATTTGTGACTATGTCCCCTAATTAAAATAGTAATAAGAGTTTGTACATTTCAAGCTTCAAAAAAAAATTCTGAAGGTCTATCATTCATATAATTTTAGGAGATGACCCAATGAGAATTTCTACTCATAGTTCCCCATGGTTTGCTAATGATCCTTCCATCTTTGTCTATTACACAGGGCAGTATAGAACCATTTTTACTTGTCCAAACTTTAACTGGAGGGAGAGAATTAGAGAGCTGAGGATGTAAAGAATAGAGAAAACTCCCAGCACTGGCTTCTAAACACCCTAACTGCCAATTCAGTTGTAATGTCTCCCATGATCCATCATGAGAGACATTTCAGGAGGAATTCATCATTCCTCATCATAACTAATTCTGATGCCCATTCTGAGACCAACAGGCCCATCTAACAGTTATCTATGTTCTGGTCATCTCACAGTTGTACTACTATAATGCACTCTACATGCTCTTGAAGAGTATTCAGAAACTTCAGTTGGTCCAAAATGCAGCAGCCCACACAATTCTGCTCAAATCCAGATTTGCCCATATATCACCTTTTCTTCAAGAGCTACACTGGTTGCCAATTTGCTTCCATGCACAATTCAAGGTGCTAGTTATCACTTGTAAAATCCTGCATGGCTTGGTGCCAGGGTATTTGAAAGACTGCCTCTCCTTAGTTATATCTACCTGGCTCACCAGAATGGGAAATCAGAGTATGTTGTGAGTCCCACCTGTTAAAATACACTTGATGGGACTTACAAAAAAGACCTTCTCTGTAGTGCTCCCTCCCTTAGGTACATCATTCCCTCAGAAATAAGATTGGCCCTTTTGTTACTTTTCTGGCAGGTCCTGAAAACATGGACTGAGGACCCTTGGTTGATTCTGAGCTGATCAAATGGCTTGTATGATTGTGTTTGTCATGTGGGGAGAGATTTTTATATTGCTTACTTTTAATGCTGTAGGCTGCCCAGAATCACCATCTGTGAGTTGAATAACTATGGAAATCTATGAAATAAATAAACACAGACTCAACAATGGATTTCACTAGTGCAAGAGGGAGGGAGAACCTAGGCTTACCAATATGAATACTGTTATCAAGGCAACTTTTGGCCCTTCCCAAAGACATACTTCTCTGGTGCCTGCTTCCTATCATGTCTTGCCTGTTTCGAACTTTGAAACATTATGATAAAAAAAGAAAGCATGGTAATATTGATTCATACATTCATTCTTTTTTATGACATTTTAGACTCTTTATTATAGGTGCAATTGATTGTGACTGAATGGACCTGGGCATTTATTGGCCAGGTGCCCTTCCTGATGCCTATGTGGAGTTCACAGCAACTTTCTCTTTGCACCCTGATAGAGAAATATCTGCTGCTGCTGCCTAGGATTTAACTCTTAAGTTTCCAAGTGGGAGGCAAGTGATTTCACCTCTAGGTCACCACACCACTCATTGACTCATGTGTAGATAAGTAATGCTTTCAATCCTATAGAGGCTATTCCATCTTTTTGTTGTTCTAAATTGAATACACCTAGATCTTTAATTTCTGCTTGGAGAGCCAAAGTTAATTTTTCTGTGTTATGGGCTGCTAAGAATGGTAGTTTATTTTCTCAACAGCAGAATGATTCTGAATTTTAAATGTTATAAATCTAGAAGACTAGACAGAAGCAGGATTATAAACAAAAAGGGGGGGGGACTTGTACACATCCTATCTTCCCCAATTCAAAAATTAATTTGCCAAACTCCTGTTAAAACTGATTCTGGAGATTTTTTGGTTCTCAATAAATATGGGCATGAGCACATTTGTATATTTTCAATAAGTACAAACTGACATCACCATCCTAAAAGGACAACCCCCCCAATCAATTAACTTAATTAATAACTACAGATCAAATTATTGGCCTAGAAAATAAAATGTTTTCATAAAATTAATTGATCCTCTATCTGCATGTAGACCAAACATCTGCATATAAACAACTCATTTGCAAGCAGAATTAATATACAGTAATGCAAGGAAATAAAACAATATGGAAATCTGGAATTGGCAAGCATAAAGTTTATTGAGAACTTTTTATTTTTTTTTTTTTTTCTTTAAAAAAAAAAAAACACAAATATGTCATCATTTGTCAGTCATTAAGACATTGAAGTACAATTTTTTTTTTGTTGTGTATACCCCTCCCTCCCTCCACCCCCCCATCCCCCCTCCTCCTTCCCCCCCCCCGACTTCCCAGAACCCGTACACGGTATGGATTTTTAACTAGCACAGTCTAAAATCTATTGAAAAAAAAAGAAATAAAGAAATTAATGACATTCTAGATTGAACTTAGCTTCTTCTTACTGAACTGACTTTTAACAGTTTAAATCATTTCTGATCTTAAGCATAGGCTAACTGGAATTTCTTAGTCCCGTATTTATTTTGTATATAGTCAATCCATTTTTTCCAGTCTCGTTTATATCTCTCATTTGAATGATCTTTGAGATATGCCGATATTTTAGCCATTTCAGCTAAGTTTGTTACTTTCAATGTCCATTCTTGGATTGTAGGCAAGTCTTCCTTCTTCCAATATTGCGCCACCAACAGTCTTGCTGCAGTTATCAGGTGCAGAATCAAATTAGTCTCTACCACTGTAAAATCAGTACATATACCTAGTAAAAATAACTGAGGAATAAACTTTATCCTTCTTTTAAAAACATTTTGCATGACCCACCATATTTTTATCCAAAATGCCTTAACCTTTTGGCAGGTCCACCATATATGATAATATGTAGCATCGAGAGAACCACACCTCCAACATTTAGGCTGTACATTCGGATACATAGAAGCCAACTTTTTAGGATCTAAATGCCATCTGTAGAACATCTTGTAAAAATTTTCTCTCAGATTTTGAGCTTGTGTAAATTTCACATTTCTTACCCAAATTCTTTCCCATGTATCCAACATTATTGGTTCCTCAATATTTTGAGCTCATTTTATCATACAATCTTTAACTAATTCTGTTTCCGAATCCATCTGTATTAATACATTATATATCCTCTTTATATGCATTAAGCTTTGATCTCTTATTTGTTTAAACAGATTATCCTCAACTTGAATAAAACCAATTTTTTGATCTATTTTCCACCTAGCCTGTAATTGCCCATACTGGAACCATGTTTGAATTACCTTCTCCTCTTTTAATACCTCTAAAGATTTTAATTGTAATACCCCCCTTTCCGAGGTAAGAAGCTGTCTGTAAGTAAATCTGTCCTGTTTTTGTGCTGTATTCATATTTTCAATTGCATGTCTAGGAATTGCCCACATGGGTATCTTGTCATTTAATTTATATTGGTATTTCTTCCAAACCCGCAATAAAGCATTTCTTAAAATATGACTTTTAAAGTTCTTATCCAATTTTTTGTTGAATAACAGGTAAGCGTGCCAACCAAATACCAGATCGTGTCCCTCAATGTTCAATATTCTATCATTGGTTAAATGAATCCAATCACTAATTACAGATAATACCACTGCATCATAATATAGTTTTAAATTAGGTAGTTTCAGTCCTCCTCTCTCACGTA
The DNA here is from genome assembly GCF_051295495.1 of Thamnophis sirtalis. Classification (NCBI taxonomy): domain Eukaryota; kingdom Metazoa; phylum Chordata; class Lepidosauria; order Squamata; family Natricidae; genus Thamnophis; species Thamnophis sirtalis. The sequence goes on along the minus strand of NW_028261386.1, from coordinate 71,977,492 downwards.
CATCTTGCATTATTTTCATCTTTACCCTCGGCTTCTTTCCTGCCCACACAAATTTGTTGATACCCTTCTGCCATTCTAAAAGGTTCGCATCTTTTTTAAGTATAGGTAACATTTGGAAAAGAAATAAAAATTTTGGTAAAATGTTCATTTTCACTGCCGCTATCCTGCCCAGCAAAGATAAGTGCAATTTCTCCCATTTTTTCATCTCTATCTGTATGCTATGCCAAAGTGGTTCATAATTATGCTTATATAACTTCCCATTTGAAGTTAAAATGTTAACTCCAAGATATTTGACTTTTTTAACTACCTCACATCCTAGCATCACTCCTAATTCTTCCTTTTGTTTAATATTCATATTTATAGCTAATGTTTTGGTTTTTCCTAAGTTTATTTTAAAGCCAGACACTTGACCATATTGATTAATCGTATTCATTAAAACCATACTGGATTCCTGCGGTTGTTCCAATATTATGACCAAATCATCCGCAAAAGCGCGGACTCTATATTCTTGCTGCCTAATCTTGATCCCTTTTAAACCATCCAAGCCCCGTATTTTATTCAACAATACTTCCAAAGTTATAATAAACAATAATGGGGACAAAGGACAACCCTGTCTTGTACCTTTTCCAATTTGAATAGAGTCTGTTAAACTTCCATTGACTATGATTTGTGCTGTTTGCTGTTGGTATATTGCTTTAATTGACTGTAAAAAATTATCTCCTATCTGCATTTTTTGCAATATCTTCAACAGAAATTGCCAGTTAACTCGATCAAAGGCCTTCTCAGCATCCAAAAATATAAACGCAGCAGGGATCTGGTTGTTCTTTCCCAAATATTCTAATGCATTAATAATTAATCTGACATTACTTTTCATCTGTCTCCCTTGTATAAAACCTGTTTGGTCCGTATGTATCAATTGTTGAATGACCAACATTAACCTATTTGCTAATATTTTAGTAAAAATTTTATAATCTACATTCAGTAATGAAATGGGTCTATAATTTTTGGGTTGAGTAGTATCTTGATCTTCTTTGGGTATCAAAGATATAAACGCTGTCTTCCAAGATGGAGGGACTTTACCTTCCGTTTGAATCATATTAAATAATTCTCTAAGAGGTTCTACCATTTCTAACTGTAAGTTTTTATAGTAAACCGCTGTCAAGCCATCTGTACCTGGTACTTTCCCTGGCTTTAATTGCTTAATTACCTGCAGGATTTCCCCCGAGGTTATTGGTTGATTCAATTTTTGCCTGTGTTCTTCTCTAACTGAAGGTATTTTCTCCTTGTCTAAATATTTGTCTATATCTAAACCATTAATTTTATCCCCTTTATACAGTTCTGTAAAAAATTCCCAGAAAGCCTTTTGAATCTCTTCCTGTTGGAACACCTCCTTCCCTCTGTAAATCATTTTAGATATATTTCGAGTTTTCCTTTTTTTCCTAATCTGATAAGCTAACCATCTGCCGGGTTTGTTTGCATTACAAAAAGTATTGTGTTTTGCATATAATAAATTAGTAGCTACCTGGTCAGAGATCAACATGTCAAATTGAGATTTTAATATGTTAATAGTTTCCTTAACCTTTGTATCGTCTGGTTTCCTTGTTAACTCCAGCTCTTTTCTCTTAATTTCCTCTTCCAGTTCTGTTCGTTTTAACCCTTGCTTATTTCTATGTGTTTTATTTATATTCATCAAAACTCCTCTCATATACGCTTTGCTTGCATCCCATACAAATTCCATAGATGTACCCTTATTCATATTCAAAACAAAATATTCAGATAGTAATTTTTTACAATCATTAATATAGTTTTCATATCTAAATAAATTTTCATTCAGTCTCCAAAACCTTCTTGCCTGCACTACCCTTCCCAACTCCATCCAAACTGGGTTATGGTCCGAAAGGACTCTAGCTGCAATCTTTGTTTTCTTGACCCTAGAAAGCAAATCATTAGTGGTTAGAATAAAATCAATCCTTGAAAGGGATTGATGCCTGTCCGAGAAGAAAGTGAAGTCATATTCCTCTGCATTTCTTTCTCGCCAGATATCTCTCAATTCAAAATCATCCATAATGTCAAAGAAGGATTTGGGTAACTTTGCTCGCATCTTGGTATTTAGGCGGGAAATCTTCTTATCTCTCTTAGTGTCTATCACTCCATTCCAGTCACCCAATAGTATACAGGAACTATAGTCCCACTGTACTAATTTAGCATGAAGATTTCTATAGAATCTATCTTGCTGTTGATTGGGTGCATAAATTCCCAAAAGTAATGTCTTTTTCCCTTCTAAGATCAAGTCTAAAGCAATATATCTTCCGAAGGGATCTGCTTCTATTAATTCAGCTTTCATATCTTTTCTTAAGTATACAACTATACCATTCTTCTTTTCCATAGCAGAAGCTGCAAAATGTTGACCAAGTTTTGAGTTGATCAAATATTTTTGATCAGTTGACTTGATATGAGTTTCTTGCAAACAAATTACATCGTTCTTAAACTGTTTAAGATAATGAAATATTTTCTTCCTCTTCTGTGGAGAGTTCAGTCCGTTGACATTCCATGTTAAAATCTTAGTTGTCATCTTTGGTTGGTTGAAGCATTTTTAGAGCTTCCTGCACGGCCTGTTTAACCTTAGGTTTAGCTCCTCCCACTGCTTCCAGATTTGTTGTTGTAGTTCCTTGATCGATGGCCGATAATTGTTGATACTGTTGCTTCTTAGCTTGTTTCTCCATACGTCTAGTAGTCATGCGGCTAGGTCTTGGTTCCATAGCACCTTGCACTTCTAGAAAAGAGAGATGCTCCATCTTGTCTGGTGGTTGTGTAGTTTGCTGTCTATCCTGTCCTTCTTGTGGTCTTTCTCTAGGTCCAGATGGTGCAGGGTGTCCGGCCTTCAATATATTATAATAAAAATCTCGGGCTTTCCATACAGAGTTGAGGCGGTACCTTTGCTTATCAAATGTAAATATGATGCCGAATGGTGCATCCCATCTATACTGTATCTGACGGTTTCTGAGTTCTTCGACCAAAAAAGCGTAGTCTCTTCTGGCTCTTAACATTTGAGGTGGTATCTCTTTCAAAACAGCCAGGTCTTGACCGCCAATTTGAAGCTTAGTGTTATAAGACGCTTGCAGTACCATATTTCTGAACTCTCTTGTAGTAAAATATATAACGATGTCTCGAGGAAGCTGCTTCTGCTTTGCCAGCCAGGAGTTAACGCGGTAAGCTTTGTCAATTTGCCAGCCTTGGTTGGTCCCTGGTCTTCCCATCAGGCGGTCAAAAGCTTCCGATAGGATCTGTTTCAGGTTCTCCTGTTTCTCCTCACGCAGCCCCCTTACTCTTAATGCAAGCTCCATTTGTCGGTACTGTATCATAATAATTTCTTTTTCAGCATTTTCCACTTTTTGTTCCACCACCTCTGTTTTCAATGTCAAGTTAGCATTGGCATCATTAAGAACCTCTAGAGTATCTTCCACTCCAGAAATATGTTCTGTTAATACAGTTACAAGACTCAGCATGTCGTCTCTAATTTTATCAACCTTAGCCTCAAATTTCTCATACAACTCCTGTTTAAGTCCTTTTATTTCACTTTTAATTTCACTTTTAATTTCTTCTTTCATTTCTTTTATTTCCTCTTTTCTCTCCTCTCTATTATCTCTAAATTTATCTTCCATTTTAATTGTCTGTGCATTAAGAGCCTCGCTTAGATTACTCAGAAAAAATTCTTTCGTTAACACATCCCCAGCAGGGGGCGTAGGAAGCGGAGGCTGCAGCTTTGTGCCAGGCACTAAGGGTGTGCCCCTGGAAGTAGAGGGTGAAGACTTCAAGTTAATATTTGGTTTTGAGGCCATTTCAAAATTTGTCTGCCTGCAGTTAATAAAACTCTATCGCCTAAATATGCAGCTTTAAGTAAAGAGGCTTTTATTTTGAAGTTTAAGGCTTGGCAAAACTTTCAGTGAGTAAACATTGTAACAAGACCGTTCAACAGATTCATCACCATTTAACTTCCAAATAACAAAGTTAATGAAGGAGTAAAATTCTTCTATTGTGAAACCAAAACATTTGATAAGCTATCTCTTTTGTTTTGAATTCTTTTGAAGTCTTGTGAGGATTAGCAAAAAGTGTTCGTTATTACCGGAGAAACCAGCCTGCTCGGCGCCATTTTAAAAGCCTCTGAGTAAATAATTTTTCGGAGGAGAAAAAGAGAAGAAACTAAAATGTTGATAAGCAATTATTGTCCTCGCAGTAAACGGATTCAGCTCGTGATAAGATTAAATCAAACAAAACTTAGAGCAGTTATGCATGTTTCTTTTGTATTAACTTGCATGGAATTCCAGGGTTTCATTCTCTGGTAAGTATGTTTAAATTGTGGCTGCAACTGCTGAGGCTGCTGAAGTGAGCTGTAATGATCTGTTTTGAGAAACTGGGGGGTGGGGAAGAAAGAGAATATAGAGCTGTTGAGCTAGTATCTGTGTATTGTTTACACAATTCACTTTCCTTTTGGGTACATATATGGTAGGTTAGATTCTGTCTCCCCTGGACCTTTCTTTCCAAGCTTCAAAAAAAAAGCTAGTTTGGTAATTGCCACCAGAGGGCTGAAATATTGTTCTTTATAATCAAAAACATAGCTGCAAAAGTAGAAGGTGTTTGTATCAGAAGAGTTTCACCAAAATTTAAAAGAGGGGCATGGTTTGTAGGTTTGTAGGTTTATTGGGATTTATATGCCGCCCTTTTCCCTGAGGGGACTCAGGGCGGCTTACAACCACAGGGGAGGGGAAGTGCAAGGTCAAAACAAACACTTTGTGAACAAAAGAAAAATAATAAAACACAACTTTCATTCAACAATCAAACACTCGGGCGGGTAATTGAAGCCTATCCCCAGGCCTGCTGGGAGAGCCAGATCTTGAGGGCTGCGCGGAAGGTCTGGATCGTGGTGAGGGTGCGGATCTCCATGGGGAGCTCGTTCCATAGGGTCGGGGCAGCAACAGAAAAGGCTCTCCTCCGTGTGGTCGCCAGTCGACATTGACTGGCAGATGGAATTCGGAGGAGGCCTAGTCTGTGCGATCTGATTGGTCGATTTAGGGAGGTAATCGGCAGAAGGCGGTCTCTCAAGTATCCAGATCCACTACCATGGAGTGCTTTAAAGATGGTCATCATTATCCTGAAGCGCACCCGGAGACCAACAGGCAGCCAATGCAGCTCGCGGAGGACAGGTGTAACGTGGGCGAACCGAGGTGCGCCCACTATCACTCGCGCGGCTGCATTTTGGACTAGCTGTAGTCGCCGGATGCACTTCAGGGGCAACCCCATGTAGAGCCCATTGCAGTATTCCAGTCTAGAGATCACAAGGGCTCGAGTGACTGTTGTGAGGGCCCCCCGATCTAGGTAGGGCCGCAACTGTCGGACCAGGCGAACCTGGGCAAATGCCCCCCTGGTCACAGCTGACAGCTGGTGGTCAAAAGTCAGCTGTGGATCCAGGAGGACTCCTAAGTTGCGGACCCTATCTGAGGGGTATAAAATTTGACCCCCCAGCCTAAGCGTTGGTGTATTAGCCAAATTATTAGGGGGGAAACACAACAGCCACTCGGTCTTATCCGGGTTGAGCACCAGTTTGTTAGCACTCATCCAGTTCTTAACGGCCTCCAGACCCCGGTTCATCACGTCCACCGCTTCATTGAGTTGGCACGGGGCGGACAGATACAATTGCGTATCGTCCGCATATTGATGGTATTTTATCCCGTGCCTCCGAATGATCTCGCCCAGCGGTTTCATGTATATGTTAAATAGTAGGGGGGATAGGACCGAACCCTGAGGTACTCCACATGTTAGGGGCCTCAGGGACGATCTCTGCCCCCCCACTAACACCGACTGCGACCTGTCCGAGAGGTAGGAGGAGAACCACCGCAAAACAGTGCCTCCCACTCCCACCTCCCGCAGTCGTCGCAGAAGGATACCATGGTCGATGGTATCGAAAGCCGCTGAGAGGTCAAGGAGAACCAGGATGGACGCATAGCCTCCATCTCTGGCCCTCCAGAGATCATCGGTCAATGCGACCAAAGCGGTTTCTGTGCTGTAACCAGGTCTGAAGCCGGACTGGAAGGGGTCAAGATAGCTAGCTTCCTCCAAGGCCCGTCGAAGCTGAAAGGCCACCACCTTCTCAACAACCTTCCCGATAAAGGGAAGGTTGGAGACAGGACGAAAGTTGTTTAAGATGGCTGGATCTAACGATGGTTTCTTTAGGAGGGGTCTTACCACCGCCGTTTTGAGTGCGGCGGGGAAGTGCCCCTCCCGAAGGGAGGCGGTGACAACCGCCTGGATCCAGCCATGTGTCACCTCCCTGCTGTTAGCCACCAGCCAGGAGGGACACGGGTCCAGAATACAAGTGGAGGCACTTACAGCTCGGATGGCCTTGTCCACATCCCCAGAGGCAACTTCCTGGAACTCAACCCAGAACTGATGTGGCAAATGATCCTCCTGTGTCTCAGCTGGATCTACTGCGGTGGAGTCCAAGTCCGATCGAAACCGAGCTACTTTGTCCGCCAAGAATTGAGCATAATCCTCAGCCCTACCCTGCAAGGGGTCTCCCGCATCCCTCCTATTAAGGAGGGAGCGGGTTATCCTGAACAGGGCGGCTGGGCGTGACTCGGCGGACGCAACCAAGGAAGAAATATATGATCTTTTTGCAGTTCTTAATGCTCGGACATAGTCCTTGGTGCAGGTAGTTAAGAGTGCTCGGTTTGCCTCGGACCTATCGGACCTCCACTGGTGCTCTAGGCATCTCCTCCGGCGTTTCTTCTCCCGGAGTTCCTCGGTAAACCAGGGAACTCTCCGGGATCCACTGACCCGGAGGGGCCGTAGTGGCGCAATCCGGTCGAGAGACTCCGACGCCGCCGAGTACCAGGCGGCAGCCAGAGTCTCCGCCGAACTGTGGGCGAGGGTATCAGGAATAACCCCAAGCTCCGTCTGGAACCTCAAAGGGTCCATAAGTCGCCTGGGGCGGAACCACCTGGTCGGTTCCTCCTCCCTACGGTGGGGGTTTGGCCTCCGGAAGTCAAGCCTCAGTAGGCAATGGTCTGACCACGACAGGGGTATGATCTCATTACCCCTCAGACCAAGATCACACATCCACTGCTCCGAGAGAAATACGAGGTCGAGCATGTGACCCGCTGCATGGGTTGGGCCCCAAATTACTTGGGTCAAGCCCATGGCTGTCATGGAAGCCATGAACTCCTGCGCCCCATCAGAGCGTTCACCGAGCGATGGCAAGTTGAAATCCCCCAGAACTATAAGCCTGGGGAACTCAACTGCCAGCTCGGCTACTGACTCGAGGAGCGAGGGGAGGGATGCTGCAACGCAGTTGGGAGGCAGGTACGTTAGCAGCAAACCCACTTGACCCTTGAGGTCCAACTTTATCAGCAGAGACTCACACCCGACAAGCTCCGGAGCAGGGACCCTACGAGGTAACAGAGACTCCCGGATTACAATAGCCACACCGCCACCCCTTCCCTGGGCTCTCGGCTGATGAAGCACCTGAAATCCCTCTGGGCACATCTCTACAAGGGGGACTCCTCCTTCTGTGCCCAGCCAGGTTTCAGTAATACATGCCAGGTCTGCCCTCTCGTCAATAATTAAGTCCCGGACGAGGGGAGCTTTGTGAACAACAGACCTGGCATTTAGCGACAACAGCCTGAGACCAGGGTCCTGACTACTCGCGCCATCTGGTCTTGGAGTGGAACTCCTAGGGCCGGAAGGAGGGATCTCTGTAATGTAGCGAACCCTCCTTCCCCGGTAATGGCCAGCCCTAAGGTCCCCGCCGTATCTGCCTCTCCCTGTCACGACCGCTATGCTCCGACCCACTCCCATGTCCATGGTCCCCCCAACCACCCCGGTTCCTCCCGCCTTCCCCAGCAGGTCCTCCGAGTCAAGCATTCTCATTTATCCACTCTAACAAATCCCACGTAAGAATTTAAAACATATAAAATACAAAGGTAACAATTACTAAAAGTGGGCCATTCACTCAATTCCAAGCAACTCCCATACACTCAACATTCTATTTAAAATTGCGCCGTTATAATATATAATAATATGGAAACAGTGGAGGAAGCGATGGTCTGCTCCTCTCCCTTCTTATGTCCTGGGGAGATGTCCTTAGCCACCAAGTCAAAAGTACGTAGTATATAAGGTGGCTGTAGGCAAACAAGATTGAGTATAAAGCTCCAGAGTTCGTAGACGGCTCCCATATAGTTTTGCCCCACTGGTGGAGGTTAGCGGGCTGTATATTCGAAAGTCTCTTTCTCAAAGATATATAAGGGCCCCAATGTAGGAGGCCAGAGTTCGAGGCTAACTTGCACCGCTCTTGCAAATGGAAGGAAAATTGCTGGTATTTTCGGGGCTCAGTCCTTTTCGGGGATACAGTACGGATCTTGGAAGAAAAAGAAGGGGAAATCTTACCCTGTTCAACCTAACACGTGTCTCATTTTGAATCATTTGCCCAAGTCCTATATGCTAGGGCTCTTGACCTTGTTTTGCTCATGGATAGTTGAACTAGAAGCACAGACAACTGTAAAAAAAGATAAATGGGGGAAAAGGAGGGCACACATTACAGGAAAAGGAGGAGGAGGAGAACTTAGATCTACATGTATATCACATTACTTTTTCCAGTATTCCTTTCAACTGCAATATTTTTTAAACAAATCTTTATTTTCAAGAACATATGCATAATAAGAACATAATGTAGAATCAACTACAATGCACTTTTCAAATTTCACAATTGAAAGGTAAGTCAAATCCAGTTATCTACACATTAGAGTGACCATAGATTTGAAGGAGCTGAATTGAAACCAGCTTTCTTGCAACATTTGTTAACTGAATCACTACCATTATTCAATTAGTAATATGATTGTTAAGTGAATTTGGCTTCTACATTAACATTGCTGGTCTCAAAAGGTGGTCACATGACCCCGGAACACTGAAACAGTCAAAATATGAATCAGTTATAATACAATACAATACAATAGCAGAGCTGGAAGGGACCTTGGAGGTCTTCTAGTCCAACCCCCTGACTAGGCAGGAAACCCTACACTGTTTCAGACAAATGGCTATCCAACATCTTCTTAAAGACTTGCAGTGTTGGGGCATTCACAACTTCTGGAGGCAAGCTGTTCCACTGATTAATTGTTCTAACTGTCAGTAAATTTCTCCTCAGTTCTAAGTTGCTTCTCTCCTTGATTAGTTTCCACCGATTGCTTCTTATCTTGCCCTCAGGTGCTTTGGAGAATAGTTTGACTCCCGCTTCTTTGTGGCAGCCTCTGAGATATTGGAAAACTGCTCATCATGTCACCCTCTAGTCCTTCTTTTCCTAAGACTAGACATATTCAGTTCCAGCAACCGTTCTTCATGTGTTTTAGCCTCCAATCCCCTAATCATCTTTGTTGCTCTTCTCTGCACTCTTTCTAGAGTCTCCACATCTTTTCTACATCGTGGCGACCAAAACTGAATGCAGTATTCCAAGTGTGGCTTTACCAAGGCATTATAAAGTGGTATTAACACTTCACATGATCTTGATTCTATCCCTCTGTTTATATAGCCTAGAACTGTGTTGGGTTTTTTTGGCTGCGGCTGCACACTGCTGGCTCATATTTAAATGGTTGTCCACTAGGACTCCAAGATCCCTCTCACAGTTACTATGTTGAGCAAGGTACCACCTATACTGTACCTGTGCGTTTTGTTTTTCTTGCCTAAATGTAGAATCTTACTCTTTTCACCATTGAATTTCATTTTGTTAGATAGTGCCCAATGTTCAGGTTTGTCAAGATCCTTCTGTATCTTTAGCCTATCTTCTGGATTGTTGTCAAGCATCCAAATACAAATCATGCGACCATAGGGATGCTGCAAAGGTTTTTCACTTGAAAAAATGGTCATAAGTCATTATTTTCAATGCCGTTGTAACTTCAAATTGTCATTAAATGAACTGTTGTAAGTCGAGGACTACTAGTATTTCAATGTATTTTCCATTGACCAATATGCATATATGCATTGCTGCTTGCCTGCCTCACTGCTGTTGGACATTGGTTACAAATCAGAGGTGCTGACATGCCAATCATGTCACTTCCAGAGCAACCTACAGTCCTAACCTGAACTAACACCAGGTATTTGCAATCTTCTAAAAATCTTTTTTTTACATTTTTGTAATCTGTCCACCAGGGGGTGGTAGTCACCCACATTATAGTAAATGCAATGGTACTTTTCCCATACACCATTGTGTGTTGTAAATTTACCGCTGAACACCAATACATCACATTCTCATGCTAATACTGAAGCAATTATGTCCTTTCCCCACCCACCCATCCAGAGTAGTCATATTTTTAAAGATGATAAATGAATGGATAAATTTATACACAGCCCTAAAAGCTGCCTCTGCAAAGTAGATGAGACACAAGACAAATGACAGAATTTGAAGGAATTCAGTTTACTGGTATGTACATCTGTAATTCAGAAGGCAAAGTTGTGAAACAGCTGCAAATCATACCAAGGGTGAAGGATTGATTCATTCTGCATTCAAGTATGGCCTTTCTGGGTCTATGTTTATAATAGGGAAAGGAGAATTGGGTATCTACGTTCTGTAATGTTTGTAATGTTTGTAATGTTTATTAACATTTGTAGGCCGCCCTTTTCCCTGAGGGGACTCAGGGCGGCTCACATAAAATCAGGGAGGGGAAATACAAACAATGACATAGACACATATAATAAAAGTAATAAGCAACATACATTCATCATTCGGGAGGGGCAACTATCCTTCTCTTACATTGTTTGGGAGCATGAACATCCGAAGAAACATGTGTCTCAGAAGTGGTATTTAGCAGGTTCTGACCAGTTCTGGAGAACCGGTAACGGAAATTTTGAGTAGTTTGGAGAACCGGTAAATACCACCTCTGACTGCCCCTGCCCCCATCTATTCTCTGCCTCCCAAGTCCCAGCTGATCAGGAGGGAATGGGGATTTTGCAGTATCCTCCAGTGCAGTGGGGGAGGGAATTGAGATTTTACAGTATCCTTCTCCTGCCATGTCCATCAAGCCACACCCATCAAGGCAGGCCATGCCACCAAGCCACACCCACAGAACCAGAAGTAAAAAAATTGAATTCAACCACTGATGTACCTGTGTATGTAGGACAGAACATGGCATGTCAACACCTCAGATTTGCATCCAATGTCTATGAGCAGGCAAGGCAGGCAGGCAGAAATGTATTCATGCATGCATGTTGGTCAATAACCAATGAAACAGAAGATGAGGAGATCCAGCCACAAAAGAATAACTTACTTGGGTAGCAATAGAACTCCAAGATTAAAACCTAAAACTAAAATTTAAAATTATCCAAGAAATGGAGAAATGCCTACAGAATTAATTATAACCGAAGTCTAAAACTCGGTACTGAGTCCATCATGCATTGCATTTACAATTGGGGGTGTAGGGGAAGGTATGCCTTTGAATGAGTCTTTGACTTCTAGCAACTGCCTGGATAAGTCTCTGCAGTTTTCTTGGCAAGATTTTAGAAGTGGTTTCCCATTGTTTCCATCTTAACTTTGAAAGGAAGTTACTGGCCCAAGGTTACCCAGCTGGCTTTATGCCTAAACCGGGACTAGAACTCACAGTCTACTATCCCTGGCTTGATGCCTTCATCAGTATATCAAATTGGTATAGAATATATTTAGATAATATAGAAATAAGGTGTGAAATGAAATATAATTATTAATAAGTAATTACAAATAGTTCATTCATATGACACCAGTGATGAGTTCCTACCAGTTCGGACCAGTTTGGACCGGTTCGGCTGAACCAGTAGTGGTTTAATGGCCTGGGTCACTGGAACCAACAGTGACCCAGGCCTGCCACACCCCAAATTGGTTCCCTGCAGGGACGTGCAGTCACTAGAGGCAAGGGAGGCGGAGCCTCACCAATCTCCTCAGGAAAAAGAAAGAAATTTTAATTTTTTTTTAAAATAATTAAAGCCAAGATAGTTGCTACCAGATTCCAGGTCACAGTGGCTTGGTGTCTGCTTAGTGTTAACCAAAGCAGGAGGCGAGAGAACTCGGGGCCTCTTTTCCATAAGGAATTTTTCGCCTTCTAAAAGTTAATAAAGAGTTAAAAGACAAAGAAGTTCAGATGGAAAAGAGGCACTAATTCTCCCGCCTCCTGATTTGGAAGCAGCCAATCGTGTCTTCTTGAGCACGCTTACGTTGGGCGGGGCGTGCTTCAGAGGAGAGAGGAGTGGGCGAGAAGGAGGAGGCTGCCTCTTTGCTGCAGACCTGGGCGCTTGCCGGCTCCCGCAATGCAAAGTAAGTGCCCACCATCCCCGATGCTGCCGCCTGCTGCCCTGGCCTGCTTCTCCAGGCTCTGCCGCTGGAAGTCCCGGATCACCTCTGGGGGAAGGCTGGGTGAGAAGCGGAGCGAAGCTTCTCTGCGGCCTCCCGGCGCTGCCCAGAGGCTCTTGCAGGAGCATGTGTCAGCGGCCGGCGGCCTGGAGCGGCCCCGGTTGTGAGACAAGGGAGCACTTAAAGCAGCCGCTGCCGCTGCCGCCACCACCACCCCGCCGGGCAAAGGAGGGGTGGTGGCGGCGGCGGCAGCGGCTGCTTTAAGTGCTCCCTTGTCTCACAACCGGGGCCGCTCCAGGCCGCCGGCCGCTGACACGTGCTCCTGCAAGAGCCTCTGGGCAGCGCCGGGATGCCGCAGAGAAGCTTCACTCCGTTTTTCACTCAGCCTTCCCCCAGAGGCGATCCGGGACTTCCAGCGGCGGAGCTTGGAGAAGCAGCGGATGCAGGCCGGGACAGCGGGGGGGGGCAGAGGGGCACTTTGCATCGCAGGAGCCACCAAGCGCCTTTGCTGCAGACCCGGGCGCTTGGTTGCTCCCGCGATGCAAATCCCCCCCCCCGCCGAGGCCGACCACTGCCCTGCTGAGCCTCACCAGGTATCAACCTCACCGCACGTCACTGGTTCCCTGGTTGGCGCCATCGGCACCCCCCATCTTGTTTTTCAGTTCTACACATAAACAGAACAATTTTAATTGCACTGTGCATGCACGCACTGCGTGCATCAAGAGCATGTCCGAAGCACGCACACGAGCGAACTGGCAGTAATGCCAGCTGGAACCCACCCCTGTATGAGGCCAATGATTAAATGAACAAATAAAAGAAATATTACTCAAGTAAAGGTGTATTATTAAGAGACTGCAAGTATGAAAGAGCCAAGGTGGCGCAGTGGTTAAATGCAGCACTGCAGGCTACTGCTAGATCAGCAGGTCAGCGGTTCAAATCTCACCGGCTCAGGGTTGACTCAGCCTTCCATCCTTCCGAGGTGGGTAAAATGAGGACCCAGATTGTTGGGGGCAATATGCTGACTCTCTGTAAACCGCTTAGAGAGGCCTGAAAGGCCTATGAAGCGGTATATAAGTCTACTGCTATTGCTATGAAAGGAGAGGATTTCTGTTGTGACCTTTTTTAAACACAGTTTTATTAATTTATAATATGACATACAAAAAGAATATAAAAGCAAATATTAGAGAAATTAGGAAAGGAAAAAGGGAAATGGATAGTGGGGCAAAGCAAGGGGGCAGGGGGGAGGCATTGACTTCCGACTCCTTTGGTGCAGTAAAATAAGGCATTAAGATCTACCCTGAACTTTTTTACTTTTTCATAATAATAGAAACTAGCCATTTCAATAACAACAAATCTATTTATTTGGTAGAACCCAAAATCGAAGTTTCATTTTTTCCACCTCAAGCACAAAGTGCAGAAGTGGTTTCCAACCATAAATAAAAGTATTTGTCTTTTTTTTTCTCTTTAATCAAAGCAGTCAATTTAGCCATCTCTGTTGGTTCCATCAGTTTTTTGTAGCCATTCATCCATTGTGGGAATTGAGATGACCTTCCATTTCTGTGCGTAGAGTAGTTTGCTACCGTCAACTTATAAACATCAGAGTTCCGAATTTTTTTTCAAAGTCTTTTCCACTTTTCTTTTTTTATCATGGTGGGGAGCAACGCATGCCTAGGCCTGGGAAAAAATAATTCTCATTTTCAATATTACAGTTGTTCTGTGCCTCTAAAAATGGCAGTTTGAAAGTAGTTTAGCCTCATTTAGAAGAGATAGGGTTGGAATCCTTTTGATTGTGTCAATGAAAGCATATCTAATCCACTGCAAAATTTAGCATTTTCTATGGGTGATCATGCTTTGGAAGCAGGATAAAGAAATGGACAAAGGAATTTACAAATTATAAAGTGTGTTCATTATACAGCCAATAAAAACAGTTTGTCACTACACATCCAAAAATGGTAAAGTTTATTTAAGCCAGCTTTATAATCTAATTGCTTTACTGAAACTAAACAAACACACAAGTTCATTTTCCCATTACAAGATGTGAGATTGCAATATCATAAATATATTTCTACAGACTTCATGGAATACCATATATCCTTACACTTACCCTTCTCCAATTATTACATCATCCACTGGTGACCCATAATGCCAATGAAAAGGAAGTAAACTATCTGCAATTTCAGATTAATGTATTTGACATGAATAGCACTTAGACATATATACAGCTTCATAGTACTTTATAGCCCCCTCTAAGTGGTTTACAGCGTCAGCATATGGCCCCCAACAATTTGGGTCCTCATTTTACCCACCTCGGAAGGATGGGAGGCTGAGTCAACCTTGATCCAGTCAGGATAGAAGGAATTGAACCCTTGGCAATGAGAGCAAAGTTAGCCTGCAATGCTGCATTTTAACCACTGTGCCACCATGGCTCTTGAATGCTATTTAAAATTATTAGATCATGGTTAGGTAGTTGTTGGAAATATATCTCCAGAAGGCTCAGCCAAATGCAACTTTTTAGCTTACTTACTGACAAGGGTACTAGGAGTAGAAACAATAAGGAAGGCTAGACATGAATTCTGTCTGTTTTGCTTTCTTCTGCTTGAAAGATATTCTGAGGAACTTTCACCACTGGTAAATGAAAATGCTTTCCAGCCATTCTTGAATCAGCACAAAACTCTATCTGCATGAAATCATCTATCTCCATTGCCAATTCCTATCATGCCTCTGTTACAGTAAACTTCAAGATGACCCTGTCCTGATTTTGTGTACACAATGTATGAAATAGAAATAGAATAACTGAGTTGGAAGGGACCTTGGAGGTTCAACCCCCTGCTTAGGCAGGAAACCATATACTACTTCAGACAAGTAGTTATCCAAGCTCTTCTTAAAACCTTCCAGTGTTAGAGCATTTACAACTTCTGGAGGCAAGTTGTTCCACTGATTAATAGTTCTAATTATCAGGAAATTTCTCTTTAGTTCTAAGTTGCTTCTCTCCTTGACTAGTTTCCACCCATTGCTTCTTGTCCTGCCCTCAGGTGCTTTGGAGAATAGCTTGACTCCCTCTTCTTTATGGCAGCCCGTGTTAAGAAGATTGATTGATTAATTGTCGAACTTTGCTGACCTCCCTCTCCTGCACATCACCACTTCACCTGCCAAGCATGGAGCTGCAGTCAGAATGGGAAGGTCTGCTCTGTCAGCTCTTGGCTCCTTTCTGCATCCCTCCTCCTAAACAGAAATAGTCCATGACTTAGGAAAACAATTGGGAGCAGAATTTCCATTGCTAAGCAAGATGATTGTTAAGTGAGTCGCAACTGATTTTACAATCTCTTCTGCCACGGTTGTCATGTGAATCATGCAGTTGGAATTTTGATCACATGATTGTCAGGAGTTCTGTGATGGTCCTCAGTATGAGAACTGGTTGCAAGTCATTTTTTTCAGTGCTGTTGTAACTTTGAATAGTCGCTAAACAAAAGGTTGTAAGTGTGGGATTATATGTGCACCTTTCAATCATAGCCTTAGCTGTATCATACTGTATATACAATATTTAAAAGTCTGGAATCACAGAGACTTCAGTCAAGTCACAAGTAGCCCTATTCCCTTTTCTTCCTTTATCTAAAAAAACTCCCATCTGTATGCCAATGTTTCTCAAACGTGGCAATTTTAAGATGTGCGGCATGTTGGCTGGAGAATTCTGAAGCCCACACATCTTAAAGTTGCCAAGTTTAAGAAACATTATTTGCTCTGTTTAGGACAAGTGGGTCCATTATTCCACTATTCTGTTACTAATCTGCTTAGTGTCATGGAGTTTTAAGATTACCATCTGGGTTCAGGTTTTTTTGGGGAGAGCATAAAAAAAATGGTAGCACAGGAGGCTGATTGGAGCTGGAAAGAAGGTATGCCCCCATTTCACATAGTCTCCATTTGTTCATTCATTGAATCACTCCTTAATCTGATCACATATGGACATTACTTTGCCATGATTGGATTGGCTATAACTATTTTCTTTTAGTTCTCGTAAGTTCGTCATTGATTGGATCTAGCAACTGTGTTTTTCATCATTGTCTTTCTCAACTGCTTTTGATTTCCCCAAAATATCAGAATCTTTTCTGAAGCCTCTTGCCTTTACAATACCTAAGTGTTAGTGTTATTATAACAGTGTCACTATTTATATTTAATATGATTAAACAAAAAGTGTAGGCTCTTTCTGAAAAATAGCAATAGTGAAAACTTTGCAGCTGTTGGATATAATTTTATCTGTAGCAACTGTTTTATACCAACAAATGAAAGTAAGCATGTGGAAAATCTCAGTCAACCTAATAATGTTGTATATGATTAGCCTTTGGCATCATGCACATCATTATTTTTTGCATGAATCAATGATATTTGAGCATATGTGCTGCCATGTTCTCCACCCACCCAAACCCTGCACTATCATAAGCTGGGATTTAATGCTATTCTATTTATAAAAGTATGTTGCTGACTTTTCAAAAAAAATAAATTACAAAATTATCATGGCAACTTTATCATCATACTTATGTAGTTTATAATCAGAATGGGGACAAAAAATCAGTTTCTGTTTACCCTGAGATCATCCGTTTTCTGCTGCTTAAAATCCTGATAAATGATTCTGGCAGGAAGATACAGCCAAGTAGAATAAACTTGATGGTGACATTGGATTTTATATATACAAGGGATGACTGACTCAGTGAATGGATGCATTAGTGGTTATTAGCTGACAAATGAATTATTTCCAGATTTTCTTTTTTTGTTCATTACTGAATTCCAACTTGAAAAAGGAAGAAGCAAAAGTTCTGGACCCTGATCCAACAGTTCTAAAGGTAGCTCTGAGGGAAGACTAAATCCAGCTGTTTGCTCTCCATGAACTGACTGATTCAGTGATACTCCCATGATCTGAAGAAAGTTAGGTTCATAGAACGAATACCTCATGAAGAAGATGGATTACCCACGACGCATGAATCTTCCAGCTCTAACATTCTATAATTCTGGGATTCTAAAAAAATTTAGTAGCAAAACAATTTTCTCTGATATGGGTATACAAGTTCTTTCCAAGGTACGAATGCAAATGAAAGCTATGTGTGGTCCTCATTGGTCCTGAGGGAGGCAACTGAACCAAGAGACAGAAAATAGCAAGGACTCAACAGAAAACAGTTTTTGGGAAATCTAAAATTGGAGTTATGGAACGTTAGTTATGAATATACATGCACATATTGGCACATTATTTTCCTTACCATCTAAATAGATGGAAAATTATCAAGGAGAGATCCTTGAACTAAGGAGAAATTTCCCAACAGTGAGAACAAAACGAGCTGGAAAAACGAGCACCTGGAGAAACGCTACTCGGACGGCTTTGGGCAACGCAGCGGTGTCAGGCAGTGTTGAGAAGCTTGCGGGCGGCCTCCCCCCCTACAGACGGCGTGGGTGGCGGTCCCCAGCTGACGGATCACCGCGGCTTGCTTTTCTTTTGCGAGACGCTGTAGAGTCGCTGGGACATGCAGCCTCCCCTCCCTCCTCCTGCGGATGATGGTTTCTACCGCTGCTGCATTTGGATCGCCGCTGCATTTGGATCGCCGCGGCCCTGCCTTTGTTCTGCGTGGTGCCGTTGGGCCTTTGAACTGGGCGCCCCCCCCCTTTCTCCACCCTCCATCGTGGACACCGCTCTCAGCTTTGGGATCCGGATTGCCACGGTCCTATTTTGTTTATAAGATGCTGCTGAGATGCTGGGTGTGCTGCCCCCAGGGGGTTTGGTGAGTTTGAGGCTGGGGTGCCGTAGGCCGAAGGGTTAGGCTTGTTACTGTTACTGCTGCCGACCCAAACACTCCCCCCCTTCCATCGCAATCTCTTTTGACTATCATGGCCTGCCTCTCGGCTTTTGTTGCTGTTGCCGCTGCTATCCGTGGTTGCTTTAGGAGCCCCCCTTCTAGACGCCTGACTGTCCTCGCTCTACCCCTGCCTTCACCCTCAGGACCAACATTCTGGAGTGAGCTGGGACACTTGAATCCACCTTCAGCCTCGCTGAGACTCCCAGATACTATCCCGCATACTATCCTGCGCTTTAATCTTTGCAGAAAGAGAAGGCAGGGGACGAATAGGACATGGGCAGGGGGCCTGCTCAGCACCTCCCCCCAACTGACATTAACCCTCCAGCCATTTCAAACTCTTGGGCCTTGCCCTTTTTGCTGGACTCCGCAGAGGAGAAGATCAAGAACATTAAGTTTTTCCCCTCTTGCGCAGTGCGCAAAAAACTTTTAGGACTGCGGTGTGACTGGTATGTTTGATTGATGACTGTACCCACTTTTTTAACCTCATTATTGCTGTATTTTTTGTGTTTTAACTGACTTATGTGGGGAATGCATGGATGAGCCAAGGTGGCGCAGTGGTTAAATGCAGCACTGCAGGCTACTGCTAGATCAGCAGTTCAGCGGTTAAAATCTCACCGGCTCAGGGTTGACTCAGCCTTCCATCCTTCCGAGGTGGGTAAAATGAGGACCCAGATTGTTGGGGGCAATATGCTGACTCTCTATAAACCGCTTAGAGAGGGCTGAAAGCCCTATGAAGCGGTATATAAGTCTACTGCTATTGCTATTGCTATGAGTGGCTGTGTTTGTGTGAGAGGATGACTGATTTGAAGGGCCTGTCGGGAAACGCGGGGGCCATAGGGGTGGTTGGTGGGACTACGGACACGGGAGTGGGCCGGAGCATTATGGTAGTAACAGGGAGGGGCAGATATGGCGGGGACTTTAGGGCTGGCCATTACCGGGGAAGGAGGGCTCGCTACGTCACAGAGATCCCTCCTTCCGGCCCTATGAGTCCCACTCCAAGGCCAGATGGCGTGAGTAATCAGGACCCTGGTCTCAGGCTGCTGTCGCTAAATGCCAGGTCTGTAGTTCATAAGGCTCCTCTCGTTCGGGACTTAATTTTAGACGAGAGGGCAGACCTGGCATGTATTACTGAAACCTGGCTGGGCCCGGAGGGAGGAGTCCCCCTCGTAGAGATGTGCCCAGAGGGTTTTCAGGTGCTACATCAGCCACGATCCCAGGGAAGGGGTGGAGGTGTGGCTATTGTTATCCGAGAGTCTTTAGTACCTCGTAGGATCCCTGCTCCGGAGCTTGTCGGGTGTGAGTCCTTGCTGGTGAAGTTGGACCTCAAGGGTCAAGTGGGCCTGCTGTTAACGTACCTTCCTCCCAACAGCGTTGCAGCAGCCCTCCCCTCGCTCCTCGAGTCGGTAGCCGAGCTGGCAATTGAGTTTCCCAGGCTTATGGTTCTGGGGGATTTCAACTTGCCTTCGCTCGGTGAACACTCTGATGGAGCGCAGGAGTTCATGGCTTCCATGACAGCCATGGGCTTGACCCAAGTAATCCAGGGCCCAACTCACTCGGCAGGTCACATGCTCGACCTCGTATTTCTCTCAGAGCAGTGGAGTTGTGATCTTGGTTTGAGGGGTAGTGAGATCTTACCCCTGTCATGGTCGGACCACTACCTACTGAGGCTTGACTTTCGGAGACCAAACCCCCACTGTAGGGAGGAGGAACCGATTAGGTGGTTCCACCCCAGGCGACTTATGGACCCTTTGGGCTTTCAGACGGACTTGGGGTTATTCCTGATACCCTCGTCCGCAGTCCGGTGGAGACTCTGGTTGCTGCCTGGAACTCAGCAGCGACAGAGGCTCTTAACCGGATTACGCCTTTACGGCCGATCTGAGGCAGTGGATCCAGGAGGGCCCCTTGGTTTACTGAGGAAGTCCGGGAGATGAAGCGCCGAAAGAGACGCCTAGAGCAACGATGGAGATCCAGTAAGTCCGAGTCAGACCGAGCACTTCTAACATCCAGCATCAGAGCTTACATCCGGGCAATTAGGACGACTAAAAGAACATACATTGCCTCTCTGATTGCTTCCGCTGAGTTGCGCCCAGCCGCCTTGTTCAGGATAACCCGTTCCCTCCTAAATAGGAGGGATACGAGCGATCCTTTGCAAGGCAGAGCTGAGGACTACGTCCAATTCCTCGCGGATAAAGTTGCTCGGCTTCGGGCGGACGTGGACTCCAATTGCGCAGAACCAGCTGAGGCACCAGGGGATACTCTGGCAGGACATCACTGGATTGACTTTCAAGCTGTTACCCCTGAGGATGTGGACAAGGCCATGGGAGCTGTAAGTACCTCCACATGTGTACTGGACCTGTGCCCCTCCTGGCTGGTTGCTAACAGCAGGGAGGTGACACGGGGCTGGATCCAGGCGGTTGTTGCCGCCTCTCTTCGGGAGGGGATCTTTCCCCCTGCTCTAAAGGTGGCGGTGGTGAGACCCCTTCTGAAGAAGCCATCTTTGGATCCAGCCGTTTTAAACAACTATCGTCCAGTCTCCAACCTCCCCTTTGTGGGGAAGGTTGTTGAGAAGGTGGTAGCCTTTCAGCTCCAGCGGTCCTTGGAGGAAACCGATTATCTAGATCCCTTCCAGTCGGGATTTAGGCCTGGCTACAGCACGGAAACCGCTTTGGTCGCATTGATCGATGATCTCTGGAGAGCCAGGGATGGAGGTCATGCCTCCGTCCTAGTGCTCCTTGACCTCTCAGCGGCTTTTGATACCATCGACCATGGTATCCTTCTGCGACGACTGCGGGAGGTGGGGGTGGGAGGCACTGTCCTACGGTGGTTCTCCTCTTACCTCTCGGGCAGGTCGCAGTCGGTGTTGGTTGGAGGGCAGAGATCGACCCCTAGGCCCCTGACGTGTGGGGTACCGCAGGGTTTGGTCCTGTCCCCCCTCCTATTTAATATCTACATGAAACTGCTGGGTGAGATCATTCGACGGCACGGGATAAAATACCACCAGTACGCGGACGATATGCAGCTGTATCTGTCCGCCCCGTGCCAACTCAATGAAGCGATTGACATGATGTGCCAGGGCCTCAAGGCTGTTAGGGACTGGATGGGGGTTAACAAGCTTGTACTCAATCCAGATAAGACCGAGTGGCTGCTGTGCTTCCCTCCTACTAATTGGCCAAGTGTTCCATCTCTCAGGCTGGGGGGGTCAAACAGTACGCCCCTCAGACAGGGTCCGCAATTTGGGAGTCCTCCTGGACCCACAGCTGACTTTTGAACACCACTTGTCGGCTGTGACCAGGGGGGCATTTGCCCAGGTTCGCCTGGTGCACCAGTTGCGTCCCTACCTGAACCGGGAGGCTCTCACAACAGTCACTCGTGCCCTTGTGACCTCCAGACTGGACTACTGCAACGTGCTCTACATGGGGCAGCCCTTGAAGAGTATTCGGCGACTTCAGCTTGTCCAGAATGCAGCCGCGCGAGCGATTGTGGGTGCACCTCGGTTCACCCACGTAACACCTATCCTCCGCGAGCTGCACTGGCTGCCTATTGGTCTCCGGATACGCTTCAAGGCGCTAGTCGTCACTTATAAAGCCCTTCATGGTATTGGACCTGGGTACTTGAGAGACCGCCTGCTGCCAATTACCTCCACCAGACCGATTAGATCGCACAGACTAGGCCTCCTCCGAATTCCATCCGCCGGCCAGTGTCGACTGGCGACTTCCCGGAGGAGAGCCTTCTCTGTTGCTGCTCCGACCCTCTGGAACGAACTCCCCGTGGAGATTCGCACCCTCACCACCCTCCAGGCCTTCCGCATAGCCCTTAAAACCTGGCTGTTCCAACAGGCCTGGGGCTAAAGAATCATTGCCCCTATCTCGAATGGTATGATTGTTGCGCTTTTTAATTATGTATTGTTTTGTGTTGTTGTCAACGGTCTGTATCCCCCTTCCCTTGCTTGAGTTGTGAGCCGCCCTAAGTCCCTTCAGGGAAAAGGGCAGCATACAAATGAAATAAAACTCTAAACTCTAAACTCTAAATCAGTGGAACACTTGTCTCCAGAAGTAGTAGGTATTCCAACACTAGAGGTTTCCAGTGAAGAGATTGGACAGCCATTTTTCTGGAATGGCTATAAGGACTCCTTCTTGGGCAGCAAGTTAGAGTAGAAGACTTCCAGGGTCCCTTCCAACTCTTGTATTCTGCTATTCTGTTAAACTATGGTTAAGGAGGATTTTGCAGGATAACAAGCTATTCCTTGCCCAATTATCCTCAATCATTTAAAAGCACAAATGAGAAATTTTTTGAAAAATACTTACATTCCAGGAACTTTAGAGGAATTCCAAGAGATACCAGAATATATGGTGCTTTAGGGTGCCCTGCCTGCTCTACCTGGTTCACAATGATCAATCAATTTGGAATCAGAGATATTTAGGCTACTGTAAAAAGCTGTAAAAAAACCTTTCAGATTCGGGTTAATGTCAGGATTTCAAGTAACACCCCTAACAAAAAAAGACTCTAAGGCTTGAGTTTCCTCGAAGTTCAATTTTATTAGAGATGTCATATTGGCACATCTGGGAAAACACGAACCTGAAAGTTTCCAGGGTTTCCCTACCTAAAGGAAAGTTCAAATCCCTGCCCAGCACCCACATGTCCATCACATGGTCCAAACAAGCACCGTCCCAACTGGAGATGCCTCCCAGTCACATCACACAAAGTGCAGGGCAAGACGTCCTTGACTCTCTGAGAAAGGAATGTTATTTTGACTATATCTACCCCACTCCACATAATCCCCCCTCCCAATTTCCCACAGCATTAAATGTGAAAAGCCCGAAGGCTCAATGCAAAAGATGGCTTCCAGGACTGATACGCACAACTTTAGAGAACACATCACTCAGTCTCTTAATCAATCTCTGAGAAAGAGTTCAATAATCAATCATCTTATGTATATAAAGTAAAAACTGGAAGAGATGTCTTAATGTGTTTGAAAAATACTATCTTTGTTATGGCTCAGCATCTTTTTGATACCTCATAGCAGAGGTAGGTTCCTACCAGTTCACACCTATTCAGTAGAACCGGTTCATCAAATCTACCGAACTGGTTAGAAGAGGTTCCACCAGTGGACCCGGAAAGCAGGCCACACCTACAGAAGAGGTTCCAAAAAATTTTGAAACCCACCACTGACACACACACACACACACACACACACACATGCACGCAGGCAGGCAGGCAGGCAGGCAGGCAGGCAGGCAGACTGACACAGAGAGAGAGAGAAAGAGAAAGAAAGGAAGAAATAAATAAATAAATAAATAAATAAGAAAGAAAAAGAGTGAGAGAGAGATAAAAGAAAAAAAGAAAAAAGGGACAGAGAGACAAAAGGAAGGAGAGAGAGAGAGACAGAGAGAGAGAGAGAGAGAGAGAGAGAGAGAGAGAGACAGAGAGAGAGAGAGAGAGAGAGAGAGAACACATGGCCGGCAAGCCACTCCCACCAGGTCACATTGCTGGCAAGCCACTCCCACAAAGGAGGCCACACCCACAGAGTAGGTTCCAAAAAATTTTGAAACCTACCACTGCCTCATAGATACAGTACTTTTGGTCAATTAGAACAATGCCAAGCATATTTCCTGCATGTGTGTCTGAATAACTACATGTATGTACAACTACCCATTAAAATTGCCAATTGATATGCATTCCCATCCAGTTATGACAATGTGAGGGATTAATTAATAATTAATTTGCTCTCTGTATGTCCAGTGATCCAAAGTTACATTGTTAATGTGTCTATAAATGGTATATTGTTTGTTTCCTCAACAGATGACTCTCCAAACAATGTTTCTGATAAGGAGTTTCCCAGAGAACCTGACCTCATCATTTCTCTCTGCCTAAAGAGCATTGAACAGATGCTCTGCTAAAATTTACCTTGCAATTTCTCAGAAGAGGCTTCTGTTTCATATCTAAATCTAAATCTAAATCTAAATTAAATCTAAATTAAATCTAAATAATCTAAATAATCTAAATCTATATAAAAATAAAAATAATCTAAATCTAAATCATCTAAATCTAAATCTAAATAATATAAATCTAAATAATCTAAATCTAAATCTAAATCTAATCTAAATCTAAATAATATAAATAATCTAAATCTAAATAATCTAAATCTAAATCTAAATCTAAATAATCTAAATCTAAATCTAAATCTAAATCTAAATCTAAATCTAAATCTAAATCTAAATCTAAATCTAAATCTAAATTAAATCTAAATCTAAATCTAAATCTAAATAATCTAAATAATCTAAATCTAAATCTAAATCTAAATCTAAATAATCTAAATAATTTAAATAATCTAAATCTAAATCTAAATCTAAATAATATAAATATAAACATAAATATAAATAAATCTAAACCTAAATAAATCTAAATCTAAATATTAATATTTTAATATTAATATTATTAATATTAATAATATAAATATAAACATAAATAAATCTAAATCTAAATCTAAATCTAAATCATCTAAATCTAAATCTAAATCTAAATCTCCATATCCATATCCATATCCATATCCATATCCATATCCATATCCATATACATATACATATACATATACATATACATATACATATACATATACATATGAGGTGTGTTGTTGCCAGTTTAGCCCAGTTCAGCTGAACCAGTAGTGGTGGTGGCGGGAGGCTCCACCCACCCGCCTGGAAATGTTGTGCGCACACTCATACAAGAAAATTGGTAGTTTATTTAGCATGCACTAAAATAAGCCCTCCGCCCAAATAAGCCTTCCCTGAAAATATTGCAACACAGCAGCAGCCATGCAGTGACCATGCTCGCTGCCTCCTGCACCTCAAAAATAATAAGACCTCCCCGAAAATAAGGCCAAGTGCTTATTTCAGCTGTCAAAATAAAATAAGACCCTGTCTTATTTTCAGGGAAACACAGTATAGCTCAGAGGTGTCAAACTTGCAGCCAGCAGACTGTATATGTCATGCCTACTCCCGGTTTAGTGAAGGTGGAAAAAGTTGTGATATGTCACGTGACCACAATATGACACCATGAGTTTGACACCCCTGCTATAGCCACTATTGCTGTTACATTACATTTCCTTCACTTCAAAGCTTCACTGCAGTTTTTTAACCTGAAATAGCCCAAAGACCAAAGTTCACTCCAGATGTTTTCCATTAGGTTTCAATAAAGCATGGGAAACCAAGGAGGCTGCAAACTGCTGATGAGGTGATTGTACAATGCAACAAAGGATTTTCACATGTATGTCACCCGTAATGAAATAAGTGCAAAAAACCCCAACATACTTACATTCTTTATTCTTTTATAAGAAATGTCCAAGCCAATTTCCCTGTAAGAGAAGTGTATGAAAAATGACAGACAGAGAAAAAAAAACCACAAGAGAATGTACTACATGACAGAATTTTGACTGGTAATGATGATCAAGGAAACCCTTGTTTTCTTCCTTGGAATTGTTTCCTTGAGACCTGGGTGAAAAGGGAACTGAATTTTTTTCACATTCTCTTCTTTTTGAATCCTGCCCTTTCACTTTTATTTTCTTTCTCCTTGCATTGGGACACAGGTCTTTCCCCACCATTACAAATTTACAATATTGTAATTAAGGCAGCCTTTTCCTCTGGTTGCCTGTAGCATCTTCTCTTCAAATGTGATTCAAACTGGATAACAGGGCAGCTTAGAAAAGGAACATAGCAAAATGACACACTAAGTGTCCTCAGATGCACTGTCTCCCTTCACAAATGAACTCCTTCTTGAGCTGGTTTGTGTGCAGTGTGTTTTCCCCCTACCTATTATCTTTACATATAGGCATACTGTTAAGTAAGCTCCCCATTGGGAGAGTGAGTATGTTCAGAGAAGTGTTGTGAGAGTTATGTTGAAGAACACACAAACCAGCATACAGAGACACTGCAGTTTAAATAGGCTTTTACTTTCGTGGAAATAGAGATATCAGAGTCCATCAAACAGTCCAAGTCATACACGGATAAGACAATCAGTCATCAATGTCTTTCAGTTAAGGGATAATACAAATAACATAGTCCAGTATCATATAATCAGTTCGGTACTCAAAGTTTGCTAGCAGTTGCAAAACTTACAATAGTTCACGGCACTTTCTAACAGCCAGCTTCCAAAAACACTCAGATCAAATCAGCCCAGCATCTTACAGAGAGCTAACAGTCATTCTGGCTCCCTCTTATGGCTGATTGAGGAAAACAGCAACCAATCACATTTTACAGTATGATTTAAAGAAACAGGTATAGGATTGTTACATGATTTATATATTGCCAACCCAACTGTTAGATGATATTCCTAACACATACATTTACACATCTCAGCATTTTTTCCAAATGATCTATGCTTGAATCAGACAAATATGTCTGAGATGTTTATGTTTTCCAAACATAATCTAGTAATTGAGTGCAGTTAAATATTACTGACAATGCACCTGGTATATATCAGACAGCTTTTAAGTCTAAACAGGGAAAAAAGTTATATCTTGTCTGCAGCAAGAATGTCTCTTGAGCAACCCATGCAGGAAACATGGCAGCCTGTTGATAGAATCAGTCATTAGGCTTAATAAAATAGCTGAGATGTTGCAATGGCGTTATCCAGATTATTTCTCATAGTCTAAGGGTAGTCTTAT
Organism: Thamnophis sirtalis; assembly: GCF_051295495.1. Lineage (NCBI taxonomy): Eukaryota > Metazoa > Chordata > Lepidosauria > Squamata > Natricidae > Thamnophis > Thamnophis sirtalis. Next base: position 71,950,638 of record NW_028261386.1, on the reverse strand, counting down.
GGCTGGTATGCAGATCTGTGAGTTAATTCACATGGAGTACATGTGGCATATGGTTTAAATTTTAGCTTGTGATGTTCTCTTTCCATGTGTAGAACGATCTATGTGCACATACTTGCCAAAGAGATCAAGGGATTATCTTCTAGCTACCACAGAAATGTTCCTCATCTGGCCTTGAATTTCTTAGGGCAGAAATTCTTACATGGCAAAAAATTGTCATGAGGAATGTCCTAACCTATGGAAATCCAGATGGCGAGAATTGAGAAGACCTTTATCTGTGTTTTCACTTTGCACAGCTATTTCACTTTGCCTCGAAATGAATGACCTTAGCCTCGAAACATTTGAGTTAATTACAGATTTGAACTTGCATTTTGATACAACAGTGATTAATGGAGCCCCTTTGAAAATATCTGTCATTAACGTACACTTCTCCCACTAAAAATACAAATATGTGAGTTAGTTGTCTAATATTTACTCTGCATTTCTGAAATGCTTTTTCAAGGAAAGCTAAAGGGTTTGGAGGAAAAGGAGCTTACTTACAGAGTAGTATCATGGGAAGTTCAGGACTTGAATCAGAGAGACACAACAGTAAAATTGTATTTGTGAAAACTGATCCCTTGGAGCCATGTTTCTCAACCTCAGCAATTTTAAGATTGATGAACTTCAACTCCCAGAATTTCCCAACCAGCATGCTGTTTGAGGAATTCTGAGAGTTTACATCTACTCATCTTAAAGATGCCAAAGTTGAGAAACATTGATGTAGATCAACATGCTCTAACAGACTCCTGATAGTTCAACTACATTCAAAAGCAATATATGAAGCAACCACCCAGTTTTTGAAAAGAATTTTAAACCCTAACTAAGTAGCTCAGTATTTATTCACTCTCTTCCTAGATGGGTGCCAGATGGACTTCCAAGGGCAAGAAGTTCCAGAGAGATGAAAAACATAATTGAAAAACAACCTCTTGCCGCTTCCCACCAACCTTACCTGTTCCCCGAATCCTAGACTTGCTAGATGGATGGCTAGGTTCTACTAAAAAAGATGGTCTTAAACACTGCAGCACTAAGCCACAATGGGCTTTATAGTCAAAAAGCAGCAACTTGATTTTTACTCAGAAACCACCCAGCAAACAGTGAAGTACTAGCCATGCTGGTGTGAAAAAATTACATTATCTCCCACCTGAGAATGCGTGAACTAGTACATTTTGCACCAGACTTCCAAGCAGCTTTTGTAAAGGACATCTATATCAATTGCAGGGCAGTTAATAGGGACATAAGTTACTATCATAAGGACCTATTGTTCCCACAAGGGCCTGAGCAGGCAAATAGACCACAGCTTCTGTCCAGCAATCATCATGAATCTATGAGAAGCTCCACATCATGGACTTTCTTCAGGGAGAGTGCTACCTTATCCAAAATTATTATTGTAGCAGATAAAGAGACAGATGGCTTCTGGAAAAACAGCCATTCTGACTTTCTGGAACTTATCTTCATTGTCTCTCTCTATCCAGATTCTCATAACTTTCTGGCAATGAGTCAAGACTTCTATCATATCTCTGGCATGGCACGGGATCGCAATGAATAGCCATACAGTATGCAAAACTGAGTTCCAATATTGGAGGGGCTGCCACAAAGAAGAGGGGGTCAACTTATGATCTGAAGCACCGGAAGGCAAGGAACAATGGATGGAAAGTGATCAAGGAGAGAAGCAACCAGGAGAAACTTCCTAACAGTGAAAACAATTAACCAGTTGAACAGCTTGCCTTCAGAAGTTGAGGGTTCTTCATCACTGGAGGTCTTTAAGAGACTGGATGGCCATTTGTCTGAAATTATAAAGGGTCTCTTGCTTGAGCAGGGGGTTGGACTAGAAAACCTCCAAAGTCCCTTCCAGCTCTATTCTGATTGATTCATTCATTGAAATGGAACTAAACGGAACAATATAGTGAATTGAATATCTCTCACTGGCTTTACATAGATGTTCAAAATAATAGAGAAGAGACTTGAAAACTGAAGTACCCTATAAGAAACAACCTTTGGTTGACATCTCTTTGTCTATCACTACTGACTAAATGTTTTTAGTTACCCCAAAAGGAGCAGAAGCACTGTAAAACAAATTCCTTTCTAAATCCTCCCAGGTAGTCCAACAGTATACCATCAACAATGGTATCCAAGCAGCCTAAGAGTTCCAAAAGAACCTTCCGTATCCTAATGAAAGTAATCATCAGAATGATTACCAAGTTGTGACTGATACCTTACGGCGTGATAAAGGTCAGAAGGGATCCCTTTCTATTGTCATTGTTGAAGTAAGTTTCAAAAACTTGTTAAACTGGGTTCTGCATATGAAAATGAGGTGGACATTATCTTAGTCATTCATTTTTGACATTCACTTTGCCAAAAAGTGCTATTTTAGGAACCATTTTAAGGAAGAGGAGTCGATGAAACTACAATGTCATATGGATTTTGAACAATGACTATCTGTACACATTGAACAAATAAATAAAATCTAGCATCAACAGCTGGTGAATTCAGGGAAGTCCACAGGTCCTAAATTTCTATGGAGATTCTCAGTTATCCAGATCATGGTTGTCTCAAAGGTGATTTTTCAAGAGGCAACCTGATTTTCTTTGTTTTTCCTTGAAGACGTTTCACTTCTCATCCAAGAAGTGGATGAAGTTCTGAAGAAGCTTCTTGGATAAGAAGTGAAATGTCTTCAAGAAAAAAACAAAGAAAGCCCCATTTCCTCTTGAAAAAGCACCTCTGGGACTACTGATCCTAAGTTGCCTGAGATTGGATAACCCTGATCTAGACATTTTGTGGTCTGTGCCATAAAGTCTGAAGAACTCTTTCTTGAAGTCTTGATATGTAATTTTTCTGAGAACAACCTAAGCATTTGGGTGGGTGGTGCAATGTTGTGAGTAGTACGCTAAAATAAAAATGAAATATCTTCCACAAAAAGTGCTGCATTTCCTTCTTATTATTTTTGGCTTCAAGGAGGAGGAATGGGAAAAAGGGGGTCAAGCAGAAAAAGGAAAAGCTTTGAATGAAAACAAATATCTTGGTGCCAACTGAAGAATGGGATTTGTCAAGTTAGGGATCTCTGGAGGGCGCTACAAGAACCTCAGCCCAGTTGGCAGCTACTGTTTACAATATATTCCTCTGGTATTAAAAGGCAAAGTAAAGATGTGAGAAAGGAGCTGCCATTCTTTTCATTGGAAGTGAAATGAACTCACTTAGCCAAGATTCTTTTCCAAATGGCAAGCTTTTCGGTCCTTTCAAGACAAACTCCCTCACCCCCCCGCCCTGTTCCATGAAGTCTGGATTAGTTATTTCTATCTTCTCAAAAGAGAACCCTTTTGGAGTTAATAAATCTCTGAATTTGTCCCAGTGGCTCGTCTACACTTTCTTTTTAATTCCTATGGCAACTTCTTCCCTTTAATTTTTCCAGATGTATGTGTCATTGTTTTGCACAATTTTTGACTTTATCTAGTAAAAAATAAAGTTGATCTTGGAAGCCTGAAGATAGAGTGACTTTCTGACTTAGGCTAGGAATATCATTATGTCAGAGGCAAGAATGGCAAAGTGCAAAGATGTTGATGATTGCAGCAGAAAAATCAAAGCAAATTGTGTGAAGTGTTAATACTACTTTTTAATGCCTTGGTAAAGCCACACTTGGAATACTGCATTCAGTTTTGGTCACCATGATGTAAAAAAGATGTTGAGACTATAGATAGAGTGCAGAGAAGAGCAACAAAGATGATTAGGGGACTGGAGGCTAAAACATGAAGAACGGTTGCAGGAACTGGGTATGTCTAGTTTAATGAAAAGAAGAGCTAGGGGAGACATAATAGCAGTGTTCCAATATCTCAGGGGTTGCCACAAAGAAGAGGGAGTCAAACTATCTCCAAAGCATCTGAGGGTAGCAATGGGTGGAAACTCATCAAGGAAAGAAGCAACTTAGAACTAAGGAGAACTTTCCTGACAGTTAGAACAATTAATCTGTGGACCAACTTGCCTCCAGAAGTTGTGAATGCTCCAACACTGGAAGTTTTTAAGAAGATGTTGGATAACCATTTGTCTGAATTGGTGTATGTTTTCCTTCCTTGGCAGGGAGTTGGACTAGAAGACCTCCAAGGTCCCTTCCAACTCTGTTATTCTATTCTATTCTATTCTAAAGCCAAAATGCCATATAAGTAGATATATGAGGATGGATCATGTGCATGCTGCCTTATCAAATGACTCTAGTTAGCTGCAGCAAAATAAATATATACCATTAAAAACAAAAGAATAAATCCTTAATGAATCGAGGCAAGTAGATACAATAACAACCCTGAGAATTTGCCCCACATATATCCTCTAGTTCAGTGTTTCTCATCCTTGGCAACTTTAAGATATGTGGATTTGAATTCCAAGATTTCTCCAACTAGCATGTCACATATCTTAAAATTGTTAAGGCTGAGAAAAACTGCCCTAATTTCTTCTAGTCATCTCATTTTATCCAAAGACACTCTGCAAAAGTGTCTTACTGTTTCCTGAAAAGGTGTTAAGGAAGCAGTCATTTTAATCAACAAGATGAGTTGTTTCAGAGCAAGTCTGCTATGATCAAGATACCATGTATTCAGAGAACTGCTCTGTTAATATAAAAAAGGGGTGAATCTGATTCACTATGAGAAGATTCCACCAGGTTCTACCCAGGTACCAAGCACTGGGTCCGACTTCCACAGCATCTCCTCATTGGCCCAAAGTAAACCTGGATATTATCAAGATAATTATCCCATTGGTAGACAACCTTACAAATGAGGAAATGAAGGAGATGACATTAAACACCAGAAGACTCAAGGGCTCAACTTTTCCTCCTCCATAAACACTGATTGGAACTGCCCAACCAGGAAAGAGAAGAATCACAGTTGAACAGTGTGGCCTACTCCTAATCTCCCACAGCCCAAAATGATAGCCCGATCAATGGTTTAAACCCCACTGAGAGATTAAGCCCAATCAAAATTGTCCAAAAAAGTTACTAATGGAGCATTCTTCTCATGCTCTGGTTGAACATCAAAAAACCCAATGGCTATTGATATGGCCCTTGTCATATCAATGGCCCACTAAGATATAAATGCACAAATATCAATGAAAAACTTAAAGAGGAAGCAACTTAGAAATCATTGTCAAGTTTCAAGAAGCTGTAGACAAGATGAGTTTATCCAGGGAGCTGAATGGCAATGTGCCTCAGGCTACATAGCTACAAAGGTCAAACTCCAAAGCCATAGGTATAGCAAGCTGGATTACAAATAGGAAATTCGATATGGCACATGCATCATTTTTTTAAAAAAGAGAATTGTCTGACTGTGTAACTCCCACATGCTCTCTGTTGTTTCTTGATTATTCTATTATCTCATTTCTTGGCATTTCAGTCTCAGCCATTAAGCAAAATGGAAATAAAAGTCACATGGATTGATCTTCAACTTCACACATTCTGAACTTATTGCACAACAAAACCTGTCAGCTCAGCCAATTTGGATGCAGCTGACAGACCTGTCAATACAAGATATAAGAAAATAGTTAAAAAGGGGAATGTTGGACTGTCAATTCTCAGAAATGACCTTAGGTAGAAGAGAAGAAAGAGAAGAGGAGAGGAGTCAAAAGGAACATGTAAATGTGTACCTTGGTATTGGCTTTTTCATAAAATAGATAAAATTTAAACTAAGTGGATTGAAATTTATACTTAAAACAGTTTTTTCAGTTTCTAAATATAACATTAGCTAATTTTTCATCTAGATACTCTCTGTTTTTGTTAGCCTTACCTGAAGTAGTTTTATTGCAAATTAAACAGTTAAAAAAATTCTATGAAAAGAAGAATCATTTCCTTCTAGAAATGTTCAATAAAACCCACTATTTTTCCTCCTGCTCCACTTTTTCCTGTTCTACTGTTTCCATTTTATATTTGCTGTGCTGGAAAACTTTCAACATCATTAAATGTAAAATTGGCAACTTGGTCATGTTGGCTTTAATATCATTATTGGCCTCTTTGAAATCACCAGAGGTTATGAATTTTAGATAGTTTGCTTTAGTACAAAGCATTGCCAAAACTGGAATGAAACAAACTGAATGAATTGTACCTTGTCCCTGACTGTGGTATTCCAGTTTTAGCAGCTTAATAAACTGGTCTCTCTAGAGATGGAGGCTAAAAAAATAATAATTGAACCACCCAAACAGATACACTTCAATATCATTCCTAACATGTACAAAATAATTCATTCAACTTGCAAGGAACAAATAATGTACTACCAAAGAAATATCCACCAAATGTCCATCGATGCACCTTGACATGCTACAAGATGACAGAGTAATGCAGATATTAGTAAAAAAAAAAAAGTTCACAAACAAAGTTTTATAAGAACATATTCTTGCTCATGTCCCTTAATAAATTTATACTGAACATCTCCCTATGATCCAATTAATTCAGCCATTACTCCTTGTAGCATATTACTTTGATTGTTTATATATCCTTTTACAGAAAGAGTTATAGACAGATCTCACTCCTGTCTGCTATGATGATTTATATTAGTATTTTACTAATAAAGTTGTTCAGATTTGCTAAAGTCTTGGCTTATCATGAACAGAGTCAGTGGTGGTGACTGAGGCAACTTTCTGCCATGTCATTTGAATGGCTTTAGATCAATACCATACTATTTGGTGGACTCTGATGAAATAGGATAGTATATTGTATAGTATATGGCTGTCTCTACACAATGTTGTGCCTGACCTCCCCACTTCTTGGCTCCTTCAGTGGTCCAAAGAGACAATAATAGACTGAACTTGGGAAGTGATCTATACCTGACTTTGGGAGGGGTAATGCTGGAGCCCTGCAATCAGGCAGTGGTTTACCACCCGTGAAATAGTTCTGCCCTCTACAATTCTCAGCTACCTATCTGTGTTATTTCTTGGTCTCCTCTTGGGCCCATTTCTCCCATATATTAATTATTCTTTTTATTCAGACACATTGGTTTATTTTGCTATTCTTAATTTTAACTCCCTCCACAGAATCTTTCTTAGAGAATTGCACTCTTTATAAGCAGTTTTCACTGCTATGGAATATTATTTATCATTGCTCCAGGTTTAGTATAAAAATAAAAATCTACCATATGTTTCCTCAGCTTTCAAAAATCTAAAAATTTAGAACTTCAGCATTATTGGTCACTTTTCACAACGCCTTTGCTACATTCAATTAAATATAATCATTCTTCCAGATTTCGCATTAAAAAACCCAATTCAGCAATTACTCAGCCTCTTTCCACAGGATGCATATCTCTGAGATGCATATATAAAAGTTTTCATCTTCAATCCCCATAGAATTCAGTTGAAAACATTTTTATATTATTATTTTTTGGTTTGGGCAAAATAATATAAACAGAAGGGAGAAAAAAATGTGAAGGAATGTAATCAACTGAATAAACAAAGGATAATTTTCCAATATTCATAAAATTAAAAACAGTGATAAACCTTTAAAAAAAACCTGACTGTTAATATACAAAAAAGAAGAAAAGAAAAACCATTAAAATATTAAGAAACTACTTGCTTGAAAATTATTCTTCCCTCTCTCCTCATTGTATTATGATTGTTGACTCCAACCAATATATTTAAGTTTACCACATTGTATAATATTTGACACATAAAGCTGCCATTCTTACTTGAATTTGGTTAAATTTTTGTTTGTGATTAGCTACACTATTATTGGATTTTTCCCAGGTTTAGTTTCCCAAACTGATATAGTCAGCAAAATGCCTATTTTTCAACCTTGTGCCAGATTTATCCTTGCAGCCATCAAAATACAATATATATTAATAGCTTGCGGTATTTCTTGTTTATATGTTTTGGAACAATTTTTCATAAAAAATATTTGAGGTTTCAAAATTTATTTCTAGATTTTCTTATTATGCTATTATTTCTTTCCAATCCTTTTGGTTTTTTTTTTTTACTTAACCACCACATATGATAAAATGTTCCTTTTTATTATGACATTTCCAACATTTTTGTTAAATATATAATACACATACATACACACACACCAGCGGTGGGATTCAGCCAGTTCACACCTATTCGGGAGAACCGGTTGGTAACTTTCTAAGTAGTTCAGAGAACTGATTGTTGGAAGAATTCTCCTTTTGTTTTTTTCCACTTTACAGGGCTAATCCTGTAAGGAAGGCAGGAAGGAAACATTCTAGTGTTGTTTCTAGCCTAATCTTTATTGACCTGCTTACAGAAACTGCCTCTCCGGTTAACCCTTATTACATTGTAACAGCTAAGGCGAAGCGCCCATCGACCTGAGTGACCGTGAGTTGGCCAAGCCCACCCAGTTAATGACCACCGAACCCCACCTACTCAGATAGTCATTAGGGCAGAAAACCAGTTGTTAAATTATTTGAATCCCACCACTGACACACACACACACACACACACACACACACACACACACGGATACATACAGTTACATACCGTCTGTAAAACATTTTATATTTTATACATTTTATTATTGGGTTTTTTCCATAATATCTCCCACTGTTGTAACTATTGTTTGAAATCTCCTTTATTGTGCAAATGTTTACTTGTTCTGTCTCCAATTCAAATGTTAATAACAGTTTATTTTTACATTGTAAAAGGTGGCCTTAATTCTATGTAAGTGTTTCAAATTCTATAATCTTTCTTAATGTCCTTTGTTTCCCAAGATCACATTTCATGCTTCCAGCAATTAGCATATACTTCAACCATAGTAAATTCCTACCCTCCATAAATCATTTTTGCTATGTATTTAATCCATGTCTGGAATCTGGGGGGAAAAAATCTGCGTATGTGATTACATTTTTCTTGTTGTAATTAACCCCACTTTGCATTTGCATTTGAAGGTGAGGGTAGTCGTGAAATTGCTGGGTTTATTATACGGTTTAAAGAATTCCATGTTTTCATCAAATTTGGTTTTAAGCCTTTCTGATCAAGTTCAGCAGCATTTGGCCAAACATATTTTACCACTGCTGTGAGATGCTAACAGCTCATTTTAAGCAAGTTAAACCATGATACTCAAGAATTCTCCCCTCAGTGTTATATGTGAACCCAATCATTCACTTGCAATATAGTATTCCTTTTCTCTGTTTCCAAGCTTCTTCTATGAACTGAAAGGATAAATTTAAAGATCAGTTGTGTTAGGCTGGGTAAGGAAGGCACACAAAGGCTTCAGTAACAACAGCTCTTTATTGCAAGTCAGGTAAACATCCGGCTAAGGAAAGGTCGGACAGCAGCCCCTTTTAAAGGGATCTGTCAGACCCTTTGACCAATGGGATTAAGCCTCTTTTCCTGCCAGAACAGAGGACCTTGGTAGAAACCACTGTCAGTGGGGGGGGGGAATATCTAACACCCCTCCCCTCTAGGATAGAACAATCCAACTGGTGACATAGTCACACAGGTAGGTGGGCTTTTGTGTAGCTCTGCCTGACCTGCGCAGTTCAGTAGGAGTGTTTCCCTTGGACAAGTCGGACGGACTTGTTTGCTCCAAGACTCTGCCTGGTGGAAGCTCCTGGAACTTTTCACAGGCTGCGCTTCTAGAGTTAACTCGCTCGGAGCTCGCTGCGGGCCTGCATCAAAATCAGATAAGTCTTCCGGTACTCTCGGGCTTGAGTTGAACGTGGAAGGACTGCTATTTTGTTCTGTTTGTATAGGACTTTGGCTAGCTCATGCAGGAATTACCATTGGTTGTCTAAGTGTGGAGTTGGAAATGAGGCTACGGAGTTGGTCAATATGCCTCCTCCAATTCCTACAGTCCTCGAGCTCTACCAGATATGATCAAGGACCGGTAATGCCTATTACTGTGGCAAGAATCCACAACATTCCCCCGGTGTAGTTGTGTGCGTATACCGAATCTCCTATGGTAAAAGATCGAATCTTGCTTGTGGAGTCTGGGGGTGATGAGGTAGAATAATTTGGATGTGACCATTCTAAGTGTGACCTTAGATGGCGCCCCATGAGAAGCTCGGAAGGGCTTCTCCCTGTGGTTGCGCTGGGTGTGATGTGCTGGATCAGTAAATAGTGGTCAATCCATGTTTGCCAATCACCTGGGCCCATCCCAGTGAGGGCTTCTTTTGCAGATCTTACCATTTGTTCCACCTGACCATTGAAGACCGGATGGAATGCCACGACCAGGGCATGCCTGATTCTGAGATGCTAGGAAGGTTTCGAATGGCATGGCCATAAATCGGGGCCCATTGTCAGAGACCAGGACGTCAGGCAGGCCGTGCATGGAGAATAGTCTCCGTAGCACCTTGATGACTGTTTCAGCTGTAGTGGAGGACTACTTCTAACCATTTTGAGTAAGCGTCCACAACTAAGAAGAATGTTTGGCCATGTATTGGGCCAGCAAAGTCAATGTGCACCCTGGACCATGGTGCTTGTGGTTGCTCCCACTCCTTAGCAGGAACCTCTGGGGGAGCTGGTCTGGACTCCTGGCACGGTGTGCATGTAGCCACCCATTCTTCGAGCTCCCTGTCCATGTTAGGCCACCATACATAACTCCTTGCCAGAGACTTCATCCTGACGATCGCAGGATGGCCTACATGTAATGCTTCTAATACTGCAATGCGCAGCTTGGTGGGAATAACCACCCCACAGCAAACACCTGTTAATAAACGACAGTTCATCGCGTTTGGCAAAATACATTTTGAAATCAGCCCCAACAGGCCCCTTGGGCCACCCCCTCCACACCCAGTTTAAAATCTGCTTTATTGTGGAGTCCTTTGCAAAGTGGTGTGTAACGTCACTAAATGAGATGGGTCCGGTTTCCAGGCAGTCAATGAGGAGGACCAGTGTCTCGGGGGTGAGATCGGTGAGAACTTCAGGCAATAGGCAGCGGCTCAAGGCATCCACATTCCCTAAAGTGGAGCCGGGTTGGTGAATGAGACAATAGGAGTAGGCAGCCAGAAAAATAATCCACCTGGTCATCCGGGGGGTAATGATACCGGGGTGGGGTGATCTCAAGCCAGTAAACCCAACAATGGCTTTTGGTCTGTAATCAGTTCAAAATCCTAGCCATAGAGATATTCGTGGAACCTTTTTATTCCGGCCACTGCAGCCAAAGCCTTGAGGTCCAATTGGCTGTAGTTCCGCTCCGCAGCGGACAAGGTAATGGAATAAAATGCAATAGGGGCTTCGGTGCCATTAGGCATGCAGTGGCTGAGGACAGCGCCAACACCAAAAGGGGAAGCATCACAGGTCAACACCAATGGCATGGTCTGGCTGTATTGTACTAGGAAAGAGTCCGCTGACAAGAGTCATTTTACTGTGGCAAATGTGGCAGTCTCGACTTTGCCCCAGGACCATTTCGCATTCTTGGCTAGGAGGCGGTGTAATGGTTCAGCAATGGTGGCTTTGTGTTTGAGAAAGACACTGTAGAAATTAAGGCGTTCGAGGAACGCCTGCAGTTCGGTCTGATTGCGAGGTGTGGGGGCATCCTGAATAGCTTAAATTTTTTGTGAGGTCGGGTGTATTCCAGGCCCATCGATCAGGTACCGAGGAATTCAACCTTTGGTACATTAATCTAACATTTTTCTTTTTTGATGCGGAGACCCTTGTCTCTAATTCTGACCAAAACTGTTCGTATGCATTTGAAAAGTTGCGCCTCATTCGCAGCCAATAGCAATATGTCATCGAAATAGGGAACGACTCCTGGAATCCCCTGCAAAAGTCATTCCATGACGCTTTGGAACAGCCCAGAGGCGATACTAACTCCAAATTGCAGGCAATGGCATTTGAATGCACCCCTGTGCATCACAATGGTTTCGGGCCCTGCGCTAGCGCTATTTACTGGCAACTGGTATGTCTGCACCATGTCCAATTTTGCAAAGACTTTTCCTGGGCCAAGCGAATGTAGTAGGTGCTGTACAATGGGTACAGGGTAGGAACTTTGTTGTAACGTTTTATTAATTGTGCACTTATAGTCTGCACAGATGCAGACAGACCCATCAGACTTGACAAGTGTCACAATAGGCATCTCCCAGCATGCATGATAGACTGGCTCTAGAGTGCCCTGGCTCACGAGCTTATCAATTTTAGGACAGAGAGCGAAAGTTACTCTCCTAGGTTTTAGCCTAATTGGGGCTATAGTGGAGTCCAAGCTAAAGGAAATTGGGGTTCCCTTGTACTTACCCAGATCGGTGCCAAAAACATCTTCGAACTCCTTAAAGATGGCTTCAGCGCCATTGTCCCTCACGGAGTTGATTCCGGTCACTTCCATCCCCCAAGCTTGGAACCAATCTAGCCCCAGGAGGCTCTGAAGGTTGCCGCTGACCACTGTCATGGGGAGGTTTTCACAAAAGTGTTTGTAGTTCACCCAGAAGGTGCCTTGGCCCACAATGGGGACCTGGTTTCCCTGGTAATCGCGCAGGCGGACGTCAGGGTTTCAGAGGTGCCGCTTCTGTAGATTCAGGATCGCTTGCTTGAGGACTGACTATGGCATTATGGTCAGTGATGACCTGGTGTTGATCTCCATCTCGCATGGAGAGTCCTCGATGAGGACAGTGACTTTCAGCTTTTTGGGGCGCCTGAAGCGGACTTGTCTAACTGGGACAGTGACATTCAGCTTTTTGGGGCGCCCGGAGTGGATTTGTCTAACAGATGTATGATTGGCGACTCTATCGTCACCTTCAGACTGCCATGGGTACTTCTGCCAAGCCCCTGGTTTGGGCCTCTGTTGACGTGTTTGTGTATTTTTGGGCTTTTTGATGGTGGTAGGGAAATCACTGTGGCACACCTAACCCTAACCCTTCCGCTCACACCACTGGCAAGTTGCTTCACAAAAGTAGCAGGACGATCAGGCATGGTCTCCTCCACAGCTGGCGCAGGGCGGAACTTGTGAATGAATTTTCGTGCCGGCTTGGTGCGGCTACTGCGCATACAGTAGCCGTCATCCTCCTCGCTTTCAGAGCCCTCGGGCTCAGTAGTCTCGCAATGTACACGGGTACTTTTCCACATGTCTTGAGGTGCACTCTGGCGCTGTAGGGTCTCCGTCGATATGGCGGCTGATTCAGATGCCCCAGCCTCATCTAGTGCAATCTGCAGAGAGAGATTAGATTTATCGAGTAGCCTCCTCTGCAGGGTAATGTCTCGCATGACGCAAATTATGCGGTCCAGAATCAGTTTGTCCAGGTCTCAGAACTCACAGTACGCTGTGGCTTACCAGAGTGCAGCCACATGCTCATTGATTGATTTGCCCTCCATCTGGTTTCGAATGTTAAATTCATGCCGGCAAACATACTTGAATGGCTTGGGCACGTAATGACTCTTCAGTGTCTGTTGTAGTGTAGACCAGGAGATCGCTTGGAGTGGGGTCAGTTCCAAGAGGTTTTTTGCCATTTTGAACACTTCCCGGCCACAGTAACCGAGGAACATCTTCTTCTTATGGGCTTCTGGAACACCCATGAGATCGTTTGCCTTGAGGAAACACTCAAATCATAGCATGTATGATTCCCAGTGCTCGATGGCTGGATCATACGGAGTTGGTGGGACATGCATAGCCATCCTGATTCAATTTCGCAGTTCAGCAGTGATGGCTTGCTCGATGCCGCTCAGGATACTCTGGGCTGGGTGTACTTGCAGGATTCCTTTTGCTCTTTTTGTTCACCTAATTGCCTTCCAATCCCACCTTCGTCGCCAGTGTTAGATCAGGTAAGGAAGGCACACAAAGGCTTCAGTAACAACAGCCTCTTTATTGCAAGTCAGGTAATATCCAGCTAAGAAAAGATCAGACAGCAGCCCCTATTAAAGGGATCTGTCAGACCCTTTGATCAATGGGATTAAACCTCTGTTCCTGCCGGAACAGAGGACCTTGATGGAAACCACTATCAGTGGGGAGGAATATCTAACAAGCTGTGCCTCTAGTTTCTTAATTTCTTCCCTAGAATTTCCAACACCCATTTCCATTCAATTTCACTGTTACGTCTTAAAGAACCCACCAAAAGAAGCCTTTTATTATAAGAAGAGCTGTGGTGGCACAGTCAGGGTGGGTTATGGATGGCACTACTGCTGATTTGCTCACGTGCACGCTTCGTGAAGAAATTGTTCTGCGCATGCGCAGAACTAAAAAACAAAATGGCAATAGCAGTGACTGGGGAACCGGTTTGGGGGCGTGGCAGGCCTGGGTCACTGTTGGTTTTAGTGACCCAGGCTGCCAAACCACTACTGGTTCAGCTGAACTGATCCAAACCAATAGGAACCCATCACTGGGTGTAGCACTTAGAATGCAGTATTGCAGGCTAACTCTGCTGATTGCCGGAAGTTCAATCTGGATTGGCTTAAGGTTGACTCAGCTTTCCATACTTCCAAAGTTGGTAAAATGAGGACCCAGATTGTTGGAGGCAATATGGTGACATTGTAAATGTCTATTGCTATTTATTTCTTCTTGTTACTTTTTAGTCTTTCAGATTATTCAAGAACACATTATTGATTAAAAATTGTTAGAGACTCTCTCACCAACCTTATATTAATTCCTCCTGATCTCTCACTTGTGAGGTTTGTACTCTGGAATGTGACTTCCTTACGCTCCTCCTAGAAACTCTGCTAACTCAGAAAGAAGCAACCATTTGGTTATCCACAATAAACATTTTCAAGCTATGTTCTCTTTTCTCTCTTCCTCCTGTTCATCTCTCCTAGCAAACATCTTCTAGCTTACAAAGTTAACCAGTATGCTCAACTTATCTGACTACTGTTTGATTCTACATTTACTAAACACTGAAGGGCCACTAATTTATTGCATGTCCCAGTAACACATTTTTGCGAATTGATACTTAACTTTATATGCACTAACTATGCAAGCAATAGTATTTCTGTTGGAAGTTGGAGGAATTTCAGCAAGTTGATTGGAACCATTCAACTTGGAATGCTAGAAAACTTGGATGTTTTCTTAAACGTGTACTTTGTTACAAACAATCTCATCCAAATCAAGTAACCAGATTGCCAGGTTGTTATAATTTATCATTTGGAAATGTAATGACACAGTTGCATACCTAGACAACCTGACTTCCAAGATTTAGCAGTTGGATAGAGACACTGAATTTGTCTTGTCTTAAGAGGAAATAGAGACAGTTCAGATGAATGATTTGCACAGGAGCTGAGAGAATGAGTGGCAATGAAAAAGGAGGAAGAATAAGATAGATACAGACACCTTAGCAGAATATTATTTTGAAAATATTGTAATATAACGGTCAGAAATTTATAAAAAAATTGAAAAGTTTTATTTATTTTTTATTATCTTACATAAAATTGTAGGTATACATACATATAGTTATTCATCTTCTTTATATTTGTCATTCTTATACATTTATTATTCCATTTAAAAGATTATAATATACAACTTGGGTTGCTTTATTTACCATCCCATCCATCTATTTTAATACCATCTTATTTTCCCTTTCTTTTCTCTCTCCCTCCCTTCTCTACTTCCTTCATTCATCCTCTCCTTCCTCTTCCTTCTTCCCTTGCCTCTCCCCTACTCCTACTCTTCCTCTTCCCTTCCTCATCTCTCTCCTTCTCTTTCTCTCCCTTCCACCATTCTCTCCTCACCTCTTTCTTCCTTCCTCTTCCTCTCGTCCTCTCCTCCTTACAAATACAAATTTGTTGTATTCAAAATTCCAGTAAGCTTGGAAATTGAAAGATTAGACTAATTCCCCTAATTCTTCCCAGAATCAGTCCTGGTTTTGTGCCACACCACATTTTTATTTTTATTTGTTATTGTTAGTAAAGCAACCTGTTTGGTTCTGGGAGGTCATACCTATCACCACAATAAGCACTGCACATAAAATTCTCTAGATATTCTACCTTTCCAACAATGAAAATAAAGGACTAAAATCATGGAAGTGAGTTCTAGAGTAAAATATAGCATCCATGATCCCAAATAGCATTAGCTACTTCCAGTGCCTTTTAAAAATAAACTCATTACCAAAGCTTTTCTCTAAATTTTCTTGACCTTGGCAACCTCAAGAGATGTGAAGAACCATGCTGGCTGGGGAATTCTGGGAGTTGAAGTCCACCCATCATCAAGCTATTCGACAAGACCGAGTGGCTATTGATGTTCCCTCCCAAAGATTGGCCAAGTACTCCATCTCTCAGGCTGGGCGGTGAAATTATACGACCTTCAGAGAGGGTTCGCAGTTTGGGAGTCCTCCTGGATCCGCAGCTGACTTTAGAACACCATTTGTCAGCTGTGACCAGGGGGATCTCTGCCCAGGTTCGCCTGGTGCACCAATTGCGACCCTACCTGGATCGGGAGGCCCTTCAGACAGTCACTCACGCCCTCGTGACCTCAAGACTGGATTACTGTACCGCGCTTTACATGGGGCTGCCCTTGAAGAGTGTCCGAAGACTCCAGTTAGTCCAGAACGCAGCCACGTGAGCAATCATGGGTGCACCCAGGTACATCCACGTTACACCTATCCTCCGTGAGCTACACTGGCTACCTATTGGTCTCTGGACTCGCTTCAAGGTGCTAGTCGTTACTTATAAAGCCCTACATGGCATCGGACCGCCTCCTGCCAATTACCTCCCATAGACCGATCAGATCGCACAGACTAGGCCTTCTCCGGATTCCATCTGCCAGGTAATGCTGGCTGGCATTACCCCGGGGGAGAGCCTTCTCTGTTGCAGCGCCAGCCCTCTGGAACGAGCTCCCCATGGAGATCCGGACCCTTACTACTCTCCCGGCCTTCCGCAAAGCCACTAAGTCCTGGCTGCTCCGGCAGGCCGGGGGACTGTCGAAGTATCCAGCCCCACAGTAACTATGAATGTTGTGTATTTTAAATTGTTGTTTTGTCTATTTATCCCCTTCCCCTGTTTATTGTTAGCCGCCCGGAGTCCTTCGGGAGTGGGCAGCATACAAGACCAATAAACTAAACTAAACTAAACTAAACTAAAGCTGACAAGGGTTAGAATCACTGCTATAAAAGATTGGTCAGTAGCAGATTTGCCTGAAAGAGCTTGATATTTGTTGGCTTCTTAATGGGAAATATAAGCTGACGTGCACTGTCGACAACATAAAATCAACCACGTATAAAGCAAAAAGCGGTGCTGCAGAGAGAACAGAGAATGTGATAATTTATGAACAGGAAGGAACTGCACCCAAGCAAGGAATTCATTCAAAGTCATTTGTAAGACATGCAGTCATTTAGACTTACTCAATTTGTGACATGCAATTCAGCAGCCGTGTTTCATTGTATGTGCATATAATAAGTTTTGAACAGTAAAGATAAAAAATCGATTCCCTGCATATTGTTTGCATACGAATATAAAGTTTGCAAAATCTCAAACCAAGAGTTCATCGAAGATTGACTTATGAATAAATAAATGGCTTGAATAATTTTCATATTTTTGGTCTGGCAAGGAAAGGTGCTACTGAAATAGCTTAAAGTATAATTTTAAAAACCATGAGTCCTACAGCTGTAGAAACAACATACCTTTGACACCCTGATTATAATAATATTTTATTCATAATAATATTTTAATTCAAGTTCTTTATTTTAATGGTTTCATTTTTCATTCAGTGAGAGTGAAATATGTTCTCCACAACTTAAGTTTTAAATAAATGCATATTAAATTAGAATTCCCATTATGTTCTGCTTGTAAAAATATAAATATTCAGGCCTCATGTAGAATCAAAAGGTCACTCTATGGTATATGATCCATGCACAAAGACTGATATTAATAGTGTTTCAGCATATTGGAAATGTTCAATGTTGACAGATTATTATTATTATTATTATTATTATTATTGTTGTTGTTGTTGTTGTTGTTGTTGTTGTTATACAATTGTATCACAGCGGCCAGTTGTTTGCTGGATTTGGCATTGGTTACTAGTCGGGCCCCACCCAGGGGCCTAGGACGTCGTAACGTATTTTCGTAATATGCGTGCAGATCCAAGCAGTGCGGCTTTTTGCATTTGACTGATGGTGATTTTGTCAATTTTTAACTGTTTTAAATGTAATTCCAGTGCTTTTGGAATAGCACCCAGTGTGCCAATTACCACTGGAATTACCACTGCTGGTTTGTGCCATACTCGTTGAATTTCGATTTTTAAGTCCTGGTATTTTGCGATTTTTTCATGTTCCTTCTCGGCGACCCTGCTATCACCTGGTATTGCAATATCTATGATTGTAACCTTGTTTTTCTCAACCAGTGTGATGTCTGGTGTATTATGCGCCAGTATTTTGTCTGTTTGTATACGGAAATCCCACAAGATCTTGACCATCTGATTTTCGGTGACTTTTTCAGGCTGATGTTCCCACCAGTTTGTTGCTGTTTTAATATTATAATTTTTGCACAAATTCCAATGGATCATTTGCGCTACTGAATTGTGCCGCAATTTATAATCAGTCTGCATGATTTTTTTACAGCAGCTGAGTATGTGATCAACAGTTTCATCAGCTTCTTTGCAAAGTCTGCATTTGGCATCATCAGAGGATTTTTCAATTTTGGCCTTAATGGCATTTGTGCAGATAGCTTGTTCTTGTGCAGCCAGGATTAGTGACTCTGTTTCTTTCTTTAATGTACCTGTTGTTAACCATAACCAAGTTTGTTCACTGTCCACTTTATCTTTTATTTTTTCCAGAAATTGGCCATGCAGTGCTTTGTTCTGCCAACTCTCCATTCTTGATTTTATCACATCTTTTCTGTATTCTTGTTTCGTCTGTTGGGTCTTCAGTAGATTTTAGTTCTTTACTTCGATTAATAGATGTTCTTGACTTTCTTTTAAATAATCAGCCAGTGCATGTTTTTCTTCTTCAACTGTTTGCTTCACTTGTAATAATCCTCTGCCACCTGATTTTCGGGGCAGATATAGTCTATCAGTATCACCACGTGGATGTAAACTGTAGTGCATTGTCATTAGTTTCCTGGTTTTTCGGTCCAAAAGGTCCAAATCAGCTTGTGTCCAGTTAACTATACCAGCTGTGTATCTTATAACTGGTATTGCCCAGGTATTTATGGCCTTGATTGTATTTCCACCATTCAATTTAGATTTCAAAATTTTCCTAACTCTGTTGGTGTACTCTCGCCTGACAATAGTTTTTACTTCTCCATGCTTGATGTTATCCAACTGCAGAATGCCTAAGTATTTGTAGGCTTCATTTTCTTTGCATTTAATTAATTGGCCATTGGGCATTTCAATTCCCTCACATGCAGTGATTTTGCCCCTTTTTATGGATACAGTGGCACATTTTTCCATGCCAAACTGCATTGAAATATCAGTGCTGAATACTCGGACTGTGTTTGTCAATGATTGGATTTCTATTTCTGACTTTCCATAGAGTTTCAAATCATCCATATATAGTAAATGCGAAATTTTTTCAGCTTCTTTGGCTGTTTGGTAGCCTAATTTCATTTTTTTTTAAGATTACTGATAGTGGGATCATTGCGATGATGAAGAGAAGAGGTGAAAGTGAATCACCCTGGAAAATTATTTGCTTGATATTAACCATTCCGTAGATCTCATTCCCTACTGCCAACTCAGTTCTCCATTGTTTCATCGCCTTTTCAGTAAAGGATGTAATATTTTTGCTAATGCCAGTTGTTTCTAAGCATTTTATGATCCAACTATGTGGCAGTGAGTCAAATGGCTTTTTGTAATCAATCCAGACCATATTCAAGTTCGTTTTTCTGTTCTTACAATTTTCTAATATCATTTTATCAATTAGGAGCTGATCTTTTGTGCCCCTGCTCCTTCTTTTGTTGCCTTTTTGCTCTACTGGCAAGATGTTGTTTGTTTCCAAATAATCCATCATGTTATCTGCAATAATGCCTGTGAGTAATTTGAAGGTTGTTGGCAAGCATGTTATTGGTCTGTAGTTTTCAGGTGTTATTCCTTTAGTTGCATCTTTCTGTATCAAGTATGTTTTTCCAGTTGTCAACCATTCATCAATTTGGCCCTTTTGTAAAATTTCATTCAGTTGCCTGGCCAATATTGCATGTAAACTGGTCAGATATTTGAGCCAGAAACCATGTAATTGGTCCTTTCCAGGTTATGTCCAATTCTTTACCTTTTTTACTCGATTTTTGACCATCTCAGTTGTTATTTCTAATACTTGCATTTGTTTGTTGCCAATGCTTTTCTCAAAGTCATGTATCCACTTTGCTTCCTTGTTGTAGTCCTTTGCATTTTCCCACAATTCTTTCCAGAATTCAACTGTGGCCTGTTTTTCTGGTTTTTCACTTTTGGTGTCACCATTCACATTAAGACTTTGATAAAAATGCCGTTGGTCTGATCGAAATTGCTGATTTTGTTTATATTGGATGATTCGTGCCTCATATCTTTCAATTTTTCTAGCTGTTGCTGTTATCTGCTGTTTTACAATCTCTACAGCTTCATTGATGTTTCTTGTATCCAATCTATATCTTCTGATTAGCCGATCTATGGTTTGGTTGTTTTTAAGCCGTTGCTCATGCATGTTCTTTAAGTTACTAGCATCTGCCCTTAATTTTTTGACTTTTTGTTCTAATCGGATTTTCCACTTTGGCTTTGATGCTTTTTCTGTTGTGTGACTAGGTACTTTGATTTTAATGCCTAGTTCATTAGTGACTATTACAGCTGCGCTGTACATTAACTGGTTTGTTTTCAAGATGGATCCCGATTCAATTGTTGAAAACACTGCATTAACCATTTTCATGATAGGGGCCAAAATTTTCTTAGGCACAGTTTTTAGTGATGGTAAACGTCCCCTTTCCTCATTAAGCAAAAAATGCTCCATGATCTTATCCTTCAATTCTTTTTGTCTTTGAGTTAGTTCATCAGTTGGTTCAGTGATAACTGGTTCTAGTGGTGGTGGTGTTATTTCCTCCCCGAGAGCTTCTTCTGGGAGTTCTACTATAATGTCTTTAGTTGTGTCTTGAATATCAGTTATTTCCGCTTGTGATATTGTTTTTTTGGTTTTGCAATTTGCCTGAATTTCCTCAAGTTCAACTTCACTAAACACTTTATTCCGTATAATAAATCGCCTTTGATCTGCTAGTCATTGTTCACTAACATTTGAATCTGGATATTGTTCTTTCCATAATTCATACATTCGCTTTAAATAACCTCTTTTTTCTGGCTCTGAGTTGTAGTAACAGGCCATTATGGCACGGTTTTCATCTGCACTATATTTTTGTCGTTTTGTTGGCTGGTCCACTTGTAGCCCACTTGTCGACGGATGTCCAGGGACCCCAACATATGCCGTGGCCCTTGTTAAACCCGCGTGACGACCGATGCGGTATAAAATTTTTATTCGTTTTTTTCACCATATTGTATGGGTTGGCGGGGTTTTTTTATGGGGCCAGTTGCCAACCTGACCCCAACCCTCCTCCTTTCTTTCTCATCCGGCCTTGGGACCGGCAACGGCGGAGTTGTTGTTGTTGTTGTTGTTGTTGTTGTTGTTGTTGTTGTTATTATTATTATTAATTTCCAAAGTTGGTACAAGTCTCTATATTGTGAAAATAATTCTGGTGCTTGATTTGATCTTACTTAACATTTCTGTTCACTCACCATAAAGCATGTACTATTTACATATTCCAAACTGACTGCAAATAAAACAAATCCTATTTTTCTTTTTCTTTTCCATGAAAATCCTAAAAACAATAATGACACCTGCATTTTAGTAACAAAATTTTGTTTAGTAACAACATTTAGTACAATTTTGGATGCAATTCTTGGGTGCTCTAGAAATTCATTTCCCCAATATTTATCAATTGCCATCCCTAATATATCTAAAGGTGCTTTTTCAAGAGGTAACTGGACTTCCTTGTTTTTCTTTGAAGATGTTTTGCTTCTTATCCAAAAAGCTTCTTTGGCTATGCATAGCTAAATATCTATCTTTTGAAGATGTTTGCTTCTCATCCAAGAAACTTGGATGAAGAAGCTTTTTGGATGAGAAGCAAAATGTCGTCAAAGAAAAACAAGTACCGGTAAGTACAGTTGCCTCTTGAAAATCACCTTTGGGACAACCATGACCTGGATGACTGAGAACTTCCATAGACATCTCTGGTGTAGTATATGAAACCAAAGGAGGTTTGACCAGCTTTTTGCAATGTGGTTATCCTCTAGGTGTGCTGGGACTTCAGTTCCAATCCTAACACATCTGGGAAGCAGCAGAGTAGTAAAGATAAGACTAACCTAAGAACACATGGACACTGGATTAAAAGAGACAACTATATTTTTAATTGGGACAAAAAATATTAAGTAGGGTTGAAATGTCACCCCAGACTCAGGACCTGTAGGAACATGTGACCTATGGCCCATAGCTGGATGTGATCAACAAAGCCTTCTCATGCAGGGGAAACACTGGTTAAAAACTTTTCCCACTGTCTTATAACTTCTGCTCTTGGAACAAGACGACAACTGCATCCTCTATGCAAACAGAGGAACAGGCTAATGGAAGACAAGTCAACTGTTTGAATTGTTGTTTGGCTCTGAATATTGGGGAGCTCTGAGATGTCTTGGAAAGTGGGGTGGCCCTTGAGCATATAAGATTTTTTTGCCTCCACACTATATTGTTAAAAATGTCTCCTCCTTCATCTCTGTAAAGTAAATCAAATACAGGCTATAAATTCAGCCATCTGTAGGATTCTGACATTGGCTTTAAATGAACAGGTGTGAATTTGGGAGCTTTTCCAAGTGAAGCAAAGGGAATCCATTTCTTTCATAATGTCAACACTTTTCAAATGGTAGGTGCCATGAAAATAGTAATTAATTGTTTAGCTAACAATGAAAAGTGGTGAAATGAGCTGCCTTTTCCTCTTGCAACCACAACGTGTGTGTGTGTATGTGTGTGTGTGTGTATGTATGTTTCTCAATGCAAAATTTTAAACACTGACAAAATGGTTGCTGTAATATGCCTCTCCCCCAAATATGTGACCTGCAGGTGGATAGGATATGGTGCCAGGAATAAAATTTACGCGCACTATTAAACATTAACAAACATTTGTGAGTTTCTGAAACTACAACTGAGTTTCCTTCTGGTTGGGCTCTCAGGCATGACTGACCCTTGCTAATAACTCAGTGACTAAAAGAAGAAAATATTTTTTAGTTCTGGGAATTGCTGGATTTTAGAAAACCTGCAGCTGCAGGCCCATCAAACACATAAAATTCCCAGCCAACAATTCCTTTCAATTGTTCCTCCTCCTAAAATTCATATGCTTGTTATTGAAGCCTTTCCATGCCTCTCCAGAGCATCCTGGACTGCAAACAGCTTCCAAAAGGTCTAGCTATGCCTTTATAAAAACACACCATTTGTGGATGATGTGGCTGTTCTGATTAACCAGATACTTTGTTAAGTGACTCATCTCCGTTCATTAGCAGCACATAGCTTCTAGTAACTATCAAGTCAGAAGTGGTCTTAGTTCTTCCAAGAAGTGAATGAATCAATCTATCTATCTATCTATCTATCTATCTATCTATCTATCTATCTATCTATCTATCTATCTTTAATGGCTTTTCTAATGACAAACAGAATTAGAGTCTGATGTACAACACAACCCTTTATTTTTCAAACTTTGCATGAAATATGGCATGCTAAATGTAATAATGGGGTTTACTTGGGAGAGAGAACTTCAGAGGTTTGTTGTTGCTTTCTGCACACTCCAGAATACAGTGGTGGGGCAGCCTGGACTATGACATCCAACGTAGCATTAATTATGCATATTTGAAGCTCAATCTGGAGACAACTTACCTGGAAGATAAAGACTGGCTTTCATACATAGTGCCAGGTTGGGAGGCCTCTAAAGAATCCAGACTTAATCAACTGTTGGATTTTTAATGTTTTCTGAGCTCTTCTTACAGATATGACTTAACCTGGTAATGAAACATCTACAGGAAAAGAAGCACATTCAAAGAATCCCAGAAATCCAATAATTCATCTTTGAGCTACATATACTTGCTACTATTTGTCAATTGTTTTATAAATATTCTATGTCTCAACTGATGTCGTAAGATTTCCTAATGAATGCTATAAAATGATATAAAAGCTAGTAATGTGACCTTGAATATCTGCGATAAAGCCAAGACAAACTAACTGGTGAAAGAAACTATAACAGATGGCTTGAGATATATACAGTATTTTATAAATGCAATAAATATTTTTTGGGTTCAAGAAAGCTGAAAGTGGTCAGATGATATCATATTCCTCTAATTGTGCCATTTAGGCAGACATTATTCTTTGTGTAAAAAACAGAGTATTGTACACTTTTATCTGAAGGACATTTTTTTACCCACAAATCTATTTGGTCAAGTTCTGATCCTGACTGAAGACTTATACAAAAAAGACAAAAAGCTATTTTTGAATTATTACATTTGTCCAGGATTTGAAATAGACTAGACTTGAAATGTTAAAAATGCTTTGAAACATATTTTGTTCTGTTCATAGAAATGGATATATCCCTGTTGTTTTAGCATTGTTTAGAATTCATTGTTTCCTTATAGTGAGACAAAACTGAATATTGAAGGGCTATTCAATTTATAAAACATACTTTCAAAACAGTAACACTTACTGTATATCCAAGAAACATGCATAAGCTCTTATAGAAATCTCTGAGGAAAATAATATTAAATATAAAAACTGTATAAGATAGGCTTGCTTAATGGTGTTATTAAAATATCTGATTCTCCAAGCCATAAGCAGTAGGAATTCATGATTCTTAGACAGCCAATCTGTAAGAAATGCTGGTGAAAAATTAAAGTATGCCAACGTGCAGTTTTGTGGATGCACCAGTGAGAGATTCAGGAATCTGGATGAAGACAATTCCTAAAAGTATAAGAGACCTACTTTTGTTCCTATATTGATGGGTGATATGTAGTGAGCAGAGCAGCAATGACAAGGGAGTGAACATTTTCTACCAGATGCTTTCTAGCAGATAATTCAAAATAGATATATGGAATTACAAAATACTAGAGTTGGAAGGGTGCTTGGAGGTCTTCTAGTCCAACCCCTTGCTCAAGCAGATGACTTATAACATTCTGGACAAATGGCTCTCCGCTCTCTTCTTAAAAACTGTCAGTTGTGGAGCACCTACAACTTTGGAGGCAAGCTGCTTTCACTCATTGATGGTTCTCACTGAGAGAAACTTTATATTTAATTCTGGACTTGATCTCTCTTTGATAAGATTCCATCCATTGCTTCTTGACCTGCTTCAGGATCTTTGGAAAATAGGTTGATCCCCTCTTCTCTGTGACACATTGGGATGAGTTGGTTTTATCTTTTTAATGAGGCTTCTTGAGAATTTGCTGTAATGAACATTAATACCCTTGTTTATAAATCCCCTTGACCAACATATTTTTCATTATAGAGTGCACCCTAATACAAATATTCTATCACTTGTTTCTACCTATAGCAATATTTTCTTGCCCAAAGCTATGAGACAAAATACTGCCCAAGTTACTATTCACTAGTGCAGGATACGAAAAGTGATGATGAGAGTCAATTTTCAATAGTTGCTTTCCTCCTGCACACATAAAATCTGGATTATACATAAAAATTCAGTAGCATGATTATTGCATCAAGCAAAAAAAGGCTATCAAATATTTTGCAATGGTACCCTATTCTTACAGTTTTGGAGCACCAAAAATTTCCCAGAATGGCCTTTTTTCCAGCCTGTATTGCTAGGTTCATTAGAAGAGTTTCTTACAGGGTGAAAAAAATCAAAAGCAGTAGCTAAAAATCCTACAAGATTGGGTGAGGGCTATGCCACTGTAGATGTCCATTTGTTATCTTCTGTCTTATTTTATAGATGAAATGCATTAGAGCAGAGAAATAGAAAAATTCAATCTGCAGAGATAAGAATGGTAGAATCGTCCAGTCAAAACTGGTATTCAGTCAATTCTATAGTTCTCAAACTATTCCAAATAGAAGTCTCCATATTAATCAGGATCTTCTCATACTATATTGCAAGTATTGTCATACTTGTCACTAGCAATAGCACTTAGACTTATATACCACTTCACAGTGCTTTACAACCCTGTCTAAGTGGTTTACAGAGTCAGAATATTGCCCCCAATAATTTGGGGCCTCATTTTACCCACCTCAGAAGGATGAAAGGCTGAGTCAACCTTGAGCCTGGTGAGATTTGAACTGCCAAATTGCAGGTAGCTGGCAGTCAGCAGACGTAGCCTGCAGTACTGCACTCTAACCACTGCACCACCGTGGCTCAATATGAATCTTTAAGCGATACTTCCTATCAATTTTATAACATATATGTGACTGGTCCAAACCCTTTTTTTAATGTGGGTCAACAACATGTATGCATGAAGTTCTCGTTTCTACTTATGAGTTGTTCCTCCTTTGTAACTGAAATCAGACACCTCACTTATAAAGTACTTTTACACTTTAAAAAAAAACATTCGGTATGTTCCAAGATCACCTGCCCTCAATATTTGGTTGGACTGACAATTTATAATAACAAGGAATTCACTACTGTTTACTCTTTCCTCATTAATTTGTAACCATGGAAGGTAGATTGAATAGCTCCGTCATCAGCCAAAAGTAGTTTTTTCCCATTGCTAATGAAAAATGGCTGATTTTCCCTCCCCCAAAACATATTTGTGCATCATTAATCATTGTCAGAGGAGCATGGAGCTGCTTCAAAGGGTCTGTATAACTGGTAAGAGAAAGCAAAACCGATTCACTCTCATTTCTCCTGTCTGCTTTCAAATCTTTTACATGTAAAGGGAAAAGAAAATATAGGCATCCTGAAATTTACAGAGAATATCCTGTGCAATATACACACCAATTTCCTCCAGTTTGTATGATATTTGGAGGAGTAGAGTGGATCAATTATTTAGCATGTCGGAAACCAACTGCAATGAGTTTCATGGCTGGTAGTGATTTGCAGAAGAGTCATTCATACTCATTCCAAGGTTTTGGAATAATCAGCAAAGAACAAACTACACTGCACATTTAATAAATACAGTATCCACCGTTAGCTTGAGACTGTAAAGAAAGATTCCTCTCTCTTTTTTTACTAGTCTTCTATAAAGACGTGAGGGAGATGCGGAAGGACTCTAGATAATTTGACCAAATCAAATCAAATCAGCTTCTCTTGCTGCTATGTTTTGATACATTCAGTGAGCTCTTTTTGTCATAACCGCAATACTTTGGGCTATTACCATTTTTATTTTTATCTGATCAGTCGCAATCTCTCCCTCTACTTTGGTCTTCTCTCAACAAAAGCAGTTACCGGTATATCCTTTCCTATTTTCTTCCTTCTAATCTAAAGAGCTGTGGCTCCCCATTAAGTGCTGGGATAAACCGTATTTCTCTGTTATTTAAAGTACATAGATGTGGAGGGAAAGTGTCTAGAAACATACATTTAATCAGCTACAGATGTTGTGGAAAACCATCCAGTAATAGCTTCATCCAAAAACACAGGCAATTCCATTCTCAAATACAATTGTTAATAACGCTGTACTTTTTGTTTTGTTTTGTTTTCATTTATGCTGCTTAATGAATTCAGCATTCTAAATTAAAAAAAAAAATGGCATGAATTGTCTTGGGTGTACACCTGGACTTCAAGCAAGTCCTATTTAGCTGAACTACAGCCCACTTGCTAAACCTGCTAAACTGTTACATGTGGAGGGACAAAGATTAGAGCAAATGTTTTTGCACAAAGAACTCTGTTGGAAGAGGCAACAATAAGGCACTGTTGGACTCACAGTTTTGACAGCAACAACACCACTCCTGTGACAACCAAGTACGAGCAAGAAGTGCTTTTGTTTTTAATCTATGCCATTAAATTAGTATGGCCTCTCTTTCTTGGCAGAAACTAATAGTTGACCTTGAATGATGTCAAAAGGTAAGCAGGGTCAATTTGGTGTCAAAAATTATAGCAATAGCACTTAGACTTATATACCGCTTCACAGTGCTTTTACAGCCCTCTCTAAGCAGTTTACAGAGTCAGATTATTGCCCCCATCAATCTGAATCCTCATTTTACCCACCTCGGAAGGATGCAAGGTTGAGTCAACCTTGAGCCTGGTGAGATTTGAACTGCCAAATTGCAGTCAGCGGGCAGTCAGCAGAAGTAGCCTGAAATATTGCACTCTAATCACTGCACCACCATGGCTCATATACAATTCAACCATTTAGCAATTCCCCAAAATGCAGAGAAGCATTAATTGCAGCCAAGATGTGGGTTTATTAGATGGCATGGCACAAAAGCCTAGCATGATTTTGGCATGATCTTCTTTAAGAAGAAAATAAGGAACCAAAAGAGACCTCTTAGATAGATGATTGATGGAAGGACCTGTTTTAGAAGAAGTAGCACTTTGAAACACTTCTATAAATTCTTCAACTAAAGAGGAAATTCAACCCAGTGAACAAGGAATGCTGTGTGAAATCTTATATATTCAGGTATTTTCATATTCAGCCTAAATCTGGCCAAATATGGCTAGCTTTGAAAGAGGTATTAATCTTACTATTAAGCTTACTAATCATACCATTAAGCTAAAGCCAGTATTATGTTCTCCTTCTCCACCCTAGTTCCCCATACTCCACCTCCATGTATGAACTTTAAATATATCACCACAATATTCTAACCAGAGATGGGTTGCTCATAGTTCAGCCCAGATCAGGTGAACCAGTAGTAGTGGTGGCAAGAGGCTCCACCCACCCATACGGACGCTTCTGTGCAGAAGTGGCATGTCTATGAGCACGGCCAAACCAATAGTAAAAAAAATTGGCAACCCACCACTGATTCTGATAGAAATTTTGAGGCATATGGAGACTTCAAGGTAAGATAGTATAAAGAACATTGCTGGATGAAACCTATAGTAACTTTATCCTTTTACAAAAGGAAGCCTAAATTAATCCCTCTATAGACATCAGATTTCCGCCAAATACCGTCTGTGTGTGTGTGTGTGTGTGTGTGTGTGTGTGTGTGTGTGTGTGTGTGTACATTTTATCTGGCAAGTGACATTTTCAAAGGTCTTTGCAAAAAAAAGGGCCAAAATCATATATAAAGAGACTCAAAAATTTCAGTCTTCTGTATGATGGTTTATACTTTGGCAGTTCCAGAGTGGATTCTGGATCATATGCTTAATACTAAGGCATGTTACACCTGCTACTTCAAATGAACCATACCATGAACTTTGCAATATATTCTGGGCTTAACCAATTGTTTGAATCTCATTCTACATTGCTCATGTCAAAATAAATATAGAACAAATGTTATATGGATGGAACATTTCCTAAATTGCCACATGTTTCCAAAACTCCACCCATCTTCTCTGCTCCACTGCTTTCTGTTTCATTAAATATTTTAAAATGTGGTGGTGGGGATCCAATGCTGTATATCCTACTTGTTAGGCAAGAAATCCAATTTGATTAGTATATTCCTTAATAACTTTTTTTAAAGTAGTCAACCACTTGTAACATATTAAATCAGCCTCAAAATAAGTTAAACAGTCTGAAGGTTGGCACTGAGCCACTGTCTTTTTAAAAAAGAAGAAGACTGGAAGAAAAGGACAGATGACAAAAAAAAATCTAATTAGGATTTTTTAAAACCTAAATCCATTTGCCAATTTCTTTCTATTCTATAGGAATTTTAGTAAATATTACAATTAAAAAAACTAAAGGAAAAAAAGTAGTAATTGTAAAAAAAAAAAATCTGGATCCTTAGTCCGTTTGCACCTTTCAAAATCAAAATGTCCTAATCACCCTTTTGCTGTTTATTCAAAAAAGAGATATTTTTTAAAAAGTCCTCAAACTTTTACTTAAAACTTCTTTCATTAAGGATTGAAGGAAACTCAAGGTTTTCTTCAATTCAACAGTGCTGTAGATGAAAAGCAGTTAACAATCAATTTCCAAAAAGTGATTACAAAAGGAAGCATGTGAACCTGGTATCCATAAAAGCACCAAACAGAGTTTGGGCAGAGATGGCATTTCTTTGATTCCCAGAGTTTTAAACCACATGGAGACTATTGTTTTACAGTTTCCTCGAAAGAAGCAACTGTCCAGGGCACTTGTGGGCAATCCCTTCCTTGTCCAGACAGGAATCACAAAAAGCCAGTCCATTTACTGGTTCTTCATTCCACTGCAGTTGTAGACATCTTCACTTTGACATGTCTTCAACAGAAATCACCTGTTTGGCAACTTCTTTTCAAGGCAGATTGTTCTTGGAAATTTTCCTCTATATTGCAATGAATGGGCTCCAAAATGCTTGTGTCAGAGCTTTTCAGAGGATTGTATTTCAAAGGAAAGAGTGATAGAGAATTTTATTTTAGTACACATGCCCACACCAGTGGTGGGTTGCCAATTTTTTTACTACCGGTTCGGGTGCCCTCATACGCACGTACGCTCCCGCGACACTTCTGTGCATGCACAGAAGGATCTGGTTAGGTGGGCAGAGCCTCCCGCGACCAGTACTACCAGAAGCAACTTCCCCTCTCTCACACACACACACATACTAGAGTAAGAACTGGGAGAACCAGGTATTAACCCTCAGATTAGGCATGAACTATTTTTTCTTTCTCTCCCTTTCTCTCCCCCGCTCCCTACAACACACACACATTTGTACTTCTATAAATCTTGAGGAATACTGATTATGCTCCCTGTTGCTCCCTGTCTTGCTTTAGTTCGGTGCCCATTTAAACTCAACAATCCAGTTTTTACTATATGTGAAATGGAACCCATTCTTTGAACATACGTAGCTTTGATTCTGTGGTGTTCTGCAGAGCAGTAATAAAGAGAGAATCTTCCTAAAGGATCACCAAAATTAAAGAAAGATTAAAAGAAACTGGAACAAGTACATAGAAGAGCAATAAAATTATTAAGGATCACTGAGTGATATTGAAGAAGCAGGGTATATTTATCCCTGAGAATACTAAAGGGATGCCATAGAAAAGAGATCAAAATTTATGCCATCATGCTGCAGAATATATGACATGGAATAATTATGGATTTCATGCTGATTTCAATTGTCTGTTTTAAGAAATCCTAAAGAAAAGGAAATTTGATATCAGAACCAATACCCCAGAGCAGTAGTGGGCTCTCCTTTGTTTCATAGATAATCTGGAATGATTGGTGCATTGAGCAAAGCTTAGATTTGATGGGTCAATGCACTCTACCAATTGTATATATCCTATTATTTCTTGGACAACATGGTCCTTTGGTTTCCCATAGGAAGAAGATTAGGTCATTGCAAATTATAATTACTGAAAACATTCATTTTAATTGTTTCAAAATGGTATTTAAAGTATCTCAAATAATATGCCCATAAGTAGGCTTTCAAGCAGTGTCCATTGATGAACAGAGATACATATTCTTCAAAAACAATGTTTCTAAATCACAACTTAAGCAGCACATTATCCATATTTTCCACATAGCACAATCTTACCAGAGGAAAGTTTTGTTATAACTGTGAAGTTAAATATAAATCAGTGAAAAACTTCACATTCCAAAGATGGAGTCTAATGTTTTGCTTTCTATTAGCAAAATGAGAGGCTCCCTTCCTGTCTTCAAAATCTATATGGATCAGTCTGAATCCCTCTTTGGAGAAGAGAAGAAGCAAGAGGAATTGCCCTTCACTATTATCCTCTTTTCATTTCATCAGCATACCATGACATGCGCACATACACGCATAGAACATTAGATTTCATTCCAAAGCAATCCTATGCATCCATGTTTCTCAACCCCAGCCACTTTAAGATGGATGGACTTCAACTCCCAGAATTCACCAAGCAGGATGGGTGGCTGGGGAATTCTGGAAGTTGAAGTCCACCCATCTTAAAGTGGATAAAATTGAGAAACACTGCTACATGCCTACCTAAAAGTAATTTCTGTTAAATGAAGAGGTAAGATCACAAAATATTTATTTATAGGGGAGCTGGAAGTTGAAAATAACTTGATGGCACATAATCTATTGATAAATAATGAAGATCACAAGCAATTCAAGTTTCAGAATGCAATTCTATGCAAGTTTACCTAGAAGAAATCACCACAAAATTCAGTGGGGTTTATTCTTAGATATAAAAGCATAGAATTGAAGTTCTTAAGAAAATATGCACTTGAATGATGCTACAGCATCATAAAAATTGAAATTGCAAGCATAATTATTATTGGTATTACATTCTAATTTTGATATTTTGTTATTTTATTTGAGGTTATTTTTCTTTTCATTATTGTCAATACTATTTTATTTTGAGATGAGCCATCTAAATTCTTTGGGATAGGTTGTTTTAGCAAACAATTATACTCCTATTTAATTTTTTTAGGCATCAAGGATCAAGCAAGGAACCTACAAGATGAGGAAGAACATTCTGTCTTCTGTTTTTCAAAAAAATGGATTTAGTGGAGTCACTTGGTATTTAACTTAAAACTTGGTTCAATTATAACACATTAAAAATACTTCAAAATTAATTATTGGAAGAAAAAAACCCCAAAGCATTTTTAAAATAAAATCCTCAATCCAATTCCCTGTTGACATATAGAGCAATTATCTGTATCTCTCAGTTTATCTGAGCCATGGCAGCTCAGTGGTTAGAATACAATATTGCAGGCTAATTCTGCCAACTGCCAGCATTTCAATCCTGACCGGTTCAAGGTTGACTCAGCCTTCCATCCTTCCAAGGTCGGTAAAATGAGGATCCTGATTGTTGGGGAAAATATGCTGACTCTGTAAGCAGCTTAGAGAGGGCTGTAAAGCATTGTGAAGCAGGTGCTATTGCTTTATCTCTTCAGGACTTCATATCTTTCTGATTTTTTGTTGTAATCATGAGAAGAAAGAACGACTTCCCTTGTGTTTGTCTGAGAAGGAAGAACTTTTTCGGGTTCTCTTCTGTGACAAAGGGCTGCAAAGTAGCAGATGAAATATTATCCAGGTTATCAGGAGACTTCTTGGATATTTTTAAAATGGCATCTGATAATTATAGCCGGGGTGGCACAGTTGTTAAATGAAGCACTGCAGGCTACTTCAGCTGACTGCAGTTCTGCAGTTCGGCTGTTCAAATCTCACCGGCTCAGGGTTGACTCAGCCTTCCATCCTTCCGAGGTGGGTAAAATGAGGACCCGGATTGTTGTTGGGGGCAATATGCTGACTCTGTAAACCGCTTAGAGAGGGCTGAAAGCCCTATGAAGCGGTATATAAGTCTAACTGCTATTGCTATTGCTATTGCTATTATAGAGCATCAGAAGTAATTGAAAATATCACATGCTGTCTTCTGCACATGTAGAATCATAAACATTATGCCACACAATAATACAAATAAGTATTACAAAATTCCTTGCTATGTCAAAAGAAAGAATTCAGGCAATTTAGATTCAGCCTGAAGTAAGATAATTTTGTGCATTAAATTGACCAATGGTACAATAAACTTTGGAGGAGCAGATATCATAAATCCAAATTCCTGCAGCCTTCTCAGACAAACACTCAGGTTACATGTCTGAACCATCCATTTAAAAAGAATTACCTAATAATGGCCAGTTTATAAATATGTCTGTGTGTGTCTGTGTTTGTGTGTGTGTGTGTGTGTGTGTGTGTATGCATGCATGCATGCAGGTCTTGGCATATTCAGGTCTTTTCCCGTGTAAGATTGAGAGTATCTTGGCGACGTTTTGACGAGGTCACACTCGTCATCTTCAGGCTGGTGCCTTTGGCTTCATGCTTGTGTGAGCAAAGTGTGATTGGAGCTGCTGTTTTTTCTCTAAATATAGGTGAGGGTGTGTGGAATGTTGCCTTTCTTGCTTTAAACAGATTGGTTGGCTGTGTTGTCACATCTTGATTGGTTGATGGAACTGATGTTTGGTGAGGGTGATTGGTGATGGTGTCCTGTGTTGTTCTGGGTCCTGTGTTGGTTTTTATTTTTTTATAAAATATTTTATTCAATTTTCACATTCCATTTGCAATCATTTATATACAGGGTATTTACTATAAGAAAAGAAAAAAAAAAGAAAAAAGGGAATAAAACGAACAAGTAAAAAGGAAACACAACTCATCATTCACAACCCCACCTAACCCTTGCATCCTCCATACACCCCATCTACCCCCTCCAACTTTCCTTTCTCCCTCTAACACTCCCCTCCTACTTCCCTTTCCCCTCAAACCTTCCTTCTCCCCTTACTCCCCAGACACCCTCCTTACATTCCCCTTACTCCTTACATTCCCCTTACTCCTTCCTTACTCCTCCCTCAATAAATGTGTCCCAGTCAATAAATGTGTCCCAGCCACAAAAACCAACACAGGACCCAGAACAACATAGAGCACCATCACCAATCACCTTCACCAAACATCAATTCCATCAACCAATCAAGATGTCACAACACAGCCAACCAATCCATTTAAAGCAACAAAGCCAACATTCCACACACCCCCACCTATATTTATAGAAAAACAGCAGCTCCGATCACGCTTTGCTCGCACAAGCACGAAGCCAAAGGCAAGTCATTTATATTATTAAAATCTTGGGAATGTTCATCGTGGAAGTTATGAAAGTTCACAGTAGAATATCCTTTCTGGGGTTTGTCTGCCTGGAATCTAATGTAGAGAGATTTACACACAATAATCTAATTATTAAATCATGTATATTCTTTCATTAAACTGCAGATAGCTTCAAATAATTTTGTGTCAACCACAGGCTGAATAAAAAAAAATTCTGTTTCATTTAACAGTTTTTACTGGGAAAGAGTAACCAGGTTTTAACAGTTTTCTCAAAGGCAAAATCAGAGGCAAGTATTGAATTGGAAGACTTGGTCAGAGTGACAAAATGTGTGGGGTGAAGTCATGACAACACTCCATTCCTTAAATATGTGCATGCAATATTCTGGCAGATGTACAAAGGGATGGGTACACAATGGCACAATAAACATTTCATCCTTTCCTACCTGCCCCCTCAGTGGATAACAACAGGGTTAAGTTCCCTCCTGATATTCTTCCCTAATAGTTTGAAATGAAGTATTGGAAGTCTCACACCATTGAAGAATCAATGGTTAAATTTTCTGGAATTTTGAAAATTGGCAGTTAACAGCCCTTTGAAGTCGTTCAGATAAACAGTATAAACCACAACTACTAATCCTTCTGTAGGAAGCCTCTCCCCTTCCCCAGATTAAAATAATATTTATTCTTAATTTTAAAAAGAGGAAGGATAGAATATTTCCCCTGAAGGAGAAATGGAGAAAAATCTTAACAAAGGCAGAAAGCAGCTCTAGTCTTCTTGCCATAGGAAAACAGCCTCAAGCAGAAGCTTGAAGAAGCTGATCTTTAGGAATGGAGGTTTTTGTATTTTACAGTCCATGGGTCACCTCTGGCCTGGGGACAGTCCCAGTCCAGCCTACAACATTGGCGGAAGGGTGGGACATTGGCAATGTGGAGCAGTATGGCATCAGCAAAGGGTGGTGTGGCAATGCAGCAGAGATGTCAGAGAGTGGAGTAGAGTTATTGGGATCGAGGCAGGGGCATAGGAGGTAGAACAGGGTGTGAGGGCAGGCAATGGTAGCCCTCCACAACAGATCCAGTTTCTCATGTGGCTCCTTGTGAAAATTCAAGGCAAACCTGCATGAGAATTTGCATGAGAATTCACTGAATTGACCAGATTATTCTATTCCTTATAAATGGAAAGTTATGCAAAATAGCCACTAATGAGAATGCTCTGAGTCTGGTGGGTTGATGTTGTAAATGGATACCTTTCAATCAGAAGTAATGTGGCAAATATATGTATGGGAGTCAATCCAGTCAAGACACACAAATAAATTGTACCATAAGTAGAAGGTAGATTGTAGATTTAATTTATTTGTATGCCGCCCTTCTCCGGGAGGGACTCAGGGCGGCGAACAACTCAAAAGGGGAAAGGGGAGACAAACACAATACACGTAATTAAAATACACAAGAGTCATACAGCCATACAAGTCGAGAGGGGAGGGGAACTCATCAACCCCAGGCCTGCTGGCACAGCCAGGTTTTGACAGCTTTCCGGAAGGCCTGGAGAGGGGTGAGGGTCCGAATCTCCGCGGGGAGTTCATTCCAAAGGGCCGGAGATGCAACAGAGAAGGCCCTCCCCCGGGTGGTAGCCAGATGGCATTGGCTGGTAGACGGAACCCGGAGGAGGCCGACCCTGAGCGATCTAACGGGTCTGTGGGAGGTAATTGGCAGCAGGCAGTCTCTCAAGTTATAGTTATTGCTCTTCTTTATCATCATCACTTCTTATTTATTTCATCATCACTTCTTATTTATTTATTATATAGTTTTTAAAAAATTAAAGGCATTTAAAATGCAGAGAACTTTGATTTTTGCCTACTAGGCCAAACTGACAGATAATATGAGAAAAATTTCCCAGATCTTCTTTTCATTATGCAAACACACATTTGGTGGAAGTCCAGCAAAGGGGAGATATAATTATCCCCCCTTTCCCTTTGGTAACAGTGATTCAACAACAACAGTTACTAGTGTTCAGGTTAATATTTTCCAGTCAGGCAATCAAAACCAATTCCATTCTGATATCTATAGCAAGATTTAAGACAGTGACCCAAATCAGAGAATATAAACAGGGAAGGATTATAGTATCATGACTCAGTGTTTGGATCCAAGGGCGAGATTTTCCAGATCTTAAGAGATAGGAATTTGGGGGTGGTGGTGGTAAAATTGAGTTCATCTGGTTCTAGTAAGGAATACTGGATCATAGGATCATGACAAGAAGATAATTAATCTAATTCATCCAATTGCATCAGGATTATGTTCTTTTAAAACTTTTGTTCTGTATTCTATTTGTTTTATCTGATTTGTACAACCAAGGGGGTTTTATTCTATTTTTTGCATATACTGTTAATCATTAAAAGTCTTCTGGACTGTGAGGGTTAAAAACCCTATAAATAAATAACTGGTCAGTGTTTTAGGCAGTGGTGGGATTCCGCCAGTTTGCACCACTTCTGGAGAACTAATGGTTAAATTGTTCTGAGCAGTTAGGGCAGAACAGTTGTTAAATTATTTTAATCCCACCACTGGATTTAGGGAACTAATATTTAATCTATCTGATTCAGAACTTTCATGTATGAGAGAGAAAATAAGTGGCTAGGAAAGGATTTGTCCACCTTGGCAACTTTAAGATGTGTTGGTTTTAATTCCCATAATTCCTCAGTCAGCATATCCAAGATGCTTTCTTTGTTGTTTCAGAGAGGGTCTATTTCTGAGATCTGTTCAGGGTTATTATACTGCTCCCTACTAGAGTACACCATTTGGAGAAAAAACCAGAGATTTCTGAACTGAAATAATAAGTTCACCTCAGAAAATGAGAACTGGAGAAGTTTCTTTCCCAAAGAACAAGCTCTTGGGATGCAAACTGAATCTTTTCTGATGTTGGACTGGTATTTGTTTATCCCAATGTGCAATGTCGTTCATTGGACTGTAAGCTGATCTAACACATGGCTAGAGAGTAGCAGAACTTGTAGTTTCAAAGTCCAACTCAACAAGTGCATACCCAAGAAGCAGAACTATTTATTAGTAACAGACCTGTTCCCAGAAGGGCCTTCTCTTTCAATAAGGATATGCTGAGGTGATATTTGGACCAGCAGTAGAAACTGTTCAGGAGCTCTCTGAACAAAGCTATTCTGTAACAAAGCTTGCTCAAAGGCTTTGAGTTAAGCAGGTGTCAATTGAGCATATTGTCAAGGTTCAAATAAGTTTGATATATACATTCTACAGTAGATTTTTACAATGCCATCTGGAGTCAGAAAAGACCACTGAGAATGGCACTAGGATTGCAAAATATACTGTAACTTCTTTTCTTTCTTTGCTTCCATCTAGCTGTTTTGCATCTTACTGCTGTTCAGATGTCGTAACTCTAGCCAAGATCACAGAGGTTACCCAATGATTCAACCAAGTAAAAAAGAAAAGAAGGAATTGCGAAGTGATTCATTTTAGCAACAAATGAGAAATGTAGCTTCCCATAAATAAATGTAAGACATTGCACATTGGGATAAACAAATACCAGTTTCACACATATACAAATGATTCTGGGTTGGCAGCATCTGATTGGAAAGGGAATCTTGGATTATGATGGATAGAGGCCAATAAAAATATTAAACCAGTGTGCAGCTGTGGTTTTGTTTTTGTTTTTAAAAAAGCAAATTCCCTTCTGGAGGCACTAGGAAATGGACTGGAAATAAAACTGCCACTAATTTAGTGCCATTATATAAATACATGGCATGGCCACCCATATAGTTTTCGCCTGGTTATTATATCTACAAAGCTATTGTAAGGCAAGCAAGCAAGAAGCTGAAGCAACATACTTTTCAATTAGGAAAAGTAACCATGTTGCACAGGCAGAAAAAGGAATAGCAACCTTTTCATTTATCAAGGATTACATTTCTGTATCTACAGTGGTTGTAGGCCACAGGAGTGAGTCTATAGCCTGCTGAACCAGCATTGCTGATGTGTTTTCGCCCTTGAAGAGATGTTTGAGAAGTGAAACGGCTACATTACACTTTATTTATTTAGCATATTTATATAGCCACCATTAGACCGTATAGGACAATCTTGAGAACTCTGCCAGAATCCGCACTGCAGATGACAAAGCATGTTTTAAGGCCCTTCCAAAAGGTTAACAGAGATTGAGCTAACTTCATATCAGGGGGAATGATGTTCCAGAGGATGGGAGCCATAGCAGAAAAGGCACACCATCTGGGTCCTGCCTGATGGAGCTCCAGGACCCACAGTGTACTCCTCCTCACTGATGTGGTGTGATGGGTACATGTAGCAATAGCAATAGCATTTATATACCAGTCCATAGTGCTTTACAGCCTGCTCTAAGTAGTTTAAAGAGACAGCATATTGTGCCCTTAAAATCTCATTTTATTGATCTTGGAAGGGTGAAAGGCAGAGTCAACTTTGAACCGGTCAGGATCAAGCTGCTGGCAGTTGGCAGAGTTAGCCTGAAATTTTGCATTCCAACTACTGCACCACCCCAGCTCTCCTGTAACTTGGAAGAGGCAGTCCCTGAAATAACCTTGTCCCATGTCATGTTCAGTATGGCTTTAAAGGTCCTTTAATTGCTGCCAGAAGCAAACTGGCAATCAACACAGATCATGGAATAGAGATGTAATGTGTGTCCTTGTAAGGGCACACCTAACTCTCCATATAGTCACATTCTCCATCAGCAGAAGTTTCCAGATGCTCTTCAAGGGCAGCCCCATGTTGAGCAGTTATAGTATTCCATTCTGAAGGTGACAGGGCATGAGTGACTGTGAGAAGACCTTCATGATCCTGGAAGGCAGCCAACTGGTGCACAAACAAAGCTGTGCTAAGGCCCTCTTAGACATGTCTGTCACCTGTTTCTCAAGCAGGAACTACAAATCTAGATGGATCCCCATATTATGCATTTTGTCTGTTTGAGGCAATTGCAGACATCATCAAAGATAAAAAAAATCCCAGAAACAAAAGATCAATAACCCAAAGTCACTCCATTTTGTCAGGGTTCAATTGAAGCCTGTTTCATTTTGAATAAGGCATCAAATCAATGCTAGATGGCTATCTATGTACCACAAAATATCCATCACAGGTGATAGATAGATAAGTGCTTATGTTTATCTCTAATAATTATAAATTCAACCAATGAATGAGTGATTGAAGTGTGGTGAAAGGAAGAACTATAGGCAGATAAGATTTACATTCTTTTAGCTAAATTCATGAAAAATAAGCTGCTGGCCATGATCAGCTATATCAGTTGCCTTTCTTTCCGCACCTTTTATTCATTAGTATAATATTTTTCCCCTGTGTATATCATTTTAATGCAGCTGTAATAATACATTTTAGACAGCTTGTAATGAAAAGATTCAACCTTGCTATTACAATGGTGGAAGTCATAATATATTTTTCATTCTTTAGACTTATTAGAAAGTGTCAATCCTAGAAAATACCTAAAATTTTAACACAATTGTATTTTGAGTGGAGATTGTAAATAGAGATCAGACATCGCTATACAGAATGGCTAAATATACTGTGTCAGTTACGATATTTTAAAGTTCAGAGAAATGTTAAATTACAAGTTCTCACATAAGGGTGAGAGAGGAGAACAATTATTTCAATCACAACTATGTGATATCTTCCTACCTGATTGGAATAAGTCACCGTGTTCTAATGAGATTCATTGTTTATGATGAAATTTCCTCTAAATGAGTTAAGCTGTTGATTATAACAGAGTGTAATTAATTAAGATATATATTCACCATTGTTGAATTGCCACTTGTTTTCCCAGAACCATTAATAGCAAGCCTCCCCACCTATCACAACCAACGATTACAAATCAGCTATTGCAAAATGTCTTCAGCAAAATAGCCAAGATTCCTAGCTGTAGTTATAGCCATCACAAACTGGGGAGTTTGTCTGGAACCAGCTAAACTTAACTTCTTTTCTTTTCATCTTTCTGTTCTATAACTGTTGACTGCCTTGTTCCAGGACCTCCCACTAACCTGTGTATCAAACCACAAAACCCGTTATAATACTTTACTCGTTGCTGTGTTTGATCTACTCACTATAGTGATTTTGTTGTGTTCTAAATATTGCTGCTTATGTGTTTTTGGTTTTTTACTTTTAATTACTGCAGAACAGACAATTTTTCTTCCCCACCACCACCTCCCCTTGGTCTATGGCCCGTTATAAATAAGTACATAAAAATAAACTCATTATATTTCTGGAGAACTGGAGAAACTAAAATATAAATGGTTATAATACATCATGTTATCCTCAAAGTCAGTAATAAAAATGTCATTGCTTTGTGGGCTGCCTTAAACTGCAGGAGCAGCTTCATGGAAAGAATGGGGTTTAATGTAAAAATAATTGTTACATTTTTAGGTCTTTTTGGCAGGAATCTTATGAAATGTTTAAAGCTTCATACGGTTGAGTCAAAACCATATGGTGAGTTTCTGCAATTGAGGCTACAGGAAAGGAAGAATTCGAACTTGCCGAATCTCCTAACTTTCTTGTTGAATCCTCCTATTTGCTATCTGTGCAAAACCTGTCATAAGATTGACAAACAGTTCTTCTAAATAAAATGCCAAAAGAACATTTTTCAATAGGTTCAGAATGAAAAACACCTGGTAAATGATAGGAGAGCATTACAATATTTCTTTTTGCAAAAAAAAAATGCAATATTCACTATCTTTTAATGATTTGATTAGTTTGGTTGGTATGGTGTACTGTATTGGTTCTCAGCAATTGTATGTTTTAGGGGAAAGACATCTATGATGTAAATGGCTTTGATTTTAAATAGTTCTCCTTGCATCCAAAAACATTCTTTCCAAGAAAATTAGGGAAAGCATATGTGACAGACGTGGCAAGCTGCACAAGTTTAATTGCACACAAAGAGATTGGTTGGTCACATATTTTACAACCAAACAGACAAGACAATGCTGGTAGAGTCCATCCATCATTTTCTTTATGTATATTTCTTTAGAATCCATTGACAACTTTAAAAAGTTTAATGAATTAAAACATTCCAGATAGTGGGTTTAATAATAAACACTTTATATTTGTTGGCAGACTCTGAATTTGTGGGATATTTTCTCATAATTATTTGCTTCTAGCTACCCCAAATGTCTTCATTTTCTGCACAATAATTCAGGAAATATTTTATCCCTTTTTTCTTCTTCCAGCTGGGCATCAGAATTCCTTCCAGTGTCACTGAAAGATCACTCTAGAGACCTGCCTTCTGCCCAACTCAAATAATTATCCTTTAAAAGTTGCAGCACATCGCCTTGATGTGCCAAAGTATTAAAATAGTCTTGTTGGTCATTAATAGTCTAAACATTACATAATGCATCTATTGAATCAACTTAAAGTTCAGAAAATGTACCAGTTTTCACTTAATCAGGCAAGATATTGCAAGTGGCATAAGGTAGGAAAAAAGGGAAGAATGAAGGGAAATAAACCTTGTAATATTATGAATGAGGCCAAGATATGTGAAGAGATGAGATCAAGGATGAGTAGGTGAAGAACAAATGTAGATTGCAGTGTAGACGTGAGTGACCAGTATAACAAATGGATGTTGAAAAGATTTGGTCATACAAAGGCAATGAATTGTAACATAGATTAGTGAATTGGCTGAGAGGAAGTGAAATGCCAAGAAAGGTGTGGCTGGATGAAGTTAAGAGAGAACAGATGTTAAAGAATGAAAACCATTGAATGGACTGATGTATGGACCCACAGAAGGGTAGTTTGCAAGGATAGAAAAATTTGAAGAAGTATAATGAATGCCGCTGGTGTAAATTAGTTTCACCCATGTTTCTGTTCCTTTTCTTATTTAATATTTTTAAATTGTTTTCAACTTACTATTTCATACTTATTTTGGTATTTTGCATGATGTTCTTTATTTATATATTTTCCCCTCTCAACCTAGTGACCTCAGGGTAGCCAACAATACATAAACCATAAATAACATAATATGAAATAAATCAATAATACAATGCAACTGAGCTCCTAATGTGTTCATTGCAATATACAATTGTTTCAATAAATGATCTAGCTCCAAAGTCTGCAAAACAAGCCAGATCTTCAAGATCTTCCAGAAAGCTAACCAGGTTAGAACCATCCAATGTCACAGAGGATGCAGTTCCATAAAATAGAGCTGAGAGCCAGACCATATACTACATAAAATATGTGACATGTTCCTCTGCTTTTGTATTTTAATTCATTATAAAATTGTTCTGTATTTTATTAACTCATGGAGGCCTGATCTACTTCAGGATTGTCCTTTGGAGAAAAAGGAATAGAATAGAATAGAATAGAATAGAATAGAATAGAATAGAATAGAATAGGAAGGGTCCTTGGAGGTCTTCTAGTCCAACCCCCTGCTTAGGCAGAAACCTTACACCACTTCAGATAAACTCTCTCCCTCTTTATCTCCTCTCCTGAGGTTAGAGAGTCATTTACCTGACATTCAACTATGTTGCTCTCAAGGTGGAGAATGCATTCAGCCCTCACTTAACAGAACATATCAGAACAGAATAGAATAGCACAACAGAGTTGGAAGGGACCTTTGAGGTCTTCTAGTCACACACCCCTGCCTAGGCAGGAAACCCTATACTATTTCAGACAAATGGTTATCCAAACTCTTCTTAAAAACTTCCAGTGTTGCAGCATTTACAACTTCTGGAGGCAAGTTGTTCCACTAATCAATTGTTCTAACTGTCAGAAAATTTCTCCTCAATTCTAGGTTGTTTCTCTCCTTGATTAGTTTCCACCTATTGCTTCTTGTTCTACACTCAGGTGCCTTGGAGAATAGTTTGACTCCCTCTTCTTTGTGGCAGACCCTGGGATATTGGAACACTGCTATCATGTCTCCCCTAGTCCTTCTTTTCATAAGACTAAGGGACAGTCTTCTTCCCATCTCTTCCACAGACTCATTTCTTTTTAAGAAAAAAAGTCACAATTGTCCCCCAAAAACCATAATAAATTCTAATGAAGGCAAAGAATTTTTTACAAAAAATACCCAAACAGCAATCATGCATAAATTTTACAAAATGAGGGATAGATTGGAAAGATTAAATTTCTCCTTTTCCTTGTATAGTAGTCATGATGTGGACTGCAGCCCCATTGTTATAGTAGAAAAGGAAAGCAGTCTCATACGACATATTTTATGTGTTGTATATTTTGATTCTCTGTGGTACAATGAAACATACAGTTGTATGACAAATATGCATTTCTGTCACTGAACATTCTCTGATGGGGAATGTTATGAATCTAACCATCTCAGCCTAGTGATCCCGTGTGGCCAGCAAAACACAAAGTGTAAATAACACAATATGAAATAAAACAATAATACAACATAACTGAAATATTTCTAAGGAATTCTAGGTTAGTATAAGCGCAGGGTTTTTAAAGACAGGAAAAACATTGATTTTTCCTTCTGTATATTACTCTGGAACTCTCTATAAACATGATTCTAGAA
This sequence comes from Thamnophis sirtalis, assembly GCF_051295495.1. Taxonomy (NCBI): domain Eukaryota; kingdom Metazoa; phylum Chordata; class Lepidosauria; order Squamata; family Natricidae; genus Thamnophis; species Thamnophis sirtalis. Next base: position 71,906,736 of record NW_028261386.1, on the reverse strand, counting down.
CAGTGATGTCAAACCTTTTAAACACTGAATGCCGAAAAGGTTGTGCAAAAACGTCATGGGCGAGTGCACTCATCAGGTGCACACTCCAGAAAGGCCGAACCTCTGGTTTCTAGCATGCCTGTGAGCCCAACAATCAGCTGGCAGCCGGGCATGTGCAGGCCGGTTTTCGGCACTGCCACAAGGGTGAAGGGATCACGTTGTGGAAAAGCGGATCTTCCAAGTTCTGGTGCACTTGTGCATCCAACAATCAGCTGGCCACACCAGTTTTTGGCACTGACGCGTGTGCAAAGGACAGCTAATCATCGCATGTGCATGCACGCCAGAAATCCAGAACACACAGGCAAGGCCACGCATGCTGGGTGACATGGCTTTGTGGGCCACTTTGGGCACACATACCATAGTTTCTCCATCACAGTCCTAGAAGGTCACTTCTAGGTTAACAAGGAAACTGTTGAGCAGTGGATCAAAAACATTTCATTTCTTTCTTCAGTATTCTCATTCTTCTAATGCCTCACTTCATTGCTGACTGGTGCCACTGTACCTGCTTATCTTCTTGCCCAGAATTTGCAGTGGATTTGGCTATTCCTCAGTATCCCTGAGTGGCCCATTGAAAGGCTAAACGGGAGACATTTGACAATAGGAGACAATTGGAGAAAATAAAATGGTGGATAGATTCAGCTCTCTGGCATTGCTAGGAGGATGAGGTCAGCAAAAGGAGAAGGAGGATGATAAGGATTAGGCAGGAAGGGCATAAACCATTATGGAAGAAACCAAGTTCAGAGAGAGGGTATTCTTCTGGATATTTTTATGGAGAAAAATGATGACTAGAATGTTATGGTGGCAAGGAAGAAGGAGGGTAAAACAAAAGCCCCACTCATAAGTCCCTCATCTGAGTTCAGTACTTTCAACCATTTGTTTAGAGTGGATTGTATTACTTAATCCTTTTCAAGCCTAAAATTGACACATTGATAGGAAATTGCTTTTTAAAGTGCACATTGAGGGTTGCACAATGCTGTTTGAATAAACAGTTTAAATAAATTAATGCATATGAGTGAATAGCTGGAATGCATTTAATCATTCTATTTCTCATCCGTGGAAATAAATGAGAAATAGAACTGTTAAATGCATTCCACCTGTTCATTCGTATGCAACCCTCTTATTCCCAATTGTTGAGAGCATTTGTAATGAGGTTAGTTCTTCTCAAGTCTTTGAAGTTCATCAACTTCCAAGAATTTTGAGTGAAACTTCTTTTTCTTGTGTGAAACTTCTTTACAAAGCCACTTTGAGGAATCTGAGCACTCAGATTGCGCAAAGCAATTTTTGCTAGTTAATATGATATGGCTTTTCAATATGTGTGTTCCAGTAGGGAAAGGATTCATGGGTTTATATTTTAAATTAGTTAAATATGCTACAATCTGATTAATTCATAGTTTGGATGGGATCCCCAACCTTTAGGGCAAAGTTTCTCAACCTTGGCAACTTTAAGGTATGTGGACTTCCCAGAGTTCTTCAGCCAGCTCTATGGACCAGGACAAATGCCCCATTACTTGTCACTATAAAAGGTAGTTACATCTAGTTAATCTTGTTAAACTTCAAAAAGCTAAACAGATCCAGAGCGAATTAATGCTTGGATATTATTAATAGAAGGTCATCAAAAAATTGAAGGCTGAAGAAGACATTGGCAAACTATTGCCACATTGTTACCAAGCAATAATTACCAGGATTCAGATGCCTTTAAAACTCCTATTTTTAACATTCCTTTAAAAATTACAACTTGAAACTTCCCGTAGTGAACAACTGAGCCCTTCAGCTAGGAGAGGTGGAATTCCAAAATGCTTCTTTCAGAAGTCCCATGGGACTTCATTTCCTGGACTCCCACTCTGCAGTTCTTCCTGACACTATCCATACAACTGACTTGACACCCAATCCCGCAACCAACATGCATAAGAGAAAAATGTCTCTCAAAAACTGTTCTGCTTTTTGGGGCAATTAAAAGGTATGTTTTCTTTTTATAGCAGAAGTGCATTTAGGTGAGCTGCTTGGACTTCTCCAGCTTCTTGGGGATTTCAAAATGTTAATCCGGACTGCTGGGAAATTGGAAGGCCCTTTGGATTACAGATTTCCACTGAGTTTTATCTTTGTTTTTAAAAGGGCCAAATGTTTTCTATCTCCAGCAAAGAGAAAGGCTGGGATAATTTGACATTACACAAAACCAGCGTCCATGTTTCACTCATCTGGGTTGTGACCCTAATCCTATAATCTGGCATGCACCTATCTTGCTTCCATCTTTAGGCAAGAAAACTCTTCTTCCTGCCAAAACAGATATATTTTAAAAAATTAGCTGAATTATTTTTCAGTTCATGAAAGCTATAAAATCTCTCTTTCCAAAATGATGCATATTTGTCTTAATATTTATTTTTTTAAAGTGCAACAAAAAACTCTCAGCCCCAGCAATTAGCTACAATCCAAGCAATCAGGCAAGGCTGCCCTCTCTGTATTACATGCAAACAAGAGGTGGCATTCAGCAGGTTCTGACCAGTTCTGGAGAACCAGTAGTGGAAATTTTGAGTAGTTTGGAGAACCAGTAAATACCACCTCTGACTGGCCCTGCCCCCATCTATTCTCTGCCTCCTGAGTCCCAGCTGATCAGGAGGAAATGGGGAATTTGCAGTAATCTTCCCTTGGATTGGGAAGGGAATGGAGATTTTACAGTATCCTTCCCCTGCCATGCCCACCAAGCTATGCCCACTGAGCCACGCCACGCCCATCAAGTCTTACCCACAGAACCGGTAGTAAAAAAAATTTGAATCCCACCACTGATGCAAACAACATATTTAGCTGTTGAAATTTGGTGGGGGCTAATCCTTGGGTTCTGATAAGAGTGAAATTCATTTGTTTTACCTATTTGGAGAGGGATCCATTTCTTATTTTGGCTCTATGAAGCATGGTGAATGATGCAGCTGCTTTATACATAATCTTGAGAAGGAATTCTAGTTGTTATGCCTTGAATTACATCTCTTGAACTCGATGGGTGGGCTTTGCTGTGCCCAAATATGATTTCCTTTAAATTTATAATTGTCTGTCAGTAGAATATTATCTATTTGGTTCTGAGGTTTTCTGGACTTTATTTTGACAGAGGATTATCAATAATATTATGGAATGTTATGTAAATTAAGGCCTCCTAAATGGATTTAAAGAGACACACATTTAGAGACAGCTTTTCAAAAGAACAGCTTAGTTGTGTAAATTAAAGTTGGATGGCTTGGAAAAAAAATCCCAAGAAAGTTTTAATAATGATTTATTATAAATTTTGGAAATATTTGGATGAGCTGGTTTAACTCAGCTTGACGAAGATAGACTGGTCAGAATTTCAACACAATAGCCTGAAATTACTAAACCCAGTTCAGTTCTCTCTTCTCCTGCTAAAATGTGATTTACAAATATTTTCACATTCTATACTTTTACTTGGTTTGTTTCAAGTCCACATTATGTGCAATTCAAACATATGCTCTCACATTTGCAAAGTATATTCCACTGACGACTCAAACTATCCCAGCAATTTTATATAGTGTCTAATAAGGAAGAGGAGGCCCACATACATTTTAGCATACAGTAGTTTATGAACAATTAGCCATCTATAAAACTCAAAAGACATTAAAACATAAGCTCTTAAATGTAATGAAATAGTAGAGATAGAAAACAATCTCCTTGTGTAAGGTGACCAGATTTTCAGATTGGTAAAGAGGGACACCTTTGAACGGAGGAGGTGGGGCTTGATTAAAAATTTTATATGGAGCAACAACAATTTTCATACAACACAAAAATAGTATTGTATTTTTTTTAATTTCAACATAACTACAATTTACAAATATAAATTGTAATTGTTGCCAAACATCAAAATTTTGATCACGTGACCATGAGGATGCTGCAATGGTCGCTAAGTGTGAAAATGTTTGCTAAGTGTGGAAAATGGTCATCAGTCACTTTTTTCAATGCCATTGTAACTTTGGTCACTATACCACCAATGTTCCCTCTAATTTTTTTTCAGTGTGAGCGGAAAAGTATAGTGTTTGAGCGGCACATTTTCATGCCTGAGCACCTTAATTTTTTTCACAGATGTCACCTAAGACAACAACGAAATCAGTATTATTTGAAACTCAAAGTTATGTTTATTCAAGGTACCCGCTTAATTAAAAGTGTTATATAATATCAGTATCACTTAACAACGGTCCTGCTTAGCAACCAAAATGTTGGCTCAGAAACTCTGGCATTGAAGCGTGCAAGTCTTAAAGCTGTCAAGTTACAAGAGCCTCGCACCCCTAACCCTTTAGGAAAAAACCCCCAGGGATCTTCAAACCTGACAGCCTTAAGCCTTGTGGACTTCAACTCCCAGAATACTTTTCCGCTCACACTGAAAAAAAATTAGAGGGAACATTGCTGACGGGGTGAAGCATAGCTTGCATTGTCCCTAGTGCAGATTCTTTTCCCAGCCTTGGGAGCTGAAGTCCTCCGTCCCTCCCTTATTCCTGTTTCCTTTTCCTTCATTATATTCAATTGTTTCAATATTAAGTGTAATTCTTCCTTCCTAACATTTTTCCATTTTTTTCCTTATATTCTTTTCCATTTCAACATTGTCTTTGTTCCTTCCATTCTTCCTTCCTTCTTTCAATCCTTCCAATATTTTTTCCTTCATTCCCTTGTCTGTTTCAATATTAAGTACATTTCTTCCTTTCTTCCTATACTTTTTCCCATTTTCTTCCTTATATTCTTTTCCATTTCAACATTGCCTTCCTTTTTTCCTTCCTTCCTTCCTATACGTCTTTCCATTTTCTTCCTTATATTATCTTTTCTGTTTCAACAGTCTTTGTTTCTTTCTTCCTTCCTTCTTTCATTCATTATATTTTCTTTTCCATTTCAATATTAAGTGTAATTCTTTGTTCCTCCTTCCTTCTTTCAATCCTTCCAATACTTTTTCCTTCATTCTCTTTTCCTTCAATATTAAGTGCAATTCCTTCCTTCCTTCCTTCCTTCCTTCCTTCCTTCCTTCCTTCCTTCCTTCCTTCCTAAGTTATTTCCATTTTCTTCCTTATATAATATTTTCTGTTTCAACATTAAGTGCCTTCCTTCCTTCCCTCTCTCCCATCCCTTTCTTTATGTTTTCTTCATGCTTTCTTTTCTTTTTCCTCTGCTCTTTTTAAATCCCCCCCCTTCTTCTCCTCCTCTACATTTAGGTTGGATTAGTTTGTACAACGGTCATCAAACTTCTGAAGTAAAAATAAATAAATCATATTTAAGAAGAAGAAAAAGGAAGACGTTTTTAGTTAAGTCAAACGTTTTAATAAAAGTTTCATCTTTTAAGATTCGTCCAACACATCCAATTGTAACCTTAACAGTAAAGAATATCACCCCAGCTGCTAAAGGTTCAACCAGTCTGAGAACCATTGAAAAGACAACAGTGCAAAATCCAAAAGACACAACTTCCTCACCGCCATTGCTTTGGTACCAAATCTTTGAGGAAGGGGCTCCAGAAAGGAGGAGGAGGAGGAGGAGGAGGGAACCAAAGAGAGGCTTTTACCGGGTCTGCGCCCCACAGCCAGGACCGTCCTTGCACCTCAAGCCGCGTTTCTTCCTGCAAAGGCAAAGCCCTTCGGGCAACCCGAGAGTTCCGCTTGACGCCAGAAGGGCTTTGCAGGAAGAAACGCGGCTTGAGGCGCAAGGACGGTCATGGCTGTGGGGCGCAGACTCGGCAAAAGCCTCTCTTTGGTTCCCTCCTCCTCCCCCTCGTTCCACAGCCTGCATGATGCTGCCGCCCAGGCTGAGAGCTGCCTGCCGCTGAAAGAAGTTTGGGGAGGTCCTAAATTGAAGTAAAACTTTTCAAACTATTCCACACAGAATAAATTGAAGTAAAATTATTTTAAAAAATTATATGCACAATATATTTCAAAGTATTGTGCATAGAATTTTTAAAAATGGTTTCACTTCAATTTATTTTGGATAGAATCTTTTTTTAAATAGTCTAAGACAATTTAAAAAAAGAATGCACACAGAATAAAACTATTTTAAAAAATCTTATGCACAATAAATAAAATATTATTTTAAAATAAATTAAAAAATAAAAGAAAAAAACCCAGCTCACTTACCAGCAGGCAGGAACTCCAAGTCAATCCAGAATGATGTAGATGTTAATACAAAGAACTGAGCAAATTAAAATGGTGAAATTAGTCAGGGAAATATTTTTCAAAGAAACTGTGCCACCATTTTTTCCACACGAGCCGACCTCCAACCTCCGTGCCCCTCCCCTCCAGAAAATCCAGGAAGGAACACTCGCAACATTTCTAGCCAAGTATTTCCTGGATCTCTATGGTAATGGATCATCTTTTCTTATAAAATGAGGTAAAAGGGGCGCCGGGGGGTACGTTTTCTTGCTTTAATGTTTTAATATCTTCAATGAAAGTACTGAGATAGAGAGAGGGTTTAGACAGAGTGTAAGGATTTCTTAAGCAAATCCACATGAAGCCAGAAAATTGGGACTTTTTTTAAATGCCCCGGGACATGGGACAAATTGTTATAAATCGTGACTGTCCCACCAAAATTGGGACGTCTGGTCACCTTATCCTTGTGGAATTGTTCAATGACCAGGAAATCCACTCATGTTAAAAAATAAACAAGTTCCTTTAGAGGCATGTGATACAATACTCAGAATCAATATTTATATTCAATAAAAGTAACATAGCCTCATGAGACTTATCTGAAGAATAGCAAATGCTAAAACCAAACATTTAAATAAAGCCAGTGATGGGCTGCTGTGGGTTCATGCAGGTTGGGGAGAATCTCTAGCTAAGAATTTGCCCAGTTCGGAGAACTCACAAATCCTACTCCTGGCTGGTCCTGCCCACCCTGCCCCACACCTGCCCTCCGAGAAGTCCCCACGCGGCCCATTTGGGATGCCAGGTAAGTACAGGGCCCATGCGGAGGCTCAGGGAGGATGAAAAAAGGGCCTCCCAGAAGTTCTGTAAGGCTGGAAATGGGCCTGTTTCTGGCCTCCAGAGGACCTCCGGAGCCTGGGGAGATGCCGTTTTCACCCACCCAGAGGCTTAAGGAAAGCCTCCGGATCCTGGAAAGGGTGAAAATGTCTTCCTCTCCACCATGATGCAGGAGGCCAACTAGGACATGCCCACCATGGCCACCCCACCCAGCAACTGGGCAGAGAACCTGTTGCTAAAATTTTTGAAGTCCACCCCTGAAAAAAGCTATTTGGTTCCCTTATACTTTACAGCATTATAGGTAGTAAAATCTTAATACAGAAGGGAAAAGTGGCTTGACATAACTTTCTATAACAGAGGTGTCATGGTTTGTCAATTTAGAATCAGGGGGTTTTCCCCTGGCCCTGCTACTGTTCAAAATTATTTTGGTTTAGAAATATGCATTAGGAATACTTTATTCAATATTTCAAATATTTTTCTTTTCTACTTAGGGGCAGCTCAGAGGTGGGTTCCTACCAGTAACTTGGCGGCCTGGGTTGCTGGAACCGGCAGCAACCCAGGCCTGCCACACCCCCGAACCAGTTTTCCTACAGCGGCGCCATCTTGATTTTCAGTTCTGCTCATGCAAAACTTTTTGCTCTCTGAACTGACAGTAATTCCAGCAGCAACCCACCCCTGGGCAGCTCTACCAAGGAGAAGAATGAAATGATTATATAAGGCAGCTGATTGAGAATAGCAGGAAAAGGGATTTTTTTTACATATTCAGTCTGTTAGGGCTATTGTTTGTGCCATGGAGACAAGAAAGATTTGCAGTAAAAATAATTTGGTTGGCGTTGTGTCTGTTATATACATTAACTTTGGAAAGGAGGAGACACTTGATGATCATTTCATGAGTCCTAAGGCCAGATTCCTCCACTATCCTTTATGGATGTCATGATATCCATTTTCATGTAAATGAAGAGTCTGGACTTCTTTCAGGAATAACCTTACAAGCATAGATTGCAACAGCAATAATGTGCTCTATAAGCAAATAAGTCTTTTCCAATGTATAGGCCTCTTGTGCAATGTCACCAGAAGGTGTGATAAAAACAATCACTTTCCCTGCAATATTAAGGAACATGATCTTATACATATCTAATAGTTATATCAGTTCATATATTTAAAAGAATAAATAGTGTTGTCCAAAAACTCTAGTTCTCAAGCTGATGAAATCAGATGGCATAGTCACCAGTGTGATGATGCCTCAGAAACATCAATAACAGGCAAAATCTTTGTAGGTCTCAAAAAAGTGTGATGACTTGAGTCAACCTGAAGAAAGCAGCCTTTCTGTAGGCAGTTAGTTCTGCCCCCATTCACCTTGTAGCCATGCGTACAGAAGAAGAGTATACCGATATCATATCGCCAACACCTGTTAGTGGACATAAAAAGCCAAAATAAGCTTTCAAGCAAAATAAATCTTTGTAAATAAGCATATCAGTTTTTCAAAACGGCAGCTATTTTTTTTCTTAGAAAATAAGGAAAGAACTACATATAGATAGTTTTCTATATGTGTCTTATATTGATTAAAGATATACAGTAGATTAATGTGGATAAAAAGGTATACCACTTAGTTTCAAATATGAGACTACAAGAGGATATCAATTTTCAAATTGTGCATTATAAGCTAGTTCCTGAACACCACTGAAAGCTTGATAATTTACAACACAAAACCCCAAAACTCTTATCTCCCATAACCTCATGCCCTAAATTCTACAGAGTTTATGGACAGGTGTGAATGGAATTGTTCAGTTGCTCAGAAAACAAAATCTCATTTAATATTTTCACTCATCAAACCCTGTTAAACGTGCCCATAGCATTTTGAAATTTTGCAGGTTTTTTATGAGAACTTCTATGACATGCACTAAATATATAGGATATCCCCCTCCAGCAACAACTTCCTTTCCAGAAAAGTGGATCTATCTTTCAGAACTTCTGCATTTACTTACCTAGGGAATCTCTGGAGATTCTCAGTCATCAATGTCATGGTTGTCCCAAAAGTGCTTTTACAAGAGGCAACTGGACAGTCCAGTTCCCTCTTGAAAAAGCACCTTTGAGACTACCTAGGGGAAAGTTGATTTTATATAGTTCACCACAAAACCCATAATATGGAAAATTACATACCTTCCCCATTTCCCTTTCTCCCAAAATGAAAACTTCCTTTGGTTTTTTTTTTGAAAATGTGATAGGTTTGACCTCTCAGAAAGAACTCCTATGGCCAAATATAAAAATTACAGCTTTTATTTTTTCTATTTAAAGATATAAGCTATATGTTTTCCAAGGCAAGGCTTTAGTAAGCAACTGGATGTATCTAGGAAGCTCAACGAGCTCAAATGACCATCTTCTAATGTTGTTCTCCTAGGATGTGAACACTTCATTATTCCCTATGATTCAGAAGACCTCCAAGGTCCCTTCCAACTCAGTTATTTTGTTAAGATTAGGAACCACTGATAGCTGAATTCTCCACAAATGGGTCTGGTTTAAATCTTAAGTCTGATGTTTAAACTTGATAGAATTGTTCTAGGAAAAGCTCTGCTATTTTTGCTGTGAGTGACTAATATGTTTATCCTTCTGGATATTGAATTAATTATTCCAAATGTTCTTCAATTTCTTTTTTCCTGTTTCTGAAGGTTTTGAATCCTTAACCACGTTCCATAGCATTCAGTGACTGAAATTAATTTGTGCAAGTGAAGAAGAGGAAATAGGGTAAGTTCAAACTCAGAAAAGATATGATTGATTTGGACATTTCTTGGCATTTTTAATGGGTGTTAAATTTCCTTTTGCTCCATGAAAGTGCTGAGATCTGACACTGTTTTTGACTTCAAATTCTCAATTTTATTAGTTAGGGTTGAGTTGTACATTATTGTGGCATCTTTTCTTCCCTTCCTGTAATTCTCGAAACCAACTTTCTCTTTCTCTTTTTTTCTTCATCTCCTTATGGATGCTGAGTATCAAAATATAAACAATATTTCAGGATAAAGTTGAAAGTCACTTTTATTTTGAAAAATTACTTGCACCTGACTCAGAAAGTTGATTTCAAACCTTATTTCAAACTGTAGCGTAGAAGCATATGACAATTACCAGTCCTGCTGGAAAACAATTATTTTAATTAGAATGGGATTCATTTTTGAATTTCATAGTAAGCAGAATATCAGAATATCATAAAAACAACATTATAAAATGTCATGCACTGCATAGCTTCTTGAGTCATTCCAAAAAACCTTCCCAAAATTAGGAGCATCCCACATATTTTTTCCAAAATAGGGTATCTTTTGTGTGCAATCAAATGGACAAGCCATGAAATGTTGAAGATGCAATAAGCTGATATGATTACACAAAGCATTTTCAAGGCAAAAGAAAAGAAAAACAGAACATCTCCCCAAGCAGTCTGACACACCAAATGTAGCTCAATTGCCTAAATAGTTGAACAAAATGCTTTTGAAAATCTATAAGAAAAAAATGGAGTAGCTTTTTATTGACCTCCATAGTCCTACCATTATTAGTAATGAGCCATTTATAATGAATTATCTTCCTACTGGCACAACTATTCTTGGAAATGCAGTTATCCAAGAAACTATATCACATGTGTAGTTCAGCAAAATGAGATGATAAGAGCTGCCAATAATATTTTTATTCCATGAGGCAAAAAGAGAAAAATGCCACATTGGATACAAGTTGACCATGGGGGGTTTGGCTAATTTTTAAAATCTTCCCCATATGATTGCAATTAGGTTTCTCCGTATGCAACTTGTATCTTTGCTAGGAATCCCTTTCTAGGAACCACTATCAGAATAAGGAGGTTTCTGCTAGGGATGAGTGTTCTGACCCCCTCCTCCATCCAGTAATGAATGCTGAGACAAGCTTAAATTGGAATGTCCTTTAATAACAAGTTCAGACTCTCGGTGGCTGAAAGCCAAGTAAACAAACAGATAAGGACCTTGGCAGCAAGGCCGACAAACTTTAGCAGCAATTCAGACAAACTCTGGCAGCAATCCAGCCTAAAGTCTCTTTAGTCAAAGCTTTGACTTCTGCAAGAAGGGTGTGGCACAAGCAGTCTCATTTATAGTCTGGAGAGGAGCCTAATGACCATCAGCTGAGTGTAATTACCTCCTGTAATTACGTAGTTGTTCTTGACGCCGAGTAGCCCTTCAATGGCGTGCATCCCAGAACAACTCACAGTTGGTTTCTGGATCACTCTCCCTTGTCTCCTCCCCACTGATCCAAGGCTCAGGCTCCACCTGGTGGACAACCAGTCTCTCTGTGTCCTGCTCAGAGTTGGAACCCTGTCCAGGGTCCTCCACATCCTCCAGGGCCAATTCATAGGGCCCCTTGCTGTCAGAGTCTGGTGGCAGCTCCAACGGCTCCTGCTGGGCCACAACAGATGAGTATATGATTTCAGTTAGGAATTTCAAATTACACTATGGCTGCTTTCCATTCACCAGGAAAACCAACCAACTTGTGATATGTATGCTATGTTCAAGGGTGGCTGCTGGGAGTTTGGAGAGGTTTGGGAGAATCTCTAGCTAAGATTCTGTGCAGTTCAGAGAACCCCTAAATCCCACTCCTGCCTTGCACTGCCCACCCTGCCCCTCCCTTCTCAGGAGTCCCCACATGGCCCATTTTGGATGCAGATAAGGGCAGGACATGCGTGAAGGCTTGGGGAGGGTGAAAAATGGTTTGGGAACCAATTTCAGTCTCCAGAGGCCCCTTGGAGCCTGGGGAGGTTGTTTTTGCCCTCCCAGAGGGTCGAGGAAAGCCTTGCTAAAATTTCTGAAGCCCACCCCTGGCTATGAGGCCGTTAGGAACTGGATGAGCGCTAACAAACTGGTACTCAACCCGGACAAGACCGAGTGGCTGTTGTGCTTCCCTCCCAATAATTTGGCTAATGTACCAACACTTAGGCTGGGGGGTCAAATTTTACACCCCTCAGATAGGGTCCGCAACTTAGGAGTCCTCCTGGACCCACAGCTGACTTTTGACCACCAGCTGTCAGCTGTGACCAGGGGGGCATTTGCCCAGGTTCGCCTGGTCCACCAGTTGCGGCCCTACCTAGACCGGGAGGCTCTCACAACAGTCACTCGAGCCCTTGTGATCTCTAGGCTGGAATACTGCAATGGGCTCTACATGGGGTTGCCCTTGAAGTGCATCCGGCGACTACAGTTAGTCCAGAATGCAGCCGCGCGAGTGATAGTGGGCGCACCGCGGTTCGCCCACGTTACACCTGTCCTCCGCGAGCTGCACTGGCTACCTGTTGGTCTCCGGGTGCGCTTCAGGGTACTGATGACCACCTTTAAAGCACTCCATGGTAGTGGATCTGGGTACTTGAGAGACCGCCTCCTGCCGATTACCTCCCTTCGACCAATTTGATCGCACAGACTGGGCCTCCTCCGAATCCCATCTGCCAGTCAATGCCGACTGGCGACCACACGGAGGAGAGCCTTTTCTGTTGCAGCTCCGACCCTGTGGAACGATCTCCCCGCTGAGATCCGTACCCTCACCACCGTCCAGACCTTCCGCGCAGCCCTCAAGATCTGGCTCTCCCAGCAGGCCTGGGGATAGGTTCCTAATTCACCCGCCCGAGTGTTTGATTGTTGAACGAAAGTTGTGTTTTACTATTTTTTTCTTTGTTCACATTTTGTTTTGTTTTTGATGTTGCACTTCCCTCCCTTGTGATTGTAAGCCGCCCTGAGTCCCCTCAGGGAAAAGGGCGGCCTATAAATTTTAATAAATTCAAATTCAAAATTATGATCCATTTTATTTGCGTTGAGTTGATCTGATGAACCCAAAACCCATGAGGACTGCACCCTCTGGCAGTAGATGTTAAGGAAGAAAAGACCCTCATTGTCAAGAAGACAAGATTTACATATCCTGGAAGAAGCCTTAGCAAATAGCAGAAAATATATTATAAGAATGGGGAAATCTTCAGCTGGGAATGGAAGGGTGTAATCCAATCAACTTGACTTTAATGGCATTTTAGTATCAAGGCTCCAGAGGCATCAAAAATCAAAACTGGTGTCAACAAAAGATTCCTTTTGTCATGGCCAATCAAATAAGCTGATGAGGAAAGCAAAGTACAGGTAATGCCAGAATATCCCCAACCCGGACAATAAATAACAATGAAACATACGTTCTCAGTCCTGCAGGGGTTCAGCCAAACTGGCAATGTACCTTCCATACTATGACCGTAAAAATGTTTTCTCAGAGTTCTCTTTGAAACTTTCAGAGTCGGGTCTGTTTTCCTGACTCTGCAGCTCAGCCAAATTCATGGATTTAATTGAAAGAAACAGCTGGGAGAAGAAGGAGAAAAAAAACATCTTTCAGAAAGAAAGAGGGATTTGCAAGTGAGCCACAAAATATTTTAGAGGGGTGCCATTTGTTTGCTTCCAGCTTTTACTGTTGCATGCTGTTATGGAAAAATAGCTGAAGCTCCACTTCAGAACCAGGGGTCTTATTTTGGCAACAGGCATCAAATAGGCCAAGATTCTGAGGTATAAAAAGAGCCAAGAAACTCAGGAGTCAGCCCAGATGTGTATTTCTTTTCAAAGCCTATCTTACATTGTTCAACAAGATCTTCAAGGTAAACAATGAGAAATAATTAATCCCAGAACTTTGACAACAATAGATAAAGTCCTCCAACATGGATATTCGTATGCTAGTCCTTATCCCTTTTGCTTTCTTCTTACCTACTGGTACTTATTTTACCTACCGTATGTGTCTATAATCCCATTCTCCTGAAAAAAATCTTTTTTTTCAAATGTTATTTCTGGAAGCGTCATTTCTGCATGCAATAAACCATACTGCATGCAATAAACCATTGAAACTTTCCATGATCTGTGGATTATTGCATGGTTTATTGCATGCAGAAATGATGCTTCAAGAAATAACATGATTCATAAGCACCAGTTGAATCAGTTTTGCTTTCTCCGGCATATATTCAAGCAATGTGTGGAGTATTCAGTGGATGAATGGAGGGATATTCCCACTGTTCCTCTTTAAATCAAAATGAAGTTGCATTTCATAGGCAAAAGTGGCTCCTTTTGTTACTTCATATAGCTCCCAAATTTGAATAATGGTTTTTTGAAACCATTGTTGAATTCCCCTAATCATTAATTATGTATTGTTGGAATGTGGTGCCGAAGAATTTTGTAAGGATGCCAGAATGACATAATGGCATCTTTGTAATAGCAATAGCAATAGCAGTTAGACTTATATACCGCTTCATAGGACTTTCAGCCCTCTCTAAGCGGTTTACAGAGTCAGCATATCGCCCCCACAATCTGGGTCCTCATTTCACCCACCTTGGAAGGATGGAAGGCTGAGTCAACCTTGAGCCGGTGAGATTTGAACCGCTGAACTGCAGATAACAGTCAGCTGGAGTGGCCTGCAGTACTGCACCCTAACCACTGCACCACCTCGGCTCTCAGTTGGTCCCATAGATATACAATATTTCTTGTATATATGGCTTAAAAATTAGGGGCCATATTTCAATGAATTATTTACTAATTCACAGAAGAATCAGTTGATTTCAACAATTTCAAGATAAAATTAGTTTGCACCATTCATCCTGTGAGAATTTTTTTTTTGTTCTGTTTTGCAACACACAATGAATGGTCAGATTGCAACACACAATGAATGGTCAGATTAATTTTGGGCCCCATATTTTAGAAAGAGAACAAAAGGGAAGAGAAAACTACTTAGGAGCTGTTGTGTAGAAGATGAATTGTTCAGAATTGTTCCAGGTGACAGGACAATAAACAACGATTTAAATATATTCAGCAATGGAATAGACTGCCTTTGGTGGTGATGGACCCTCCTTTGCTGGACCTATTTAAAGAAAGAAGGAAAAATCACAAATCATGTTTGTTGCAGTAGTAGATGCCTGCACTGGGCAGTGAGTTTGGCTAGATAATCTCCAAGGTGACTTCCAATCATTATATTCTCCGATTGATTCTATACTTAGTAATTTTAAAAAAAATGTTTATTTTCCCATTCTTGGAATTAAGAAACATGCCTGCAGTGAATTCCTTAATAATCCCCTGTGAATATTCATTAGAATCTTATTTTTTCCAAATATTGAAGGTATTGTTTGTTTATTTATGTGCTAGTTTAGTTTATCATTTGATTTCATTTGGGCTTAATTGAGAAGAAAATTGTCTTTGTCACCTTTTTCAAAGCTGTTTCAATCACTCAGAATAATCACTTTCTATAATGGCTGGCAGAGTTTGAAACCTGAAATGTCTTTTTAACCTCCAGCTTACAAGTTAACATTCTGCAGGAGGCAAGATTTAAAGATCATGGAAAGTTTCTTAAGCTTTAAAGAAAAGTTACTCTCATTGAAAAATCTCATTAAAAAGTAAAACCAGATGAGTCTAAAATACAATTTTTAAAAAGATCTCTCTCTTTCTCCCCTCCCTCTCTCTCCCATTCTCTTGTCCAGAAATGGCTAAATAAGAAAGGGGAAAAGGAGAAAGAGAGATGCTTAGGTAGGTTTTCAACTCGGGACCTACGAGAAAAGAATTCTTAGTTATTAAGCCATAGATTTGTGCCACCCCTAATACTACAACCCCAGTTACAGCATTGAGGCTGGTACTACATTCAAGAGATGCTTCCCCATCAATATTATCCAAGCAGAGTTTCTTCCGGCTTCTATAATATTTATTTTAATTAAACTATGGGTAGCTTTCCATCAGAAAGAACATCTCTAAAGATCATCTTCCCTCCCTTTTGGGTCAATCAATAAGAAAAACAAATCTCCCTCCTTTGTGAACTTTTTTTTAACTTATATATTAGAAACACAGGTAAAACAAACACTTTAAAGCGTTTAAAAACATGCTAAGCTTTGAAGAGACAGTCCAGCAATCAGAACTATTTCTTGTCCTCATCTTTCCAAAATGTGCTCACTATGGTTCTGCCAAAGTCTCCTGTTCCTGGCAGCTTCAACCTTTATGGATGACGTTCTCCCTCTTCTCTTAGCATATTTCTCATTTAGGTGAATCACAGAAGTTTGCTTTAATGCATTTATATGTTTATTTCAAAGAGACATGATGGCTCAGTGGCTAAGACACTGAGCTTGTTGATTAGAAAGGTTGGCAGTTCAGCAGTTTGAATCCATAGTGCCACATAACAGAGGGAGCTCCCATTACTTGTCCCAGCTTCTGCCAACCTAGCAGTTCGAAAACATGTAAAAATGCAAGTAGAAAAATTGGAACCACCTTTGGTGGGAAGATAATAGTGTTCCATGCGCCTTTGGCATTTAGTCATGCCAGCCACATGACCACGGAGACATTTTTGGACAGTGCTGGCTCTTCGGCTTTGAAATGGAGATGAGCACTGCCCCCTAGAGTCAGAAACCACTAGCAATATTTGTGAGGGGAACCTTTACTTTTACCTTTTATGTTTATTTCTAACTTGAAATCTCTGTTCTATTTATCTGCTACAAATTTAACTTAAGCCAGCAAACAATAACATCATTTTATCAACATCTCAGCCCATCAAATAAATTCTGTCCAGATGAAAGAAATAATAGCACTCCCAGTGCCCAACTCCATGAAGCCTACAGCTTACCCCAATAAATATATATTTGTTCCCAATAGAAGGATAACTAAATTCCTCTGGACTTCCGTTTGTAGAGACTTCCAGAATTTCAGACTACAGCCTCAGAATGGTTCTCACTTTTACTCACTCTCTTGCACAGAACACACACACACAGCACAACAAAGAAAAAAAAATTGGGGTGTTCTCTAAAATCAAATAGGCTCAAAAGATACAGAGGTATTTCAAATAGTCTAGCCTCAAATGTAAATGCACACATCAGGATAAACCCAAGTTGTTGAACAGTCCATCCTTCAGGACAAATTTCCATACTGTCAAACTTTAAATAAATACCTGAGCATAAATGCACTGATCAGAGGCGGGTTGCCCCTGGTTCAGCCCAGATCGGGCAAACCGGTAATGGCAGTGAGGGGAGGCTTCCCCCACCTGCTCAATGCTTCTGAGCACAAGCGAACCGGTGGCGCTAGGATTTGCAACCCACCTCTGGTGCTGATCCATTTAGAGACAGAGGAGGATAATAACGTTTAAAAGGGGATGCAGTTGCTAGAGGCATTTCTGTTGTTCAAAGAGGCAAAAGGCCAAGTGCTTCTGCCATTTCATGAGTTACCATTTTTCCTTGGGAAAGGAAATGGTGCCTAGATTTTTCTTATTAGTTCTGTCTTGCCATTAATTTGCTGAAAATACACAGGAAAGTCTATGAAAAAATATTTCACATCTCTAAAGTAAGATATTTAGTTCCCAGCTATCATCATCAAAAAGCTTTGCAGAATAGCATGCTATGTATGTATGTATGTACACGCCCATGTGTCATGTGTGTGTGTGTGCGTGTGTGTGTGTGTGTGTGTGTGTGTGTGTGTGTGTGTATACACATAGATATATTCGTAGATTTTCACGGGTGTAGGTATGCTGGTCTTGTTGTATTCAGGTCTTTTCCCATGTAAGATTGAGATTGTCTTGGCAATGTTTTGGCCATCTTCAGGCTGGGTTTTGGGCTTAAAGTGTGGCGGAGCTGCCATCTTTCTAAAAATCTTGGTGGGGGGATGGGGAGTGCTGGCTTTGTTCCACACACCCCCACCAAGATATATAGAAAGACGGCAGCTCTACCCACGCTTTAAGTCCAAAACCCAGCCTGAAGATAGCGAGTGAGACCTCACCAAAACGTTGCCAAGACAATCTCAATCTTACATGGGAAAAGACCTGACTACAACAAGACCAGTATCCTATAAATGTTTTTGAGTCCACTCTTCCAATGTTTCATTATCCAAATATGAAAACCACAAAATCTATCTGACTCTTCTCAGCAGGAAAGTCATAATTGCAACATGTCATAATTGACTTGAAACATTCAAGATCTGCTAAAGCTGACAACCTCACCTACTAAAGTGACAGGAAAATCTTCCAGAGACATCAAGAATTCATTTAGATCCATCAATCTCATAGGTTAGATTTTCTGAATTGCACTGCCTATTCTACCTCCAGACCCCCCCCCCCCCACAAAAGGGCTTCCAAGCAATGATTCATTCATGAATTAAATGATACAAATATACTTCATATCCAGACCATCACCATTTTACTCAAGAAAAAACGCTGGTTCTACATGAATCAGGCTGACATGGAGCCATGATATTTAAAACCAATCCCAATAAGGCAGATTCAAAAGAGGAAACTGGAATATACCAATATTGTGCTAAGTGTCACCAAACAAAATATGACCAATGGTTTGTGCTATGTCAGTATAAGGGACGCGATGGGTCAGTGGCTCAAGTTATATGCTATATACTGTAGAAAATCTAAGATGTTTACATTTATGAACCATTTTCTCCTCTGGTTGAAAATAACATTGTGTCCTCTTACATAACATTTTTTTTCCTTTTCACCTACAGATTATTACTAAGTATTTCTCTACATATGTATCCATATCCATCTGCCCAACCACTTCCTAAGGGACCTGCAGAGAGAAAATGAGAGGAAAAACACTTTTGTAAACGTCTGTGCAAGTTGTTCCACATCTACTTTTCTTTGTTCACAATGAAACTAAAAACCTATTAATTTAAATCTTGTAGTAAGTATTCAAATCTGTGTTCGGTAAGCATGTCCCTTTCCCAATTGCTGACCACATGCCTGCTGGAGCTCAGAAGCTAAAGCATCAACCATCAGCATTTGGGCTTATTTCCTCCCTTCATTTAGGTTCCCTGCATATTTGGGTTCATGCGGTAAGCTCTGCAGTTTTGACAGGGATGTTTGTGGTAGACCTTCATAGCTTAGAGGTGACAACATGACTAAACATTACATTTGTTCACAAGGGTTTTTAAGGAAACTGTGAAATAATCTTTTTCCATTATTTTATTTTATTTTCTTCGAAGATTTTTTTTTTCTGGAGAAAGCTAAATTTATCTTGAGAAACCGCTTTCCCTTTTTTCCATTTTTTTGTCAAGTGGTTAACCATGCAGGCCGTTGAAGATTTTCAAGTGACTGAATTGCTTGGGTAAGTAAACATGGCTGCCTTCAATAAATTAGATTACATTAGACAGTTTTGGGGGGTGAAAACAGAGAATAAGGCTCTAAGGCTGAAGGAACACCACTTCCCTCTCAGAATGCCAGCAGCCAAGATAACTGGAACAGTTTAACTGGTGCCTTTCAGATGTGTAAAAATTGCAGCTTCCAGAATATGCTACATTTTCAAATAATTCTTAGGTATTCCTGGGCACCAATTGGAGAGGAAGATTCAAAACATGTCAGAAAGCAGCCTTTCTACATTTGGGGCAGGGCAGTGGGAGCCAGCCAATGATACCATATCAGGGGATGTGAAAACTCATCCCCAGGACAAGGGCCAAGCATTGTTGACCATACATTCCTATATTATTTCAATATCTGTTTCATAAGGAATATAGTAGAAGAGCTTGGTTGATCCAAATCTCAACTGTCTGAATTTCCTCACTTCTTAATTTTGGTTTATAGTACCTGATTTTACAAGTCCAACTTCAATGCCAGCAGTATTAATATCTGTTATTCTAAGTAGTTGACTCTTATTCCAGGCCATTCCAATAAATGAAATTGTAACACATATGCTTATAACATGGGATCAATTGCAGAGATGGGTTGCTAATCTTTTTACTACCAGTTCAGGCACACTCCTGCACACGTGCAACGCTTCTGAATACTACTGCATCCCACCAGTACTACTACTGTTTCGGCTGATCCTGGCTGAACCAGCAGCAACCTACCTATGATCAGTTGTGACACCAGTGAGATGAACAGTTGTTTTCATTTTGTTAACTAGAGCCCGCTAATAATTCTAAAAAGTCAGTGCATCCAAAACTCATTAAAAGAACTGTTTTAAGGACCAATGGGGGTCTTCCACATATATGTCTACATGCACAAGAAAACACTTTCTAGTGAAGCAGTTAGATGAAGCTGCCTATTCCAGTCTTTTGACCAGGCCTCACTCTTTTAAGCTGAGACAAATAATATTGCTCAGATTGAGTTGTTTCTTCAGTTTTACTTAAAGCAGCTCTGTGAGGTTAAGTGATTTTACATTGCACAGACCTTTTAGGAATATATGAGAAAAATGAACTATCTACCTACATCCAAAGCTTCTCTCTTTTTTACTATATAATAATAATAATAATAATAATAATAATAATAATTATTATTATTATTATTATTATTATTATTATTATTATTATTATTATTATTATTATTATTATTATTATTATCCGCCGTTGCCGGTCCCAAGCCCGGATGAGAAAGGAGGAAGGTTGGGATCAGGTTGGCATCTGGTCCCGTAAAAAAAACCCGCCAACCCATACAATATGGTGAAAAAAACAAATAAGAATTCCATACCGCATCGGTCGTCGCGCGGGTTAACAAGGGCCGCGGTGGATGTTGGGGTCCCTAGACATCCGTCGACAAGTGGGCTACAAGTGGACCAGCCAACAAAACGACAAAAATATAGTGCAGATGAAAACCGTGCCATAATGGCCTGTTACTACAACTCAGAGCCAGAAAAAAGAGGCTATTTAAAGAGAATGTATGAATTATGGAAACAACAATATCCACATTCAAATGTTAGTGAACAACGACTAGCAGATCAAAGACGATTTATTATACGGAATAAAGTGTTTAGTGAAGTTGAACATGAGGAAATTCAGGCAAATTGCAAAACCCCAAAAACAATATCACAAGCGGAAATAACTGATATTCAAGACACAACTAAAGACATTATAGTAGAACTCCCAGAAGAAGCTCTCGGGGAGGAAATAACATCACCACCACTAGAACCAGTTATCACTGAACCAACTGATGAACTAACTCAAAAACAAAAAGAATTGAAGGATAAGATCATGGAGCATTTTCTGCTTAATGAGGAAAGGCAACGTTTACCATCACTAAAAACTGTGCCTAAGAAAATTTTGGCCCCTATCATGAAAATGGTTAATGCAGTGTTTTCAACAATTGAATCGGGATCCATCTTGGAAACAAACCAGTTAATGTACAGCGCAGCTGTAATAGTCACTAATGAACTAGGCATTAAAATTAAAGTACCTAGTCACACAACAGAAAAAGCATCAAAGCCAAAGTGGAAAATCCGTTTAGAACAAAAAATCAAAAAATTAAGGGCAGATGCTAGTAACTTAAAGAACATGCATGAGCAACGGCTTAAAAACAACAAAATCATAGATCGGCTAATCAGGAGATATAGATTGGATACAAGAAACATCAATGAAGCTGTAGAGATTGTAAAACAGCAGATAACAGCAACAGCTAGAAAAATTGAAAGATATGAGGCACGAATCATCCAATATAAACAAAATCAGCAATTTCGATCAGACCAACGGCGTTTTTACCAAAGTCTTAATGTGAATCGTGACACCAAAAGTGAAAAACCAGAAAAGCAGCCACAGTTGAATTCTGGAAAGAATTGTGGGAAAATGCAAAGGACTACAACAAGGAAGCAAAGTGGATACATGACTTTGAGAAAAGCATTGGCAACAAACAAATGCAAGTATTAGAAATAACAACTGAGATGATCAAAAATCGAGTTAAAAAGGTAAAGAATTGGACATCACCTGGAAAGGACCAATTACATGGTTTCTGGCTCAAATATCTGACCAGTTTACATGCAATATTAGCCAGGCAACTGAATGAAATTTTACAAAAGGGCCAAATTGATGAATGGTTGACAACTGGAAAAACATACTTGATTCAGAAAGATCCAACTAAAGGAACAACACCTGAAAACTATAGACCAATAACATGCTTGCCAACAACCTTCAAATTACTCACAGGCATTATTGCAGATAACATGATGGATTATTTGGAAACAAACAACATCTTGCCAGTAGAGCAAAAAGGCAACAAAAGAAGGCGCAGGGGCACAAAAGATCAGCTTCTAATTGATAAAATGATATTAGAAAATTGTAAGAACAGAAAAACGAACTTGAATATGGTCTGGATTGATTACAAAAAGGCATTTGACTCACTGCCACATAGTTGGATCATAAAATGCTTAGAAACAACTGGCATTAGCAAAAATATTACATCCTTTACTGAAAAGGCAATGAAACAATGGAGAACTGAGTTGGCAGTAGGGAATGAGAGCTACGGAATGGTTAATATCAAGCGAGGAATTTTCCAGGGTGATTCACTTTCACCTCTTCTCTTCATCATCGCAATGATCCCACTATCAGTAATCTTAAAAAAAATGAAATTAGGCTACCAAACAGCCAAAAAAGCTGAAAAAATTTCGCATTTACTATATATGGATGATTTGAAACTCTATGGAAAGTCAGAAATAGAAATCCAATCATTGACAAATACAGTCCGAGTATTCAGCACCGATATTTCAATGCAGTTTGGCATGGAAAAATGCGCCACTGTATCCATAAAAAGGGGCAAAATCACTGCATCTGAGGGAATTGAAATGCCCAATGGCCAACTAATTAAATGCAAAGAAAATGAAGCCTACAAATACTTAGGCATTCTGCAGTTGGATAACATCAAGCATGGAGAAGTAAAAACTATTTTACTGTTGATCACATACTCAGCTGCTGTAAAAAAATCGCGCAGACTGATTATAAATTGCGGCACAATTCAGTAGCACAAATGATCCATTGGAATTTGTGCAAAAATTATAATATTAAAATAGCAACAAACTGGTGGGAACATCAGCCTGAAAAAGTCACTGAAAATCAGATGGTCAAGATCTTGTGGGATTTCCGTATACAAACCGACAAAATACTGGCGCATAATACACCAGACATCACACAGGTTGAGAAAAATAAGGTCACAATCATAGACATCGCAATACCAGGTGATAGCAGGGTTGCCGAGAAGGAACATGAAAAAATCGCAAGATACCAGGACTTAAAAATCGAAATTCAACGACTATGGCACAAACCAGCAGTGGTAATTCCAGTGGTAATTGGCACACTGGGTGCTATTCCAAAAGCACTGGAATTACATTTAAAACAGTTAAAAATTGACAAAATCACCATCAGTCAAATGCAAAAAGCCGCACTGCTTGGATCTGCACGCATATTACGAAAATACGTTACGACGTCCTAGGCCCCTGGGTGGGGCCCGACTAGTAACCAATGCCAAATCCGGCGAAACAACTGGCCGCTGTGATACAATTGTATAATAATAATAATAATAATAATAATAATAATAATAATAATAATAATAATAATAATAATAATAATAATAATAATAATAATTAAATAAATAAAATAAATAATTAATAATTAACAGTTAAAGCACTGGAATTACATTTAAAACAGTTAAAAATTGACAAAATCACCATCAGTCAAATGCAAAAAGCTGCACTGCTTGGATCTGCACGCATATTACGAAAATATGTTACGACGTCCTAGGCCCCTGGGTGGGGCCCGACTAGTAACCAATGCCAAATCCGGCGAAACAACTGGCCGCTGTGATACAATTGTATAATAATAATCCTCTGATGATGCCAAATGCAGACTTTGCAAAGAAGCTGATGAAACTGTTGATCACATACTCAGCTGCTGTAAAAAAATCACGCAGACTGATTATAAATTGCGGCACAATTCAGTAGCACAAATGATCCATTGGAATCTGTGCAAAAATTATAATATTAAAACAGCAACAAACTGGTGGGAACATCAGCCTGAAAAAGTCACCGAAAATCAGATGGTTAAGATCTTGTGGGATTTCTGTATACAAACCGACAAAATACTGGCGCATAATACACCAGACATCACACTGGTTGAGAAAAATAAGGTCACAATCATAGACATTGCAATACCAGGTGATAGCAGGGTCGCCGAGAAGGAACATGAAAAAATCGCAAGATACCAGGATTTAAAAATCGAAATTCAACGACTATGGCACAAACCAGCAGTGATAATTCCAGTGGTAATTGGCACACTGGGTGCTATTCCAAAAGCACTGGAATTACATTTAAAACAGTTAAAAATTGACAAAACCACCATCAGTCAAATGCAAAAAGCCGCACTGCTTGGATCTGCATGCATATTACGAAAATACGTTATGACGTCCTAGGCTCCTGGGTGGGGCCCGACTAGTAACCAATGCCAAATCCGGCGAAACAACTGGCCGCTGTGATACAATTGTATAATAATAATAATAATAATAATAATAATAATAATAATAATAATAATAATAATAATAATAATAATAATAATAATAATAATAATAATTAAATAAATAATTAATAATTAACAGTTAAAGCACTGGAATTACATTTAAAACAGTTAAAAATTGACAAAATCACCATCAGTCAAATGCAAAAAGCTGCACTGCTTGGATCTGCACGCATATTACGAAAATACGTTACGACGTCCTAGGCCCCTGGGTGGGGCCCGACTAGTAACCAATGCCAAATCCGGCGAAACAACTGGCCGCTGTGATACAATTGTATAATAATAATAATAATCCTCTGATGATGCCAAATGCAGACTTTGCAAAGAAGCTGATGAAACTGTTGATCACATACTCAGCTGCTGTAAAAAAATCACGCAGACTGATTATAAATTGCGGCACAATTCAGTAGCACAAATGATCCATTGGAATCTGTGCAAAAATTATAATATTAAAACAGCAACAAACTGGTGGGAACATCAGCCTGAAAAAGTCACCGAAAATCAGATGGTTAAGATCTTGTGGGATTTCCGTATACAAACCGACAAAATACTGGCGCATAATACATCAGACATCACACTGGTTGAGAAAAACAAGGTTACAATCATAGATATTGCAATACCAGGTGATAGCAGGGTCGCCGAGAAGGAACATGAAAAAATCGCAAAATACCAGGACTTAAAAATCGAAATTCAACGACTATGGCACAAACCAGCAGTGGTAATTCCAGTGGTAATTGGAACACTGGGTGCTATTCCAAAAGCACTGGAATTACATTTAAAACAGTTAAAAATTGACAAAATCACCATCAGTCAAATGCAAAAAGCCGCACTGCTTGGATCTGCACGCATATTACGTTACGACGTCCTAGGCCCCTGGGTGGGGCCCGACTAGTAACCAATGCCAAATCCAGCGAAACAACTGGCTGCTGTGATACAATTGTATAATAATAACAACAACAACAACAACAATAACAACAAGAAGAAGAATAATGATAATGATTTGAAAAACATTGAAGGAAAATGTGATGACAACTTGACATGGACATGGCTTAAAATGGGAACTATCAAGAAAGACATGGAAGGTTTAATATTAGCTGCTCAAGAACAAGCACTACAAACTAATGCCATGAAAGCAAAGATGCAAAAATCCACTGACAACCCAAACTGCCGACTTTGCAATAACAAAGTCGAAACTGTTTCACATTTAATATGTGAATGCAGCAAAATTGCACAAACTGATTATAAAACTAGACACGACCGAGCTACTAAATTAATCCACTGGTCATTATGTTAAAAAATATGATTTACCTGTATCCAGAAAGTCATGGGAACATAAAGTAGAAAAAGTTATCGAAAATGGGAAGGTGAAGATCTTGTGGGACTTTCGAATACAAACGGATCATCATTTGGAGCACAACATACCAGATATCACAGTTGTAGAGGACCGAAGTGCACAGTTTATTGATATCACTGTTCCTGGAGATGCCAGAGTTGAAGAAAAAGAACTAGAAAACATAATGAAATATCATAACCTGGCCATCGAAACTACATGGCTATGGATGAAGCACATAACAGTTATATCCATTGTCATTGGGGCACTTGGCACCATGTCCACGAATTTTATAAGATATATCAACAAATTACAGCTTCCTGCAATAACACCAGCGGAACTGCAAAAAACTCTGCTACTTGGAGCATCATACATCTTAAGAAGGTACTTGGTTGATTCCTAGGAATCAGGCAGCAAACCGTATCAGCCACTAGCACCAGTCAATGGTATTTGTAATCCATTTTTGAATGTTCAGTTGGCTGAGTTTCATGTTTAATGAATAAAGTATATGATAATGATAATAATAATTTTATTACCATCGTCTCTCCTTTCCATTACCAGACCCATGCTCCCTGAAAAGCTGTCATTCTGTGAAACCAGTCAAATAGTAGAAATCCACTTTTTTCAAAGCAGTTTTATTCCAGATGCCATAGAGAGTCTAATTTGGTTTACATAAGGCAGGAAGTATACATTAAACCAGGCAAGATATATATTTCTACAGTCTAATAAACTAACTGAATTTAGCTTCTTCAGAACTAAAGATCTAAGACAGAATAATTTGTGGATAATGATAATAACAGCACCATTCAGTGCCAATAGCAGATAAAATAAGCTACACAGCTACACAGAGAAAGCTTAGACACAAACAAAGAAAAATCAGGCAATGCAAGTGGAAATCTAAAATGCAAAAAAGGATTTGTAGGCCCAAGCAACAGACTTCTTTCTTTTTCAGGATAGCACATAGCTTTGGACTAATGTTACCTCAAATCTTTCCAGAACTAGAGCAGGGAGAGCAGATGAGGGGAAGGTTGAAAAAGAACAGGAGCTGTTCTGTATAAAGATATTGAATGTTGTCCAAACAACTTTATATAATTTACTGAATTAAATTCTTATGGCTTTTCTATTTTGCTTGCTAGTGCCTTTGTTCCATTTTTAGACCAGTCATTTCTTGTTGTGTATTACGCATAATGCTTCCGCCATGTTTCTTGCATTTTGGAAAATGGACATTTTCTTTTTTTTAGAATCTGATTCAAACTTTCAGACAAACATATTTTCTTTCAAAAAGTAGTTTTTATCTTTTCAACATTCATAACAAAGTAAACATAATACAGAAGAGTTCTATTCAGACATTCAACTTCTGTATTTTATTATCTCACAAGGAAGGAAGTACAAAAGCAATGCACATGTACAACACACTCACAAATGCACACCAATACTATATTAATTACCCTCTATGCAAGAGGAAAGGCACTAGAGTACTTGTTCTCACCTTCCTATTGTGTATGTTGAAGAAACTCAGACCTACAATAGAAGAACTGAATGGCAGTAGAGATTCATGTTCATATTTCTACCAATTCATGACTGGATTAATCTCTAATTTATTACTTTATATCTACAGAGTCTCTTTAGTTTATGGCAATTTATGATGATTGAAATTAATTATTCTTTTCTGTCAATCAGCTCATGTCACAAATCCTTACTGATCTTAGGGTATCACCCGGAAAGTCTTTAGGATCCGGCTGGTTTTATCAGAAAGATTCAATCACTAGCACCGTGCCACAATGTTGCATGGCAATCTCTGCTGTATGGAGCGTGTGTGTGGTGTTGCAACAGACATAGAAAAGGGTGTGGTTTGTATCATGATGAAGCAACATTGCTTACATCATTCTCACTCATCCATGACCTCCTTCCCTCCACATAGTGGGAGTAACATTAGCATTACAAAATCCATTTATTTATGTGTCTGTATTTACCACTCTATAATTCATCCAGATGATTATAGAAAATAATCATTACCTTTTCTGATTATCTAGAACACTCCCCTCTCCTATTTCATGAGTAGGTGTAGGACATGGTATAGACCCCCCCACATACACACACACTGAGGGATGCATGTATATTTCTTTAGCCTTTCATAGAAATCGGGTTTTTTTTATAAAAAAAATAAAGGCTATTTTCTTTCCTTCCTAACTTTCTCTCAATTACAGCCTGTCTACTATAAGCATGAAACAATTCTGTTTGAAGCTAGCTAAGTAATCTAACAGATTGTAAACAGCACCCAGAGAGAGGAAGAACATTCCATCAAAGAGCTGGATTGCAAATAGAAGCTTTAGATATCCAACAAGGTTTTTGTAATTGATCTCTGGAACATTTATATATATATACACTTATAGATGGATTGTGCTGGAAAGCTATGATCTTTCAAGCATTTGAAGGAATGAACTTGGTGGAGGATGGAGATGAAATGGAATGAACTTTATTGGTGCAGAGAAACTTGAAGGTAGAGAATGTAGGGATTAGGGGAATTCTAGATACTTATAGAAAGATTTCATGCCAAGACTGCTTTCTAAGATGGGAAAAGCATTGCAAATGCATGTACACTAAAATATACTGCAAATGTGGTGGGTTTCTAAGAAAAAGTTGGATTTTTATGGCCAAAAAGAAACACATAGAGATACCAGAATACTTCCTAGAATATTGACATTACCTCCTTCACGGTAGGTAAATCTTTCTTTTAAAAAATTTTTATTTTATTTTTAAACATAAAAGACAACATAAAAAAAATTCTCATCCATTACATACAGCATGTTGTTTGGTTAAAAGCGCTTGTGCATCCATATTTTCAATTACATATACATTCACAGATTTTCCGTCTAATATAACTAGATACCTCACTTTCATTGTGCAACATATATTCAATTACGATTAATATTTCTTTCTGTAGGTAAATCTTTCTGATTGGAACACATCTGAAATTTTGTGAACATACATTGGCCACTCAGAAAAATGATCACTATTGTTACTTGTCAGAAAACAGATAGTAAAATTAAAAGGTGACTTTATTTCCCTGAATGCTTTCCAGTGTTGTAACTTTAGAGAGAAAGCAAAATATAAATGAAATTATAACTGCTGCCAAGAAGATCAGAAACCACTTATTTATAACTTTTTTCTTTCTTTTCCTTTTCCATTTTTCTATTTTTTTCCCACTGTATACTATTTTCTTTATTATCTTATGATTTTTACTTTGTTAAAAATTTATTCCCATAAACATTATGGTATTTTAAAAGAAAAGAACTCCTCACACACATAAAAAGTGCTTTCCAGTGAAATATTGTGAGGCCTAAAGTCATTTCCAAAAATAAGTACAATACCCAAGGTTAATGCTGGCTAGTCAGCTTGCTAGCTTTTTTTTTTTAGTATTTTTGTTGTTGCCTTCTTTAATTTACTTAAATACAACTAGAACTAGACATTGCAGGCATCTGTGCAATAAATACAGAGAGGCCCCTTTCGTTGGTATCATAGGACAGAGGTTCTCAACCTTTTCGGCTTAGTGGCAGGGGAAGGGGGTAGAGGGAATGGTTCTGTGTAAGTGGCAGGTGCATACATGTGCATGCACACTTCCCTTGCACAACTGGAGCTGTTCTGAATGGGCCATGGCCCAATAGTGGGTTGTAGCCTGAAGGTTGGGGACCCCTGTCATAGAATGCAGGCAGGTTGTGTGGAGAGGTATACTAGTTTTAATATTGCCAGCACAAGGTTACTATCTGCTCTTCATGATTTTCTCTCAGTGCTCTAATTAATTATTATATGGAATGGTTGCAACATTTGGTGGAATTTTCTTTCCTTTTCCTTTTCCTTTTCCTTTTCCTTTTTTTTTCTTTTTCCTTTTCCTTTTCCTTTTCTTTCCATCAACACCACTCTAAATAATATAAACATTTCCTTGTTTTATTACATAGCAGAAAACCATACAGCCTCCTTTTCTCAAGACACCTACTTTCCAGACAATAGCAATAGCAATAGCAATTAGACTTATATATCGCTTCATAGGGCTTTCAGCCCTCTCTAAGCGGTTTACAGAGTCAGCATATCACCCCCACAGTCTGGGTCCTCATTTCACCCACCTCGGAAGGATGGAAGGCTGAGTCAACCTTGAGCCGGTGAGATTAGAACCGCTGACCTGCAGATAACAGTCAGCTGAAGTGGCCTGCACCCTAACCACTGCGCCACCTCGGCTCTTCAACATTCTAGCAAGCTTCTTCCTGTATCTCATTGTTCACGCTAGCTGTTGCAACTCAAGGATACCTGTAGATGCTTCACTCTGGAAGAGATGTTTTCCTTCTTATGCCATCTCCAGATGCTATTCTTGGACAATGCAGGGTAAGTTAATTAACATAGAGGAGGATATTAAGAATGACATGTTCCATGTAATTCTGACTCCAACTGATTCCTGGATGACCACCTCCTCCTAATTGATCTTGGATGTGTTCCTTTGTACTTGAATCCTCTTTTGGCAATTGGGGAAACTAAAATTCACCATTCTGCTGGTCTGGAATGGAAGGGGAACATGACACAGAAGCTGTGGACACAACCACAGATGAAGATATCTGATGCTTGTCAATGGCCATCCAGTTTAATATATGACATATAAAGCTTTATTCCTCTCTTAAAATAGTTCCTTAGTTATAAGGGGATAAACTAATGAATGGCTATATAGCCTTAACCAGCAGGAATTGCAGTAAGATTACTGAGCATGCCTCTGCACCTCTTAAAAGCTGTTCCTCCAAGATTTCCCAAGTTTAAGAGGAACAGATGGTAGGATTCTTGTGAATCCAAAATAATATAATCTACACCTTTTGCCAGAATTCTGGAATTCCATTCTAGGCACTGGACTGGAGCTTGTTTTCAGGCTGATGCAATACATTATTTTAATACTATAGCCTGAATCCATCCCATAACATATAACTTAATATCTGCCCTTATCTGCACTTCTAACAATATATGCAGAGCTTTTTTTCCCTTCAGGATATAACCCTGCACTCTTGATATTGTTGGTTTGAACTCTCCTGTTGGCCCAGATAACCTTGAGATAAAGTTGAGCAACCATTTTTGTGCTGAGGGTTATCTTCCGACCAAGTCAGTAAGTTCAGGATCAGTTGCCAAAGGTGATAAAAATGAAGCAAGTTACACTTCCTTTTTGTTGACAACTATTTTGTTTGTTTCGAACACAGTCTTTCCTTGCTTTCCACAAATTACCAAAGATGAAACAGATGTCTCTTAGCAGCGCCCTGAATTGAATACTTGGGAAAGGGAGTTGACTGCCACATGAAATTATGTCTAGGACACAAGGCAACATGTGGCCTTATAGCTTAATACATAAGGATAACTTTGTGATCAGTTGGGATTCAGAGGGTAATTCTTATGTTTTTTAGGCATATATAATTCATATGTGGAATGTATGCATATGCTCACTCTCCCAATAGATTCCTTTATAAAAATATTGGCTTTTCTGTTGAAACCGAGTTCTCTTTCTGAGAATTTTTCAGGAATGTTCCCCAGTGGTTGTATTTACTATTAAGATGGAATGTGTCCTACATTTCAGTTATATCCTGCAGTCACTTCAGTTCCTGTGGGTTTGCTTTTGAATTATGGTGTGCCTTTGAAGTTAAGCTCTGGTTTGCCACCATTTCTAAAATAAGGTTGCCATGTGTGAAGCCCATATGGTAAATGTGCAGGACTCCAGTATAGAGAAAAAGCTGAAAATAATACAAGCAGAATTGTACTGGGCTGCAGGAGAACTTTCACTGCAATGTGTGCGATTTAAGAACAAAGTTTCTGTAATTTTCCACTTATTGAAAGGGAAATGTGTGATCCTATGAGGGATGGCTATGTTTATTGGATCTAAACACCCTGCCACCTGAAATTGTGCCAGTAACTGGGGCTGTCCAGTTGCTATAGATCTTATTGCCACCTTTATCTGTGTTTACAATAAGGCCAGTACATATAACCAGATATAGCAGTGCTTTGAAACAATGCGGCTCGAATCTCGAAGACCTCAGCATCTATGATATTGCTTTTTATTTTAATCTATGCTGATTCTTAGTCATCCAGGTTATAATTGTCCCAAAGGTGCTTTTTTCAAGATGCAACTGGATTTCTGGACCAGAATATCCAGTTCCTTCTTGAAAAAAGCACCTCTGGGACAACTGTGACTTGGATATCTGAGAATCTCCATAGACATTTAGCAATACACTTTGGGATGAACACCCTTCAAATGGTGCAGGATTTCCAGAAAAAATGCAGACTACAGGAACCATTTGCACTTCAGTTTGAGATGCAGACAGGACAGACTCATCCCCAATGTTTAGTCCTTGCATCTACGACTGATAGCCAGCAACAGCCAGGCCGTACCTGATTGGCTAAGGCACGGCATGACTGAGCGCGTGCTGTCAGACGTGCGTCCATTGGCCTCCCTCCTTGACAGCTCCATATAAATAGCTGTCAAGCAGGGCGAAGTCCCGATCTACCACTAGCCTGCTACTGTTCAGATCTGTTGAAAAAAGAGCTTACCTCAGGAGCCTCCTGCCTCGTTCTTCTTCAGTCTACTTCACTGGTGCCGAGGACGGGATCCACAGACCCTGATTAACAGCCTAGGACAGAGACAGAGAATTTGTTTTTTATCTCTCTCGCACTGCCGGGAAACCTTAACCGCTTGGGCCATGGCGGCTATGCCCCCGTTCGCTCCTTTTGGAATCGCTGGCAAGTCGTGGGCCGGGTTCCTGGAGCGCTTCGAGTTTTTCCTGATAGCGAACAACAGGCAGGTTACTCACAGGCATGCAAGTACAGTTTTTTTCTTAGTGCCTGTGGTCCTGAAATGTTCGGCACGGGCTGCACTTTTGTGGCTCCAAGGCCAGTTTACGAGCTGGGCTGGGACGAGTTGATGGCCGAACCTGTGCTCAACAATGAAGGGAAACAGAGTAGCAAAACATCCTGCAGAAGGCACAGCTCCAACTCCTCAGTGAAATAATTATTTTCCAGAGAGTCCAATTGCCTCTTTAAAAAAGCACTTTTCATTTTAGGTACTTCTTCTTATGGAATCAGTGATTGTACCACATGTAGCGCTCTCAGTTTAACTCTGAACAACCAAAATCCAGAATCTATATTTATTAAGTGAGTAAATAAGAAACATGACCAAGCCTAGAATACTAGTCCTTTTCATACTGCAGGCAGCAGGCACGATTGGGCAAAAAATAAGGAAGAGAACACATTCATGTTTTCTGTATATGTTTCAATGATTTAAGACAGCCAGAGAGGAGATTAAATTGATCAGATTGGAAAATGGTAATTCACACAGAATTCTATTAGGCAAAAAATATATTTGCCTGTTTACAATAGTTCCATTCCAGAAAGTGAAATTAAGATGGTTGAACATTTGGAAGATGATGTTTGAATCAAAATATTTTCTTTAAAAAAAAGATGGTTGAACATTTATTAACAGAATAACAGACTTGAAAGGGACCTTGGAAATCTTTTAGGCTCAGGTAGAAAACCCTATACTATTTCAACAAATGGTTGTCCAATCTCTTCTTTAAAACTTCCAGTGTTGGAGAATTCACAACTTCTGGACGCAAGTCATTCTTGTTCTGATTAATTGTTCTTAGAGGTATATTCCTACAGGGTCACATTGATGTACCCACCAGATCTGCATATTCATAAACAGGCCTTGACTTTGAACAAATCTTAATCTTGCAATCTTAATTCCCTGAATATAAATTAGTGATAATACCAACCAATTTAGAAATTCGTTATTGCTGTGATACTAAAACTGGTGAGAAGAATTACTTCATTTGCTTGCTGAAGAAATTTTGTAGGCTTACTAAATTACTTTCCTTTCATACCTTGGAGTTAAATTATGAGCTGGTCTGTATTTTCCACCCACATTCCATTTGGCCTGCTGCATTACATTTCTTTTATAAATTAAAGTTTTGCACAATGAAATGAAAGCAGATGCTGTTAAAGATTTCTCTACCATTAAAATCTCTTATCAATTTCCAGTTTATAATAATAAAGAATATATTGACCAAAGTGAAATGGGCTGTGAATGGATATTCTTTTCTGTCATCAGATTTGATTTTCCTAAAAGATCTAGAATATATGTTTTCACAGTACATAATCTATGAAGCCAGGTTTGCTATCTCAAATAATCTTAATACTGTGGAAAGTAAAATAATCCATGTTCTATAATCACTGAATATGTAATCATGCTGAATATGTTATCATGCCTAACATTGATTTGATATTGAGAACAGTATGACAGCACAGAACCTGTGCAATGAAAGGTTAAAAGGTGATTCTGATCCATGGTGACACAGTGGTTAGAATGCTGTATTGCAGGATAACTCTACCTACAGCCAAGAGTTTGATACTGACCAGCTCAGTCTTTCATCCTTCTGAAATTAGTAAAATGAGTACCCAGATTGTTGGGGGCAATATGCTGACATGTTGTAAACTGCTTAGATATTGCTGTAAAGCACTATGGAACAGTATATGTAAGTCTAAGTGCTATTGTTATTGCTATTCCTTCTCTTCTGGAGTCTCTATATCCTAATGCTGACTCATATTTTGGCATATAGTTTCACTGTTCTTTAGGAAATTACCTTCCTTCCAAAGAACTACTTACCTGTTATCCTCTCCCCTAATCCAAATATATGAGAGACTGGGATCCCATACCATGTGCTACTTTCTGGCAATTTAAAAGGGGGGCGGGAAGTCAACTAAACCCTACTTTTGAATCCATCCTTTCCCAGGAAATTACATGGGAAAATCATACAGGGGGGAGGGGACACCCACTTAGGATAAGGGTTAGTGCCCATAAATTCAAAGTGGAAAACAGACATTGCCAAGAGATTTATAATGCATCTCAATGTTTAGGAAAACATTGACTTTTGGAGTCCACCATTATTATGCATCCTGGTAAAATACATGGGAAAATCCAGGGGTGGGGGGTGTTTGTCATCAAACTCACTTAAGTTAATATTAAGTCTGTATGAAGTTGGAGAGCAAAGTGGAGGTTGCCAGTGGCTTTATTGTGCATAGGTATGTGTTGTGGCCCAGCAGGAGCCGTTGGAGCTGCCACCAGACTCCGACAGCGAGGGGCCCTATGAGTCAGCTCTGGAGGATGAGGACCCTGGACAGGGTTCCGACTCCAAGTAGGGTGTGGAGAGGCTGGTTGGCCACCAGGAGGCACCTGAGCCTTGGACCAGTGGGAAGGAGACAAGGGAAAGTGAGCCGGTTACCAGTAGTGAGTTGTTCCTGGATGCACACCATCAAAGAGCTAGTAGGCGTCAGGAACAGTTGCGCAGGTATAGGAGGTAATTGTACACAGCTGATGGTCATTAGGCTCCTCTCCAGACTATAAAAAGACTCCTTGTGCACACACCCCTCTTTGCAGAAGTCAATGCAGGATTGAATGTCGGAGGACATTACTGTGAGCTTGGCAAGCTGGATTGCTGCCAAGCCTTATCTGTGTTTATTGCTGCCCAAGCTTGTCTGTGCCTGTTTGCTGCCAAGGACCTGTCTGTCTGTTAATTAAATGCCGTAACTTATATCTGGCTCAGAGTGTGTGTTGGTGTGGGATGAGGGGGGTCAGATCAGGTATGCTTAGGATGAATGTGCCTTGAGGAGACAGCCCTAACTAGTTTCCTGTTAAAATGCATGGTAAAGTCCTATTGGGGTTGGGGTTAGGTCTCCATGAATTCAGAGGGCAAAATGGAAATTACCAAGGTATGCTTAGCAGGGTTCTCACTTTTGCAGCTCATCTATACTTTTAAAATATATGGGATAATCCTATTGGGCAGCAAAACCAGTTAAGAGTTAAGGGTAGGTTTCCATGAATTCTGAGAACAAAATGGAAGTCACCTATGGATTTGTATTGCATCGGTATGCTTGAGAAAGCATTCCATTTGTACACTGCTCTATCTTTATCTTTGCTTCCTGTTAAAATACATGAGAAATTTCCAACTGGGGGCAAAGTCACATAGGGTTAAGGTTAGATGTCCAAGAAGTCATAGAGGAAAATGGAGGTTGACTATAGATTCATAGTGCATTGGTCTGCTTAGGAGGATCCTGACTTTTGAATCCTGCTCTATCTACATTTCCTAGTAAAATGCATTGGAAAACCCCATGAGGGGGGACCCACTTAGGGTTAGGGTTATGTCTCCATGAATTCAGAAAGTAAAATGGATATCTCCAACAGACTCTTGGTGCATTAATATGCTTAGGAGGATCCTGACTTTCAGAGCCGGTCCAATCTTTGTTTCCTGTGAAATTACATGGAAAAATCCCACTGGATAGCCAACCCACTTAGGGTTAGAGTTAAATGTCCATGAATTCAGACAGCAAAATGGACATTGCCAATGGATTTGTAGCACATCAGTATGTAAAGGGGAGTTCTGACTTTTGGAACCTGTCCTATCTTTGTTTCCTGAAAAAATACATGGGAATGTCACTTTGGATACCTGTTTCTGAATGGCCTACTTAGTTTAGTTGGCTGTATTATTTTCTCTTAGATTGTTCCTGACTATTGTTTTGGGTCTCCTTTATCTGTATGTTGATTACTGGTTATGTGATAAGGGACATGTGGTCTATGCCAGGGGTCTCCAACCTTAGCAACTTTAAGGAAAAGTGGCTGAGGAATTCTGGGAGTTGAAGTTCATAAGTCTTAAAGTTGCCCAGGCTGGAGACCCCTGGTCTATGCAACTATTCATGAATGCTGCCCTAAAATCTGTAAAGAAACCCAATACTTTCTATTAGTCTTGACAAGAAACAAATCTATTCTAAGCCTTGTTTAAAGGAACACAAAAAGTAGAGGCAGCCCACTATGATAATCTCTACCCCAAGTCTCATCAAAATGAGTAGAAATTACAAGAGATGACCTTGCTATATGAGCTACCCATCTAGCTTAAATAAAATATGCAAGGTCCCATTCCACTGCTAGCAATACAAATGGTACCAAACATTCAGTTTTCAACAAAATGTGAATTCCACATTCCACAAGAGGGGCCGTTTGGGACCGTTGTCATTTTTATGACTTCAGATTAAACTATGCAAAAGTAAAGAGAACACTTTCAATGAAGCCTTTGTATAGTTTATTGTCTGCTGTTAAATGTATAAAAATGAATAAATGAGGGACATTAAATGGTGAGATTATGTCTGAGCAAACAATAAATAGTTATTTACAGTTTTCAGCAAAATAAAATGTAAGTCTTATTGATCCCCTCATGCACATAGACACACACATACACACACAAACTCCCTTCCTCAGATACAAGCACACCAGACAAAAGGAAAAGACAGACCATCATAAATAATTTACATAGCATAGGCAGTTATGATACAATCAAAATATTAACATCTTAGTCCCAGCACTGATGCCTTTTTTTATTTAAAAGATACAAAAACATTATTACATTAACAAAGTTTCCCTCAATAATTCTTCTCTGGGACTTAACAGCAATACTTTCAATGCATTAAAAATATGATTTGCAAAAGACACCCTCAACAAACCTCATTAAAAACAACATTTAAATGTCTATTAATATGTCAAAACAAAGAATGTGCAATAAAACCAGAAACCCCAGATTCTTGATAAGGCATATATAAAGTCAAAATCCATTGAAAACTGTAGTCAAAGCAGAGGAATGGAATGTGGCTTACTCTATCACACTCTTCAAGCAATTCAAGAGATGATTCTTGAACAGCCATTGAGATAGGGCAGCAACAGAGACACATACCCTTCCATCCCCCAGTGGCTGCTTTACACATTTTGATAGGAAAATGTCAGATTTGCATCTACAAATTTGCTGTGACCATTCTTGGCTGCAGGCAAATTTGTGGATGATCTGAATCTTACTGTTCTTTGTTTGAAGCACTTCTCTTAGTATGCCTTTGAATGAATATCAAACTCTGAGTAATTCCCAAGCCTGATCTAGCAGGGTTGGTTAAACCTGATCTTGTAGGGTTTGGTGTGCAGAAATGAACAAGAATGTTAAACGTTTTAATTCTCAGTTAGCAGAAGTTTGTTCCTGGAGATGGCATCTGCCAGCTAAACATGCAATCCTCTAAACTCAGCACATTCACATGTCTACCAACACATTTTTGGTATACCATGATGACATTTTGGATTGAGACAGAAGTCCTTATGTTTTTCTATATGTAAACCTCATCCATGAATCAAACCATACCAATTAAGTATATCTTCCAGAGAAAGCTTGTTCAGTTTTAAAACAACAAAAAATGAGAAATATAAGAATACTAAGTCTATAGCTGAATAACTTGTATCTGGTTAGACTAAAGGGGCCGATGGGCCTTTAGTACAGTTTTCTTGAAATGATCTATATACAGCACACATACAATAAAAATTACAAGCATTGAGGGCAATGGCAAATATCAAGGTTCCATTTTCAAGGTCTCAATGGTTATTTAATTGTTTGACAGTTCAGAGCAATTAAAAATTGTACATATGAGCAAGTACATCCATATTTTCCCATTATATCATCAAAGGCATTCATTAGCCATCTTCTTTGAGATCTTTCATTGTTAATGGACTTTCCGGTGAGTTTTGAAATAAGTTATTGGAGAATGTAGCTGTACACCACAATAATAAATAACATCAGTATCCTCATAACTGGAACTAAGTTACTAGATCTTGATAATGGCTGCATTTCTATCTTATCAGCATTTTGAAATCAAAGTGCAAGCATGTAGAAGAGATGGGAAAGTGGTTTGTGAGATGTGGCCACAAACTATTTTCACAGGAGCTTCATGCACACAAGCAGTTGGCCTTCAAAAATTGCTTTCCTTCACATAAATATAGGTACGATGGCAATGCCTGCATGATGTCACTGCATGCAATTCTTGCAAAGGCATACTTACCATTTAAAGCCTAGTTGGAATATTAATGTGATCCTGTTTGCCTCCTAAAATACTGGGCTGTCTCAACTGCAACTCATGAGAACTGTGGTAAAAATTCTGAAATAACCAACATTCTTATGAATTTGTTTTGGTATAACATAAACCAAGACATTATGTGAACTATAGCTTCTTTCATGGAAACCAGCTTAAATATTAAATATTGATTATAAAAGAGGACTTGCTTTAATGCAAAACTCCAAGAAGATTGCTGATCTAAAAAGATGATAGGAAATTATTAATAATTGAATAACATCTTCATCTGTTAGATGTACCATCTTCTTTTCTTGACTTAAATTCCCATAGCTTCTCTCTGAGCAAATTTGGTAAAGATTGTCCTTCTGCTACAGTATATCTTTTGGACTTTGGGAAAGCAAAGCCTATCTCTCATCTGAACAAGTTACAAGGGTTTAAGAGGTGATCTTATATCTAGCCATTTCCTTCTGCTTGCTATATTGTCTGCTCCCCAAACCTTATTTCTGCCATATTTATATCTATATAATACATAATATAATTACACTTTTACATTTTATATGTAAACGTCATTAAAAAAAACTAAAACAAATTAACAAATATTTATGCCATGTTTTCAATCCACATGTCAATCTTTTTCTGCATCAGCAATGAGTTCAATGGTCACATTTAATCCAAACTCCTTGGAGGCACTTAGGTGTAGTGTTGGAGAGATCCCTCCTGGTAACAGGGTTGTATAAGGTCAAGGAAACATAGGGGGGAAAAAGGGATTTGAAGTACTAGGATGTATAGAGGTGTCTAGGTTGAACGGCATCTACAGTACATTGCTTTTTACAGAGCTGCAATAATTCAGGCATCTGCATCAGAAAGAAGCAATTGGTTAGTACAGTGGCCACATTTGGACTATAGTACAGATAAACTATGGGTTAAAGCTAAATTAACAGATAGGAATCTCATTTATTTCAATTGACCTAAAGTTCTACATAAATAATTGAGGGCTTAATTTCATTGAGACTATCCTAAAGAAGATAAAATTTGGGACACACATTTTAAACACAGTAGTTCAGAAATACGAAACATTTTGCAAGCTTTTTTTTGCCTCAACATCTTCCAAAGGAGACTTGGAGGACAAATAATCAGAATACAATAAAATGTGAAGAGTAAAAACAATTATATCTCAAGTATGTCAACAGATTAATATTTATCACATCTGCATCCTGACTTTGTCCAAGGCACTTAACATAGGTTTTTCCTTTCAACAATATAAATTAATCTTGTCCAAGGCTGCTTAAATAAGGTTTTCCAAATCTATTACTCTATATCAGTCTATATGACCTAATATCTTCCAGATTTGTTGGAATGCAATTTTCATAATTTTTAGGCAGCATGGTCGTCAAAACTATCACTCTTGCTGTTTATACTTTTTGAAACCTATTTCTGCAACTGATTTAGAAACACATTTGACTTTAATCAACATCTGCACAATAATGAATCACACATCTTGATGTCCTCTGAAAAACAGCCAAGCGTTATTTGCACTAGGGATAATTTTCCTGCTCTATCCATAGCCTGATACATACATCTGACCTAATCGCATTTAGTATATGGGAATACATGTTATAATACATAACTACATCTGCCAGTTATTACATGAAATCTGAGCCTAAATGTATATATTTATGTTATTCAACCATTAGAATATGTCTTTTCCAGGCCTCACAATGTACCCAGTATATACTTTATTTTCTTTCCTCTCTAAATTGTCCTTTCTAGGTGAGGTATCATTCAATTATATATCTTCACTCTAAGGTGGAGTTGAGGATCTGACTCTGCGCCTGGATATTGTAAGAGTTTGGGTGGGGAAAGACAAGCTTAAATTCAATCCAAGCAAGGCAGAGTGACTGATTGGAAGCTGACAGATTCCAATAGAATTTCATCTTTTGACTTGGATGGGGTTGTGTTACTGAATAAGTCTACAATTGGGAGGTTCTTTTGGACACTTGGTCCTCCTGTTAGAAGGAAGCATTAACAGGACAGCCTTTGCACATCTTTATGTCAGTTGCAGCCAAATCCTGGATCCATAGGTGTGATGGCCTTGTCACATCTTATTTGGATTACACCAGTTTGTTCTACCTTGGACTGATCTTTGAAGTCCATTTCAAAACTGCAGGTCATCCAGAGTGCAGCAGCCCAAATAATAACAGACTCAGAGCAGTTTGCCCATGATATACCTCTCCTATGGGAAAATCACTAGTTGCCCGTTGGTTTTCAGGTGTAACTGAAAGTGCTGGCCATCTTTTTTGTTTAGGTAAATAGGTAACTCCAAGACCTCTAAGACATAATTTAGTGAATTCTGCTTATACAGTGCGATCTAGAAAAAGAGCTTGTTGTGGCTGTCAACTCCTATGTTGTTGTGGCTGTCAACTTCTTTGTGGTGGCCTCTACTAGTTTTCCAGAAAACCTGACTCTTCACTTAAAATGGAGTTAATGGAAAGTTTTGAGGAACTGATCCCATGAAGGAGAGGGGTGGTGGTGATGCCAATTATACCCATTTTTTAAATAATTATTTAGTATAATGTCATACTGATTATTGCACTGGAGAATTCTAAGCCATTAAATAAGTTTGACTGGAATAGTATATAATACCAATTAATTAATTAATTGATGCCTACATAAATAAACCAGTCCTACGTATTTATCCCATGTAGCCTATTAAGTTCTTAGAAGGCTTTGAACAGCAAAAAAGCATCCTCTCCTCCTGCATTACTAGCAGCCAATAAGAATTAGAATCAAAATCAGAATTTATCCTCAGTTGGAAAGGTGATCCAGAAATGAATAATCATTGTTGACCACAAATTAGGCAAACGTGTCACTGCAAAAGAGTCTTGACAAATCTAGCACTAAGGAATTCACATCAACTGTGTTACTGAACATGGTGGGGACTCTCTAAATATACATTTAGAAACCAAATAATGAGGATGTATATCAGAAGCAGACAATTCAACATTCTTCCTTCATATCCCCTCTCCAAGCTGTTTTCTTTCCAGAAATTGTCTAAGGAAACCAAAATGTTTGGAAACATATAATTACGATTGCAGTAATAATCTTAAATTTCAATTTACCTTTACATTCATATTTGAGGTCAGAGAAGTATACCATCTCTTGTGAAAAGACAAAAAGACCTAATCGTCCACCAGCATAAGTTGTATCATAGATCGGTCCAGAATCTGCCATTATCTGTTTTCCTTCATAGACTACAACCCTGTAAGGAGAAAAAAACATGGTCTAAGTGAGATGCAATATTTGAGATGATAATTCATCTTTTTAGAAATGCAAAATGTTTTGAATTGAAAACATCCCATTTAAAACAGGCCCATTTCAAACTTGGAAGACTTCTAGTATGGTCAGAGTTGGAAATCCAACTTTTTCAGAAAAAGGGTGTTGAACATAGAAGACAATAATTTGAGCATGAAATATTTTGAAATCAAAATGCTTTGCACACCATTGTTATCTAGCAATTTTACTTATTTGTTTATTTAAACATTTATTTCTTCCTTGCTTTAATTATGATATCAGTTAAATTATGCAAAGATATTGTTAGTATTCTTTTATAAGAAAAAATTCTTGTGGCAAGCATTAGACACACTGTATTAATAGTTATCCAATGAATTGATTTTAATACAATGTAAGGATGACAAATGTCTTTTTTGTTTCTTTCTGGCAGATGTAATGAATGTACACTACATAATCACACATCAGACTCTATACAGTGTGTGTGCAGTATAGTATAATACACATTATAATAGATTTTGAATACTTTTTGCTTTTCAGTGGGAACAAGATTTGCAAAATTTGGGGGTGAAAAAACACAAAGCCCAGAAGGCATAGAGAAACACTAATTTACACAGGAGGTAAATTCATGTCATGATTTGCAAAGATTGAATTCTTTACATATCTGAAGACCAAAGGAATTTACACATAACTTAAACAAATACATGGGACAATAATTCCCGTGGCATAAATGTGTGAGAAATTGAATAGTGGGGACATGGGGAACAGATGGGGAAATGCAGTAACAATTCCCAAGGGAATTAGTAGTAATAATAATAAATAGAACGTTTTTATATTTATATTTTATTAAAATATTTTTTCTGAATAAATGTTCTCCAGAGGATTTGATTACTTTAAAAAGCTATCTAAGGTTTCCTTAGTTACCCTATATTCATTTTAATTTTAAGAAAAGTGGAACCATCTTTTCTTTCAATCCTTTTTTTTTACTTTTATCATTTTTTTCCTTCTTACCTTCTACCTAGAACAAGATTATTTTATGGTAAAACCATAACTTTCTAAGAGTTGGAGGAAAGTTATTTCTTTTCAACATTGTGATAATGTTTTCCTTTGTTTATATATGCCATTCAGAATAAATTGAACGTATCTGGTGAGATGGAAAAGTGAGAAAACAGGAATTCAAAATCCCCCAAAGGCTTCAACTATAAAAAGAAATAGCCTGCCCCAAATGAAGTGATAACTTTGGCATTTGCTTACAAAGGATTATAAAATGCTTTTTATGTTCAGATGGAAAAGCAATAGAATACATCAGAAGAAAATGTCATACTTTATTAATCCTGTCTTAGGTCTGTGGATCAAATGCCACCTGTAGGCAGTGTAATCTTTCCAGCCAATATTTTTGGGATCATGCCACAAGGTTTGCACCTGTAAAAAAGATAAAACACATAAAGCATACATTTGGAGAAAAAAGCTTTGCATGTATCATGCATGCTATTGTTAATTGACGACATCTTATGGTATCTAAACTTTGATTAAGATGGGTTACATCCAATAAAGAACTGCCCATGCATAAATGAAGTTGGCTTTTATCCACTCATTATTCTCTACTCATGAATAACACATTACAACTCATACCACCACACTTAAATACATGAAAGAGTTTCATGTAGAAAGTCCCCTCCTCTTTCATCCCAGAGCGCAGGATATAAAATGATTCATATAAATGATGGGAAACAGATTCCAACTGAATGTTAGAAAATAAAAAAACTTTCACAATAAGATAGTTTGGTAATAGAACCAGTCCTGCAGGAAGATGAGGGACTTCCCTACACTATATGTATTTAAGTGAAAGGTAGACAACCATTAGCTAGGGATGCTTTAATTTGAATTCCTGACCTCAGTTGGAAGTTGCATTTGATGGCCTCAATGATCCTTTCTGATTTTGTAATTCTATAGACCTATTCTATGTCTCTTGGAGTTTTTCACCTTTCTGATACTATTATAACTTAGCCAGGTGTTGCTCTGATAGAGAAAGGATGAGAGGAGGAGCTGATAGGAGGAGCTATAGGAGGAGACTAGCATAGCATATATATTCTAAAGAACTTAGTTCTATGTAGAGCAGGGGTGTCAAACTGGATTTCATTGAGGGCCACATCAGCATTGTTTTTTACCTCAGGAGATGGGGTGGAGATGGCCAGCTATATGTCACTCATGTAAGGGGTGCCTGTGGAGGCCCGAGAACTCTGCCAGCAAAAATGGGCTGTTTCCAGGGTGGCCTGCAGATCAGATCTAAGCCCCCTATGGGCCAGATTTGGCCCCCGGCCTTGAGTTTGACACCCCTGATGTAGCGCAATTGGCTGTGATTCACTGATACGAGAGGAGTAACCAGCTGTATGCAGGGACTGAGTACTGTGTAATTCTAATTGATATAAAAACTAAAACTGGGCCTAGTTTGGGTCTAGCAAACAAATACAACTTGGTTGGACAATGCATATCTTCAATACTGAATTGCCACAGCTTTAAGCGAAGCATCCCTCAGAAAGTGAAATGGAGATGTAACACTCCACTTCTGTTCAGCAGAGAAGTCACACTATTCCGACTGATAGCAAGGATTTCTTTACATGCTGTTAGCAAAACAGCTGCTCAAAGCAAATAAAGCTCACTTCAACGCTTTCTTAACTCCCCTCCCTAAAATGCCACCAATCTGCCCAGATCTAACCTCTGGAGTCCTTAATAATGAAAAATGAGCAATAAATTATAATTCAGCCTGAACCCTATTCACAGCATTTTTAGCACTTTATTGCTTAAACCTTACATGAAGAGTTAGTCTTGACATGTGTGCTACCCTGACTTTTCAGTGTGAGTTTTAAACCCTGAGGCCACTTATAATTAAAATAGACATGAGACAGGTTAGAATGATAATAAACAAGGTTAAAATAATATGGTCAATAACAGCTGCTGTAGAAGGGAAAGAAAAGTTCAATACATACCAGAATCTGTAACTCATTCTTAACATTTGTGCACTAATCATAGGATTTGAACATGGGAGGGTTCCGTTGAAATTAAATGGGGGCAGGGGAAGTACAAGATACCATAAATCCATGATAACTTTGGGCTGACAACATATTGGCAAGGGGACTTTTCAACTAGTTACCTGTCCAGGTGTATTTCCTGTGTGCCAAAGAGCATTTCTCAA
The DNA here is from genome assembly GCF_051295495.1 of Thamnophis sirtalis. Classification (NCBI taxonomy): domain Eukaryota; kingdom Metazoa; phylum Chordata; class Lepidosauria; order Squamata; family Natricidae; genus Thamnophis; species Thamnophis sirtalis. The sequence goes on along the minus strand of NW_028261386.1, from coordinate 71,861,769 downwards.
ATGTTCACCAGTACCAGTTGTGGAATTCACCACCTTAAGGGACACCCCTGAGTATCCATAAGCTCTGGTTGGCTTATTTTCCCAGTATGTCTGAGTGACTTGCTTCCACATCAGGACATAGAAGCGACTGCTAGACTGGTAACCAAAGACAAATCCAGCATAATCATCATCTCGGTCTGTGTTGACATAGAATGTGCCACTGAAGTCAACAGAACTGAATTCATCATAGCCTGAAGCAGGATGGAAAAGAAATTCACATTAATAACACATTATTAAATTGAATGTAAAATTTTATTTCCTAGTTCACAGAGTTTGCAATGTATATTTGCTCTAATAATAAATGACATTACTTCAGAGAAATATGTCATAAATTATGTTGGCCTATTGGGATTCTGAATTTTGATTATGTAATCAATAGTTTCCAATTCTGATGAAATAATCCAGGGGAATCTCAAAAGCGCTTCTTCTTGATATAGCAATGAGAAACAAAATCTAAAAATATCACAGGATACTTGGAAAACCTTATGAATAAATAACAGTTGCGATCAATATATTCTGAATATAGTTCACTCAGAAAGTATTCTGATACTCACCAACAGCTATGCCAGGATCTGAATTAGCGGTCTGAACCAATTCCTTGCCCTGATGGCGAATTACCCAATTTGGATCAATCTGAGCTGTTCCTTTAGGATCCAGGGGTACCATTTGAAACTTTCTGAAATCTGTTTCACTAATGGCATCATTTTCAGGACACGCATCAAAAATATCTGGGACACTATCATTGTCAAAATCATCTTTGCAGATGTCGCCTCGGCCATCACCTGAATTGTACAAATTTTTAAAAGATCACATAACAACAGCTTTTGTTTTCTATGTGTGAAGTTAGAAATGCTGATTAGTACTGAATAATACAGTGCAACAAATTCAACAGCTGTACTACTCCTAAAAAAATAAAAACAATTATTAGTGAATGTTTAACAATTACTGTTAAAATAATATCAAAATCATATTTACACTCTAATAAGTGAAAGATTGGAGTGCAGTGGCCCACAATATTAGGACACTGATTTAGAGATGTAAGAAGCCCATGTTTAAGATCTGAGAATAATTGCAATACCACAAACACATATAAACTATAATATGAGCTGGTTGGGGGTGGGGGATGAATCATTTGTACCCTAAGAAATCCTCAGTACAACAGAACTTGATATTTAAAAAGTGCTTTGAGATTTTATTTTAATTTTTTCTCTGTGTCATCAAATGCATTCAGCAATGTTTTGCTATGATTACTTAAGACTGTGGCGATGCATTTTTTGTCCCATCTGTATTAAATGAGGGAAGAAGGCAGTAAAGTAAATCATATAAAAATAGCTTTGGCCACTCTTTCTTTATGTGGGAAACTTGTTTATTTCATAAAAATAGCAGTGATAAGCTAAAAGTGAAATGGACATTCCTTAAAGCTTTGGATTATGACTATATTGAAATTGTGGTTGATGAATGGGGCATTCAAGGATAAACTCACTCAAGAGAATAGAGTCCACCACCATCCTCCCAAATCATGTATACACAAAGATTGACTAATGGCATTATGGTAAATAGTTGAAAAGCTCAGTCTCATAATGGAAAACTTGTAATGGTTTGAGTTAGTTTTTGAGGTTAAAAAACAATAAGCATTAAAATAAATGCCAAAATCCAAAACAAAAAAATATCAACAAGACTTCTGAGTTCCTGCACTGAAAAACAACTGATAAGTTGTTCATCCATTCCACAAATCTATTATTATGAATGCACACCTATAGGTAGTTTAACTTTTTGTTCCAAAGCTGTGCTAACCATGTTAGATTTATATAAAGATTCCTTAACTCTCTGACTTCTGATGTTTCACCAAGTATCTTCAATAGATTAAACGTGTTTGTTGCAATCATGGGAGCTAGTCCTCCCTGCAAGGGTGGGTTCTGGGTGCTGCTCTTGCCAGTTCGCTCAGGGACATGCTGTATGCTGCATGCACAATACTAAAAAAAATGCTTCTGCGCATATACAGAACCAAAAAACAAGATGGTAGCACCTATGGTGCCGCCGAGAGAACTGGTTCAGGGGTGTGGCAGGCTGAGTTACTACCTACTCTGCCAAACCGGGCCGAACCAGTAGGAACCCATTTCCCTCTCTCCCTCTCTACCTCTCTACCTCTCCCCCTCTCTCTAGCTATTTCTGAACTAATTATCACACATTTTTAGGAATATACATAAATATTTATCAGCAGGAACTTGGCCATGGAATATCAAAAAAGTTTTTTTTAAAGATATATATAGATAGATAGCAGGAATCAAGTTTTTCATAGTTCATTTTATGAGAAAATGGCCTCGCAGGCTGCTGTCCATGTTGAATTCCAAATACTGACCAGCTGTAAACCTGTTTATCTTAACACTTAAGGGGGTAAGTCTATGTCTCCAGTTTTATTCTCTCTGGTAACTTCAAAGAAATGACTTCTTTGTCCAAGTGAGGTTTTAATTATTTGGTTCATATGTTGCCTAAATTTTTTGCAGCACTGATTGCTGCTGACAAGACTACTAATCCTTCAGAAATTTACAAATGCATCTTATCCTGTTTTTCAACTAGGCCTGCTAGTTGAACAACAGTTCCTCGGGTGACAGAACAAACAGTTCTAACAGTAGGGGCCTTGGCAATCAAGTATTAATGATTCAGCTTACTCTGCAGGCGATCCTTGGTCATAGAACAGTTGACCACCTACCAGTTTGAATGATAGATGAAACCTGGATTTCTGGGTACTATAGCGACTTCTACGTAATGATTAGGATGGGGGTCTCCAAACTTGGCAACTTGAAGATCTGTGTGCATATCAACTTCCAGAATGGAGCTGAAGTCCACAAATCTTAAAGTGGCCAGGTTTGGAGATCCCTGGATTAAGATATCAGACTAGTATTACGGAGTACAAATTTTACCTCAGCTTCAATGGCTGGTAAATTTGAGTTGGCAAGGTAAACATTAAAAAATGTATTGTTTCTTTCTGCCTTAGTCCAGTTTGGGAACTGGCTTCATATGAATTAAAACCTTTATACAAAGATTGCCACAGTCAGAATTATCCTTCGAAAGTGAAGTATGATTCTTAGTTGCTTTTCTTTAGTGCAGACTTTGTCTCAAGATTCAGTTCTTTTCAGGTGGCAAATTCTGATTTTCTTTCTTTTTTCCCCTCAGGATAAGCAACATACGTATAAGATTCCCTATATCCACAACCCCAATAGAATACAATTATAATCTAGCAACAATAAAGCAATAATTGCAACATTATTTTTTATTGCCACTAAGTAAATGTACCAGTGTTAATGTTTTAAGCTTCAGGACATCTTTAGAAGGAGACCCCACATGAATTCTCCAAGCAGGTCAGTTGCAAAAATACTAAACAGATTCATTTCAAATATAACAACTCAACATTTGTAGAGTTTCCCTTCCTGACTAGGGGAATCTGGGAATTATAGCACAACCCATTTGGAGATCACTAGATTAAAGAAAGCCAGTGTCTAGTATTATTCAGACACCCAAAACAGAGACTCTATGTTTAAGATACTAGAAGTGACTATTATATATGTGAGGGGTGTCAAGCTCAAGGCCCGTGGGCTAGATCTGGCCTGCGGGGTGCTTAGATCTGGCCCACAAGGCTGCCCTGGAAACAACAAAGCACTGGCTCATGGTGCCTCTGCCAGCAAAAATGGAGCTCAGAAGGGCCACGTGCAACCTTCACGAGCTCCATTTTCACTGGCAAAGAGTTGCAGGAAGCCGTTGCAGCTGGCAGAGTGCTCAGGCTGCCCTGACACAAGTGACGTTGAGTTGTCCACGTTCACTCCAGCCCCCCTGAGGTCAAACACAACCCTGATGTGACCCTCAATCAAATTGAGTTTGACACCCCTGGTGTATATATATGCACATTGGTTTGTGGTGTCAGGCCTGTAGTCATATTTTCTTGTGGATCTCTGATCTCTGATTTATTTTTGGATGCTATTTGGAACCCTGATGTGTGGTTTGTTTTTTTAAATAGGTTTTGTTGCAATAATCTTACCATCAGAATCCTTCTGGTCAGGGTTGAAGGTAAGTCGACAATTGTCTCTGTCATCTGGGATACCATCATTATCATCGTCAGGATCGCAGGCATCCCCTTTGCCATCCTTGTCATGATCAGCCTGGTTAGCATTGGAAATGTAAGGGCAGTTGTCTTTATTATTCTGATGGCCATCATCATCGATGTCTTCATTGTTGTCACACTGGTCACCAACCAAATCATTGTCCACATCAGTCTAAGGAGAAAAATGGATAAGAAGTGTTTGCAATAAAAAATAAAAACAAAACAAAATCCATGGCATCAGAGAGCTAATAGCCTCCTTAAAAACATCTATTTATGGCAAGGCATACAGACAGACAGACAGACAGACATATCATGTATACATTCTAATTCGGAATACATGAGATACCACCAGATCATGAGGCAGAATGTAACAATTTGAAGTAGCTTTTCATTTACCTAATGCGGGATAGATTGATATGAACCTTCCTCATTAAAATTCTTGACCCCTGCAGAATTTGCAGAACCATAAGGTTCTTTGCTGAGAAATAACATGGATGCGTATATAACCATTAGCAATAGCACTTAAACTTATTTGCTGCTTCATGGTACTTCACCATCCTGTCTGAGGGGTTTACAGAATCAGCACATTGCTCCAGCCATCTAGGTCCTCATTTTACTGACCTTCGAAAGATGGAAGGCTGAGTCAACCTTGAGCCGGTCAGGATTGAACTCCTGGCAGTGGAAATGCAGAGTTTAGCCTGCAATACTGCATTCTAAACATTGTACCACCACATCTCCTTGACACCATTAGGAGTCAAGCTCAACTAAATATTTACCTGTAATTGTCACCCGGTCCTAATTTTGCTAGCAATGAACCTTTCTTACATCTGCTATGATTAGGTAATCATTTGACATTTCCCCAAAGTATCTACTAAGAGCACCAGGAGCTGAAAAAGCATGTCAGTGAAACTGGAAAAGACTTTGCCTTCAACCATTCTGGATCTGGGCTTCATTCCCTTTGCAAGATCTTACAAATGAGAGAAACTGTGTTGCATGCATGCTCCTGTGAACAATCTCTCTTGTCTGGGCAATGTTCTTAAGATATGAAAGGATATTGCTCTGAATAATGTTCCCTTGAAAGGAAAAATACAGGAAGCCTCGGGCAATAACTTTATACAATTAGAAATTCCAGCTCATATGCTGAAATCAAAGGTAGATATTCTGAGTCGGATCTTTGAAAACTTGAAAGCTGCTCTTTAATAATGCAGCCATTTAGCTCATCTCCAACATACCACTTGTTGATGATTATATTTGCTTTTAATATAGACCTGTGGCCTGTGATTGAAAAGAAGTTTTAATTCTATATAAAATGAGCAATTTTCCTTTCCAAATAAAATCATGAATAAGTAGAACAAAGCACCATTGAGACAAGGTGATAAAGACCATTGTGCTCTGGCACCCGTGTTACCAATTTTAAAATTCCTGGTGAGACATTTTTTTAAAAAAAAGCACATACTCACATATGGAGAAACTCTCCAGCTCCCTCCACATGCAATTCATTTCACTACTACTCATAGAAATGTCATAGTCTCCCCAGTCTTCCTTGTATTAACCCAGGTTTTGTTAAGAAGTTGCTCAAAGGAACACTGCACAGCCAAATGCTTGAGCAAATTGCCTGAACATCGTTTAAATTTGCCACCTTTTTATTTGCCACAGACATTTTATGTTCCTTGTGAACAAGCTTCTCTTCTGCCCCTAAAAGGAACAGTTGCCATCATGCAAATTAGACAGTATCACGAGCTTTCCCCACGAGTTTCTGTAGTGAGATAAAAACAGCAGATGGCAGGAGAAACTTTAGGGGTACATAAACAGAACAGGATCTGTTTAATGCTTAGGATTGTCTGGATGTCTCATATGTTGCTTCGGGGTTCACAATAGCAGAAAGAAGGCATGTACACGTATATGTGTGTGTGTGTGTGTGTGTGTGTGTAAGTATGTATGTGTGTGTGTGGTATATATGTGTGTGTGTATCAGTGGTGGGATTCAAATAATTTTACAACTGGTTCTCTGCCCTAATAGTTTCTTCCAACAACCAGTTTACCAAACTGTTCAGAAAGTTAACAACCAGTTCTTTCGAAGTGGTGTGAACTGGCTGAATCCCACCACTGGTGTGTATGTATATACATATGTCTGTGTGTGCCTGTGTATACACAAACATACTATCTATTTATCTAGATCTATCGATCTAGATCTGTCTATTGATCTAGAAATAGAGATAGAGAGATACATACATACATGTAGGGATATGGAAATACAGATAGAAATCAATATAGAGATTGAGAGATAGAGGTAAATAGATATACTGTATAGATATATTAGTGCAAGATCAGAAGATGTGGAGAGATCTGGCCCATAGAATCACCAAGATTTCGACACAACTAAATGGATAACATCATCATATAGATATATAAACAAACTTGAATTTATGATCATACCTTTATTGCCATAGAAATTAATCTCTAGTATGAAGATGGTTGTGTGGTTTTTTTTTATTACCAACAAAATTTATTAATTCCCTTCAGTTGATTATTTTTCCTATTTCCTGACAGAATTTTCTCCAGTATGTTGAAAAAGGGAAATGGGGGAATACAAGCAACTCTAAAACAACCAGCAATATTACCATGCTTTTGTCAGCAACTTGCAAATTTGGATTTAGGAAAAAATGCCAAAACAATGAAAAAGAAAGTATAATTCAAATTCCTAAAATCACGGTCACATCTTCCCTTTCTATATTGAAGAAGTACATCATTTTACCTGATCTGGATTGTGTACCAGGGGACAATTATCACAATGATCACCAACACCATCTCTATCTGTATCTCTCTGGTCTGTGTTATAGACATATGGGCAGTTATCACGATCATTGAAAACATCTGCCAGGATGAAAAAGCAATACAAATGAAGCCAGATGTTCTGATTCCAGTCAAAACAACACTTTTTTCAAGAGTTAGTACAGGAATGGAGGATTTTTTTTACCCCATTTTACCCTTTACCCTAAGTCTGAATGAAGGATGGTCAAAGGAGAGTGATTAGCCTGAGATTCTCCCATATGTTTCATAGCCCATGGGTCACTCTGGACTCAAGGCATGCAGAATATATTGAACAGATCTTGGTGCTGCATAAATAAATATGACTAGATTAAATGGTTCAGGCCAGGTCTTATCTTAGGTGTCAATTTGTTCTTCATAGTAGCCTGCAAGATGAAGATGCAGGTCCACCCTCTTGAACTGGTTTTCTGTTACAACTGGTATTTGAAGGCGTGTTGTGACTAGCCCAGATGTAACAGTGAACCTTCCAAACTTAGAGACATCTACCCCATCCAGATGTCTATGGGAGTGGTGAAATATGCACTGGGACATTGAGTTGCAAGAATGAAAAATCAGTTTTTGTCATTTTAGTCAATAGCATCTTCATATACCTCCAGTTTTAAACTCTAGTAGCCATCATCTGTCTTGTAACATTGAAATCCACAGGTCAATTCAGATTCTGAACCAAACAGTTAAATATCTATTGCAGTCTCCTTTGTCTGGCAAAGAAGATGTGTTTGCTTTGTCATGCTTTCCCTAAATTACATCCCTTTTTCAAAACAAAACATTACATTATACATATCACCTATAGGATTGTCTTTTCTGGTTCCAAGCTGATCAAATATCTTCAAGATATCACATCACTGAGTCATCTTTTGGGTTAGTCCTAAAATGTTCTATTTCTCCTACACATAATATTTGCATGTTATACTACTTAAGAACAGAGCCAAATAATTTTGTGCCAATGGCATTGATCAATTCAAGGTACCAATTTTGAAAAGACTCTCTATGTTTTCATGAGGGATCAAAACTCAGTGGTAGCAAATCATCAGGTATCTTCCCAAATTCCTACCGGGCCAGTTTTTGATGAAAACAAGATGTAAAACAGATTTGCATGACCTACATTAGGGTTTTGGGGTGGCTTTTTTGTGACAACCATCATTTGTAAACTCAGGAATCTGAACCAGAATATGAACCTGAAGATAAATCCTTTTATATACACTGTTCTATTTTTACCAGAAACATATTTTATTTCAGCAGATAATTTATAAAAGACTCATTGTAAAACTATTGAGTCTGAAATCCTTCCTGATTTACTACGAATCAGATATGCCCATTCTTGAATGTTAAAGTATTCCTTGAAAAGGGAATTATGAGATATACTTCCAGAAAAATAATGAGAGTTGATAGGTTTTTCCTGTATACTTCAATTATATTTCAATTTCTGTTTGTTTTTTCTTGCAACTCTGCCAGAACATCAACCAAGAAATAAGCCCAATCATTAAGGTAAACATTAAGCTATGGGAAGCTTTCAAATTTCTGCTGATATACATATCCAATATGCATATAAGACACGTTCACTGAATCAAATCCAAGGCTTAACAGGTTATCTCCTCTGCTCCCTAATCTTGCCCAAACTGAAAACTGAGATTCAGCTGCCAAGAAATGCTACAACAACATCCTTAGGACATTAATATTTCAGGCTGCGAGTCAGGCCAAAATGCATAAACCCGAAGGCATTGAAAAACTATCAAAGCTATTTGGGTTGGTAGATTTTTCAAGGCTGGGCTACTGTTCAGGTTATATTTGCCAGTTTAATAATGTTAAATATCACCATTGATTTTTCTCTCCCTTTCAGCCAAACATGTAATTTATGATCCTTATTATTCTAAGATTTAAAATAATTTCCTTTCTTTTCTCCAGGCATTTTGGCAAGCACTTCAGCTGAAGACATTTATTTGACTGGCACATCAAATATGGCTTTTCATGCAAGTGTATTCTGCATAAATATTTTAATTTCTTTAATTTCTTGTGAACTGCCACAGAATATTATTGGATGACCTACAAAAACATATGAAATAACTTAAAAAATAGTAATTATACTTTCTTTTCTTATTAAGTTTAGATATCAAGTGAGTGTGATAGTATTAGAAAATATACTTTTGTACATAGCTTTTGTCCACAAGGAGTTGCTTAACTGACCTATTTAGCCTATATTATTTCAGAGTATCTTGGAAAACCTGATGAAGTGTCATCAAGTATTATATAATTATTGGTCCAATAAATATCACCATTACCCATTGTTTCTGGGGATATTGCCAAAAGATCTTACCTCATCGATTCATGGAAACGTTGATCGAAAATATAGCCTTCCATAGATATACAGCCCTTCACCCCCCCATTGATAAAACCAATATGAATTTATCATGATTTTGGTTAGTTCCAGCCAAAGCATTTATTGTTGCTGGCAATATTTGTCCTTTCAGTTAGAAAAAGGATGGGCAAAAACCAAAGATAGAAGGATGTTAGCATGTGAACAGTGAATAAAATAAATGTGAATATAATTCATTTCTGGATTGCAGCCATTCATTGCACATTGACTCTACAATCAGAAATGGAGGGGTATAAGTACTTGAATTACAGATGTTTCCAGAAATATATCTTTATATGGAATGCGAGTTAATCTAGACTACTTTCTAGAAAGAAAATGGAAGAGAGTAAATAGGAGCATACCATCTCCATCAATATCTACTGCACACGCATCTCCCTCTCCATTATGATCGGTGTCAATCTGAGCAGGATTGTGCACATATGGACAGTTATCACAACGATCACCAACTTCATCCTTATCATAATCAGATTGCCGGGGATTAAACAGAAGTGGGCAATTGTCCTAAAAGAAGAAGCAAGATTATAGAATAAGCATGGGAGTTCAGATCAAGTTTGGAAGAAATATTTCATTTTTCTCTGAACCAAATAATATGCCCTAACATATTACACTCCAATGGTTTAAAAAAAAAATTGTGAAAACTCTTTTTTAGATGGCACCATCCTCCATGAAATTACAAACAGCTACTTTATTTACTTTTGTAATTAAAAGAGATACAGGACTTCTCTAAATGTCCCTGCTCCCTTCCCATCCATGAAATAGCCTTTCTTGAAAGATCTGACAATTTTTTTGCATATACCTGTTGGTTGACATGTAATACAACTTTTATACCTAGCCTTTAAGGATTTTCCACTTATAATAATTAGAAAACATTCCTAGGCCTATGTCAGTTTGGTGTATATGAAATTAATGAATGATTAATTTGCAAGAGATTTCATTCTATGCTATATTTATGACAAGAACTGTATCTATTATACTTCTTATAGAAATAAACCTATTAAATTGTCCTAGGTGACATTAGCCAACTGTCATTGTCCACCAAGAATCACTTTGATAGTGAGATAGGTGTCATATAAATTTAACAAATAAATAAATAAATTATTTTAATAGTCCCAGATGTAATATGCATGAAATAATCAAAAAATGGCAGAAATTGATTATGAATTAGGACAATTGTATTACATATGGAATATGTAAATTCATTAATATCAATAAAGAAAAAAACATCATAGAAAACTCAGAGAAACTAAACATGTATTGATAGTTTCCACATTTATTTTTCCTGAAAGAAAAATGAAGTTTAATGTAGCTTACTTTATCATCCTCTACACCATCATTGTCATCATCTTCATCACAAGCATCACCTTTTCCATCCTTGTCAAAATCTTCTTGTCCAGAATTTGGCAGGAAAGGACAATTATCCTGTATAAACAAAGATCTTGGATTAGAACATATTTTAATTTCAGAGACAGATAATAATCCCACACTGTGGACAATAAAAGACTTGGATGTTCAACCAGAAGTTCTGAACACATTTCTAAAGTTATAACAGTTAAAGAGATATAAGTATTTAGTCTTTTTGTAAACTTTCAAGCACTAAGAAAAAACAGCCATGGTTGCGTTAAATAATATTGCTAAATTGTCATATCAAATGACGTCTACCACCTGATGTTTCTGCTAGATTGTCAAAGGGAAGCCATTTAAATTTTGGTTAAATCTAGTTATGGACTGAGCTGTTCGGAAGGATATCTTCTTAAATAATTTAGACATTACATTTATGTCTTCCAAATAGACTATCCTAATTAGCTAAACTATGCTAATGAAAAGAACTGCTCCCCCAACCTGCAGCCAAGAAGGCTCCACACCCAACTGCACTATGTGACACTGATAAATCTCCAAATGTTTTAACAGCTCTCTAAGAGGATACAAATGACCAGCTGTCTGCAAGGAATATAAATCCTTCCATTCCCCACCATTCAATCAAAGAAGCTTCTTGGATGAGAAGTAAAACATCTTCAAAGAAAAAACAAGACAGTCCAGTTACCTCCTGAAAAAGCACCTTTGGGACAACCATGACCTGAATGACTGAGAGTCTCCATACACATTAGAGAAATATATCATTTATGTACTTTCTATCCATGGTGGCCTAACAAATAGTAAAAGAGTAATAATTCCAAATTCAGAACTGGAGTGAAATGATAACTGAAGCTTTAATAAAGCTTGATAAAGTCACCGTGATAAAGCCAGGTGTCTGGAAGACCAGTTAAAAATATAACATCCCATTTTCAGCTTAGACATTGAGAACCTCTCTACTTCATATGTTTTACCTTCATGCAGTGATAAGTAGCATTGGCAGCACAGACCAGGTTACTGTTGGGCCATCCATCCAAGTCAGAGTCCTCCCCACAGATGAATCCATCACCAGCATAGCCTGTCCTACATTCACACTTGTACACAGGGTCGGTGAAATGTCCCAGGTAGATGCACTCAGCTGAACTGTGGCAGCTGTGTGTCTTATCTTTGCAAGGGTTGGAGGGCTCACATACCTGAAAAGCATATCATTATGCAAATAGGTCACCCAAAGCTCCTGATTAACAGAACAGCAAAGAAACAGACGCTTTAATTTCCCACCAGTTGTTGAGCCCTGAGCACATGTTTTGTAGCTGGATCCAGATATAATCATCTTTCATTAAAAACTTGGGAAAGACCCAAGCAACATTTGATTGTGGAGTTAGTAAGCTAAGTGCTGCTGTCAATGTAGCAATTAAGAATAAGCCTTTCTTTAAGTAAAGCATAGCCTTAAGTCGAATGACATTCTTTCACAAGATTATCTCTCACATCTGCAGACTTCTGGATGTAATTAAACAATATAAAATTTACTGTGAGGCAAGAACATTCAGCCCTATCTATTTCCTTTGTAATTTCAGGAAGATAAAGAAAAAGAAAGAAATTCTGGAAGGGGGAATGGCAAGCTCTTTCCAAGCCATTGCCAAAAGCGTTGCTTAGGCATGTCCATGAAGTCACCAGAACTGATGGTGACATTCACTTTTTTTTAGCAGGCAACGAACAAATAAATTCCTTTTTAAAGATCCCATAGACACAGCTAATAGACAGCAATTTCCTTTGAATGAGTCACAGCTGCTGTTTCTACTTTGTTATTGGCTTTCAATATAACTTTGATATCATACTTTTAATTTTACTTTTACATTTAGACTCCATAAACTATATAAGTCAGAAAATGGAAAATGACTGAATAAAATCCAAGGTAACAAAAATCTTTAAAAAGTCTGGCTTTTTAGAAAATGGAGAGATCTTTCAGAAAAGTATCTGGCTATGTCAAACAGCTTCACAAAATGGGCCTTAGAAGACAGGATAATTATTGACAAAAATATATAATGTATACTCTAATGGCGAGAAACCAGAGCTTTTACTTTTTTCTTTAGTCAATTTGGCATATTGCTACTTTTGGATATGTTTGTGCAGGCACCAGGAACCAAACTCGGCCGAATGGAAACTATTTTCTTTAATTCAGTATTTCTCAACTTTAGCAAATTTAAGTTGTAATGGCTTCAACTCTCAGAATTCTTTAAAAAGTGGCTAAGGTAGAGAAACATTGCTTTAATCTACTTCTAAGAGCCAATATTTTAATCCATCCTTTCTATATGAATGCTTGTGGGAACTGGGTAAATTTAATTGAACAAAGAGAGGGACTGTGTGTGTGTGTGACATGATAGGAGCCTTCCAACATATTGGGTCTTGGGAAGGCTGTCACAAAGAAGAGAAGGTTGACTTATTCTCTAGAGGACAGGAGAAGTAACAAATGGAAGCTTATCAAAGAGAAAGCCAAACTAAAATTAAGAAGAAAGAATGGAAAAGGTGATGCTTGTCAATTAACCTGTGGGAGAGCTTGCCTCCAGAAGTGCTCCACTCTCCACCACTGGAGATTTTTAAGAACAGATTTGTCAGCCATTCTTTTAATTCTTTTCTAGAACAAGAAGACTTCTAGAATGAATACCTGTTCCCTATCTTCTAACACTTACTTGTTTTTCTGTTCTGGCAGCCTCTAGGCCCACCCCGTAGGGTTGAGTTCCTCTGTAGCGGGGAGGGCACGGTAAGCAGTGGAATCCTGGATTGGTGTTTACACATCGATGGTTCTGATTGAACTTAAAGCAAACATCTGGCACTACAGCACACTGCCCCAGGGGGAGAAAAGTGCAAAAAGAAGTGGTAAGTTTTTTTGAACAGACAAATAACAATAATGAAAATCTGTGTTTCCTAGGTGGAATCCAAGTAATTCACACACACACTGAAACTCATGTACCTCATCAAGGTCCTCACAGAATGTTCCATTTCCCAGATAACCAGCCGGACATGCACCGCAGGACCATGAGCCATCTGGATAGCTGTTGCATTCTGCTCCAGGAAAGCAAGGATTGGATAAACAGCCATCTGTCAAAAAAAACAATAAAAAGCATTGCTATGACAGAAGTAAAAGGGAATTCAAAAATAATGCTTCTGAAGAAGTAGCTTCCCCTCCTCTCTGCAATATCTGAGGTAACCTCAAAGCCTCAGAATAGCCTCTAAATCTCTTTTGCGTTCTATATTAGCCGCAGCATTGATTCCTACTGGTATGTGAAAAAAGTTTTACATTTTAAATGTTTTGAGTTCAACAAAAAGGTTGATCTGACCTTGTGAGAAGTATGTGGACATTAATAACTATATTCCAAACATTATTGAAGTCAAAACAGATGTTTTAAAGCTGGAAAATAGGCTGATTCAAGCTTAGAACATTTCTGGGGTGGTCAAGATAGTCATGGAACACTTCCACTAAAGTCAGAACAGCTGCTACAAGCTCAAATATTTTGAATCTGGAAATTGAATTAGATTAGATTCTATTCTAAATTTGCCTGGATGAAGCAGAAAAAAAATTGGGAGAAAAATAACAGTTTGGCCTTTTCTTTTATTTCCCTTTAGGTTTCATAATTACAAATAGTAGGTTGCCTTAAAAAGAAAATCAAAATACCTACTAAGTTCAAATGAATCAATGTCATTATAAATCTCAAGATTTGATTGTTTATTTAAAAACAAATTGTTCAGTCATTTAAAAATTGATATTATGTACTTGCTGTGGTCTACAAATATGCCAAACTTCAGCCAATATGATAAAATTTAAATATGCTGAAAATGTTAATATTTTTACTCTAATTTTTTTATAATTTTCCACTGATGTACTCTTACTTGTCAAAGAAAATATTTCTTTGTTAATCCAATAAAGCTATATGAACAGTTCATAGATTACTTGGTTTTTCTTTTTCTACTAAGATCCAGGGCAGCAATGCTAAACACTGCATATACTGTACAATGTAAAAGGAATCATTTAGATTCAGGTCAGGGGTGGGTTTTGGCCGGCTTTACTGCTGGTTCGCTGGATGCATGCTTCGTGTGCATGCGCAGTTCAACAAGATGGCAGCAATGATGACAGCAACCAGAATCACTTTGGAGGCATGGCAGGCCTGGGTCGCTGCCAATTCCCGTGACCCAGCCCACCATACCACTACCAGTTTGGCCGAACCGGGCCGAACTGGTAGGAATCCACCTCTGATTCACGTGCCTTCTACATTTAAATCAGCTAAGGTATCAACGAGCTACAGCTCCTCCTACACATCTCACATGGATACAGTATATTGGTTTAGAACTCATGTGACATTCCAGTGCATTCCATATTCACCTATCGGACAATCCTGTTTATTGCACATATCACGTTGAATGACATCGCCTGCGCATGACTTTCCACCATACTGAGGTTCTGGACTATTGCAGAGACGAGATCGCTCACGAATGCCTCCACCACAGGAAACTGTGCATATAGACCAAGGAGACCAAGGACCCCATCGACCATTGACTGGAAGAAGTTAGACAACAACATTTTAGCATAAGGAACCAAAATCTCAATCGATAAGTGATTGCAGTAACCACACCTATTTTAACTGGTCATTTCATTAGTGTGATTAATATAAAACTTCTTTGTTTTTGGTCTTATCAATATTCCAAAACACAATTTGCATACTCAAAGCAACTCACTAATATTATACCCTAATTCACCTATCCCAATGGATAAAGTGAGTTTGGGCTGCATTTGATGCAGGTCTCTGCAAACAATGTAGCTGTAGTTAAAACACCTACAGTTTAATGGTATGACAGAAGATAAATGTAATGAAGGAAAAAATGCACATTTTCTATTAAATTAAATGAGCCGTACTAGATGACACTGAATTGTATTCAAAATTTATCCTTAATTATTGTTGTTACTGGGATATGTTTCTATAACACTGTACACTAGGACTATGCACACTTCAATAGTGATGCAAAAATATGCTCAGCACCTCACATAAACACAGTATCGCACTGCTATTCATTAGGCAACTCTTTTTCAGACTTCCATGTGAACCTAAAAAAAGCAAGGCTGGTGCACAAGAATGAGTTTATTAGCTCTGATGCCATGGGCCACCTTAAAAAAAAGACTATTTTATCTGTGGAAGCATTCTATGCATTTTGAGACTCTGGTAAATCTATACTCTAATGCAGAGCTTCTATGATAAGAAGATGCTGTTCTGACTTAGGCTTCCCAAGAGCATGAAGCAAATTCCTTGTCCCAACAAAAAACCCTTTTATTAATTTACTGTGAATTCTGCTCATTCACATCCAGCAAATCCAGCAAAGTCTTTCAAGGGAGGATTTACAGTCAGAGACCTTATCTGGCTTGGAGAGCTGACAGACGATGTCTGCAAAACTTGGCAAGCAGTCTTGGAGAGTCACGAACCAATTAAGCAAACCAATTGTCTACTGCAAACTCCACTCTCCTTTCGCTCCTCTTTTATTTCCTCTGGGAGGGGCCATTCATCATCCACCTGTGGTCTTACTCCGAAGTCGACCCCTTTTCTTTAGCTGTTCCCGTCATCTGGCAACTCTGCACATGTGCACACTGGGAAAAGGCTCCATCTGTTCATCTGCTTCACTGATGTCTGACTGTGAAGGCAGCTGATAACTGGCATATGGCTCTGGCCCACTCTCTGCCTCCGACACAGAGCCCTCATCAGAGCCTTCCCCAGACTCCAGGACTGGCCTATGTTCCTCCCAACCTCCTCACTGTCCAAATCTGCTGCCAGCTCTGCTGGCCACTGGTGGGCCACAGCAGATGCTTTCTACTATAGAAGATGTAGACTTTGAACTCTTTCATTATACACATGGAAGGCTTTTCGTGCATATTCATATGGTCCTATTACAAGACAGAGATTCCAGTCAACAAACTCACTTGGACATGGCTCCCTTTCGCATTCTTCAGTTTCACGTCCACCTCCTTTGCAGCTTTTCCCACCCATTTGTGGCATTGGGGAATTGCAGAGTCGTATGCGAGTGATATTGCCTACTCCACATGTTACGGAACAGGAAGACCAAGGAGACCAGTGACTCCAACCACCATCTTGACGTACTGAACAAGAGAAAGAAAAAATAATGATGATTTTGCTTCTTCAGTCTCAAAGACTCTAAAGGAAATTCCAGTTTATCTCTAGGGATACTGTATAAATCTCTCTTGGATTATAATTCAAAATATAATTATATCTCTGATGGTTCCTGCTACCTCTTCATCACACCTTCAGTCATGTCAACAAATTGCACACATAGTTATATAAACACCCATCTGGGTCAGACAGAGCAGTATCTTCACCAATCAATTGTTACTTGAGCAATTCCCTCTTGGGGAAAAATAAAAGTAAAGATAAAGGTTTCCCCTGTCCAGTCATATCCAGCCTTAGGAGACAGTACTCACTTCCATTTCTTAGCTGAGTGAGCCAGCATTGTCTGCAGAGATTTCCATGGTCATGAAGCCAGCATGATTATATGCGGAGGTACATGGAACGCTGTTACCTTCCCACCAAAGTGGTATCTAATTATCTACTCGCATTTTCATGCTTTAGAACTGCTAGGTGGGCAGGAGATGGGGCAAGTAATGGGAGTTCACCCACTGCATGGAGGTCAGGTCTTGAACCCAAGCTTTCCAGCTGACAAGCACAGTGTCTTTAACAGCTGAGCTATTGTACCCCTAAAAATACTGCAAAAAATAAGATAACTATAAAGGTGTTTAGAAAAGACCATGTCTTAAAAAGCGATTAATCTCATGGTACCTCATTTTTATCCTTCTTTTAAGATTAATCCTAGATTTACTGTCCTTTTACTGGATGCAAAGTAAAATAATGTGATATAACACTCACTGCGATTGTCACATTTGCCAAGAGAGCAAGTCCTGGTCTGAATGGATGGGCCTCGGCAAGTATTGCTGGTGACATCACATGATCTTCCTCGCTGCTGGGTTCCAGCTCCACATGTGACTGAGCATTCTGTCCACTCTGACCAGGGAGACCAGCCTTCCTCCTGATCATCAGCTGCAAATCAGGAGACACAAATATTATGTGATGGTCCAGTTATTTACAAATATTAGCTTGTCATCATTTAGGAGCCAAGGTGGCGCAGTGGTTAAATGCAGCACTGCAGGCTACTGCTAGATCAGCAGGTCAGCGGTTCAAATCTCACCGGCTCAGGGTTGACTCAGCCTTCCATCCTTCCGAGGTGGGTAAAATGAGGACCCAGATTGTTGGGGGCAATATGCTGACTCTCTGTAAACCGCTTAGAGAGGCCTGAAGGCCTATGAAGCGGTATATAAGTCTACTGCTATTGCTATTTACAGATAAGTTAGGAATCAGAAGGACAGAAGATCCAAACAATCAGAAGGACAGGAGATGCAAACAAAGCTCTGTAAAGTGCTAACTTTCCAAAATGATATGCAGCTCGAAATCCAATGAATATGGTTATTTTAGTACAGCAAGTTGGGTGATTTCGTTTATCTCATCTCTATTTAGTGTTAGGTTCATAGAGAATGCTGTTATTTTTTTAATGGTGGCCTTTGTAAGTTTCCAAAACATCCCTTTGTTTTGGTTTTGAATTAGAGTATGAATCTCACATGGAGGAATTTTCAAATAAACAACACCCCTACTAAAAAGTGAAATAGAAAATCCCAGTATGAAATTCCTGTTTAAAGGGCTATACCATTTCAAATTGCAGGATTTAATTGAACCAAGAATATTAGCAAAGATCCTTGTTCTTCATATGGGAAATTGTCATTTTATTTCAATCTGTGCTCAATTTCCCTGTGCAACCACATTTTTTTCTTTGGTTACTGAATAGGTGTTTTTGGCTTACCTTAAATACAGTGGTATTTAATATGATGGGAGGCCGCATCATACAAATTGGGAAAATGTAGTATACTTACTGTGAGAACAGATAGGACAGCACTCGCCATCAATAAAAGTTGGACGGACACAATGCACGAACGGGCATGTGATTTTATTGCACACGGTTTTAGAGTTCTACATGCAAAAAAACAACAACAACCAATCCCAGGGTCAGAGTACAGAATACAGAAATGAAGTCAACTAAAGACATCTCTTAAAAAAATTAGAAACATGCAAATCACTGGAACTTAATTGGATAAGCTGATTTTCTTTTTGATAAAAAAGATATACCAAGTGATAAAAAGTAGAATTTTCTATTGCTTTTTGTGCAATAGCATCCATATCTCCAATGAGATACCACTCAAAACTCATGGGTAAATAACCTTGATCAAGAGGATAATAATATGTATAATATCTCCAATCCTGTCCTTCTGTTATACTTAATTTCTCAGTCACAATCTTGGTTGCTTGGTTTCTATATCCAGAATATCCAGGGGGTGTGAAGGTATGGGTTAATAAAAATAGCCAAGTTGGCAAGATACACCCATCATGATGCAAACCTTCTGTTCATGTATGACTAAACAACAGATGTCTAAAAGAGGTAGGACTACAATTGCATCTACCATCTTGCTTTTTTTACATTCTCCTCATTCATGTTGGATACGTTTGACAGGGAACAGAGAAAGAGATTCAGGATAGCCATACCCTGGAATCTCTCAGGATGTATATAGTAGGTTATAAGATTATAGCTTTAATTTGGCAAGATTCTGTTCATTAGGTGCAAGCAAATAAAGGGTGAAACTTGATTGGATCTCATTGTCTCATCTCTGGGCTTGGGACTGACATATATACAATCTTCTTCATATCAGCTTTCAAAGTACCATTTTCCCTAGTGGATGTTCTACAAATGAAGATCCTGTTGCACATTAGGTCATTGAAGATGGCAAACAAAAATTCACTGCCTGCCCACTAGAAGCTTAGAAGACAAAATGTTTCATTTTATCTCAACTTTGGAGCTTCTGAGCAATGGAATCTACTTCATGTCTACTACCGTAGTATGGGGACATAAAATTATAATGCTATGTAATTCCAGTGGCTAAGACTGGAATCTATTGCAATTATTCTTCAAAGAATTTCACATGGTCTGGATTATAAACTCATCACCATTTTAAAATTAAACATTTTCGTCCCTGTGACAAATTCTACTTTTTGTTTGCTGAGTTCAATTTATATGACTGATTATCTCACCGTAGTGACTCTGGATGACTAATAAATTAAAAACACAACCAACAATGAAAATAAAATACATGACCAGCAATCACAGTTTTAAAAAGACAATCAGACTATGATTTGCATAGCCATCTCATGAGTCATGACAACCGAACCTCTAAATCCATGAACACAGCTACTGTTGGGGCCAACCTGAGTTACAGGTGGATGGTGTTCCGTATGGCAGGTGCAATAAAAGGAAAGGTTCTCTATGGGCCCCATAACATGCCCCTTCTGCTTAATTTAATAAAATGGGTAGGAATAATTGGGAGAGGTATTCCCATAAATAAATTCCTATTCATGATACCTTAGTGTTTGGTTAAGGTTTGAAAGGACAATGTATCACACGATCAGCTAAATATCAAATTTAGAATTGGCTACATTTGATGCAATGGGATTTAGAGCATGGTTAACATATTTAGGATTACAGACTATCTTTACCCAATTAACAATTGTTGTTCAAAATCCAACATAGCACAGTGGAATGGTTTTTTTTTTTTTTTAAATACTCCCTTATCATTCCTTCTACATTCCTTTGCCTGTGCATGGAAATAACAGTCTAAATCAGGGGTGTCAAACTTAAAGCCCCGGAGCCAGATCCAGCCCATGGGATGCTTAGATCTGGCTGGTGGACCACTCTGGAAACAGCGAAGGATTGTCCTGCAGTGTCTCTGCCAGTGAAAACAAAGCTCAGGAAGGCTACATGTCGCCCTCCTGAGCTCCATTTCCACTGGCAGAGGGTTGCAAGAGGCCGTCACAGCCAAAAACAGAGCTTATAAGCTGACAGAGCGCTCAGACCACTAAAGATGCCCCCGACATGGATGACATTGAGCTGGCCATGCCCACCCCAGCCATACCCACCATGACCTCCTGAGGTTAAACACAACCTTGATGCTGCCCTCAATAAAATTGTTTTTGACACCCCACTCTAGACCAAAATCCAATCTTACAAGCAACAGAAACGGAAGTTTATTGTCCATTGGTGTTTTTTTCACTCATCCTGGACATCAATGCAGACTTTAAAAACATATCCTGACTGAGATAAGGAAACAGTCTATAGTATGAAGAGAGTCTTAAAAGGCTCACCTGGCAGCTACATTTTGTACAGCTGTCCACCACCCAGTGTGAATTATTTGCAAATTCACGGCCATCTTGCCAGCAAGCAGTCTGGTTCTTGAGTGTTTTGTTGGGACCAAGCAACTCTGATACAATTTTGTTATTCTCCTCTGACTGTACAATAAAGGAATGAGCCATTACAAGTGAATACATCATGAACAAATAAATATGAAACTTGATCTGCAGATAGTTTAGAAATGCAGAATACTTAGAAAGGACATTATTTGTACCCAGTTAATGTGTCAGTCAAAAAAGAAGCAAATAATTCAATTGCCATATTTTTGGGGTACAGATATCAACTCATATTGCAATTCATGTCTGTCAAGCTTATGCAGATAGCAATACATTCTGTGGAAAAACTATTCCTCCAACAGAATTTTATTTAATATTGGATTCCACTCATCTAACACACATTAGACCACTTCAGACTAAGGTGGTATTCAGCAGGTTCTGACCAGTTCTGGAGAATCAGTAGTGGAAATTTTGAGTAGTTCGGAGAACCAGTAAATACCACCTCTGACTGGCCCCACCCCTATCTATTCTCTGTCCCCTGAGTCCCAGCTGATCAGGAGGAAATGGAGATTTTTCAATAACCTTCCCTTGGAGTGGGGAGGGAATGGAGATTTTACAGTATCCTTTCCCTGCCATGCCCACAAAGCCAAGCCCATCAAGTCATGCCACTATCAAGTCTATTTCAAGTGTGTGGTGAGAGTCAGTGTGGTGTTGTTCTTCAGGTCCTGGAAGATGACTAGGGAGGTTCAAATGGAAGTCCTCTTTCAGCCACAGAAAGTAACAGGATAACCTGAGTCATTTTCTCTCAACCCCATCTACTTCAAAGAGCTACTATTAGAGGAATATGAAAAGAGAGAGCCCCATGCAAGACAGTTTCTGATATGAAAGGATAAGAAGAAAGAAGTCAATGAGCAAGGAAATAAAAAATATGCAGATTTGATTCATACTGCAGAGTTGGCTATAATCTTAACTAGAAAGATTGAAGCATTTTGGGACTGGTATACATTTGCCAGATGAAATACCTTCCTATCAACTGTTTCCAAAGTATATGCCAAATGAATAGAGAAATAGGCCAGCAGAAGAGCCAAAAAAAAAGAACAGATAAGAATCAAGGCAGAGAGGGACTAAACCACCTCTCACCAAATTCTAACTCCAATGAGAATCCCTCTTCCATTCATCTTTCTTTCTTACCCCATAACCCCATTACAGACACACACAAACTCACATTCAATTGAGCCACCCTAATGTTAGCTTGAAAGCCAATTAGGTGTAGTGGTTAAGGCATCAGGCTAGAAACTAGAAGTCTGTGAGCTCTACTTCTGCCTCGGGCATGAAAGCAGCTAGATGACCTTGGTCAATCACTTTCTCTCAGCCCTAAGAATTAAGTAAAGGCAAACCACTTCTGAAAAAATCTTGCCAAGGAAACTGCAGAGATTAGGCAAGACAGCTTCTTAGACTTGGACATGGTTGAATGAAAGACAGGGGAAAAATGGTACTTCAGTCTGGGTATTTGGGCTATTTAATTTACATGCTGCTAAACTCATAGAAAATTATGGAGTAAATTATTCTGTTGATTTCAGGGAATTGAATTCAAGTATGACCAAGTCTGGAACCAGCCTACATTGAAAAGCACGATGTATTCATTATACAATATGTTACATAGTCTACTGCTTAGAATCAGCAAAGAGCGACCTCTTAGGCATTATGCATTTTGGCTTAAGAATAGGAAAGAAACTGCTTTGGAATTCTAATCACGAATGCTAGTTGAATATCAAGCACAAAAGTCAGGATCTTCCCAGTGATCCTTATCAGTGTTTTAAATAAATAAGTGCAAATGTATGAGAGAGAAAGAGAGACAGACAGAACCAGGGGTGGGCTGCTGGGGGTTCGCAGAGTTCAGGTGATCATCTAGCTAGGATTCTGCCCAGTTCGGCGAACCCCCAAATGCCGTTGCTGGCTGGCCACAACCACCCCTCCTTATCCATCCCACCCCTCCTCACCTTTACCTTGAGTCTCCATGCAGCCCAGGTAAGTGCAAGGCCCACACGGAGGCTCGCAAAGGACAAAAAATGGGCCCACCAGAAGTTCTGGAAGTCTGGAAATGGGCCTGTTTTCAACCTCCAGAGGGCCTCCAGAACCCGGGGGAAGCAGGTTTCGCCCTCCCAGGGGCTCGAGGAAAGCCTCTGGAGCCTGGGGGGGGCAGAAAATGGGCCTACTGGAAGTTCTGGAAGGATGGAAATGGGCCCATTTCTGGCCTGCAGGGGGGCCTCCAGAGCCCGGGGGAAGAGGAGCCCTCCCAGACTCAAGGAAAGCCTCCAAAGCCTGGGGAGGATGAAAAACGCTCCCACCACTATAGTGAAGGAGGCCAACTGGGCCATGCCCACCATGGCCCCATCCACCCAGTAATAGGCAGCGAACCCATTGCTGCAATTTTTGTAGCCCACCCCTGGACAGAACCCTCATAATTACTGAAAGTTTTTAGTCATGTGAACCCAGAAGGTAGACTAGAATTTCCATCACCCATTGCTGGAAACAATGGTCAATGTAATCCAACTATATCCTGGGAACTCAAGGCTGAAAACCAGTTTAACTGTTTAACTGTTTATTAAATTTATAGGCCGCCCAATCCCGGAGGACTCCGGGCGGCTTACAGCAACAGAAATTAAAAGAAATTAAAACAGATAAAACACGACAAATTTAAAAAGACACAACATGCACCCAATCTAAGCGGGGCTGGACCTCAATCCAGAGGTCAACAGCCCCAGGCCTGCCGGAATAGCCAGGTCTTAATAGCTTTTCGGAAGGCTCCAGTTAGAGCAGGAATGACTGGAGTTACCTACCACACTTTTCAATTTGTCAGACAAGCCGTTGATAACAACTCGTAATCCATGGAGCTCAGCAAACATAGATCCAAGCTCTTCACAAGAGCGATCACAGAATTCTGCTTTCTTCTCTGTGTTTTCTCCAACATACTCTGTCATGATTGAAGGACTGAGATGCAGGATCTCTGTGTTCTCATTAATAGTGTTCACTTCAGCTGCAAAGAAAGAAAACCAAATGAGAATGCACACATACACCAAACTATGTTCCACTAGTTGTACCCTTTGATTAAAATTATACATTGACGCATTAGAATGATTTCAAAAGGATCTGTTCTGGAACAGGTTCAATTCAAATTATATGAAGGGGAGAAAAGAGGTTGGATCCCAACTCTTTTCAATTATTGCTTTCCACAGTTTAAATCCCAAATCTAAAAAAGTATCCTTATCTCAGAAGGCAATGGAAAAGTTCTTTAGAAATGCTGTAGAAAGCTGTTAAACCTGTCCAATTCAGTTACAATCATAACATGCATCCTATACAACATTGTCCTTCTGAAATAACTCCTGACGTCTTTTCAACATTCTAGTTCCTGCAGAATTTGACTTTTAAAAAGGGAGCAAAATATAATGTAGTTAAAATAAATGTTTGAGTCTTAATTATTTCCCTTCAGAAATGACTGCACAGGAGGAATGCAAAGGTACAGACATTAAAGATACCATAATCATTCTTTTTAAGGACTTTTAAAAGTCCAAACAGAGGACACAGTGGCTCAGTGGCTAAGATGTTGAGCTTGTCAATCAGAAAGGTCAGCAGTTCAGTGGTTTGAATCCCTAGCACCACATAACAGAGTGAGCTCCCAACCTAGCAGTTCGAAAGCATGTAAAAATGCAAGTAGAAAAATAAGAACCACCTTTGGTGGGAAGGTAACAGCGCTTCATGCGCCTTCGGTGTTTAGTCATGCCAGCCACATGACAATGGAGACATCTTCAGACAGCGCTGGCTCTTTGGCTTTGAAACAGTGATGAGCACCGCCCCCCTAGAGTCGGGAACGTCTAACACGTGTGTGTGAGGGGAACCTTTACCTTTACTTTAAAAGTCCAAGCAACTTGCTTGAACAAACTTAGAAATTTGTTAAATATTGGAGACACTTCTTAGCACCACTGAACAAAGATGAGCAGCGGGCATGTGGCTTTAGAAAAATAATTCTGCATTGGCCAATTGTACCCCCTTTTGTAGTGAAAAGAAAGGAGCCAGGTGTCCACAGGGTGTGGTCAAAGCCATCATCTTGTCTTTGATTATATCCTGCAGACACGGTTGGAAAGGGGATAGAGAAATTATGATACCATCAATGAGATTAATGTGATATGGAAAGTTGGCCCCAATTTTGAACTTGGCATTATTACCAAGGAAGTGCAATCATTTGAATTGGATTCCAAAATCTTTTGATGTTCCAGCCAGGAACATCAAATACAGCTTTGAGCTATGGAGAAGAGCAGACTCTCCATAGCCCAAAACTGTATTCAATAATCAAATCCAAAGCACTGTGCAGCCCTAATAATAATTTTGCTGTTTCAGAAGGAGAACAGGATTATATGGAAATCAGGATCTTCATTCACTCTTGGCATTGATTTTCTTCTGGGATACTGCTGTGATGGCATTACATGTGCCACAATTAGTTGGTCTGGTTAGGAGAATGGAAGATAAATGGGATGGACAGTGGGGCTCCCCATTCTCTTCCTGCAGTTTACTAGGCATTCTGAAAATCAAATGGATGGGAGACAGGATGAAGAGCCTGCTGAAACATATTTTGAGGGCTTGAAAGAGTACCTTCCATCATGAGAAAAGAAATCTGTTCCCACATTTTGCCCTAAGTGATCTTTGCCTTCTTTGGCTCTTTCGAGGCACCAAAAATAAGATTAAGGGTAGGGAGTGTTAAGTGTACTGAAAACCCCACTAACAAAAGGAGGGGGTAATCTTGACAGAACAGGTCTAGGATGGCATTGTATGGATTTTCCGCCTTTCTTTTATCCTATAAACCCTATTTTCCACTCCACAAAATTGAAGAAATGAAGATTCCCTAAGTGTTACTATTTCAATGTATGTTTCACTCCATTTGGATAGACAACAGTCTTTCTAAACTGAGTTGGCAGAAAACTGCACATTTCTGTCAGAGCATGCCTAATGCTGGTACAATGCTTCTTGGCAGCCCTTTTGCTGAAAGAACAAATCCACTTTTTTAAAAAAAGATAAATTCAGAGACCCAAGTCCTAAACTCCAGATTCTTGGCATAAGTTTGAGAACTACAAGGGAAGAGGCTTGCTCTCAATATGACTAAGATTCAAGAATTTGAGACTTGGGAACAGCCTTTGTGGTCACCTAGCCAATCTCCTGCTCCATGCAGATTGTTGCAACCACAGTATTCCTAACTTTAGTATGGCCCATACCAGGTTCTTAGCATAAAAACGTAAGCAGTGACCTGGCCCATTTTGTCTAGCTACCTGTTCTCACAGTGGTCAACTAACTCCATAAGGAAGCCCATTAGTCTCTCAGCAGATCAACTTCAGAGCAGTGGTGAAATTCAAAGTTTTTAACTACTAGTTCTGTAGGTGTGGCTTCATGGGCATTGCAGGAGAAGGATACTTTAAAATCTCCATTCCCACCCCTCTCTAGTGCCAGCCAGCATTGATATTTGCTGGTTCTCCGAACTACTCAAAATTTTCACTACCAGTTTTCCAGAACCTTTCAGAACCTGCTGAATTTCGCCTCTGCTTCAGAGGTAGCCACCCTGCCATCAAGGCTAACAGACATTGATCCCCATGTCTTCCTTGAATTGGTCAAACCTAGTAAAGAACAATCCACTGTGCAATCCATTCTTCAGATGATCCTCTCTTCCTACAGAATTTTTTTTCAAACATTTAGTTGAAAACTGTTTCCTTGCCATTGTATCCCGTTCTAAAAAAAATTCTATACTCTGCAAAATCACTTCTTATCAAAACAATTTGGAAGCCCATCGTTTGTCTTGTATAAATTTAATTCTTGGAATGGTCTGAAAAATTGAACACTTATGAAACATGTACATTCCATTAGATTTTAGCATTACATATCAATAAATGGTTTTCCCAGTTGCAATATATGGCTGTGAAAGTTGGGCCATAAGAAAGGCTGAGCATCAAAGAATTGAGATCTTTGAACTATGGTGCTGGAGAAGACTCCTGTGAGTCCCTTGGACTACAAGGGGATCAAACCAGTCAGTCCTAGAGGAGATCAATCCTGACTGCTCTTTAGAAGGCCAGATCCTGAAGATAAAACTCAAATACTTTGACCACTTAATGAGAAGAAAGGACTCCCTGGAGAAGAGCCTAATGCTGGGAACAATTGAGGGCAAAAGAAGAAGAGGGGCGACAGAAAATGAGATGGCTGGATGGAGTCACTGAAGCAGTAGGCATGAGCTTAAATGGACTCCAGAGGATGGTAGAGGACAGTAAGGCCTGGAGGAACAGTGCCTTCCATCGGGTACAATGGGTCTGACTTTACAACTAACAACAACCAATAAAGAGAAATTAAAATAGCATTCCTAGAATTCTTGTTTTAGAATATTTTAACTAATTATTTTTTATTTCATAAACTTTTAAGCCATGTCACATATCCAGACATTTAGTGGTACCTTTCTTAAGCAAAGTGCAAATTATAAAAAACAAGGCAGTAACAAAAGTTATTGCTATTGTCCTCTAGAAATTGTTATTTTAAATGTTCAGAAACCCTCTGGTATTACTTCAATTGCCTTACTAGTGACTGTAGAGAAAGGGCAACAGACTGACATCACCATGTTATGCTTAGTTATACTAGTGAAAATCAGTAGGTATATCAGAATGGAAATATAATGATAGCATAGTGTCAATGTAGCGAAATAGGAGGAAAGTGGATATTTGATCTGTGACTAATCCAAAATACAACTTTCATCAAAGAAAGTCTGTTTGGCAGGGGGAAAGCTTACTGCTAATGATACTAATCAATTTAATTGTGGTGTCAACAGCTAACTAAATCCTTTCCCAAAGTCTATAATTAATTCTTTCCAGCACTGAGAAATTTGAATGACTTGGCTGTTTTAAGACATCAGAGTAGAAACCCTAAATATGCACCACTGCATGGAAAATTGATCATGAAGTGGAATATCAACTTAAGTGTCAATTTGCTGGAATAAAATGACGTCTTCCTATCTGGACACAAAAGTATAATAGGCTGCCCATATGCAACGTAATTAATGTGAGATTGTAACATCAACCTCAACCGGGTTTTGACCCAGCATATTAAGATTGCAATCATCATAATGGATCTAGAGGCAGTCCAAACAGTAACAAAAAAAAAAAAAACCCTGTTGCCAATTGACATCCAGCAAAAAACAGTAGCGAGGCCTCCTTCTGGTCATTTACATAAAATAATTCTAAACAGTCCTTTTAATAAGATTTTTATATGTACTTAGATAAGGCTGTTTCATCTTTCTTTGTCTTTGGCTCTTAATGCAAAAATATATCCCAAATAAATGACATCTTTGTGAAATGTCATATCTATTCAATTTTGTTTTAATGATACTAAACACAAAATCTAAACTTTTAACGATGTCAGATGCACCCTAGATCTCATGCCAATTTATTGCCTTGTGAATGGACGTACACTGATTTTAAAGTACATTTTAATATTTAGGCAATTGTCTTGTCAGTTCTATTATAAATGGGATAATAGCTTATGTCTTTTCAAGTATTTTCATCCCCGATTTCTTGACATGCTAGCTTTGGCGGATAGGAATTATAATCCAACAACATTTAGAAAGGCATAGATTACCCAATCCCACTTACCTCTTTGGAAAAAATAACATTTGGGAGATAGGATTGACTAAAATAAACCAATCAATGAAATACCAAGTTGGAAAACAAGGTTTCTAAAACCTGCAGTTCATTCTTCATGAGGTATGTGATATTATACTTAGGAGGTATAAATTTTAATTTTTGTGACGCTCCACTTTACAATTTTCATAATTATAACCCAAAAGAAAGGAAGTAGTTCTCCTTTTTCATAAAACTATTGAAAAGTTTTTAAAGTCCTTCCTTCCTTCCTTCCTTCATTCATTCATTCATTCATTCATTCATTCATTCATTTATTCATTCATTCTTCTTTATAGGTGTGAAATCTGACTGGGAGACTTTGGACCAGTCAAACTCAGCCAGGTATTTATTGGGGAAAACTGGAAGGAGGAAGGTGTAATAGTCTTGAGTTATTAATTGTCTTGAGTTATTTATAAAAATAATAAAGGTAAGATAATAAATAAATTTGGTAGGAGTTGTATTGAGAAGTACAGCAAACAGAACAACTCATGCTTAATTTTATTATCAATTATACTAAACTTTTCATTCTATTCATTCACACTTCCATTATTTTCTTTCCCCCTTTCCCACTCATTACATTCCCTTTTGGATTCAGCCTAACAGAGAAGGAACATGTGCATAAATTCTGGATTAACAATGCCACAGCTTCTTCTTACCTGATTGACTTCTCTGGCATCCT
Source organism: Thamnophis sirtalis (assembly GCF_051295495.1). Taxonomy (NCBI): domain Eukaryota; kingdom Metazoa; phylum Chordata; class Lepidosauria; order Squamata; family Natricidae; genus Thamnophis; species Thamnophis sirtalis. The sequence goes on along the minus strand of NW_028261386.1, from coordinate 71,832,375 downwards.
TTATTGCGCAAAATATCCTCTACTGTAGTTCCAAAAACCAGATAAAGATTTTGTATGAGACCCTGAAAACAGACAGAAGTATTTTTTTCATTTTTCTCATATATTTTAGGGATATCTTGTTGTTGCCTGTTTTTTTAAACTGAATTTAACAATGAATAGATTAACAAATGCAACTTTTATTATGATAAAAATGTTTCTCCAATATATTGCTTCATGTGTAAAGAGGCATTTCTTTGACACAGAGTTAATATTCCACCAGCTGTCTTTGTAACACATTTTCAAAAGTTATAATATTCAATGTGATGATACATAAACACAATAATAAAAGAGAAATAAACAATTAGAAAACTATAATTTAAAACTTTCTTAGTATGGACTTCATCAGATGATTTTGGTCAAATGATTATTTCTCAGTGTAATCTATATCACTGGATCGCAAACAAATCATGATAAGATGATGGAATCCCATGGAGGAAAGATGATAAAAAGTACAATAACTCTATACTATAGAGTAATATGACAATGTTCATAATATATTAACTGGCTCATATTGGCTTCTAACACCCAAATCCTGGGATGATGCAGAATATTTTCTAATAACAATCTGATAACAGTCTTTACCAACCTTATGAAATTATAGTTTCCAGAATTACTTGGGAAGAGGTTAGTAAGAAGTTAATTTTTGATGGTTTTAGTCATACTTTCTTCTAGATGGATTTGCAATCTAAATTGTAAATTAATAATGTGTGTTTACCCAATTACATTCTATTATTGGTGAATAGTTGAGATCTAAGACCGTTAACTACTTTTCAATCAGTTTATAGAGCTAAAAAAAGACAGGAAAAATAGAAATGGAAAATTCACTCCGATCTACACTCTTCATTAGTGCAATAAAGTATTTACAGACCAATCAGTGGTCTGCATATTAAAAGTTTAAATCTGAGGACATCTGGAAGGCTACAGATTCCTTACTCATGTTCTAGACAGTAGGAAAGAAATTTCTAATTTTCCTTTCCCCCTTTCAGATGCAGACTAAAAAAAAAGATATACATGTTTCCTCCACAGTGTGACTAACATGGAATGAATGTGTAATTCAACATCTTTTGAAAGCTTGGATAAATCTACTGTTGTTGTGAAAAAATACAGCTGTTAGCATCTGTATTCAACAATTGTTGCTAATCCATCAATTAGTACATCCCAAGGGGAGATATTCTATAGACCAATTCCCACACTCTAGAAATGCTATGAATGACTAAGATTACAATCCTTTAGGTAAACTTGTTTGCGTTCTATTCAACTCATTGGGACTTGCTTCTGAAAAATGTGACCCACTGGACTGTTATTTAGATTTTTTTAGATTTAGATTTAAAGTTTATTTATATGCCGCCCTTTTCCCTGGGGGGACTCAGGGTGGCTTACAACTTAAAAAGGGGGGGGGGAGACAAACTTTTAACATATAAGACAAATACATAATTAAAACACAACATTCATACTATTCGGGCGGGTTGTAGTGTTAACCCCAGGCCTGACAGGATAGCCAGGTTCTGAGGGCTGTGCGGAAGGTCTGGAGGGTGGTGAGGGTACGAATTTCCACGGGGAGATCGTTCCACAGGGTCGGAGTTGCCACCGAGAAGGCTCTCCTCCGCGTAGTTGCCAGTCGACATTGACCGGCAGATGGGACTCGGAGGAGGCCTAACCGGTGAGATCTAATAGGTCGTGTGGAGGTAATTGGCAGTAGGCGGTCTCTCAAGTTATTAGGTGCCCAGAATCATGTGTATGAGAAGGATGGCCTATAAATTTATTAAATAAATATTATTATTCCGCCCCCTCACTTTTAGAGTCCAACTAACTGTTTCTTATTTAAAATCAAATTAATATGCTCAATTAGTTACAAGTAAATCCTGGTCCCCCCAAAAATGCCATGGATTGAAAGGCAGAATAAGATTTCAATTTTTCACTAGATTGCAACCTCTCAATCTGGAGCAGCATCTGCCTCCACAAAAAATTCCTACTAGGTCCTTTAACTGCTCTTTTCAGCACAGGTAGTTTTGTCTTGTTTTTTTAAAAAAATAATAATAATAGTGTCTTGACCAGTGGTGGGATTCAAATAATTTAACAACCAGTTCTCTGCCCTAATGACCATCTGGGTAGGTGGGGCTCGGTGGTCATGTGACTGGGTGGTCGTGGCCAACTCAAGGTCACTCAGGTCGATGGACGCTTCACCTTAGCTGTTACAATGTAATAAGAGTTAACCGGAGAGGCAGTTTCTGTAAGCAGGGCAATAAAGATTAGGCTAGAAACAACACTACAATGTTTCCTTCCTGCCTTCCTTACAGGATTAGCCCTGTAAAGTGGGAAAAAAATAAAGTAAGATTTCTACCAACAACTGGTTCTCCGAACTACTTAGAAAGTTACCAACCGGTTCTGCTGAATAGGCACAAACTGGCTGAATCCCACCACTGGTCTTGATTATGGATATGTGCTGTTAAATCCTATGTATGTATGACTTAATTTCTTTGTTTATATTGCCCCAAGTTCTTGATAAGCAAAGTTATTAAATCAGAAATAGACAAATTACAAATGGGTATACTGCACTCATGTTTTTCAAAAGAGAATCCCTAGTTGAGCAGCCCTTATTTTATAATTGATTGATTAAATGTATATGCCACCCATTGCCCCAGTAAGAAGACTCTGTCTTAAGTGCTTTCTTAAGATGATACCTGGGGTGAAATCCACTTACCTGTGCTACCAGTTTGGTAGCAATGTGAGGACCTTCCATGCATGTGCAGAGCATCAACATGACGTCTGAGCGGGTGGGCGGAGCCCGCTAATGAGCGCGCCCGGCAAGCAAGTAAGTGAACAGCCAGGTAACCAAACAGCGAGAGGGGGGAATCTGCTGTGTCACGCGGTTTAGATTAGCTAGAAAGCAGGAAATCCTGCTTTCTAACTAATATAAATTGCGTGGCACAGCTGATCGTCAGAAAAACCTGTTCGTCCAAACTGTTAGCATTTTTTTTACTACTGGTTCAGGCAAACAGCTGGCATCTTTACTACTGGTTTGGGTGAACTGGTTCGAACTAGTAATGTTTCATCCCTGGATGATATCATAATTCAAAGAAAAAAAGCAATCCTCGCAAGGTGTTGCTCTAATAGCTCCTACTTAGGCATCCGAATTCTATAATTGCCTTTTTCACCCTTCCTGATGTCATGCAACACGTGATCAGCAACCTCAAGGGTTTTTAAATAGCTATTTTATGTTCACTAAAGACATTCTATACATCCTAATGGATTTTCAGAAATTCATCTGGTTGACATTTTAGTTAATTACATGAGGAGTATTTCAAAATATTGTGCAGTTAAAGTGTAAGCTTGCAGGAAATGGAGCTCATTAAGTTCTCAGTGCTGGAGAAACTGCCTAATTTAGGTTTAATTAAGGAATTTAAGACCTTTGAGATGGGAATATATTAAGTCTCCTTAGCATGAATCAGCATCAGACTATAAGAATGGAAGTCTAGTTATATTTGGACAGCCATTATGTCTCTGATGCTGGTACAGAGAAAGAAAGACAACTCTAGAACTTTCTGAACAAGTAGTTCTTGCTGATCAACTGACTTGTTTAGCAACCATTTCAATTTGTGATGGTTGAAAAAAATAGCTTTGCGAAAAATCCTCACATAGTTCATTGCAGCATCCTGCAGTCACATGATTGATATTTGCAAGCTTCACAACCAGTTCCAACAAGTAGAATTCATAGAGAACACAGAACTAAAATTGCAAGTCGTGTTTATGTAATGTCTTGTTTTATGACCACAGTGATTTATTTAAGTACGGAAATGTAAATGACATTCAGGCACAGTCAGGTTTTGTTTTGTTTTACTTAGCAATAGAGTTGCTGATCCCAATTGTGGTAGGTGAGGACTACCTGGAAATGGTGAACTTACACCTGATGGTGCTTCAAAAGATCAGACATGGAGGACTAGAAGAAGAAATCATACAGACAGGAAACTGTTGGCCAAAATGGTCTCTCTTACCTTATTTCCTTGCTCACCTGATAAGGTACAGTTTAGAAATACTGGACATGTCATTTTCTATTTTATATGCTACTTCAGAAAATGTAACAGTTTTCCCCCGTTATGCAAACTGTGAATTCTGGAAGTTTAGTCCAGGACACTAGTTTGGAGAAGGTTGAACTGAAGCAATGAACAATGGAGATGCTCCTTCTTCCTTCTCTTCTAGCCTTTCCTCCCCAAAGTGCTAGCTCACTAGTAACCTTGAGACAGTTGCTGTGGCTTCCCTACCAGTTCGAAAATTTGAGTGCGCGCCTCCGTGCATGCGCTATGCCTTCTGCACATGTGCTTTTTGCTTTAAAAAGGATCTAAATGGGATGCCATAGAGCTGGGGCAGGTAGGTAGGGCCACCGATGATTTCCACTACTGGTTTGGGCAAACCGGTCGAAACCGGTAGAATACCATTTCTGGTTTTGCTCATGGGAGGAGGAGGAGGAGGAGGAGGAGGAGGAGGAGGAGGAGGAGGAGGAGGAGGAGGAGGAGGAGGAGGAGGAGGAGGAGGAGGAGATGATTGCAGCTTTCAGTGGACACTATGTCATGAACTGATTTAAATAATTACAACCTCCAGCGTACTTACCATACTTTTCAGATTCCAAGTAAACTTTCTATACCACCTCCCCTGGGAGAAAGACTTGATGGATTCAGTAGTAGTTGACATAAATAACATTCAACTGCAAGCCTTTTATTTTGTAGACCATCTGGCTTGTAGGATACCTACCCGAAAGTGGCTCTCTCGTGTAGCTCCCCTGACCACATACATGTTACTTTTCTCTGCTTTCAGGTATTCATAGAAAGGTTCTTCCAGGGTCAAACTGTCAACGAGGTCGCAACCAACGTAGATACTGAAGTTTTCTCCTGTGACTTGTACCGTGATATTCTTCCACTGCACATCAGCTAATTCCACGTCTTCCAAAGAATGCCGTTTCCAGGCTCCATCAATCCAATAGGAAAGGTCAAGCATGTTTTCTTGACCATTGGAGACAATCTCAAACTGCCGTTGAAAGATGCCAGGGCCTTCCAATGCAAGGATGGTCCCTTTGGAACTCCTATCCTGCCTCATGGTGAGGGTAAGTATGAAGCCCTCATTTTGCTGCATCAGTTTAATAATCTGCCTTAATTTCTCTGAATTAACTGGAGGAATGCGATCGAACCGGATGAAGCGATACGCTGGGACATTAGAAATGTTGCCCCGAAATAGTTTGGCTCCGATCGTCTTTCGGTTTATGTTGCTGATTTTCAGTAAGTCAAAAGAGGTCCCATCCTCACTCTCGCCATCTGCAAAGCCACCGCCAAACAGTGACAAAGGTTACAACAAAGGAATGACCAATGGAATCGACTATCATCTGCCCAATACGTCTTTCATGCTCATACAGTTTTAGCATGGCTACTTATCATTGCACTTAAAAGTTACACAGGCCTTGACTCACGGCCACAATTGAGCTGTGATGGCACAGTGGTTACAGTGCAGTACTGCAGGCTACTTCTGCTGCCTGCTGGCTACCTGCAATTTGGCAGTTCAAATCTCACCATGCTCAAGGTTGACTCAGCCTTCCATCCTTCCAAGGTCAGTAAAAGGAGGACCCAGTTTGTTGGGGGCAATAGGCTGACTCTGTAAGCAGCTTAGAGGGGCTATAAAGTACTGTACATTGGTATATAAGACTAAGTGCTATTGCTATTAAGCCCTAAATTTCCATTGCTTGAGCAAGAGAGTTGTTAACTGAGTTTTGCCTCATTTTACGATCTTTTGCCACAGTTGTTAAGTGAATCTTAACAGTTATTAATTTGCTAAATTAGTAACACAGTTGTTAAGCGAATCTGGCTTCTCCATTGACTTTGCATGTCGGAAGGTCACAAAAGGTGATCAGATGACCCTGAAACCATCCTAAATATGAACCTGTTTCCAAGCATCCAAATTTTGATGATGCGACTCTGGGGATGCTGCAGTGGTTATAAGTGTGAAAAACAATCACGAGTCACCTTTTTTCAGTGCTGTTGTAACTTTGAATGGTCACTGAAGGGATGGTTGTAAGTCAAGGACTACCTCTAGTGCAATTTCTAGCCATTTTCTCACTCATTCATGCACAAAAACCTAGAAGGTAGGACATAGGTATCTCAGAGGTGGGTTCCGGCAGTCACTACTGCTGCTTTGCTTGTAGGCATGTCACACGCATGTACGCGCATGCACAGAGCAATAAAAATTGCTCTGCACATGCACAGAAGCAAAAAAACAAGATGGGCATCGCCAGGAGAACTGGTTCAGGGGTGTGGCAGGCCTGGGTCGCTGCAGGTTCCAGCGACCAGGCCGCCAAACTACTACCGGTTTGGCCAAACCAGTCCGAACCTGTAAGAACCCACCACTCAACATTATAGACTGGATATAGACTGGCCCATATTGGATAAATACTTAGTGAATTAATCAGTGGATATAATTTAAATTAATCTCATGCTCAAATATACTGCATTGCAAGCTCTAGGCTTTAAAACACATTAAAACACACACTAAACTATAGTTTGTCTACTGAATAGTCCAGAAGTAGATGGTTCAACATATGGTTAAGATACTGTGTGAACCTTCCCAGTATGTTAAAAAGCAACTTTGCATCCACGCCCAAGTTGGCTGAGGCTGCTGGGAGTTGTAGTTCGGCAAGCTGTTTATAAAAATCCTCCCCCCTTCATCATGAGCTTTAGGTGATCTTGTAAATAATCTCAGCTGGAATTAGTAGATTCAAATGCATAATAATATTGCCGTCATAAAGACACTGTTGATGAGAAATTTCAAGTGGAATTTTACCTACAGGCTATTTCCATGGAAATGACAATTCTTACATGATTATGTTCTCCTGTGAATCGAGTGATTTAAATGTCTCATTCATGTCATGATATCATCATATCATTTCTCCCATCTGTATGGTAACCATCAAGACATGTGTGACATCATTGCATTGAATGCTTACATATTTAGTATGAATAATTACATACTTAGGGTGAATAATTGCTGCTCTTTGGCATGAAATTGTTTTGTCTAGCTGCTACTGTCTCTCGCTAAAATACACGAAAGAGATGTGCTTATTGAAACTGAATAAAAATGCAAGCCAAATCTACTGGCCTGCCAGGAAAGATGCAACACTGCAGCATCTGTTGAAGCCAAGGACATCCCTGGGAGCTTCTCAAAGAAGAGCAGCACATCAGCAAAGCCTAATAACCCCAGTAGATTTAGAGGTTTTTTTTAAAAAAACAATTGGCTGAGTCTTAATTCTCAGAGAGAATCAAATTATAGATGTACATGTACTAGCCAAATAATCCAAGAGAAAGAAGAGGTGCTTTTAGTAACAAATTAATGGGATGTCCAAAGCCTCACATGGACCTAAGTTTGTTTCCTGTTTTAAACATTTTGGCCTTTGCTCACTGCTGAGTTGAAGTGCCCTCTGCCAGTTTTTCAGCGGGCAGAAAATGCATCCGCCTGACATCAATCAGTCTCTATTTTGCCTCTATGGACTCTTTTCAAGCCAGTGCAGCAACCTGATTTCCCTCCAAAGTTAGGAAGATAAGTTAAGCAGGTTTTATAGACTTTGAGGCTGGTCTTGGAAGAAGAAGAAAAACCCAAATTAGACACCAGATTAGTTAAGGCAGCATGTCCGATTACAAGTCTAGTGAATTATAGGTCATCCTCGATTTATAACCATTCATTTAAGTAACCATTTGAAGTTGCAGTGGCCCTGAAAAAAGTGACTTATGACCATTTTTTTTTACAATTGGGACCATTGCATCATCACCAGGAACAAAATTCAGGCGCTTGGCAACTGGCATGTATCTATGACAGTTGCAGTGTCCTGTGGTCATGTGATCATCTTTTGCGACCTTCTGACAAGCAAAGTCAACGGAGAAGCCAGATTCACTTAACAACCATGTTACTAACTGAACAGCTGCTGCGATTCTCTTAATAACTGGGGCGAGAGAGGTCATAAAATGGGGCAAAATTTGCTTCACAACTTAGCAACAGAAAGTTTGGGCTCAAACATGGTCATAAATTGAGGACTGTGTTGTTATTATTATTATTATGGCCAGCCAGTTGTTTAGGACTGGATTTGGCATTTTTTGTCCTCCTATCAAATCTTTCCCCAAGGACCTGGAATAAGCAGATATTATTATTATTATTATTATTATTATTATTATTATTATTATTATTATTATTATTATTATTATTATGCAATTGTATCACAGCGGCCAGTTGTTTCACCGGATTTGGCATTGGTTACTAGTCGGGCCCCACCCAGGGGCCTAGGACGTCGTAACGTATTTTCGTAATATGCGTGCAGATCCAAGCAGTGCGGCTTTTTGCATTTGACTGATGGTGATTTTGTCAATTTTTAACTGTTTTAAATGTAATTCCAGTGCTTTTGGAATAGCACCCAGTGTGCCAATTACCACTGGAATTACCACTGCTGGTTTGTGCCATAGTCGTTGAATTTCGATTTTTAAGTCCTGGTATTTTGCGATTTTTTCATGTTCCTTCTCGGCGACCCTGCTATCACCTGGTATTGCGATGTCTATGATTGTGACCTTATTTTTCTCAACCAGTGTGATGTCTGGTTGTTGTTATTATTATTATTATTATTATTATTATTATTATTATTATTATTATTATTATATACACAAACATGTGCTATGGTTTATAGATATAATTACTCTGCTTTGTTTATCAGCTGGTTATCAGATGAAGGCATTGTCATGGAGACATGGCAGATTTTCCTTTGGATTACATCGTGCCTGTACTTTGGTTAGGTAAGAGTGAGTCTCCATCTCTTTGACCCCACCCCTCCTCTGGCTCCACAGTTTTTGAGACAGACCTATTCCAATTTCATATTTTAGGCACGCAGTGGAAAAACATACTTGAGTAAGTCTTCTTAAGGGCAAGCCAAAGTCACATGCACACAACTGCAGCTTCTGTTTCATTAGACATCCTTATAATTACTAAAGTTTCTAAAGCCACTTTTAAATTGTTCAGACAATGGAGAAATTCCATACAGAATACGGAAATTCAAAGACCTACCTTGAGCCTGCGATGAAAGCCACAAAGCTAGACAGGCCATTAGCCCCAGTAACCAACTCCTCTGTAACTTCATGCCTAGGAATAAACCAAGATGCATCCATTATTGAGGCTTCTTTACCCACTTTGATTTTAACCACTTAACTCATCTCCCCCCCTCCCCCCAAAAAATACTCAGCTAAGAAAATTCCTCTGTGTGGCAGACTATTACATTTCTCATTTTTGTATATAGAGAATATACAATACTATGCTACTGCGTGGGATCAATATGTTTACTTTGGCCATGCATGCACAATTAATCACTTGATCTGGGGTTGATTATGACATTAGTCAAAAGGCTCATTTGAAATGCAGGGAAAGTAGTCAGGAAAAAAACCCTCCCTAATATATTCAAGGAAGCAGATATATGATATGGGCAGAATTCCTTCAAAGGTTTTCTGTGAGACGTCTGGGTGCTGGATTGTCTATTAGGGATTGAATCTCTGAAAGCCATTATTGGCCAGCTGCAGAGTTACATTCTTAGAAGATAATGATATTTCCAGCAGGGTTCCATATATAGCATGTGCTAATGCTTCAGCAACAAATCCTCATTTCTCTCACCTACACCAAACAGTTATGTGTACACACACACACACACACACACACACACACACACACACACCACTGGAGAAATAGCAGACAGCTTATTTCTCTGTATCTATTGTTGTATCAGCATAAAAACAACACTTCATTTCGATCTTATTCTATGTCAACAGCCTTTTTTATTCATAAAAATATTTAGATTTCATGTTCTAACCATAAATATAAGTTTTCAACCGCAGTTCCTGTATGGACTTCGTGGAAGTCCCATTGAATAATTAATTGCTAACAGAATGTTTCACTACTGAACTGTTAACTCCAGTGTTGAAAATTTAATATGATCTGCAGTTTTCTTTTCTTTTTTTAAAGTATAACATAAATTGACTACTTCTATTTAAATTGTACTATAGATCTCACAACTGGGCATTTATTCTATATCAAAGCAGGAAAATGCATAGCCTGTTTAAAAAAAAAAAATTCCCAAGTCAACCATGTTAATAGGACAAAACATGCAAAGCTACACAAAGTAGTCATTGACAGAGAAAACTGCATATTAACACACACACACACACACGCACACACACACACACACTACAAGGACAATCCCCATACAAGATAAAGTTAAGCACTATTCCAACCCACCAAGAAGATTTAATGTTTTTATATCTATATGCAGTACAGCACAGATACATGTTCTTGCAAAGGCTACACTTTACATTGTAGCCAGATTATACACTTTGAGAGGAAGGTTTGTGGACTATGGATCTGTCCTTAGGAACCCAGCAGTTAAGTAGAAAGGTTGTGCTGAATATCCATCTGAATGCTATCAACTTTGCTAATGTTTCAGCAGCAATTCCTGAAAAGTCCATCGGAAAAGTATCAAGCCCTCTTCCCAGATAGAAATGACAGACTCCCCAGCTCTAAACTCAATCCAGTAAATGGAAACTCTTGAACCGAACTTGTGCAGGGGAATTTTGTGTGTGTGTGTGTGTGTGTGTGTGTGTGTGTGTGTGTGTGTGTGTGTGTGTGTGTGTGTGTGTGTGTGTGAGAGAGAGAGAGAGAGAGAGAGAGAGAGGATATGACCCGAAGATGCTCTTGTGGCTTGTGTTGGGCGGAGAACTCCGCTTTCTTCCCTTCATAAACACTCTTCGGACTGGAGAGAAAGACACGTATAGCCTTGCCTACTTGCCTTGCGTACTTCTTCTGCACACACAGCACTAGACAACTGGACAGTTCTGACCAAAGATTTAGTGCGTCAGTTTTGGGGTAGGAGACCTCCCCTCCCCCTGCATACAGCTCCCATTTCCTCCCATTTAACAATAACAGAGTTGGAAGGGATCTTGGAGGTCATCTAGTCCAACCCCTTGCACACTCAGGAGACCTGCACTAGGGATTCGAAAGGCCAAAACGCCTCAGCGCTGGGTTGTGCTTTTTATGACTTCTAAAGATAAGGTTTTCTTTAAAAAAAAAAAAAAGAAGACAGTTTTTTTTTAAAAATCTCCATTGAAAACCTCGCTCGTTTTTACAAGAGAGTGTTAGGGAATGCATGAATTCTTACTCACAAGCCAAGTGTCTGCGCTAATAGCATTAGAAAGTCGGCGCACTAGGTGTGGGAGGGAGAAAAGGGATCTGAACGCAGACTGAAACTTTTAATTCTGGCCCAATATCCCTGGGACAGGTCCCGCAGAATTGCATCGGAATAGTCAGGAAAACAGTTGCCCCGGGAATTAGATGCAGGAGATGCCTATCGGAACTCGAGCTCTCTTTGTCCTCCTACCACCGCGTTAGTACCTCAATTCCGCTCCCGGAGTTTCGTTGGGGGCAGAGGAAGGAAGAGGCTCCTCTCAGCCACGTGTCAGCGTTTCCCGACGACTAGGAAAACTTTCTGAAGTTTTTTTTTTCCCTCCTCCCTCCTGTGCGCCTCTCCGAGAAGCAAATGGACTTCAAAGTCCTACCTGCCAGGAGCCTTCCCGCGAACCTGCGGGGTGAATTGCTGCCAAATCCAAGACCAGGAGGAGACCCAAGTGTCCGGCCGTTGCACGGAAGCGCGAAGCCCGGTTCCCTCCAAGCGCTGTCCTTCGGGCCGGGTGCGCTGGAACAAGCGCCCGCTGGGATGCTTTTTGAAGCGACTCCCCAGTCTTTCGCTCGCCCGCTTTATATAGCCCGGCGCGGGCTGTCAATCAGCCAACAGAGGAAACGCGGCCGCGACCTACAATTCCAAGCAGACAATTTGTAGCCGTCTACCTGGAAGGCGATCCCCAGTCCAGCCACACGCTCAACCGCAAGCACTCCTCCTCCCAGCCCCCCCTCCCCGCGCATTGGCAGCCTTTCCTTCGGGGGGAGGGGTGGAGCCAGGCGGGAAAAGGAGAGACCCGTTCCCAGCCGTTGCTCCTGTCGCGCACGGCTTGCATTAAAGTCCCCATTCCTTAATTCTGGGAAAGCCCGGGAGCCGGTCAGCTGTTCTGCTAGATCAGGCCGAAGCTACCCCAATAGGGATGGAAAGGATTGGAATAGGGCATTCAACTTGTGGTTGCCATGTGGAGACTCTAGAAAGAGTGCAGAGTGCAGAGAAGAGCAACAAAGGTTATTAGGGGACTGGAGGCTAAGAATGGTTGTTGGAATTAGGTATGTCTAGTTTAATTTTCATTAGGACTAGGGGTGGCATGATGGCATTGTTCCGATATTTGAAAGGCTGCCACAAAAAAAGGTGGGGGTCAACTTATTCTCCAAAGCACCAGAAGGCAGGACAAGATGCTATGGATGGAAACTATCAAGGAGAGAACCAATCTAGAACTAAGGATAAAATTCCTGACCAAACAATCAGGGGAATAACTTGCCTCCAGAAGTTGTGAATGCTCCAACACTGGAAGTTTTTAAGAAGAGATTGGATAACCTTTTCTAGATATAGGAGTTTCCCGCCTGAGCAGGGGGTTGGACTAGAAGACCTCCAAGGTCCCTCTTATTCTGTTCTGTCCTGAAGGTAGAGAAAGGGGCAGTTTACTGGGCCTTGGATTCCATGACTTTGGGGAGCAATGGTGTTGTGTACTGAATCCTGCATTAAAAGATAATCTCTCCAGCCAAATTCCGGCTGTCAGTTTTCTTGTCACTGTTCCACAGAGGTTCCAGAATTTCATTCAACTTCCCAGTTTAATCTACAGACCATGGATTTCCAAATAGTCTCCCATCCAAGTATGAGTTAGATTGAACTGACCATGCTTAGTTTATCACAAAAAAAGCTGATACTAAGCCTTTCAGAGGCTGTGTGCCTCACCCCAGTAACCACATTGATGGGACTATAGGAAAGCACTGTCCCATGGCTGCTTTCAAGATGTTGATTCTAATTTCTCATTTTATCTACAGCCCTTGGATTTCTTGGTGTCTGCTCTCCAACTATTAACCAGGTTTATCTCTACTTAGCTTTGAGCTAGGTGCTATCACTTGCTGAGAAACTATGGTCCCTAGAGAAAAAAGTTCCCAGAAAAAATGAGGAATTTCAGCATAGTCTCTTGGCTTATGCAGCATTTCCACAAACCCTTCTACAAATGAAAAGGAGAAAAATAGAGGAGGCATTATTTTCATCACTGTTTTCTGCTTTCTATTGGAAAAAAAGTCTAAAGAGCTCCACAAGATAGATAGATAGACAGATATCAGTTGTGGGTAAGAATTAAACATTTCCTAGAAAGCTAAAAGTGGAAAGGGTGCCAACAACCACTGACAGCTATATTCCAACAAAAACCTACACACCATTGTGAAAGCCCTACAAAACAGACATGTTTTAATGTGAGAAGTGTCCCGTGTTCAAAGTAAGATCTCATGAATCTCCTCAAAAGCATAGCTCAGGTGTATTGGAGGAAACTCATGTAAACATTTTGGCTGGAATTATTTTAAAGGTAAAGGTAAATGATTCCCCTGTCTGTCATGTCTGACTCTAGGGGGGCGATGCTCATCTCCGTTCGTAGCTGAGGGAGCCAGTGCTATCTAAAGACATTTCCATGATCATGTGGCCAGCACAACCATATACTGAGGCTCACAGAATGCTGTTACTGTACCTTCTCATCAAATGGCACCTATTTATCTACTTACATTTGCATGCTTTTGAACTGCTAGGTGGACAAGAGCTGAGGCAAGTAACGAGAGCTCACTCATGCCACACTCTTGAACCAGGCTGTCAGCCTTCCAGCTGACAAAAGCTTAGTGTGCCCCCTGTGGAACTCTTTTAGGACACCAATGTTATGAATACCTTGAAATAAGCCCAGTAACACATCATGGTTTATATTTATATGCTATTCTTTTTCAAAGAAACACTTGCTGAATAACCTCACTTTGTTTGCCCATTAATCTTCCCAGCAATCTCTTAGGCTAAGTTAGTTAGTCTAAGAAGCATTAAATGAATAAAGTCAATTGGTTCCACAAGGCATTCCTAACTCTTTTCATACCAAGGAAACACGACAATATAATCAAGGAAGTATGAAAGAAACTGATATCTGACCAATATTTATTCCAGAGAAGGAACCCAAGTAAAAAGTTCAAAGGCCCACAATCTCTTACTTCCCAGTTCCTTCCAACTGCATCTCTTGGGTTGGAATTGGAGCAGCTGCTGCTTCTTAACAGAAGCAGCTTAGGGACTAGCCATTGGAAGTTTGCTAAGGAAAATAGAAACAAAATCACCTGCTCAATCATCCTGGAAAAAATTAGGGGGAGAAAGATATGTGTGTGTGTGTGTGTGTGTGTGTGTGTGTATGTATGTATGTTTTTGTTTGTTTGTATCCCACTTTTATTATTCTTACAAATAAGGCAGTGAATATATCCAAAACAATTTACTACTACTAGTAGTAGTACTTCGTTCACAATAACAATGCTGAGAGGTGGGTTAGACTCAGTGGTGGTACTCAGCAGGTTCTGACCAGTTCTGGAGAACCGGTAGCAGAAATTTTGAGTAGTTCGGACAACCGGTAAATACCACCTCTGGCTGGCCCCGCCCCCATCTGTTCTCTGCCTTCCGAGTCTCAGCTGATCAGGAGGAAATGGGGAGGGAATGGAGATTTTACAGTATCCTTCCCCTACAGTGCCCACCAAGCCATGCTCACCAAATCATATCACGCCTACCAAGCCATGCCCACAGAACCGGTAGTAAACATTTTTGAATCCCACCACTAGTTAGTCTGGCTCAAAATCACCCAGCTGGCTTTCATGGCTAAGGTGACACTTGAACTCGCAGACTTCCACTTTGCAGCCTTGTCCCTTAACCACTAGACCAAATTGGATTCCCTCATATGGCAACACATTGGAGTTGCTCATATTATGTCTGGAATTATTCTCATTTGGCCTTGGAGAATAACTCCATGAGGGAAAGTAGTGCTGGGGATTGGTGAGCTGCAAAGGCCACTGAGCAGAAATTCCTTAAACCTGGGTCACTAAGTTTTCTAAAGCCCGACAACAACTCCCTATTGGCTCACAGAATTGGCTCATCTGTTATCTCTGACCTCTGCTGAGCAGTTTCCTTCTCTCTAAATGTCTTTCTACCAGATGTTGGTCTTCATCTTCCAAAGTTTATGCGGTAAGAAATCTATTCTTAAAGTGCACAAGAGCCTTTTTTACTTTTGTTATTCCTTTTGAAAAGATTTTTTTTATTAAAAAGTGTTCTTAATCTTCCACAGTTTCCCTGAACTGGGAAAAATGCAAATATTCCATGTGAAAGACAGAGGGAGGGAGAGAGGGAGGGGGGAGGAGAGAGAGAGAGCGAGAGCTGCTTCCTAACCTTTTCTAACGGTGACTAAGACTGGGAAACATGTGAATGGCCTCTACAGCCAGGATAGTGTGCATTAAGCCCAAAACTCAGTTTCACAGCAAATTATGACCAATCTTGGAAAGCTATTTTTTAAAGGACAGCAGATGATCCAGAGAAATGGGGCGCAAATGGACGTGATTCACATACTTCCCTACCATTACTTGCTGAACTTAAAAGGCAGGGGAAGTCGTGCCTGACGTGGATTTCTTTTCCCATCTTGTAGTAAGGATGTCTTCTTGGCAACGGCTGTAGGCTTGGAAATAAACCTGGCCCTCATTAGTGGGTCGGTTCAAGGCTTCAGGCCAGATAGCAGCAGCCGCTGCCGACTTCTCTGTCTCTCCAACTCCAGCATCAGAATATAGCAATGGGAGGCGCGGAGAAAGAATTGGAGGAGAGGGGCTGCATATTTTCCTTCTGGTGACGCTGCCTTTGGGGAGCAAACAGCAGAGAGCACAGAGCAACAGATTTTGCAAGACGGCATGAGAGTCAAGGACTGGAAAGTTTACGTATGGAAATGCAAGACGGCTGGGTCAACCTACACAGCAATAGGAGGACAAAGTCTAGCTGAGCATTCAGGAGGCATCAGGCTGCCCAGCAAAAAGTATAAGGGAAAAATATTTTTTCACATAACCTTGTTGCCAGCATGATAACCTTAGAGCAGTGGTTCCCAAACTTGGCAACTTTAAGACTTGTGGACTTCAACTCCCAGAATTCTCCAGCCAGCTCTAAAGTTGCCAAGTTTGGGAACCACTGCCTTAGAGCTCCAGACATGATATTCCTCATCTTGTTTGGCTCGAGATCATAGAGTAGAGATGATTTTTATGAAGTACAACAATCTTCTCCAACCTGAAGATAAGAAGGACACTCTGCAGAAGGAGGCCAAAGAGGAGCAAACCTTGAATAGTGACTGATGAATCAAGACATTGCATTGAACTTTTCGATTTAAAACATACGATCCCTGAAACACAAAACTAAAAATATAATGGGGAGGTTTAGGATTATAGAATAATGTTCCCCACAATACCGTTTTTGTTGTCATGTGCAGGGAGATGCTTGTTTGTCTTTGAACTGATAAGAAGCAGAACAGGACCAAGGCTTTGGGATGTTTGAGAATGCTGTCTCCTTCCCACCAGCAATTGACAACTAAAGGCAAAGTTTATTTCCATACTGGTGATAGGACCACACTCTCTACCCTCCTGAAAAAAGGGGATGATTTTAATGGTTCAAGATAAGTCATCTGTTGAAGTTTTTGTGGTCATTCCTTGTCCCATAATGCTATGACTTACTGTCATTCTTTATTACACAGCAGAGCCACTTCAATTATCTAATTATTGTTGTGCCCAGTGGTGGTATTCAGCCAGTTTGGACCAGTTTGGATGAAATGGTAGTGACGATCTGTGGGAGGAGGTAGGCCCTTCTCCACCTCCCAACCCCACCCCCCAGTGCTATGCCATCTTATTTAGCAACATTTTCTAAGCCGCATGCGCGAGCAAAATGCTCACATTTTTTGTGCACAGAGAACCGGTGGAAAAATTCTGTGAAATCCACCTTTGGTTGTACCCAAATAACAGCAACAAGGCCAGGCTTCTACAATGTTAGGAAGGTGCTATGAAGACACTATTAGTCACTAAGCTGAGAAATTGTTTCCTAGGAGTTTCACAGCACAAAGACACATGGACACACAGAACATTGCAACCCGAAATGGTACATTCCAGAATCAACTAGGTTTTAGAAATCAGGAGGGGATTATTATTGTCATGTGGATTTCAAACTGAGCTTAGCAACTGTAGATGGTATCATATTTCCAATGATGTAATCAGAGCTTAAAATGTCAACCCAAATCTTTTTTTCAGTAAGGACTTCTGAAGTGTAGACAGTGATGGCAAGATTAATGTTTTTCTGGGATTATGCTATTTCACTTTGAAGTGTCTCCCTCAAGAAATTTGACTTCCCTCTAAGGAAACTTTCAGTACTAGACAAGCTTCAATTGGGTACTTTATGTGTTTTAACATTTCTATATTAATTTACGACCACTATCACATTTCCTGTGAGTTTTTTAAATTCTTGAGTCTAAAACTGATTTTGAAAATTTCTAAAGACTATGTTGTTCTGTGTTAGTTTGGAACATAGATAATGAGCTGGAATTTAAGCTTTTTATTAATTTGAATATGGCATAGAAGTCGATGGAATATTAACAAATTTAATAAATCATGTAACACTCCTTGCATGACTAAGGCTAATCAGTATTAATAGTTCTGCTTTGATTATCCTTTCCATTGGTTTCTGAGTCCAGTTCAAAGAACTAGGTTGCCCAGCCCTGCCTTAGAGACTTGGGAGTATTTGACTTTCCCTATATTAACTTTATTCTCATTGTCTGTCTGTCTGTCTGTCTGTCTGTCTGTCTGTCTGTCTGTCTGTCTGTCTGTCTGTCTCTCCCTCCCTCCCTCCCTCCCTCCCTCCCTCTCTCCTGCTCTCTCTTTTTTCAGGCTTCCTGTTTCAGAAGCCAAACTTCATTTTCCCACATGTCCTTTTCTTATAGAGGCCACTCAAGATCTTGCAGGCCAAGGTAGATATTTTAAAAAATTAAAAATGCTGGCAGCTCGACTTTTCTTACAAATTAGAGCAACAGACTGACTTAAAGGACATAAGGAAGAGAGTGCAGTTCAGTACCATTCTATGGCATTCGGTGCTTCAGGAACATCATCCTGTTGTCAGAGCCCATTTCTGAATCATGCTGGATCTTTTAAAAACTTTTCTGAGCTGCCTAATTATTAATGAACTTTGGTATTCTGAGTTTTATTTGAGGACTGTGTTTCACATTATCTTTCACATTATCTCTGATATAAACAAACTCGGACATATAAGTGGAAAAGCCTAGAATAGATATATTTCAAATAAACAAAATAAATATTGACTTAGTCATGGAGAAATGTAAAGTAGATTTGCTAGGGTACTATGAACATTGAATTCCTCTTGTAATCAGAGGAAAGAAAATAGAACTATCACAAGTTTTTTTCCCTTTTCTGACATAGCAACAATAGCATTCTATTTCTAACATCCTGAGGAGTTTCATGCAATTTGTCAGGCACTAATCTGAATTCTTGTAAAGCCTCCGATTCCCAAATCTCAACATAGTTAGAAAAT
Organism: Thamnophis sirtalis; assembly: GCF_051295495.1. NCBI lineage: Eukaryota > Metazoa > Chordata > Lepidosauria > Squamata > Natricidae > Thamnophis > Thamnophis sirtalis. The sequence goes on along the minus strand of NW_028261386.1, from coordinate 71,813,750 downwards.
GTTAGTTCATCACCCAGTAACAGCACCATAAAAACTAATACCTCCTACTATTTCTACATGATAACATGTTGAAGGAGTGACTCTCAGCTAGAATTCTGGAAACCAGAAATATTAGAAAAATGCTAAGTGTTAGCAATGGTTAGCATAATTATTACCGTGTCAAGTTAGTTTCCATAACAAATGTGGTAGACTTTTAGTGGCCGGGGGGGGGGCATTAAAGTAAAGATTCCCCTCACACATACTGTGTGTGCTAGTTGTTCCTGAATCTAGGAAGCAGTTCTATCTTTGTTTCAAAGCCAAAGAGCCAGTGCTGTCCGAAGACATCTCCATGGCCATGTGGCCGGCATGGCTAAATACCAAAGGCACACTGAACACTGTTACCTTCCCACCAAAGGTCGTTCCTATTTTTCTACTTGCATTTTTATATATTTTTGAACTGCTAGTTTAGCAGAAGCTGGGACAAGTAACAGGAGCTCACTCCATTACGCGACACTAGGGATTCAAACCGCCAAAGTGCTGACCTTTCTGATCAACAAGCTCAGCGTCTTAGCCATTGAGCCACTACATCCCAGGAGGGCCATTATATAATCAAAATACCAAGATGGCTGGGTGGGGCAATAAGTTGAACCCCTGTCCAAGAGAGGAATCCATTACTAGATCATCCCTGACAGCTGGAGAACCAGCCTCTGTTTACACACCTCTAGTGAACTCTTTCCTGGTACAATGTTTTCCACTTTTGAATAGCTCCTACCATTAGAAAATTGTTCTTGTAGCTAAGTCATATAATTTAAATTCATTGTTTATTGTCCTTTGATCTGGAACAACTCTGAATAATTCTGCTCCACCATTTACAAAATAACTCTTTGGGTATTTGAAGACATCTGTCATGCCTGTCTACAGTCTTCCCTTCTCCAGTCTAACATCTTCACCCTTTCCCCATAAACCTTCTATCCAGGCCAGTTATCATCTTGGCTGGTGTCCTACTAAAATGGGTATGCTATCAATGCCCATTATAAAATAATTGGCATACAGATTATTTTTATATGTAATACTACACAATACAATCCTGACCTGTCATTCATCACCTTGATTTTTAATATCCAAATGTTGGACATTGCAGTTCTTCCTATGAATTTAACTTTGTTCCATTATTTCCTGTTATTCCAGCTTCTTAAGAGCCTTTTGGACCTCTATACTAATGTGTTTACAAGCTCTCGATCTTATTGTTAAAAAGACATTGTACCCATCATCCAATTTATATATAAATATGCGTCTAGGGTGGAACCATGCAGTATGTCACTCAACACTTATTTCCAGCATCTTGGAAAGACATTGATGTACATTTGTGGGGACACAATTATTCAAGTAACTTTACATGTATCGAATGATAGCATAGTCCAGACCACATTTTATCATCTTCTCTACCAAAATACTTTCCAAGATACACTATGTCAAGATGCACTATGACTACCACATTCATGTGGTCTCTAATCTGGTCACTCAATCAAAAAAAATCCCTTTGGTTTGGCATAATTTATGCTTGATAAATCCATGCTGACTCCTGCCAAGCAATGCATTTTTTTTTAGTATGCTCACAGAGTGACTGCATGATTATCTCTTACAGAGTTTTGCCTGGCATCAATGTCAAACTGACTGCTAATTAACATGACCCTCCCTCTCCCCATTTTTAAAGACAGGAATATGTGCTCTTCCTCAATTCTCTGGCACCAATCCTTCATGGTTTTTCAAAGCTCAATTCTTCATGATTTTTTTTTAAAAAGAGGCTCTGAGATAACATCCTCAAGGTTCATCAAAACTCTCAGGTATGACTGGTGTGGTTCTGGAGACTTACATTTATTCATGGTAACCAGGTGCTTCTTAACTATCTCTTTGCTTACCTTGAATTGCTATTCTCTAGTTTGTTACTTGTTACACTCAGATCTTTTTGAACAGTTCTCCTTTGGGCAAAAGTCAAAATGTTGTGTTAGCCTTGCCACCTAAATTTCTTTTCTGCTTTAGCCTTTCTAATTATCTTTTTAGAACTATCAGCTACATGTGGAAACATCTCCTTGTTGTCACTTGTCCACCATACAAGTAGCTTTTAGTACAGTCAAAATTAGCTATGCATGGTTTCCTAAGGTGATCCCAATTATCAGAATGATATATGACTGTATTTCCAGTATCTTATTTTTCAAAAATTCCCAATCCTCCTGCACTCCATTTGATATGAAGATTTTGAGAACCTGAGCATTGTGAGACTGGATGTCCATCTTTACCTACTGTAGCTCCTGCATGCCCAACAATTCAAAAGCATGCAGATGCGACTATATAAATATGTACCACTTCAGTCGGAAGGAAACAGTGCTCCATGATGTCATGTTGGCCACATGACTGCAGAAATGTCTTTAGACATCACTAGCTCATGGCCCCAAAATCACAATGAGTGCTGCCCCCTGTAGTCAGCAATCACTAGGGAAGTAAAATCCACAGGAACTCCTTTCCTTCTCCCTAAATATTCTGTGATCTGGTCCAGGAGGACACTAACCAGGTTGTGAAGCATCTATGTTTCTATATTTTCAGTGGAGAAAACAAGCAGAAAGAGCTGGAATGAGTCTGCCTTTGCTACATCTCCATCATCTACTGACTGAGGCTTGAGAATAGACGTGGCAATGTATCATGCATTCCTAATCGGAATAACAATATACTGTATGCAATATTGCCAGATGTCATTTTAAACTCAGTTGAAATATCAAGGAACTTTTGAACCAGGGAGGGAGGGAGGGAAAGAAGGGAGGAGACAGAATATTTGACTATCCCAGACCTGCCAAAAAGAAGGTGGAGGAGGACCAATCCATTCCATATATGTGGTTAATCTAAGACCAGACATAAGACAATGAGGAAGAATACAATGACAATGGTTGTGGAACTTTGTGTAGTTAAATTATTGACTAAAGCATAATAGTGTTATTGATGTTGCTTGTACATTGTAATGTGGATAATAAAAAGGTGGTATATTTCAAAAAGTGTCACCTTTCTTAGACACGCACACACATACACATACACAAACTCACACTGCCCAGAAAGCTTAATTTTACATCCCAAATGAAATGTTGTGTGATCATTGCATTTGGCTTGGACCTCAAGAATTAAGGTGTTTCAAGCCATCCAACACCGTTTTCTTCACCACCTGTTTAGCATATTTGGGGAATCTGTCAGACATTTTCCCCCAAATATGTTCCACTGAATAGTTCAAAACCTGAAGTATTTCAAAATATTTAGAACATCATAAAAATGGCCTCCTGCTATGAAAGCTTGCACTGCATGTGAGCATGGAAAATGTTGGAATGGAATCTGTATTGTAACTGAAAGTTCCAAGCTATATTTTAAGTTTCATCTGGAGAATTTTCATCAGTCAAGACCTTACGTTCACGATGCCTTTGTTACATGGTTTTGCCTCTGCTAAGTTGAGACAACAGGCTGCATTCAGTTATACAATAATTGATACCTTCTTCCACCATAACTTAGCAGAAAGTAGGATCATTTTTTTCTGCAGCTGCGTCATTTTCTAATCTCAGGGCAGTGGCAGGTTTCAAAAATTGTTTGAACCTACTCTGTGGGTGTGGCCTCCTTTGTGGGAGTGGCTTGCCACCCATGTGACCGGATGGGAGTGGCTTGCCGCCCATGTGACCGAATATGAAAATGCCGACGACACTTGTCAGTACCACCTTAAATTACCTCACACAAGCACTGGCATGCATAAGACTATGATGTAAACTTGTTTTTTAAAAGGCATCTTTGGTTTGCGTTAAAACAACTTCAACACACACAGGGACGTGCTGTCATTAGAAGCAGGGGAGGCGTGGCCTCACCAGTCATGAGGAAAAGGAAAGAATTTTAAAGAATTTTTTAAAAATAATTAAAGCCAAGGTAGTTGCTACCAGATTCTAAGTCATAGTGACTTGGAATAGTGCTTAGTGTTAATTATAGGAGGAGGCCAGAGAATTAGGGGCCACATAAGGAATTTTTCGCCTTTTAAGAGTTAACCAAGGGTTAAAAAGCGAAGAATTCCTTATGCAAATGAGGCAGGTGTTCTCTCACCTCCTGTAGAGGGCATTTTAGAGGCTTTTTAGAGTTCTCTGGGAGCAACTAGCTCAGTCTGACTCAGAGCTCTGGCCTTTCATGAGAGCAGAGTTGAAATCCTCTCTGAAACAGCTGGAAAAGGTGCATGTGTGGAGAGGGGGAGGAATTCAAAAAGTTTTATTGAATGCAGAACCCACGTTGCCTTTTCAAACACACACACACACAGCTGGATAAAAGTATATAAGCCCAGTTTCACTGAAAAGGCAACGTGATTCACCTGCAATCAAAGGCTCCGATCGGAAGGCAGCAGGGGAAGGGGGGTATGTCAGAGGAGCTGCTTTCAAGCCTTTGGAAAATATATCCAATCCAACTTCTGTGTTTGTGTTTGTTTGAGAATGAGTGACTGAGAGAGGGATCCAATGTGTGCATGTGTCTGTTTGAGAGAGGGGGGAGGGAGGGAGGGAGAAAGGGAGGGAGGAAGGAGGGGGAGGGAGAAGAAAAAGAATGGGAAAACTTATTTTGCAAGGGGGAAAAATGCTGTCACTTTAAATCAGAACTGAGCATGCCTGGCTGTGGAATTCTGGGAGTTGAAGACCACAAGTCTAAAAAGCTGCCTCACCAGCCATAAAACTCACCGCACGTCACTGAACACACGCAAGGTTCTGATTGCACCACAAACACAGTAGTGATCCTTACAGTAGTGATCCTTTCACAGAGGCACTGAGTTTTATAAATATGAGCATGATAGTGTAGAATAATCATATCCAAGGACCAGTGGTGGGTTTCAAAAAGTTTTGGAACCTCTTCTGTAGGTGTGGCCTGCTTTCCGGGTCCACTGGTGGAACCTCTTCTAACCGGTTCGGTAGATTTGACGAACCGGTTCTACCGAATAGGTGCGAACTGGTAGGAACCCACCTCTGTCTCAGGGGATAGAAATTCTGCCCTATCTGGTCATGTTTACAAAAGTAAGAATCTTTTAACTGGAATGAAAGATCCGAGACACATTATAAAAATGATAATGTGGGAAGGGGGCATGCCAGGTTCAGTTAACTTCTATAGCAAGTATTTTTTTCCTTCGGTGGGACCAGTCTATCAGGGCAACCTACCTGATTATGGGACGGAGTATACTGCTTCCGTTTTCATCTTCATCAACCCCAATCCAGGCCTTTCACAGGCAGTCGTTTTTGCGACAAACTGTTTTTGTGTTAAACATACCAACAAAGAAATAAAGAGAAACTAGCATAGATCTATTTCAATCTACCAAGGTATGGCTGGCTGATGAGAGCTAATAGCTTGAAATAGATCTACACTAGTCTCCCCTTATTTCTTTGTCAGTAAAACATAAATTTAACAAGGATGATTGCATGTAAAGGTCAAAGACTGTTTTGATTATGGAACAAATGTTTTCATTTCTTTTTCCTGGAATTCATAGTAGGTAAACAGTTAGTCAAGGATTAGAAACTTAACAACAGAATAACAGAGATGGAAGGGACCATGGAGGTCTTCTAGTCCAACCCACTGCTGAAGCAGAAGACCCTATGCCAGGGGTGGGTTTCAACCGGTTCGCGGCGGTCCCTGCGATCCGGTTGGTCGCCGAACCCGGAAGTAAGTAACTTCCGGGAACGGCGAAGGCCCCCCCCGCGCCCATGTGCGCCCGCACGCCCATGCCCGCTCCTTACCCGGTTTTGATGAATTCTGCGCTTCCACGCATGCGCAGGACGCATACAGCGCCTGCGCGATCCTCCAGGAGCAGCTGGAGCATCGCACAGACGCTAGTACGCACATGTGCGCCACACGCGTGCGCGAGGATGCCGCGCACATGCGTGCCGCACGCGTGCGTGAGGATGCCGCACACGTGCACAAGGACGCCACCGGCCTCGTTCCAACCGAACCGGTTGGAACGGGGCGAGAAACCCACCCCTGCCCTATGCACATGATGGCAAACCTATGGCACATGTGCCACAGGTGGCACACAGAGCCATATTTTCTGGCATGCAAAACTGAATCAGTTCTGGGGCATATGTACATGGTGGCCAGCTGAATTTTGGCCTTCTGGAGGGTCAGGAAGGCCATTTTCACTCTCCCTAGGCTTCAGGAAAGCCTCCGAAGCCTGGGGAGGGGTTGTGCATGCATGCGAGGGGAGGGTTTCATGTGCGCATGCACAGGTGGGCGTAGAGGAATTGAATTGATGTGGGCACGTGTGTTCGCGCACAATTTTGGCATGCCATTAAAAAAAAAGGTTCGTCACTTCCCTATACCATTTCAGATAAGTAGTTGTCTAATTTCTTCTTAAAACCCTCTAGTGATGGAACTCCCATAATTCTGGAGGCAAATCATTCCATTGATCAATTGTTCTAACTGTCAGGAAACGTATCCTTGGTTCTAAATTGGTTTTTCTTCTTGATTAGTTTTTATCCATTGCTTTTTGCACTGCCTTTAGGAGCTTTAGTGAATAGGTTGCCCCTTTCTTCTTTGTGGCAGTCTCTTAGATTTTGGTACACTGTTGTCACTGCTATTGGAACACTGCAACAGGAAGCTCTATAACAGTGTTTCTCAACCTTGGCAACTTGAAGATGTCTGGACTTCAACTCCCAGAATTCCCCAGCCAGCATTCGCTCTATACGCTTGTGATGCTCTATCCTATTAGCACTGGCATTTTACTTCCTGAGTCATCCAATCCTTATCCCAAAAAGAAGGTGCCCAATTCCCATTTTACATGCTGAATTGAAACTTACTTCAACATTTGTGATGGAATCATATTTTAAAACTTGCCCAAGGCAACAGTTAGTCTAGGACAGAAGTTGGAATCTGGAATCAGGAGTGGGTTGGGTGGGGCATAATTTCAGAGAATGTATGCACTTGGATAGGAAAATAATTACCACTTTATTTTCCACTTACATAAATGTGCCTTTTCATTCAATAATGAACGTAGGTAATAAAATAATTATGGCTTCTAGACTCCAAAAATATTTGCTGACATTTTTTAAAAAATTCTATCTATATCACTGTATTATATCCTTAAAAAGCAACTCCAGTCTTAAACCCTGGAAAGGTCCTGGACAGAGAATCGACACAACAGCTGGCGAGAGAGGAAAGACCATTTTGTTACTGGAAAGATACTGGTTAATAATGCTAGTTCAGTGTTTCTCAACCTTGGCAACTTGAAGATGTCCGAATGCTGGCTGGGGAATTCTGGGAGTTGAAGTCCAGACATCTTCAAGTTGCCAAGGTTGAGAAACACTGTGCTAGTTGATTGAAAAAAGCTAGTTAATTTTTTGATTATTATTAAGTAGAGATTTTAATACCTTATAGACTGTTTTAGATTACCATTTAATGTTTATCCATTAACATAAATTTACTAAGATACTAATAGAGAAATAATAACCTTAGTTAGGATAAATAACCAGGCCATAGAAATGCTAATGTATATTTTGGGTGATTGTCAAGTAGAAATGTTGATATCTCTTAGATTGTCTTATACTTGCGCATGTGTGAGGAAGATGGCTGCTTGAGCTTTTCGCTCGGGTGTGAAGAACAAACAACCTAGCTGATAACCCGAGTTCTGTTGTAATTTGATGCCGGAGGAGTTAAGCCTGGAAAGAAGAACTTGAGAGGAGCAGGGAACGGTGATTATTAACGAGAAGCCTTCCCTGACAGCCCCAGACAGAGCAACTGTTTGGAGCAGCAGTGTGTGGCAGTGAGAGATTACGATCGGCTCTCCCCCCACGGAGGCACGGAGACAATACAGGCAGCTTGCAACCAAAAGAACTGCTGCGCTTTTGTGCTTCGTTCTGAGCCCGGGGAGGTGCTGGGGAAGAAGCATACGAACGGTTGGGGAAGAAGCATACGAACGGCTCCCCCCTCTCTTCCCCTCCATAGAGACTGCGAATGGACTCCCCCCCCCCCACGGAGGCAATACAGGCGACTTGCAGATTAACCAGGTTTGAAAAATACGGAAGGCACCTGGAGTTCCTGAGCTGACTGAGGAGGGGTTGCCTCACTGAGAGACTGCTTTGCTGAAGGGCTGAGAGGGGAACATTGAGAGCACAGAGAGGAAGATGCTGGCTTTATTGGCACTTTAACAAGCACTTTACCATCATTTACTAAGCATTAAGCACTATAACATCACTTAAGTCAGAGTTGGAAGGCTTAAACTTAATGCTCATCTGCGAGACTAAGATGGCTGTTAGACTTTTTCATCCTGAATTCAGGTGCCCCCATAGCCCTTCCAGACGCCCTCCTCCCTCCCTCCTCCCCTCTCTGCAACTCAGCCCTTGTATTAACTTTATCATCATCTTCTTCAGAACCCTGTTTGGGTGGATTTCTCCCTTGGTGGACTTGAAGAGTTTTTTCTACTGCCTGTTATCGACAGTGGGGAGCCTCAGTTTATCTCCCCCATTGGCCATTTGGCCCTTTTCCAGCTGGGCCTCTAAACATCTGGGCGTAGGAGGACTCCCGGTTTCACATTACTTTCTTAGACATTTGGGACTTTTTTTCAGCTTTACTAGAGAGGGGAAACGTTATCCTCCCCCTCTGTATACCATCTAGTACGGACTTTGCGAACCGGCGCAACCTTTCTAATTTTATTTTAAATAGGTATGTTGAGTGCATGGGATTGCATGGGATGATATGAATGATCTCACTTTTATTACTATTACTGTTGTAACTTTGTGTTTTAATTATTTCGTGAGGATTGTTTGAGTGAGAGTTTGGGTATGACTGATTCGGAGGACCTGCCGGGGTATGCGGGGGTCATCGGGGTGGTTGGGGGGACCACAACCACGGGTGAGGGTCGGAGCATTGCGGTCATGACAGGGAGAGGCAGATATGGCGGGGACTTTAGGGCAGGCCATCATCGGGGAAGGAGGGCTCGCTGTGTCATAGAGATCCCTCCTTCCGGCCCTAGGAGTCCCACTCCAAGGTCAGATGGCGCGGGTGTTCAGGACCCTGGTCTCAGGCTGCTGTCGCTAAATGCCAGGTCTGTTGTTCATAAGGCCCCCCTCATCCGGGACTTGATAACTGATGAGGGCGCAGACCTGGCATGTATTACTGAAACATGGCTGGGCCCTGAGGGAGGAGTCCCCCTCGTCGAGATGTGCCCAGCCGGATTTCAGGTGCTACACCAGCCGAGAGCCCAGGGAAGGGGTGGCGGTGTGGCTATTGTAGTCCGGGAGTCTTTAGTACCTCGTAGGATCCCTGCTCCGGAGCTTGTCGGGTGTGAGTCCCTGCTAGTGAAGTTGGACCTCAAGGGTCAAGTGGGTTTGCTGCTTACGTACCTGCCTCCCAACTACGTTGCAGCAGCCCTCCCCTCGCTCCTCGAGTCAGTAGCCGAGCTAGCGGTTGAGTTCCCTAGACTTATAGTTCTGGGGGACTTCAACTTGCCTTCGCTCGGTGAACACTCTGATGGAGCGCAGGAGTTCATGGCTTCCATGACAGCCATGGGCTTGACTCAAGTAATTCGAGGCCCAACTCACTCAGCGGGTCACACGCTTGACCTCGTATTCCTCTCGGAGCAGTGGAGTTACGATCTTGGTCTGAGGGGTAATGAGATCATACCCCTGTCGTGGTCAGACCACTACCTACTGAGGCTAGACTTCCGGAGGCCAAACCCCCACCGTAGGGAGGAGGAACCGACCAGCTGGTTCCGCCCCAAGCGACTGATGGATCCTGTTAGGTTCCAGACGGAGCTTGGGGTTATTCCTGATACCCTCGCCCACAGTTCGGCGGAGACCCTCGTCGCTGCCTGGCACTCGGCAGCTTCGGAGTCTCTAGACCGGATTGCGCCGCTACGGCCCCTCCGGGTCAGCGGCCCCCGGAGGCCTCCTTGGTTTACTGAGGAGCTCCGGGAGGTAAAGCGCCGGAGGAGACGCCTAGAGCACTCGTGGAGGTCCGATAGGTCCGAGTCGAAACGGGCACTTTTGGACTTCCTGGGGGCGTGGCCTGTTGCCGAGGAGGGCTCCACCGAGCTCCTCAGAGACCTGGTCTGTATATCTAAATAAGATCATAGATAGCACCCCTTTTTGGCTAAGAAAGGGGCAGGGAGGATAGCTCCGTAGACTAGGGTCTATTCGTAAGCCACAGCCTTTTTTTTTTTGGGCTGTGGAAGAGATTAGATCCAGCCGAAGCGGAGCTTTTATCTCCGGCCAGTTCTTCTCAGCTGCCTTTTTTTTTTTTGGCAGCCCCAGACAGGCTAGCCCCCCCCAGGACAAAACAAAGTTTTTTCAAGCTAGAATTGATACGGGAGGGTACCACCCCTGTGAGATTTATGCTTTTATTACTATCTTAAATACCAGCTCCATTCGTCTTAAAGACTTCTTTGTTTAAATAGACTTCAAAATGGCGATTTCTCTCCGTGGATGATTACTGGATGTACTTAGCCGGGTTTATCTTCCTGCAGACTGCTCCTTAACAAAATAAACTCTTTTTCTTTGGAAATAGAGGGGAGTGAAGCGCTGCTTACTTGTTTATTTATTATGGCACCCAGATCAAAGAAGCGTCTTGCTACAAATGTATCTAAGGAATTTAAAGAATCTTTTCTGGAAACACAGCCTTTGTCTCCTACGCCCTCTACTGGAGAAGTTTTAACACAGGAATATCTCTTTAAAATGTTTAATGCCTTTAAACAAGAAATTCAGGAATTTGTATTGCAACTTTATGATGATTTAAAATCTAAAGTTAATCAAATGAAGGCGAATACGTTTGCAGCCGTGTCTGCCCTCTCAGATTACTCTGCTGAAATAGAGAACAAATTGGAAAGTCTGGAGAAGGCCAATTTTAATTTGACTACCAATATTCAAATTTTACAAGAAAAAATTAGAAATAACGAAGATCAGCTTATGATGTTAAATTTTAACAGGAAGGCATCTGCAATTAGAGTCAGAGGATTCCGTGAAAAGGAGCAAGAGGATTTGAAACAGACCTTTGCTGAAGCCTTCAGCCATGCGCTGGGAAGCCCGGGACTTAACTTTGATTGGCAGATTCGGAAAATCTATCGCCAGAACTCATTGATAGCGGAACAGCGACAACTCCCGAGGGACATAATTATACATTTTTCCACAAAAGAAGCTAGAAATGCGATTGTGCAAAAGTTTCATAATAACGGTTTTCGAGTTGAAGGCCAGGACCTGATTGTTTTCAAAGATATTCCTTTTCAGATGTTGAAGGCAAGAAGGAATTACACCTTTTTAACTAAGGAGCTTAGGAGTCAACAGATTCGATACAGATGGGAGGCCCCTGCCGGTATTACAGTTACATTTGAGAATCAAAGATTTCGTCTTAACTCTGTTTCGGAGGCTCAAGATTTCTATTGTAGGATTCTGAAGGCGGGTCTTCCTGACGCGCTTGGAAGAGAGGAGAGTCAAGCGGAAGGAGAAAGTAAACGGCTGGTCATGCGGCTGCAAGATGGAGGGGGCAGCCCCTCCTCCCTCAGAGAAGCAGAAGAACGCAGATCGAGAATTTAGATACTTCAAAAGACTTCCTAAAGTTGAGGACTGAATGGGGGTTTGAGACCTCTCTCCGGTAGAAAAAGTGGACTAATTTTTATCAGAAGGGAAAGCTGGGTGAAACTACTTTGAGCTAGATTCTAAAGTAACGTTAGCATAAATTTGATAGTGGTTAAAAGAATGCGGAACGATTTATGTTGTTTAAACTTTGTTAGATGGGACTATTTTAAAATAGAAGGTTAACTGACTCTTGCTGAAAGTATTATTTGAATATGATCCATGCTACTTAACTTTTATTTGAAGGGAAAGTTGGTTGTAATAGTTCTGAGTTACTTTTTAAATAAACGCTAGTATAAATTTGATAGTGGTAAATATCAGACAAGCAAGAGATGAGGGTAAAATGCATGTGGAATGAACTACGTTATTTGTGGTAAATATCAGACAAGCAAGGGAAGAGGGCAAAATCTACGTTGTTTAAAGCTTATTAGAACAGGAAGCCGCCTGGGAAGATAACTGTAAAAAGAATGCAGAATGACTTATGTTGTTTAAACTCTGTTAGAAGGGACTACCTTAAAATAGAAGGTTAACTGACTCTTGCTGAAAGTATTATTGGAATATGTGGAATGATTCATGCTACAATTCACTCTGAGTTATATTTTAAACAAATGCTAGTATAAATTTGATAGTGGTAAATATCAGACAAGTGAGGGATGAAGGTAAAATGAATGTGGAATGAACTAAGTTATTTATTATTTTGAATTACTGTTTGAAAAAGGGGTAAAGAAAGATTATTTACGTTGTTTAAATTTTACTAGAAGGGAAAGTTTGATTACTTGTCTGTAAAGTTATATTTGAATATATGGCATGAACCACGCTGCTTAAATTTTATTGGAAGGGATCATGAGGTTCAGGAAGGGAACGGGAGAGTCTACAGAAGGTTGGGGTAAATAGCAAAGAAGTAAGAGACGAGAATAAAATATAGATAGAATGATTTATACTATTTAAGCATAGATAAAGATGGGGGGCTGAGATCAATACAAGAGTGGTTTCTTTTTTTTCTTTTTTTTCTTTTCTCTTTTCTTTTTTTCCTTTTTTTTTTTCCTTTCTCTGCTTTTCTTTTCTTTTGATATATACTTTTATTTTTTAATTCATATGTATACAAGATATTTTAGACAGAAGGTAGTGCCAGGTGTGGGCCCTGGGAAGTCGGGAGGATTAGGGATGGGGATTGTGGGGGGTGGGGTGGGGGGGTGTTAACATAGTTTTAATAAGAACAAGAATGTATTTATATACGGTGGTTCTTTTTTTTTTTATCATTATTATTATTATTATTTTCCTTGGTTCATTTTACTTTTATCAGATCAAACAACACTCGAATAAAGGCATACACCAAGGAGGGAGGTAGAGGGAAAGAAGAGGGAGGAGTAAGGAAGGAGTAAGGGGAAGGCAAGGAGGGTGTCCGGGGAGTAAGGGGAGAAGGAAGGATTGAGGGGAAAGGGAAGTAGGAGGGGAGTGTTAGAGGGAGAAAGGAAAGTTGGAGGGGGTAGATGGGGTGTATGGAGGATGTAAGGGTGGGGTTGTGAATGATGAGTTGTGTTTTCTCTTTACTTGTTCGTTTTATTCCCTTTTTCTTTGTTTTTCTTTTTTTTCTTTTTTTTTATATAGTAAATACCCTGTATATAAATGATTGCAAATGGAATGTGAAAATTGAATAAAATATTTTATGGAAAAAAAAAAAAAAAAAAGAAACGGGCACTTTTGACAGCATGCACCAAGGAGTATATTCGGACCTTAAGAACAACAAAAAGAACATACATTGCCTCCTTGGTAGCGTCCGCCGAGTCCCGCCCAGCCGCCCTGTTTAGGATAACCCGCTCCCTCCTAAATAGGAGGGAGACGGGGGACTCCTTACAGGGTAAGGCTGAGGAGTATGTCCAGTTCTTGGCGGACAAAGTTGCCCGGTTTCGAGCGGACCTGGACTCCACCCCAGTAGATCCAGCCGAGACACAAGGAGAAAACTTGGCAAACCATCTCTGGGTTGAGTTTCAGGAAGTTGCCTCTGGGGATGTGGACAAGGCTATGCGAGCTGTGAGTGCCTCCACCTGCATACTGGACCCGTGTCCCTCCTGGCTGGTTGCCAACAGCAGTGAGGTGACACGAGGCTGGATCCAGGCGGTTGTTACCGCTTCTCTTCGGGAGGGGTACTTTCCCACCGCGCTTAAGACAGCGGTGGTAAGACCCCTCCTGAAGAAGCCGTCTCTGGATCCAGCTGTTCTTAATAACTATCGTCCAGTCTCCAACCTCCCCTTTGTAGGGAAGGTTGTTGAGAAGGTGGTGGCTCTCCAGCTTCAGCGTACCTTGGAGGAAGCTAACTATCTTGACCCCTTCCAGTCTGGCTTCAGACCCGGTTACAGCACAGAAACCGCTTTGGTCGCATTGACTGATGATCTCTGGAGAGCTAGGGATGGAGGCCATGCTTCCATCCTAGTTCTCCTGGACCTCTCAGCGGCTTTCGATACCATCGACCATGGTATCCTTCTGCGACGACTGCGGGAGATAGGGGTGGGCGGCACTGTCTTGCAGTGGTTCTCCTCCTATCTCTCGGACAGGTCGCAGTCGGTGTTAGTGGGGGGGCAGAGATCGTCCCTGAGGCCCCTAACTTATGGGGTGCCGCAGGGGTCGGTCCTATCCCCCCTACTATTTAACATTTACATGAAACCGCTGGGCGAGATCATCTGAAGGCACGGGATAAAATATCACCAATATGCGGACGATACACAGTTGTATCTGTCCGCCCCGTGCCAACTCAATGAAGCGGTGGACGTGATGAACCGGGGACTGGAAGCCGTTAAAGACTGGATGAGAGCAAACAAGCTGATACTCAACCCAGACAAGACCGAGTGGCTGTTGTGTTTCCCTCCCAAAAATTTGACCACCATACCATCACTCAGGCTGGGGGGACAAAATTTAAACCCCTCAGAAAGGGCCCGCAACTTGGGAGTCCTCCTGGATTCACAGCTAACTTTTGACCACCATCTCTCAGCTGTGACCAGGGGGGCATTTGCCCAGGTTCGCCTGGTGCGCCAGTTGCGGCCCTACCTGAATCGGGAGGCCCTCACAACAGTCACTCGAGCCCTTGTGATCTCTAGGCTGGAATACTGTAATGTGCTCTACATGGGGCTGCCCTTGAAGAGCATCCGAAGACTACAGCTAGTCCAGAATGCGGCCGCGCGAGTGATCGTGGGCGCACCACAGTTCGCCCACATAACACCGATCCTCCGCGAGCTGCACTGGCTACCTGTTGGTCTCCGGGTGCACTTCAAGGTCCTACTCACCACCTATAAAGCGCTCCATGGTAGTGGATCTGGCTATTTGAGAGACCGCCTTCTGCCAATTACCTCCCTGCGTCCCATCAGATCGCATAGAGTTGGCCTCCTCCGTATTCCATCCGCCAGTCAGTGCCGACTGGCGACTACTCGGAGGAGAGCCTTCTCTGTTGCGGCTCCGACACTATGGAACAATCTCCCCGTGGAGATTCGTACCCTCACCACCGTCCAGGCCTTCCGCACAGCCCTCAAGAACTGGCTAACCCGTCAGGCCTGGGGATAATCTTATTTCGCCCCTCCCGAATGCTGAGTGAATGTTGAGTTTTATTGTCTAATTTACTTTGTGCACATTTCTTTTTTCATATTGTCCTACACTCCCCTTCCTTTTTGATTGTAAGCCGCCCTGAGTCCCCTCAGGGAAAAGGGCGGCCTATAAATAAATAAAACAAAACAAACAAAAACAATGTGTTTAATGTTTATTTTCTTAGCACGTAATTAACTAATTTGGGATTGAGGGGAAAGTCCTATAAATTTTATTAATAAATCATTGTTTAAAGACAGCTATAAAGTTATAACATTGTGTGGGCCTGGAGAGGAGAGATGAGATAAACAGTAAATAACCTTTAGTTAACTAAAATAATAACAATGAAATGTTAATGGACAATATTTAATGATACATACAGGTGTGTTACGGGGGGGGGGGGGATGCTTAGATATATTATTTAACCGAATTAATTTTAGATTATGTTATAAAGGTGCAATGTTATTGGAGATCTATTGAAATTGCAAATGAATGCCAGTAGGTGGTTGTGTCTTCTAATATAAATGATTCTAGATAAAAACATGTTTAAACAATGATAACTAAATGAGAATTATGGTACAGGGATAGTAAAATACATAAATTTTCTTTCTTGACTTAAAATGTGCAACCTGATTTGCATGAAGCATATGTAAGGATTGTGGAAGAGACGCATGGAATATATTTGTACCCAATCGATACGCTTTCAACAAGATGTAATGAAAGATGATTTTTCTTTTTTGTTTTTTTGTTTAACTAAAACAATAAAAAAAAAATCTCAAAAAAAGCAACCCCAGATTAAGAGTTTTATTAATATACAAATAAAGAAGCATTATTGTTTATTATTTTTAATATTTATATACATTTACTTTTGTATATCTCCAGACAGCATACATAATGCTCTTGCTTTTCATTTTCTCCAGACAGAAAACCATCGATGGGACCAAGTGAAGAACCAAAGATGGGATTTTCATAAATTTCATCCAAGATCACTTCTGTTGGAGCTCTGATACATTGTTTAGAACTAAGTCCAACTTAACATGGATTTCTTTTGAATTGGGAGGACAATTTATTTATTAATCAAATTTATATAGCTTTCATCTAAAAGTGAAAGCAGTAACTGAAATCTAATTGGTGAATTCCTTCCTTCAAGGGTTTCCAATGAAAGTTAATTACAGGAGGCACACACTCAGTCAAGCTAAAAACCTCCTGACATACTCTAGTTTATCCTACTTTGGAGTTCTTGTCCCTCATATAAGGATTTTTTTTTTCTTTAGAAGAAAAAGAAATATCTTCTTGAGCAAACGCCTATGAACTTCTTGGTAGCCTATGAAATAGCTATGCAGTCACACAGTCTTGCATCTAATGATGGTTTTAATCAGAAACTGTGATTTCAACCAATGAAATAAAAAAAAACCTCTCAAGATGCAAATAGGAGTTGATTGAGAACGGGAGACAACTGGGGAAAATAGGACAGAAAACAATCATGCAGAGAGGGGATTAAGAAAAAAATCCCTAAATAATCATTCTAACTAAATTAGTAGTATATTTTTCTCCTGCTTGAAGACAATTGATCAGTGGTGGGATTAAAAAATTTTTTACTACGGGTTCTGTGATCATGGCTTGGTGGGCGTGGCTTGGTAGGCGTGGCAGGGGAAGGATATGGTAAAGTCTCCATTCCCGCCCCACTCCAGCGGAAGGTTACTGCAAAATCCCCATTCCCTCCTGATCAACTGGGATTTGGGAGGCAGACTATAGATGGGGGTGGGGCCCAGAGGTGGGTTCCTACCAGTTTGCACCTATTTGGTAGAACCGGTTCATCAAATCTACCGAACCGGTTAGAAGAGGTTCCACCAGTGGACCCAGAAAGCAGGCCACACCTACAGAAGAGATTCCAAAAATGTTTGAAACCCACCACTGGTCCTTGTATATGATTATTCTACACTATCATGCTCATATTTATAAAACTCAGTGCCTCTGTGAAAGGTAAGGATGACTACTGAGTTTGTGGTGCAATCAGAACATTGCGTGTGTTGAAGTTGTTTTAATGCAAACCAAAGATGCCTTTTAAAAAACAAGTTTACATCATATTCTTATGCATGCCAGTGCTGTGTGTGAGGTAATTTAAAGTGGTTCTGACAAGTGTCGTCGGCATCTTCATATCCGGTCACATATGTGGCAAGCCACTCCCATCCAGTCACATGGGCGGCAAGCCACTCCCACAAAGGAGGTCACACCCACAGAGTAGGTTCGAACAATTTTTGAAACCCACCACTGGTGGGGCCAGTCAGAGGTGATATTTACCAGTTCTCCGAACTACTCAAAATTTCTGCTACTGGTTCTCCAGAACTGATCAGAACCAGCTGAATACCACCTCTGCAGCCAATCATATATGCACAGTGTTCAGTGTCAGTGACAGGATCTGCACCTATCATATGTCCTGGGTTGTAGATCAGGGGTCCCCAACCCCACAATCTGTGGATCAGCATGATCCACAGCATGCCAGTAACCAGGCCCTGCAAACAAGCAAAGCCCCATTCGGGGGATGCAGGCAGAATGCAGAAGGAAAAAACCTCTCTCGGCGGAACTGTTCCCTGTTACCCAAAAGGAGTGGCTCTGTTGTAGATGATTTGCCTCACTTGTTTTTCACTCTTGCGAAATCCATTCTTCTCTGTTCCCCCTCACCTTAGTGAAAGATGCAAACAGAACTATTTCTGGTGCTATGTCTGTGTGTTTTCCTATTGGATGATGTGCAAGCTGTGTTCCCTACCTCTTGGCTCTGTTTTGAACCTCCACAGCCGGAATGCTGCTTTCCTAGCATGGAACTGTCACTGGGCTTTTACTTATGGGAGACAAACCCTGCCAGCAAAATTAATCTGGCATTGGGTTGAGAGGAACCTTTGCTGGCGTTTCAACAGATTTGCTAATTGCTTTACAATGGATTCTTCCTTGAAAGCATCCCATGGCAGAGAATGGCCGCACAACACCTGCCATTGTTTAACAAAGCATCACATTAATGCACACCAGGAAAAGCACACAGATTCCTGCTGGGGAGAGTGAGGAGATGCTGGAGATTATTTTCCTTGTTTGCTTCTCTGGTGGGTTTTTTTACCTTCTCTTTTTAGAGGGGGCTGCTTGCTATTTCACACTGGAAGCTCTGGCTTGCATCCTCTGCACTTAACTCTTGGCTAACTCGGACTTTGCAATGAATGGATAACAGTACTGTACATAAACTGCAGATTCCCAGGCTTAAGGATACTAAAATATTCAAGAAACTAAGGACTGTGATTATAGTTTCCCCAAGATGAAGTTCTGTCATCACTAATAAGGGAAAAACTACCAGTGTAAGTTTTTACACTTAGTTAAAAAGAACCAGACACATAGGTATAAAATAGGTGGTACTTGGCTCAACAGCAGTAGCTGTGAGAGGGATCTAGGAATCTGACTGAATTACCATTTAAATATGAGGCCGAAGTGTGCTGAAGCTGCCAAAAAAGAAAACCCCGACAATCCAATGCAGTCCTAGCCTGCCTCAACCGAGGGATAGTATCACGATCATGTGAAGTGTTAGTACCACTTTATACTGCATTTGTAAGACCACATTTGGAATACGGCATTCAGTTTTGATCACCACAATGTAAAAAAAGATGTGGAGACTCTAGGAAGAGTGCTGAGAAGAGCAACAAAAATGATTAGGGGACTGGAGGATAAAACATATGAAGAACGGTTGCAGGAACTGTGTATGCCTAGTCTAGAGGTGACGTGATAGTCTTCTAATATTTGAGGGATTGTCACAGAAAAAAGGGGTTGACCCTTGTTCCCCCTGAAGGCAGAACAAGAAGTAATAGATGGAAGCTTATCAAAGAGAGGTTCAAACTAGAACTAAACAGAAATTTCCCGACAGTAAGAACAGTTAATCACTGAAAGAGCCTGCCTCCAAAAGTTGTGGATGATCCACCTCTAGAGGCTTATAAGAAAAGACGAGACAGCCATTTGTCTGGAATGATATAGGTTCTCCTGCTTGAGCAGTAGGTTGGACTAGAATTTTGTTGTTGTTGTTCTGTACAAATATTGTATTCTGTCCTGTTCCCCTCCCCCCTACAGAATATGTGCTGGAATGGGACTTATACAGTCTTGGTCCATCATCCAATCAAATGTCTGTGGGTCTCTCTGAGCTTGGTTGTTTTCGTGCAGACATTTCGTTACTAAACTAGATAACATCATCTGTGCTAGTAGGGAGTGGCGTGCACTCTCATTTTATATACTACTGACTTGCCCTGTCACTGTTGGTGAGAGTGGTTTTAGTGATTCCTTGATTGGGTTATTGTTGGCTGTTAGACCATTTGTCTTGATTTGATAGTTCCCTAATTGGGCAGTGTCTGCCTCTTGATCATTGGTCTAATACCAATACCAAAAGAAAAAAAAAGAAAAAAAACC
The DNA here is from genome assembly GCF_051295495.1 of Thamnophis sirtalis. Classification (NCBI taxonomy): domain Eukaryota; kingdom Metazoa; phylum Chordata; class Lepidosauria; order Squamata; family Natricidae; genus Thamnophis; species Thamnophis sirtalis. Next base: position 71,794,167 of record NW_028261386.1, on the reverse strand, counting down.
CCACCTCCTCCCCGACAATCAGTCCCCTGATGAGCAGAGATTGGCACCACAATTCCCACCAACACTGACAAGACCCCTCACTTCAACTCTGAGCTACAAATAATTATCATCTATTGGAATCAAATGTTTTTTTAAGGTACTACCACCACCACCACCACCACCACCACCACCACCACCATCACCACCACCACTACGACGTTTCCCCCGAAATAAGCACTTAGCCTCATTTTCAGGGAGGTCTTATTATTTTTGAGGTACAGGAGGCAGCGAGTGTGGTCACCTCATGGCTGCTGTTTTGTTGCAATATTTTGGGGAGGGCTTATTTTTAGGGGAGGGCTTATTTTAGCGCATGCGCTCAAAGGCCCAATTGGGCTTATTATCTGGGGAAGTCTTATTTTCAGGGAAACAGGGTACTACTACAGTTGTGTTGGGAACACCAAAGCACTTCCCAGTTGAATGGCTTGAACAATGACACCAGAGATACCCAATTGAGAGGGTCTCCTTCACATTCTTGTTAAATTGTCCACCAAAATAATACCCATTTATCCGCTTGCAGTTGCTTGCTTTTGAACTGCTGGGTCGGCAGGAGCTGGAGCATGTGATGGGAGCTTGTCCTGTAGCAGCAACTAAGTCTCGAATGCGGGCCTGCTGATCATCAGACTAGCAGCCTAACCTCGTGAGCCACCAAGGTTCTAAGGGCCAAAGGGCTATCAAACTATCAAACTAATGACCAGCAGATGGCAGCAAAAAGTTCATCTCCCTTACTTGCCACATAGAAGCCACATTCATATGTGCTATCTAGATAGCACCACTGTACCGAAAATTTGGTGTGTATATGAGAGCTGTGTCAAGCCTCACACAGCTGGGCCAACATGAAGGCAGCAATCATTGCATTGGCTTCACTAAGATGTTGTAACACTAATCTAAGGAAACAATCAGATAAGAGAGGCAGGAACTCCTGGTGGCTTAATGATCAGAGGAAGAAACTTAGGAAGGACTAACCCTAATGGATCAATCAGCTAAAGGTCACTTGTCAGGGAGATAGGCAGCATATAAATTTAATAAATAAATAAATAAATAAAAGTGGAGGCAGGAGGTTTCTGCCTTCAGACTTGCAAAATTCTGCTAATGTGGCTTTATGATGAAGTAGACTTAATTCATCATGTATTTCCTGTCTCGTTCCCTTCAGACACAACAATACAACACTACTTTGTATTTTAGAGCAGAAATGGTGTGTTGACAGTAGTGACTGTTTGTTACTTAGGATTGGCCAGTTTCTCTGTGCAAGCAACTGTTTTAGGATAATCAGGTGACCTAGTTATGTGGAGGGGGGGAATGGCTACAGAATTGGAATTCTGGTCTCCCTTGCAACTAAAATAGCAAAGTTGAGGAGACACAGTGGCCAGTGACCAGGGAGGAAGGGAGGTTGGTCCCATAACAGACCTGTCAGACCACTTGAAGCTGAACAGATTGGCAATCCCCACAGTATAATTTCAATCCTTCTGCTCCAACTCCATGGAACATTTTGTGTTGGGATTACATGGAAAATACCATTTCCACACCAAAATACCTAAATCCATCTTCAAGGTGCTTTAAGGTGCTGGCAATGATAGAGAGATGATACCATGAGGACATATTCTCAGCAAATGGTAACTTGATGTCAAGGCCCACAAAGCTAGGAAGACCAAAGAAACCAACAGAGCACCAATTTTCATGCTAGTCTGCAGTAAATACAGAATCTTGAAAACTTTCATAGCAATTTCTCAGCCTTAATTATAGTGAGATAATTAAGGAGAAGTTGCTTTGAACTTTTTTCTTCTTTCCTAAATTTCACCCACCTGGTCTGAGTTCTCATTTCTGTGATAAACATTCAACTGACTCATCCCAGGCTTTCCCAGAATCTCTCACAATGGGACATCTCCACACTGGGAGGCTGTGACACAGCCGCTGTGTGGATTCACTCTCAAATGTCAGGGGCAAATAGTCACTCTGTGGATCTGAAGCAATAGCTGAGTAACATATACCAAACCACACACTGCACTTTGAATCAGTTGGCAGTGGGGCATAAACACAGTTCAATCTGGGGGAACTATGGAAAGTTCATAGCAAAACAAAAATCAGAAGTATTTTTAGAGTCACTCTGAGTTAGAACTGCTGCCAGATGTATGGTGTGTTACAGAGGTGAGTTGCTGCCAGTTCATCCTGGATTGGGCAAACCGGTAGTGGTGGCAGTGGAAGGCTCCACCCACTAAACCGGGACGCTTCTGTGCATGTGCAAAAGCATCATACAATCGCATGTGCATGCATGAGCAAACTGGTAGTAAAATAAATTGCAATCGACCCAGAGGTGGGTTGCTCCCAGTTTGACCTAGATCAGTCGAACTGGTGGTAGCGGAGGCGGAAGGCTCCACTCACCTGCCTGGCCACCTCTGCACATGCGCAGAAGTGTCGCACGAGAAGGAGAATGAGTGTGCCTGAATTGGTAGTAAAACAGTTTGCAACCCACCACTGATGTGTTAGCCCTTTCTCTTCTGTGAGTAAAGGCTAGATCTCATCAGTACTCATGGTGACCAAAATACCATACCCAGTAGCTGTTTTCAAGAAAGCCAGTAGCTTACTGAGAAGTCAGATATTTGGTATGCACAAATCATTGCCATGGAATCATAGTGACAGAGAAGGAAGGTGATTTGTGGTGTTAGAAAGACCTTTGGATGGCTTAGAGGACCTCTTTTCTTGGAAATTTTATCGTAATGCCTCATCCAACTTCTGCATTACAGAAGCTTGTGTAAGGGTGCTGTCAAGCCAAAAATGCTTTCCAGAGCTTCCACAACACAGAAAGTAGCCAGAGCTTTGTTTTTAAAATTTGTCTGGCACTTGCCAGATGGCTCTGTGTGCTTAACGGATCTTAGGTTAGTCCAGGGGCAGGATTGAAAAATGTTAGCAACCAGTTCTCTGCCCATTTGCTGGGTGGGCGTGGCCCTGGGGGTGTGGCCTAGTCAGGGTGTGTGGGTGAGGTCAGCCAGTCCTTCCAACTACCAATTCAGTGAACCAGGTTAAAATTAACAACCAGTTTTCCCAAACCAGTCCCAACTGATTTAATCCCATCCTTGGGTCAGTCCCTATCTTGCCTATCCCCTGGAAGCACAAAGCAACACAGTCTTCAGCGGTAACTGCCTTATCTTGTGAGATGGATGGTTTTACTAATAAATGCCTAGACAAAGATCATGGTTTATTTACAGCCCAGATGTCTTGATGGGACTTTGGTTTCCTTTAATTTTATGGAGCCTCTACAGTAGAAAAAGTGAACATTGGATCACATTGACGTGGCAGAAAACACATCTTCTTAATTAGAAAATCAGAGAAATCCTCTTTTGTGAGAATGTTCCACATTGCATGGAGGAGGAGACAGAGGAAGGTGAGTGACCTGAAGGGCTCAATTGGTCCTACTGATAGAAGACAATGGGGATGTTACATGTTACGCCCACTTCCGAAAGTGTTAATTTTTCAGGAGCACTAGAAATGACTCAGGAAGCTGAGAGCTGGACGATCATTTGTAAAAGGACACAGGTGCTATGAAATTAATATTGTAAAAGGAAAGAGAAAAAAGGAAAACAGACTTCTAAAAATTAGCAGCTTGTTACAAGGAAATCAATTACTGTTGTCAGATTTGATTTGATTTTTCATTACATTTTATTTCATTTGCTTCTGTCATGTACCATTCCTGGAAGATAACTTTCTGGCTCATGGGGGTGGAATCAACATAGTTTTTTGGATGATTCTGATAGTCCACTTCATCTTATTTGGAATGTACTATAATCTCAACAATATTTCTCCACGTTTTGGAGCAATATCCTGTGCAATATATCAAAGCTCATAGGCTTCACTTATGTGGACTTGGAAATGGCCCATATTGTTCTTTCCATTGACGCTGAAAGGGATTGTTGAATTTCTTTCCTGCGTTACTATCAAAAATATGTATATTGATTGAATGTAAATATTTTCCTCTTGTTAGGCACAGGTTTTACTTAATGCATCCCAGAGCAGGATGGGTTTTGTTTGTAGTACTTGTTCCCACGAGACATCTGTTGAAGCATACATCATTTACAAGGAGAATAAAATGGTCTACCGCATGTGAAAAATGATAAATCATTACATCCTTTCTTATAAATGAGCTATATGCTGAGACAGCGGTAGACCATTTCTGTCTACTTCATCCAATGGGCACTTTCACCTTTTTTGTTTTTGTTTGGCCTGTTTATAAAGACCTCTAAATTGGAGATTTCAGAGATTTCAGGGGTCCCAGAAGGGTTTCAGAGAAACTGTGGGGGAAATGGTCAGGGACTCTTACTGGCATCCCATTGGAATCCATCCGATGACAGACCTGAAATGTTCAATATGTTATTCAGAAGCAAGAAGGAAAATAGAGGGAGGGACTTATCAAGTCATCCCCTTTGTCTTTAGCAGACTGAAGACTTTTAATTTGAGTAAATGGATGCTAAAGCTCCTCTCAAAATTTGGGAAATAGCCTCTGTGTCAATGAAAAAAAATGGCAGCAACTAGAACAGTCTTCCATATGCTGAAGGTCTGGGTTGTAAAAAAAAAATACTGAATTTCCTAATTTTCTAATCTGTCAAGAAGCTCAAAAGTGCTTTCCTATTTACTTAGTAATGAATTGTTTAAATTAATAATGATTTTTATTTTACAGGTAAAATCCACATGCTTGAAGGAAAAATGTGAATGGTTTTCTATGGAGCGTAGCTAAATAATCATGGAGGGCGTGATGTACCATATTTGCTAACTACTCCCTGTTTGGTTTTTACTGTTCATTTCCTGTGGATAGAAAATTAGTTACAATAAAAATTCTTCAACCAGCAATCCCAAATACCATTTAAGGTAATCAGTGAAATGAAAATGTGGAAACGAGTGAGCCTGACATAAATTGCTTTTGACTCACTAAGGAAAATTATCAAGAGCCAAAATAGGCAATTGGTTTTTCATTTTCTTTAATACAGATTTTAGAGAAAATGCTTTAAAAAAACCCACACCTTCCCACTCAGACATTTATTGCTTTGCATTCTTTCATTTGAAAAAAAAAAGTGTGCAGCTTCTCTCTAAGTGCAACTCATCATAGTCATCCCCATCCTTCTTTTCCATCCTTTTAGTTTGCAGCACCTGATACTCTTCTGACCAATTTAGGATCCAATCTGAATCAGAATAGAGCTGGAAGAGACCTTAGAGATCTTCTAATTCAGCCCACTGCTCAAGGAGGAGATCCTATACCATTTCAGACAAGTGACTGTCCAGTCTCTTCTTTAAAACTTCCAGTGATGAAGCACACACAAGTTGTGAAGGCAATCTATCCCACTGGTTGATTGTCCTCACTGTTAGAAAGTTTCTCCTTAATTCCAGGTTACTTCTATCTTTGATCTAGGTAAATCAGAGGTGGTATTCTGCCAGTTTGCCCCAGTTCAGGTGAACCAGTAGTGGCGGTGGTGGGAGGCTCCACCCACCCACCCAGATGCCATCACAGATGCTCTGCGCATGTGCATGCTCCTGGTTCTGAACTGGTAGCAAAGTTAAGAGAAAACCATTACTGAGGTAAATATATATGGAGATTCTCAGTCATCCAGACCATGGTTGTCCCAAAGGTTTTAAAAAGCAACTGGATTTTGTTTTTCCTTAAAGACTGAGTTCTGAGTCAGAATTGAAGAAGCTTCTTTGATGGGAAGTGAAATATCTTCAAGGAAAAACGAAGTCCAGTTTGGGAAATCCAGATAAACATTCTGGATTTTCTCCCCAGCTCAGAAAATGTCTGAACTTTGTCAATATTGTGTTTGGAAAGGTCTCTTGGGTGTGAGGCAAAAATATCTCTCTAAGACTCACAAGAGAGAAGGGAAACTGCTATTATTACCTCAGACATAAAATGTCACGATGGTTTCCTCTTCTTCACCAAATTGTAGGAAAGCATCTACAGAATTGTGACTTCTCCCAACATTAGTACCAGCTGTGGGAAGGAGATAGCTGCCAACACTGCCTTTGAGTACTTATATCCTGAATAGAAATCCTTACTCTCTCTCTAAAAAAAGGGGGTGGAAAATTCCTACATCTTGGAAACTGATGTGATCCATGTCTGGCTTTTTATGAATCTTTTTTCAACTTAGTGGTCTAAGACAGAGTCTTATTTTCTTTTGACCCCCAAAATAAGCACTTGGCCTTATTTTCAGGGAAGTCTTATTATTCTTGAGATGCAGGAGGCAGTGAGCATGGTCACCTCATGGTTGCTGCTGCGTTGCAATATTTTTTGGGGAGGGCTTATTTTCAGGGGAGAGCTTATTTTAGCGCATGTGCTCAAAAGCCCAATTGGGCTTATTATCCAGGGAGGTCTTATTTTTGGGAAAACAGGGTAGGAATTAGTTCACAATCTCTCAGGCTTGAAATGAAACCTTTGGCCTCAAAGAAGGGATCTTCCCAGGGAGCGAGAGGATGTTTGCACACACCTTGAGAAAACGTATGCACTCAGCAGTGATGCAAATCCTTTGAAAGAGTACAAGCATGTTGGAACTCCCATGTCCAAATGATCTATTCCTTTAATTGGGGGAGAGTATGAATTGCTAGGTCAGTGTGTCTCAACCTCAACAGTTTCAAGATGTGTGGAATCACAGAACTGCCCAGCCAGCATGTTGGATTCTACCTATACTAAGCCACACAGGGCAGAATACAGTACTGGGTGCAACTCAGACAGATGTTAGTCATAATAACAGTAATTATGCACATCATATTTGAAGAATTGTATGGGGAGTTGAGACAATGCTAAGTCTCTAATTTTTCCTCTGCCACCCATTTTTATTCTTGTCGTTTTGTTTTCATCCTAAATTAATCCTAAACCACTTGAGCTAACCTTTTACTCATACCTAGGTCCTGTATTTGAGTATCTTTAGTAAGGCATCTTCAGGGGTTGCCAAAAATGATTCCCCCCTCCTTTTTTAATTGTAACTTTCCACTGTATTTGGAAACTCAGTCTTGGGCAAAATGCCTCTCTTGGTAAGGCATGTGATGAAAAGGCACGTGTTGAAAAGAAATATAATTTTATCCTGGTTTTGATTCCACCCCATTTTTTCTGAGTGCTACCACTCATATAAAAATTACACATGTTGTTCTATTTTGCCAAACAGTGACTCTGTCTTATGGAAGAAACAATATCACCTACATTCTCATCTCAGTGGGAAGGTAATGGGGCCAATTACTGAACTACAGAGAGTTTTTTTTAAAAAAACCCTCTCTCTCCTCCTCCATCCCTACCTGCCTCTCTCCCTTTCTCTCTCCTTCTCCCCCTTTTTACTTTTTTTCAAGGAATGTTGCTGTATTCCATCATATGACTTACATTATATGTATGTATGTATGTATGTATGTATGTATGTATGTATGTATGTATGTATGTATGTATGTATGTATAAACATATAAATGTTGTGCTTTCCAGGCCACTGTCTCCCAAATCAGGGGAAACAAATTATTGGGTATAAAAAGAATAACTAGGATTTATTTAACAGGGAGAGGGACAGGGAACAAGCAAAAAAGAAAATAAAAGCTATATTCAAAGAAATAGAAATTGAAGTCTCTAATCAACAAAAGAGGGAGAAAGGTTGGAATTCAATAACTGAGTGACAGAATTCTTTAAAAAAGCTTTCTCTAACTTTATAGGCCTTGCTTGGAAATAGCTGTAGGATTCAGTCACTGAATCTGAGATTATTATGCAACAGCTACTAGACGACAATTGAGGGATGAACAGAAGGTTGCCTTCTCTATTTTCCTTCCCTGTGTTTTTCAGTTTTAATATCTCCTTCCCTCCCTCCATTCTCTGTGTCTTTCTCTCTTTTCCATGGGGGGGGGGAGGTATTAAGTTATTTTCTTCCTCATGTTTTAACTCTTTAAGCTTAATACACACATAGACCCATACATACATGAATACATGCAAGCTTGTGCCCTCTGGAATGAGGTTCCCCACCCACTCAAGATTCAAATAACCCCCACCCTACTAGTGTTTTGAAGGTTCCTGAAGACCTGGCTCTTTGCCCAAGCTTTTGGCAAGCATGTTTGAAGACCCCTTTTCTTCTTTTTCTTTGTTCCCATCTGGGTTTCTTATCTCTGCCAACTTTGTTCCTTTTTGTTTTGTGTTATTTTCTTGTTTTTAAATGTTTAAAAAAATTAAACTGCCCAGAGTCAATGGAGTTTTGGGTGGCATGTAGGTTTAATGAGTTGAATGTAATTGTTTTAGCTGTGTGCTATAATGATTATATCTATGTGCACTTCCTGACTGAAAAAAGCAGGAAAGGAAAATGCAACATGGTATTTTGAAGGGGGAGGGGTTGAGTTCATAAAAAGGGGTGTGGCGACATTCACCCTGAGGTCCTTGATTGTCCACCCCTAAAATAGAATTGTCAGGGTTCCAAGTAACACCCTCCAATAAAAGAAAACTCTGGGCCTTGAGTTTCCTCAAAGTTCCATTTTATTAGCGATGTCATATTGGCATATCTGGGAAAATCCAATTCTGAGAGCTTCCAGGTTTTCCCACCCCGTTGAAAGTTCAAAACCCTGCCCCAACACCCACAAGTCTATCACACGGTCCAATCCTTCATGGCCATGAAGAAAGATTCCTCCCATTCACATCCGTCCAAGTGCAGGGACAAAGCGACCTTGACTTTCTAAGAAAGAATGTTATTATGGCTACACATCACCCGAACTCTGTATAATCCCCCCTCCCATTTTCCCACAGTAGAAAGTGTGGCAGGCCTGAAATCCAAAAAGTAAAAGATGGCTTCCAGGTCTAATAAGTATCAGATTTGGGGCAATGGAAAAGCATTCCTAGTTTTGGGATTTATATCTGAATGAGTGAATCAGCCAGCCAACATTAACTGTAATGAAGAAATTGTGTAGTGTTGAGCTTGATCCGTGGTATTCAAAGTATCATAATGATGTATACATCATCATATTGTTCCAACCAGCTGTCCTGACAGGTGAGCTGTCATTTAAAAAAATCAACAGGATTGGGACTCAATGGAAACCACTAGAACATCCCAGGGATTATTAGACTGAGATTTTTAAAAATACACAAAGAAGACAATGGCAAATCATTTATGTATCATTGCCAGAAAAAGTACACAAACATATCTATGCAATTGTTATCACTGAGCTAGACAAGAGGGTCCTTTTGCCTTTTTTATGAAGAAGTAATCCTTGGGTTCAATTGGAATGCAGTAATAAAGTACAAAATCATGTGACTGTATTGCTTAGTGATGGCAATCCTGGCAGTCACCATTGCTCTCATAACCCCAGGAATGCATGAAACCCCAGGATGCAGGAAGAGGATGGAGTTCCAGGTAAGGAATGGGAAGAGAAGCACAAGAGGCCTTGTATAGATTGGCAGAGGCTGTGGAAGGGCAGGAGGGATCCTTTGGACTAGTGTGCACTACAGAAGATGGGCAGGCAGATGGTGCTATGGAATACAGGTAGTGGGCTCCTTGGGAGGAAAAGTGGTGGAGTGACTTAGTGGGATGACTTGCAACTTTTCCTGCTGGCTTCCCCACTGACTTTGCTTGCAGGAAGACAACATGGAAGGCCGCAAATGGCCCTCACATTACGCGGATTGCTGCAACTTTGTAATTGCAAGCTGGGCAGCCAAGCACCCGAATCATGATCAGGTGACCACAACGATGCTGTGACTGCAAGCAACTTAATGAATTTTCTGATATTGCCTTATCAGGAGTGTGTGTGTTGTGTGTATAGGGGTATAGATCAAGATGGCAGCTGCAACCACACTTTTAAAGTATCACCCACCTTTTGTGTGTGTGTGTGTTGTAAAGGAAAGGAAAGGAAAGGAAAGGAAAGGAATGGAATAGAATAGAATAGAATAGAATAGAATAGAATAGAATAGAATAGAATTCAATTCTTTATTGGTCAAGTGTAATTTGTGTGTCCAAATTCCATGTGTGTCTGACCTTGGGAACAATCTGACAATCTGACCTTGGGAACAGGAAAGAAATAAGGGAGCTTTAAGGGGGGATTTAGAGGAAAGATTACTCACTCTTGGAAGAAAAATACATGTAAGAATGAAACTCAAAAGAATTTCACTTTGATTTTGTTTAACATAAGAATAAGGTGGGGCAGAGAGAAATTTGGACAGACTTTCAAGATTGTGTTATTCTACCATACTACAATAAAGAGTATTTCTGCAACCCTCTGTTGCATCTGTTTCTGGGCTAAGACTACTTTGAAGTTCTGGCAGTTGTGTGGAAAAGGAGCAGGGCTTCTATTTCCTGGTTGCAGGCACCATCTTGACTTTTTTGACACATTGCTCTGCAGATGCCCCTGGCTGACGTGCATTCTTACATCAATCGCTGTTCATCACATAATTGTTCCTATGACTAGGCTGTGAGGCATATTTATTATTACTGCGTTTCATGTATCAGAAATGTGAAAACTCTGCTATAAATTTCCTAAGGAAGAAAACATTTATACCATTGCCAAATATATCTCCTATCTGCCAGCAAGCTAGGAAGAAACCTTTAATGAGAGGAATTTTAATGGGAAAATGTTTCTTCTTAAGTTTCCATTTTCAAATGTCAGAAGACTCCGATGTTTCCATATATTTCTGAATTCAGCCCTAGACAAACAATTGGCTCCCAACAGTACCATTTAAATACCAATTTAAGCACATCTGTTAGGCAAAGTAGAGGAGTCTTTATGGAAATCAGAATTTTATCTGAAAAAATGGACCTTTTAATTCCTTAGATTTTCATCAAGTTGTGATCAGCTAGATCAGGAATATTTTTGACACTCTAACCTAAACTTGATTCCATATACTAGAGTCAAGAAATGATTTCTGGTGAAGAATACAACACATTTGGCAAGAATTTTGCATTTTTGGCAAGAAACTGGAGTAGTTTCTCTAAAATGTTCAGAGAATTGCCTCTTTGGATAGTATGGAGCTACAACAACAGAAAACAGTACACATACACACACATTCAGCTGGGCCATTTAAGCTTGTGACAATGGGAATTTTGTACTATTTAGGGTTACTTCCATTACTGGATATTTCTTTTAATAGGCTCAGAAGATTAGAAGATCTTCCGAAAGACTTCCAGGAGATACTTGGGTATGATGGGGGAAGAATAATGTTGGTGGTGTACAAGTAGAACAGTGTGATATACACTTATTTTTATGTTTGTGATAACATCTGCTGGTTGTTTTAAACAGTCTGTTTAAGATTCCACACTTTCTTAAGTGCCTTGGCAGAAATATTGTGTGCAGATGTATTAATAATAATAAAACAATGTCCAAAAGAATGAGCTAGGCAAGAGCAAACTTTAATTGAAATGTGAGTTTGTAGCAGGGAGACAGATTTTATGTAGTAAATAGAAAACAATGCTAAAAAAATATTTATGAGCTGTCATGCATTCAAAGCTATAATATAAAAATCAGAACAGGCTATTGGGAAGTCTAGCCCGAGGAAGGAATATATTTTTATATTTTCTTTTTAAAAACAATTTGTTGTGAATCATTTTGTACATTGCTTATCATGCTATCGTTTTTCATAATAAATATGATAGAACATGGCACCCAGAGCACAAACTTTCCCAGCCATGAAATTTCATGTTCCAGCAGAAAGTGACAATGAAATCATTATACATATTATTTACTGGTGTACTGTATATAGACTAAAAGAAAGCAATAATGACTTTGCTGTGTTTCATTAATTCACAGGGTTTAACACAGAGATTTCTTGTAATGGCTCTGAACAGCAGATCAGATTACCTCTTAAAAAAACAATTCTGAAGTCTTATTGGACTCATTTTTTTTAAAGATCCCATTACTTGTCCCAGCTTCTGCCAACCTAGCAGTTTGAAAGTATGTAAAAATTCAAGTAGAAAAATAGGGACCACCTTTGGTGGGAAGGAAACAGCGTTCTGTGCGCCTTTGGTGTTTAGTCATGCCGGCCACATGACCACACAGACATCTTCGGATAGCGCTGGTTCTTCAGCTTTGAAACAGAGATGAGCACCACCCCCTAGAGTTGGGAATGACTAGTACATATGTGTGAAGGGAACCTTTACGTTACTGATTCATAGAAGTGTCATTTAAAAATTCCCAATAAACCGACAGAGATACACAATAGAATACACAAATGATATGAGCTTATTACATAACTGCTTTGAATAGTAAGGTACTATTTTTAAAAAGCTGTGGGTTTTCCTCACTGACTCACTTGCCGTTTTGTAGGTCTCAGCAAAGCATTCAAAAGAAGTGCTTGACAAGCAAATGGCTTTTCTTTGAGGGATTGAAGCCGAGAAGCAAAAATGACCTTGAGAAGGATGCACAGCTGCTCTAGCCAATTTTCTTGGCTTTTTGCACATGTGAACACACACCCAGCAAATAGAATTCATCAACAGTGGCCACCAGAGAGGCCAAAAGGCTGTGCATACATAGGGATAACTGGGGACAGCATTCCAACCATTTGCAGAAAACCTCCAGGAGCACAACTTATTTCAAGCTTCAAGGAGAGCTGCTTCATTCATGCTAACATGCTTTGAAAAGTACCTCCTTTGGACAGCTCTACATGGCTTTTCTGTTTCAGTCACAGGGTTAAAATACTACACAAACGTATAAGAAATTATACAAATATAATTTGAATTTGTCTAAGGATATTTACCCATGCAGTATGTATTAGTACAATTATCCTTTTCACATTTTCTACTACTTTCTTCTGTGGATACCTTATGATACTATTACATTGTTGTTTGTTTGTACAGTGAGAGTTTATGCACAGGAGACAAATTCCTTGTGTGTCCACTTACACCCTAGAATCCTTTTCTTTATAAACAACTGTGGTGTGGTCAAGAAATTGATTCTAGGCTACCATTTCTATTTGTTCTTCCAAGAAGAGTTGGATCCAAGCTCAAGCTTAGAGAATAAACTCTGCTTGACCAGAAAAAAAGTGATTCTTATCAAGGACAGATGAACACACACACCCTGCAAATCAAGTGGACCACCATATATCATTCAGTTCATATAAAATCAGCTTCCATTTAATAGCTATCATATAGGCTAATGCTTTTGATTTCTAAATTTGTTGGAGGGAAATGAAGTCAAATGTATGCCTGATATGAGGAATATTTCTTGGTATTTAATTATATCCATATTAAAAGAAAGACAAAGATGACCAACAATGCATATGTCACTGTGTTGCAAGTAGGAAGGCACAGGTTAAAGCTCTGATATCTTTAAATAAAGATATCTCAAAAACATGTTGAGAAAAACACTAGTTAAGAGCCTGAAGGTTTGGAGCTGTTTAAAGTAGGCAACACTGAGCAGAAATGGAGATTTGAGAAAGTTTATATCGTATAACAATTCCCCTTCACCTTCTGTTTTAAGACTACCACAGCAGCTGAAATTTTGAGATGACCAATTGTGGCTCAGAAGAATAAGATGATCAATTATTATCATATGCCATTAAGGAATCAAAAGGAATAAATAGCCATATGCTGATGCAAGCTTTCCACACACACAAAAAAACGCAGCCTGAAACTCAAGTGGAAAGATCCCAGAAAAATGAGTAGATTCTTGCCAAGTCTGCTTAGAAACCCAAAATATATTTATTGAGGTAATGCAAGATTTCTGATCAGGAACATGATGTTTCATCCAGACTCAGAAGGAAGGAAGTGTTGACTACCTGTACCATCCAATCCATAACTGTGAATTATTGCACACATGTGTCATTCTCTGAATTGAGCAACCATGACTGATTCATTAGATTTTTTGTGTTACTGGCTATTTTAATGAATATTTTAGGAACATTTTTTGAAAAAATTAAGATTTTCTTTTCTTCTCTTTCCCTCAGGGAAATCAGCAACAGATCACAAAAAGCAATACTCAAAAGCAGTGTTGTTTTTTCCCCCTTCATTCATTATAATGAACAATTATTTTATATTATGTATTGGTTAAAATATCCACACAAATATATGACACATGAACTAATTATTTCTTCAACTTACTTATATTTGATTCAACATTTTCCACTGACTCTGCCATTGGCTTAAACTAAACTCAGTTTAAATTAAATTCAGTAAACACCTAATGTAAAACTGTCCATTATACCACCATCCAACATTGCATCTATTTTAACAATATTGCCATGATTTGTTTATACTGAAGTTGCTGAATGATTTACTAATCCACCAGGCAGAACATCTTGAGTGGGAATCTGTTGTTTTCTCCTTTAGCAGAAAAAAACTAGAGTAGCATTAGAAAAATACAATTATTCCTTTAGATCAGGGGTCACTAACCCCAAGTCTGACTGCACTGAGTTGCACCTGCCAGAAACCGGGCCACACAAATAAGCAAAGCCCCATCCACAGGATGCAGATAGGATTTGAAACCACACACTCTCAAGTCCATGGCAAAACCTCTCTCCATGGAACCAGTTCCTGGTGCCGAAAAGTTTGGGGGCTGCTCAGAGGCGGGGTTTTGCCTGTTTGATCAGATGAACCAGTAGTAGCGGTGGTGGGAGGTTCCGTCTACCCCCCCGGATGCTTCTGTGCATGTGCAGAAGCGGCGTGGGCAGGAGCATGCCCAAACCAGTAGTAAGAAAATTGGCAAACCATCACTGGGGTCTCTGCTTTAGATGATCTATTCCCTTTGATCACTGAAGACATCTTTCTTTCCTGGCAAAACCAAAAATCAAACAAATCTGAAAAGACTAACTCTTCATTCCGTGTGTGCCAGGCACACTTTGTTGTATGAAACAGAGCTCAATGAAGTCATATTTTAAAAAGTATCTATCAATTATTGAAGAAATTATATTAAAACAGAGTTATCAAATCTGGACAGAAACAAACACTCCATTGGCTCTCCCCTGGTGCTTTGCTGGAATTTTGCAGCCCAGATCTTATATTCCTAATTGTGATAACTGCCGTGCAGTAATGTAATTGTAGCACAGATTATATTGAACTCCATATTAGTTCCTTACAGATCAAGTATTTTTAATACTTATGCGTCTGTTTTTTAGCTTTCTGTCTCCTGCAATATGCATTATCATCAACAACAATATCTTTCATAGGTTTATAATTAGTTAGGCAACCCAATGTCCAGATGTTTTTGCTCTTCAACTCTTCAAGTATCAGCTCCTAGCCAACACAGTTGTGGATGTTGTAGTCTAAACTTTTTGAGGCTGATAAATTATTGTGATTTATTATTCGAATATAATATAGATTAAAAACAATTCCACCATGGTTACTGGTGGGAACTAATTTAGAACTTCACTGCATCAGATACATGGTGGATCCTGAGTAGGTTGAAAAATAATTAGGATACAATCTGGCTGCTGTTTGTGCTTCTGTAGTGGAATAGATCCATGATGGGGATGGAAGTGGATTACACTAACTTTCTAAATTATGTGAAATAATACACAGGTCTCTTCCCTCATTCACATGGTAATGACTTTTTCATGAAATGGAAAACTGGAAAACATATATATATGTGTGTGTGTGTGTGTGTGTGTGTGTGTGTGTGTGTGTGTGTGTGTGTTATGTATGTATTTGGGTAGATATACACTTTCTCTTGAGAGCAGGCAACAGAATTTCATTTTTAATGTGGGCCAGTGTGCTCACAGGAAAAAAAAAGATAATAAAGTTATATCAGTTCATCTTATCTAATCTTATGTGTAATGAGAAAAATGGTATTGACAATGACAAGGCAAGCTCAGTTGGTGTGGTGTGACTCCTGCCTGACAAATTTCAGTATTGATTGATTACATGGCAACAAGCCATGTTGACTGCGACCACATAGATAGATTTTCTTCATAGTGATCTGCCCTTAATCAGATTCTTCAGATTCTCCAACGGTGCACTCATCACTATTCTAAATGAATATCTTACCTTGCTGCTTGTCACCTTTTCTTCGTTTTCCTTTTATCTTTCCCAGCATTAGAGCTTTCTCCAGAGAGCCGGGTCTTTGCCTAATGTATCCAAAGCAGTATAATCTCAGCCTGGTCATTTGTACCTTGAGAAATCAACTTGGAGTTGATTTATTGATGAGCCATTTGTTTGTTTTCTAGGTTGGAACACAAAAGTTCGTTCAGTGCTATTCCCCTCTTGCTTCAGTGAGTAGGTAAATGGTTAAATATTGCTTTCCTTTCCTGGTACTCCCTATAATAAAATGAGCAAATGCTTAAATATTTCTCTTTCAAAGGTTATTTGAGGATTCAAACGTATATACTGAAAGACTCATTGATCTCACAATCTGCAGGCTTCTGCATGTCTGTTCTGGGAAGATGTTTTGATGATTGTGAAGATCAATTCAAGCTTCTAGAATCCACTTATAATGTGATTATTCTATACAGAGCTTGTTTTTACTTGGTAAACAGTCACAATAACCATGTAAAACATATATATATGTTATATATTGTTGAGAGACCAATGCTTTTAACTCAAGGATAAAGCAGCAGAAAACATTTAGAGGAAAAAATCCTCCCTCAGCATTTTGACCACAATTTGAATGTCAAATTGAAATTCATAATGACCTTTCAAATATTATGGCTTATGATATACCCTTTTCAAGGATAAGATGTTTTGTCTAGTTATACTTTTTATCATAAATCACAGTTGTTTGCAGTCCAGCAAGTAGCAAAAGATATATAAGCTCTAATCTTCAAAACAGCTTAAAAACAAATGTTATTAAATATGCAAAACCAGATGGGAAGTTTCATTCTTGATTATGCTCAAGGCCTATAGTGCTGAAGCACAGGTCTGAGGCCTATGGCCTCAGGACACAGGGGATTTAGGATAACTAGGCACGGCCAGCTCCCCATGGCCAAATTGCCATAGCCAACTTGCTGTGGGACAACTGGCTGCAGAAGAGTTACATTAATATGAAAGAAATGATGGAATAGAATCATTAAGCAAAGGATGTAAAAGGAGAGACAAAATGAAATGTGAATGACAAAAATTAGAATGATTTTTAAAATTATTTTAAATACTTAAATTGATTTTTTGATATATATTTTTTCCTGCAGCAAGTTGTCCTATGGTGAATTGGCCATGGAGAGTTCGCCATGCCAAGTTGGTCCATTTCAAATCAGTTGGTTTTTCTGATCTCCACTTCTGCTTTGCCTTTGTTTAGAAGCAAAGTAGTTGTTGAACCAATGGCAGGCAAAGCCCCTCTGGCTCTCTTAATCCACTGTGACATAAGGTCAACTCAGTTATAGGTCATAGAAAGAAAGAAGAACATATGCTAATTTCTTAAAGGCTATCTGTTTAAGCCAGGCTTTATCATTTTTGTCTATGGCTGGAACTGACAGTGATTTTTCGTGTCAGCTATAACCTAATTCCAATTAATGCCAGTTTGCAGTAAGATGTTCATATCTGTAGGAGCAAAGGAGTTGAATCTAAACTTTCCCAATGTAACAGATGGCCTCCAGGTCTGACACCTAAATAATGGATCTGAGGTAGTTTCGTATTGCATATAAAACTGGGACACCCTTTTTCTGATTGTCTGATGGGTTCACCGACAAATGCGCGCTCGACAAAAGTGTGCCGCCGAAACCGCGGGGGAGAAAACCACAAGTTCAAAATTGCGCCGACGAATGAGCGCAGAAGTGCGCCAACAACAGCATGCCGACAGAAGCGCGCTCTAAACCTAACCCAAAACCTAACCCTAAACCTAACTCTAAACCTAACCCTGAACCTAACCCTAACCCTAACCCTAACCCTAACCCTAAACCTAAACCTAAACCTAAACCTAAACCTAAACCTAAACCTAAACCTAAACCTTACCCTTACCTTAACCCTTACCTTAACCGTAATCGGACTTCTGTCAGCGCTCTTTTGTTGGCGTGCCTTTGTGGGTGCGCTGTCAACGTCATGGTTTTATCGCCACGGTTTGGTCGGCGCGCTGTTGTCGCCCACGCATTTGTTGGGTCACGTGTCTGATGTATTGTTGATTGCATTTCTGTATTCTTTTCAATGGAAATGGCCATTCCATCTCCCCGAAATTACAATACAGATAGTTGACATGTTTGGATAATGGAAGAGAAGCCAGATTAGATTGTCATCCTCTTTCCACTCCTTCTCTTCCATTCGTGCCTTTTCATTGGTGCCTAGAGCTTGTACACAAGCTTTCTGGAAAATAAAGGTCCCAGATTTTGAGGATACTATCTCTAAATATGAGGTAGACTTTTACATAATCTCCAAGGTCGGCATGCAATTGGGGACAGTGTCAGCACCTTCTTCTAAATGATCACTGCCCCAGGATTTATAACATCTGTGTCAAGCTTTTACTCCTTTCTGCATCTGGATCACTGAAATGCTTAAGAAAGCTTTACAGGTGGTAGGATTTGTGTAACACAGCAGAAGTTGGAAATGCTTGTGGAACTTCTGCATTGGAGCCTATGGATCGTCTACAGTGTTACGTACATGTCCTTGGCAACAGAAGTAAAACTCTCTCAAGAAATACTAAACTTTAAACATATGTTTTCATAATTATTCACCATTTCTATAGGAAGGAATAAGTTCTAAATCAAGACGTTTTTATCTTGGAATGCTTTATAGCTACCTATGTTCATTTCCTTTAAGTCTTGCCACTGGTTTTTGAAGATAAAATTCATTTCAAAACCCTGCAAGCCACATTAGAAAGTGATACATCATAGATTGGTTCACCTCACAGCTGTTCAAGACTTTTTCTTTCCTTTGCTGCCCTTGTCTGCTTCCAGCTCTATTTTTCCAGCTGTAAATATCCCTCTTACTCCTTCTCTCTAGATGTATGCCATTTATGATAACATTATATGTCTTGGGGTGTTTTCAATGGAACAACTTCTTTGCTACCAACCAAAAGTTGTTCTGGTACTATTCTGCTGTTCTTCCTTAACAGATTTTATGGTAATAAATATGATGGAAGAAGCAGAAGGTAAGCTTGGGAAGATACAGATGAAAGATATCAATCTCTGAGCTGCTGTAAAAGTGTTGAAAATAAGGCCGAAGCATTACATAATGGAAGATTTTTCGGGATGTATTTTTCATCAGATGTAGGAAGCCTCTTTCCAGATGTTACTTCAACCAGACCAAATCTCTGGAGCAACATATTTAGATTTCTTTATGCCTCTAGTTGATCTGGCAGCTTACACCAAAAATAACAACAGCAACAAGGTCAAAATAAATCACACTGCTGGAATAGTTTCCTATAGCGATGGTCACTTAAGAATCGGTATATGTTGCTTCAAATCAAGATTGATGGATTGATTGATTGATTGGGTGCCATCAAGTCACTGTGGACTCTTGGATTTTCTTCATGGCAATCTGTCCCCAACCTGTTCCTTCAGAGCTTCCAACTTCTTATGTATTTTCATGTTAATTGAGTCCATCCACCTTGCTGCTGGTTGCCCTCTCCCTCTTTTTCCTTCTAGCAGGTAAAATAGCCTATTTTATTTATTTATTTTATGTAGTTTATTTTCATTTGAGAAGACAACATACAGGAAGATACACATATTTTTTTTCCACTGGAGTAGAGGAAGATATGCATATCATAAACTCTGCTCAATTTCTTGGAACTGAAATTTCTATATCGGACCTTAACACTTTCTTTTGGATCAAGAAGAGTTTCCTTTAATTACATTGCACTGTGTGTATATTTTACAGTGGGTAGGCCTAGACCATTAAGAATGGAAAATTCTGTCAATTACATTTCACTAAATTCTTCATCTTGCCAACCAGAAGCAGTATTCAGGTAGTTGCGGTATTTATGAATTCTCAGAAAAAATGAA
This sequence comes from Thamnophis sirtalis, assembly GCF_051295495.1. NCBI lineage: Eukaryota > Metazoa > Chordata > Lepidosauria > Squamata > Natricidae > Thamnophis > Thamnophis sirtalis. Next base: position 71,774,362 of record NW_028261386.1, on the reverse strand, counting down.
TGTGACACTTTAAATAGTATATTCGGTATGAAGGTTTTCTATTAGGCTCAACTTTCAGGAAATTTTCCCTTAAGGAAATGGATTTTTTTTGTAAAGTTCTCTTTGAAAAAAAACTAAGAAGGAACATGAACTTAGAACAAACACATTTAGCTTGCAAAGCTTAACTCCATCAGGCACCACTTCTTCTTCTCAATTCGATGTCAGTTCTATGTATCTAAATGCTCAAAAAAGTTAGTGATAGGAAAATATGGGGAAGAAAGGGGGATCCTACCGTACCAAAGCCTTGAAAATGTACTGATTGGCAGGATCCTAAATGCTATGGATCTGCATTTATTCAAATTGTGCAATTGAATGATATGAAATCCTGAGGGTGGTTAGTGAAGTGACGGAACTTTATTAATGGGCAATATTTTAATTTTAATCTCACTTTTGTTGTTAGTTATGTTTTAATCTTTGTTTTTTATTTATACTTTTATTCCACTTTTTATGTGTTTATTGTAAACCACCCAGATTGACTTAGGTAAGATGGGGGGAGGGGAGTGTTGCCATTTTTTTTCCTTCTGCCAGTTTTCATTCAGTTTGATGAATGAGAATTCACTTTTGAGACTTCTTTCAAAGGGGATGAGAATTTGGTGATATTCTATGAGTAGAATTCTTATATGTATTTCTATGTGCACATATGTTTATTTATTTATTTGTATTTATTCATTCATTTAATTTTTATACTGCCTGACTTCCAATGACTACATAGGTAAATAATCATATAAAATACATATCACAGATATGTATATACTCTGTGTGTGTGTGTGTGTGTGTGTGTGTATGTATGTACACACACACATGTATATGTATGTGTGTATACCTGTGTTTGTGTGTCTGTGCGTGTGCATTTCAATAAGTACATATTCTTCTTTGCATTTAGTGATGAGGTAGTTATGGAATGTATATGGATGTACAACAGGGATGTCTGAGGTGGCGCAGTGGGTAGAGTGCAGTACTGCAGGCCACTTCAGCTGACTGCTATCTGCAGTTCAGCAGTTCAAATCTCACCGGCTCAGGGTTGACTCAGCCTTCCATCTTTCCGAGGTGGGTAAAATGAAGACCCAGATTGTGGGGGCGATATGCTGACTCTGTAAACCGCTTAGAGAGGGCTGAAATGAAGTGGTATATAAGTCTAACTGCTATTGCTATTGCTATGTCCAACTCAATTTCATTGAAGGCCACATCAGGGCTGTGTTTGACCTTGGGGGGCCAGGATGGGCATGGCCAGGGCATACACGGACAACTTGATGTTGCTCATGTTGGAGGCGCCTGTGGTGGCCTGAGCACTCTGCCAGCGAAAATGGGCTCCCAAGATCCATTTCCCGCTGCAACCGCCTCCTGCAACCCTCTGCCAGTGAAAACGGAGCTTGGAAGGGCCTGAGCTCCATTTCTGCTGGCAGAGACACTGCAGGCCGGGCCTTCGCTGTTTCCAGGGCAGCCCCACCAGATATAAACACCCCATGGGCCATATCTGACCCATGGGCCTTGGGTTTTAAACTCCTGATGCACAACATATAATCTCACACTTTAGAATTGTGTATGTGATGGTCTTCAATTGTGTGTGCTTTAGATATTTCAGTTTAAAAAAAGAGATCAATAGGCACTCCCATGGACTTTTAGATGTGAGGAAATTCTAACAGTCAAGAAGGTCTAATAGCAAATATAACTACAGCAGCAGACCCCTCCTCTAGCAGAAGATTTAAAAAAAATACCTCTTAGAGAAACTATAAGGGGATCTATCTGACCTGGCTTATTTTATTTTAATTAGGACGGATATAGGCATCCTTTTAGACACCGTGCTTGAACTTCTGTTAACACATAACTGGAATATTTTCATATATCATTGTCTTAATAGTGGCTATAAAATTCTGGGACATGTATTGCAACACTAACATACTTTTCTTTCTATACTACTTCAGTGTCAGTAGGAACACCTAATCCTCTGTGATTTGATGGTGTCTTGAAATGCGGGCTGTACTTCTTCCAGAAATGAAAGTATAGAAAGAAATTGTCCTTGAAAGAATCAGGAAATCTGGATTTCCATTATCTTTTCTCTTATGGTATCCAAGATATTTTTGGATGCTCATTTAAAAATCAAATCAAATCCTGGAAACTTTACTACCATTTCATGCTAAAAATATACTATTCATCTAGAGTTAGCAGATACAATATTGAAGATTCATAGCTTCAATGCTAGCCAGTAAAAACTCATTTCATTGTACTGTTTTATTTCACAGCTACCTAAATAAAATAAAATGCAATACGTGATGGAGCCAATTTGGTGTAGTGGTTAAGGCACCAGACTAGAAAAGAGGTCTTGAGTCCCATTTTCTAGCTCCTTTTCAGAGTTGAGACTTGATTCATCAGCTTTCTGTTTCACTATCAGCTACATCAAATACCAACATTGTCCTGCAAGCTGAGAGCTATCTAATATCAAGTAATAACCAATTGAAATAGTTTCACCTAAGATCCTGTCAGAAGGTTCACTGCCACTTAGACAAAGGATATGAAAGAAAAGGAGAAGAAGAAAAAAGGAATGATGCAGAAAACTGAGAAACCTGCCAGAAAAACTCAAGAAAAGAAATTGCCATAATACTATTACTATGTCATCAGAAAGTATATGAAATCTGGAGAGTCCCTTGAAGGATCACACTGTTGTGTTTATGCCAATTATTTCAGAAAATGTCTGGGTGAGAATGCAGCCATGTAAGTTTCCCGATACTTCTCAGTAGCTTTTGATATTATGAATTATAGAATAATATCAGATGATCTCAAAGACCAATCTTCCAGATCATTTCATGAGATTGGCCTATGAGAACATTGATTTGAAACTTCTCTAGCATGTTGATAATTCCAGGACAAACTTGGCAACTTGAAGAGGTGTGGACTTCAATTCCCCAGCCAATAAATCAATAATACTGAACTTATTCTTCATCATGTTCTTGTAGATTGGCTTGTCTGTTTGGAAATTCAAATTTAAGACCTCATAATATAAGAAAAGTAAGACCCACAAGTAGATGCAGAGTTGATTTCCTTTTTAAACACATTATGGCTGTACTTGTCTGGATTTGAAAATTAAGCAGGATAGAGTGGTTAATATTTAGTAGTTACTTAGTTAGTTAGTCATGTTTATGTAGTATATATTGGAGATGGTGACCTTTTGAGAGCTGTATGCAATGAAAGTTCATTTTAATGTATGCCACTTAGTGTACAATAAAGTTATTCTGTCTAATATTTAGTTGGGAAGATGCCTATGCAGATTCTCAATCATCCAGGTCATGATTGTCCCAAAGGTGCTTTTCCAAAAAGCAACTGGACTTTCTTGGGTTTCTCCTTGAAACATGGTGCTTTGTATCCAAGAAGCTTCTTCAATTCTGATTGGAAAATTACCTAGGGATACCAGTAGTATAGACTAAACTGAGAAATTTAAAAAAAAAACAAAAAAAACAATGGCAAACAAGTTCCATACTGTTCACTAGTGTTGCCAGGAAAATGACATATGTATGTCCATGTAATTCTATAGAACTGAGTTAACTTATGGTATGTTCATTTTTTAGCTTCTGAATGTTTCTACTAGTCAGATAAAATAGAAGGTCTGTTGAGGAGAAGGTGATGGTCTAATTTAGGCTGGGACCCTGCTGTCTCTTCCTAGAAACTAAAGCTCAGTCCAAAATTCTACAAGGTAACCTACTGATGAAAGCTGCAGAATCCATAAGTAATGTGTTAGACACAGGAGGATAATTTTAAATACCAAAGGAAAGGCTGCCAAAACCTGAGAAGAAATCTGGCCTAAGAAGAATACAGATGAACAACTACAGGACTGCAGTCCAGGCATTTGTAATAGTCTCTGGCTTATTTTCTTAGCAGATAGTTCCAGGAAACCTGGAAATAGAAGTCCAAAAAAAGATGGGCTTGAGGACTAGAAGAGTGCTACTTCCCTTGCCTGGATTTCATGGCACAGAATACTAACCAAGAATGTAAAAAGATCTTATTCTTCTCGCCATAATAGCAAAACAAATTCAAATCCAAGTTGGCGATCAATTCTACAATATGTAACTGATCAAATTTGTGTATAAGATGCTGTCATAAAACTAGAGTATGGTAGGAATAATGGTTCATATTGTATTAAATGAGTATACCATGAATTCCTTTAAATACAAGAAACTGGAAACTGTAGATTATAATTTAACTATGTCTTCCTATTCTCATTAAAAGAACTCTTGGTACTTTTATTTGTTTTCTTCTCTCCAAAATGTTCTGAACGTGGAATTAATTTCAATTCAGGTGTAATTCAAAAAAATATTTCTATTCCAATCTCTCAACATACACTTTTACTTTTAATCTGTTGCTTTGGAATCACAACATTTTACTTAAAATCTAGAATCCATGCACACCAGGAATTTTTAGATCCAGCACTTTACTTTAAAAAATAAATAAATTAAATGATGCATAACAAATGAAACATTTCGTGAGAGAGAACAGTTTAGTCTTATGCTGATTTATGTTCCAGCAAATTTATATCACTTATTTTCCTACGTCTATACATGACACCATCAAGTTAATATTAACTTTAAAAATTATTTCCTATCATGATACTCTAACGTTCCTAATGGTATTTTGGCAGCTCAATATTGGCAGAGACCAATGATCTTACTGAAGAGAGGGGAGAGGGGGAGGGAGGAAAGGAGAGAGATAGATTATAGCATTTTCCTATTCTTTTTGTTTTTTGTCATTCAAATTTGGGCATAGGAGTCCAAACCTCATACAATGTATTCTAGTGTTGGAGCATTGCAATAGCCTAATGCTTTGATCCTCCTTTAGATGCCATAGAATCATTGCCTTATTTTGTTAGTTTACTGGCAGAACATTTGGGCTGGCATAAAAATATTGGGGAAGATGAAATTATACTCTCCAGAATACCAGATGGTTCTTCGTGTAGAATACAACTGTTCAAAATGCAGTAATGAGAAATTAATGTATTATCATATTTTAAAAAGTGTTGCACATACCAAAACTCAGCTCTAGAGAGAAAATAATAATTGACCCTCCCCATATTCAGCTACTGTCAGCAGACATTAAAAAGGGCCATCATTACTTTTAACATACATAAACCACACAAACACAATGTTACTAACAGAAATCTGAGTTCTTAAGTTTTGCTCCTAATAATCTTAAAGCGTCCACCTGTTTCAGCTTAGTTGAATAATAGACTAGACTAGACTAAGCTAGAAGGAACAGGAACAGGAACAAGAACAAGAACAAAAACAGAGCAGAACAGAACAGAACAGAACAGAACAGAACAGAACAGAACAGAACAGAATAGAATAGAATAGAATTCTTTATTGGCCAAGTGTGATTGAATGCACAAGGAATTTCTTTTTGGTGCATATGCTCTCAGTGTACATAAAATAAAAGATACATATATGCGAACTTACCTGAGAAGTTTTAATATTTTCCTGAGAGTAGGTTTTAATACTCTTTTTGCCATCGAAAGTCAATTTCATTTTCAGTTAAAACACAGTTGCACGTTATCACTAAGAAATAATAATAATTGTTATTATTGCAAATGAAGGTGGAACTTGGGATACTGATAAAAGAAGGGTATATAGCTCTCAGTTGTTTCCACCACGATATTGAATACAGAAGTGAAGAGATGGAAAACAATGGCAAAACAAAACAAAATGATTATTTATCTTCTTTAAAGTGAACAGTACAAGTCCACCATGCCTCAAAGTCTGTCCAAGAAGTGCTATTTTTATGAGTGGCATTGCTGATTAAACAGTTAAGAGATGAATCCTATATTATTAATATTATTGCTCTTAGGTTTCTGGATCTTCTATGACACTAGCTATCTGGGAATATACAGAAAGTTCCACAGCTCCATCAGTGGACACAAATATCACCCAAAGAATTCCAAAGGAATCATATTGCTGTTTTGTAAGAAAGTTTTGTCATCCATTCTATGGAGAGAGGAGGAATATAAAGATCCTTCATAAATGTTCTGTTTTAGTATTATACTTCCATGGCTTTTAATTGTTAGGTGATACATTCAGTCTTTCCAGCACATTCTCTGCACAGCCAAAGTTATTGCCACAATATGCTTAACTATTCTATGTGCAGTTTGTGCTTAACAAAGACCAGCCTTTCCTCTTTTAAAAGTCATTGTCATGTCTTCTCTTTATTAGCTCAGAAAAATGTACTTTGTATGAAAAATAATTAGATTTGAAATCAAAGAAAAAGGAGAAGGGTGTCATTGTTTTCATACTTCATATCTTATAGTAATGTGGAACAACATTTCTTGTTGCGTGCTACATTAGAAAGTTTGCTTTTAATGGCATTCAGCACCTCTTTGATGCTGTGAGTGGAAGAGGAGTTTGAAATCACAAATCAGAAGGTGATAGAAATGTTGGATTTGCAGGGAAACCAGTAGCAGTTTCTTTAGAAATAGCCAAATTATATATGCTATAGCACTAATAATAATAATTAATAATAATAACAATGACAACAACTACTGCTACTACTACTATGCTATGGTTTTCCCAGTTGTACTGTATGGCTGTGAAAGTTGAACCATAAGAAAGGCTGAGCGCCAAAGAATTGAGGCCTTTGAACTATGGTGCTGGAGAAGACTCCTGTGAGTCCCTTGGACTGCAAGATGATCAAACTGGTCAGTCCTAGAGGAGATCAACCCTGATTTCTCTTTAGAAGGCCAGATCCTGAAGATGAAACTCAAATACTTTGGCCACCTAATGAAAAGGAAGGACTCACTGGAATAGAGCCTAATGGAATGATTGAGAGCAAAAGAAGAGGGGGACAACAGAGAATGAGGTAGCTGGATGGAGTCACCAAAGCAGTAGGTGTGAGCTTAAATGGACTCCAGAGGATAGTAGAGGACAGGAAGGCCTGGAGGAACATTGTCCATGGGGTTGTGATGGGTCAGACACAATTTCACAACTAACAACAACAACAAATAGCACAATATATAAAACAAAGCATGGCTATCTAGAGAATTCTGGGAATTGAAGTCTACCTCTCTTAAACTTCCTAAGGTTGAGAAACACTGCTATGGAATATAACTCCACAATTGTTAAAAACCACTGTCCATTATTTTACATATGTGCTTACATAAAAGTGTATATAAATTTATGCGTGTGAAAGTATGTGTAGACACAACTCCTGTTCTTATACTTTCAGCTAAAAATATCTAGCAATTCCCACATGACCTTGGAAGAAGCTGCACAGATTCCTCTCTGCTCTTCCAGCCAAGAGAATAAAAGCAAAGAAAGCCCATCCTCGCTTGAACTCATCTAGAAAAGTCACATCAGTTGTTGTAATGAAATGGGAAGTGCAATCAACCAGATCATGGCCAAGAGCTTGGGCTTGATGGGCATTGGAGACTCCAGCTTTTTAATATCAACCAAGACAATGACACAGAGCCAATAATAAGAGGTCAGGAGTGGTAAGATAGACAATGTAGGAAAACTTTTTTTTTTTTGCTTGAGAAGAAGAAAAGTTCTTGTACAGTAGTGAACAGCTTCTTCTCTGAGGCCCAAACCCAAATAGTGCATTTTTATCTTGCTGAAACTATCACAAGCAGATGTAGAAGTATATTCCACTACTTACATAGGATCATAATGAATAAGGATTCCTCAAGCTGAAATTAAAGGGGCCCAGGCATATTTTATTTTACTACTTTTATGACAACAATCATTCTACAGTGAAGTCCATGGGGTTGCCTTCCTTTTTTTCAGTAGAAAGATTCCATGCCTCCCAGGCAGCAATTCAATAGATTTGGCTCTATGCCAGGAAAACTTTGCCTACTGAGTTTATGGTTTTCTGTAGACCTTTAAGGCATGAGTGTCCTGCCAAGCAAAGGATAGGAAAAGGTTGGTGCTGTAATTGCATGTACAAGTTGATCTTATAGCTTTAGGAGGAGGATCAGTGATTTGACTAATTTTCAAAATAATACCAGAAGCTTGCTTATTTTCTTGCTCACTCACTCAAAATCATGAGTCCTGTGCCAGTTTTTTTTAGTCTGAAGCAAAATAAAATTTAGAAAAGAAGCAGACTGGCTCACAATTCTTTGAAAATGAGGGAGGGTAGCCACTTTATAATGGAAAGGTTGGCATGACTTCACTGACTACCCAAAAGATGGCAAGGCTCTAAATTTAAAAAAAAACACCGCCTGCCAATTTGCACTCTGTTCAAATAAGGTAAAAACATTGGGTTGGCCTCATAGGTTTAAAATATACTCAGACCCACAGCCGCACACGCACTCATTCAGAAACCCTTCACTTATAAGACTATGAATTGCAAGTTTACTTTGTTGTGTTTTGAAGCAGAAGTGGATTGGGGTGGGAAAACCTTAGAATTTATAATTTAATGTGACATCTGATCTCACTTCTCTTGATTCTCAGTTTTCGCCTTTTCCAAAACAAAGGAAATAAGGGATATAATGGTTTCACACAGCCATGGCTGCCTTCTGACTTTTAGAAAAATTCCTCCCTCCACCCACCATTGTTTATGGTACATGATAGCTTTGTTTAGCTACCAAACTAGAGTCTAGAAGAAGTTCATGGCAAAACACATTAGGGTTGGGTGATGTTTATTGGCCTCTGAGGCTACACTGCTGGAATGCTCTACTAGAAGCAAGCATTTCATTTCTGTAAGGCACTACAAAAACTATATCTGAAGACCTCATGTGATATAGAGAAAGTAGGTTGCATCTTTTTGCTCTGCCTGTATGCTGGAGCATCGGGCCCATACCTGGCATCGCCAGCAAAGGGCTAGGCTGCGACAAGTAGGAGGGCCACTACGGTGGGTCTTGAAATCTAGGGCGCAGGGCCATGTGTGTGCTTATGGGCATATGTGTGTGCTTATGGGCATATATACATACAATAATACAATACATTCGCAGAGTTGGAAGGGACCTTAGAGGTCTTCTAGTTCAACCTCCTGCCTAGGCAGGAAACCCTATACTATTTCAGACAGATGGCTATCCAACATCTTCTTAAAGACTTGCAGTGTGGGGGCATTCACAACTTCTGGAGGCAAGCTGTTCCACTGATTAATTGTTCTAACAGTCAGGAAATTTCTCCTCAGTTCTAAGTTGCTTCTCTCCTTGATTAGTTTCCACCCATTGCTTCTTGATCTACTCTCAGGAGCCTTGGAGAATAGTTTGACTCCCTCTTCTTTGTGGTAACCCCTGAGATATTGGAACACTGCTATCATGTCTCCCCTAGTCCTTCTTTCTCTTAAACTAGACATACCCAGTTCCTGCAATGGGTTCTTCATATGTTTTAGTCTCCAGTCCCCTAATCATCTTTGTTGCTCTTCTCTGCACTCTTTCTAGAGTCTCCACATCTTTTCTACATCATGGCGACCAGAACTGAATGCAGTATTCCAAGTGCGGCCTTACCAAGGCATTATAAAGTGGTATTAACACTTCACGTGATCTTGATTCTTTCCCTCTATTTATGCAGCCTAGAACTATGTTTGCTTTTTTGGCAGCTGCTGCACACTGCTGGCTCGTATTTAAATGTTTTTCCACTAGGATTCCAAGATCCCTTTCACAGTTATTGAGCAAGGTACCACCTATACTGTACCTGTGCATTTCGTTTTTGTTGCCTAAATGTAGAACCTTACTCTTTTCACATCTTCTTGCTCCTGTCTGTATTAAATTTCCAAGGTGGCAAACTGAACTAGGCATAAGTTAACCATAGTGGCTCCAATTTCAATGCAGTTAGAGCAAAGTGCAGAACCACTCTCAAATTGGTAAATGTTGAGAGCTGCTTACAGCCTTCCATTCAGAAAATTCTCTATTTATCCAGCCTCTGCTTATTATTATTTTTAAAAACCTGTTAGAAGTTCATAAAAGGACACATCCTCTTATCCCCTCTGCCTCTTTGATGAGGAACTTTGTCAAAGGATTTTTGAAAATCCAAGCATACTTTGTGAAACAACGTCAGCTCCATCCAAGGTGTTGCTGACTCACCAAAACTCTAGAGGGACAGAGTGAGTAAGGGTGGGGTCTTTTGAGTTCTCTGACTATCAATATTGCTTCACATTAGTGCCATGTATGCCAAACCATGTGAATTCCACTGGAAAAAAAAATTGGAAGATCACACCAATACGTCAAATAAGGACAGCAGTTTAAATAAGGTATGGCTTATTTTTGAAACTATGAAACAATCAGGTATATGAACAATTAGCTCTGGATTCAATGTGTTCTGCTTAGCTGATCCAACAGGCTGTTTTTCTCTTTGCACAGAACTATTTTTCTTGTTTTTCTCTCTCCTATTTTCTCATCCCAGGGATATTAGTATTGTACTTTTCTCTAAAGCTTTTTAATCTGTTTTCTTGCACAGGTCTGAGCATAGGGCAACTTGTAAAAAGGCTATATAATACATTCTCAAACAGTACATCAAACATATCACCTATTTTAAAACCCAGACCAAAATGCTGTTTTTCCCAAGCTAGTAGTATCTTTCCATAGTCACCAATCAATTGAAGCTAAATATCAACAACTTCAGATATTAATATAATACCGCTCTAATGGCAAAAAGTGAAGAGGAACAAAAGAACCTCTTGATGTGGGTGAAGAAGGGGAATGCAAAAGTTGGCGTGAAACTCACCATTAAGAAAACTAAGATCATGGCACCCGGCCCTCTCAATTTCTGGCAAATACATGGAGAAGAAATGGAGATAGTGACAGATTTTATTTTCCTGGGGTCCAAGATCACCATAGCCAAGAAATTAAAAGACGCTTGCTTCTGGGGAGGAAAGCTATGGCAAATCTAGACAGCATACTAAAAAGCAGAGACCTCACCCTGCCAACAAAAGTGTGTATAGTCAAGGTGATGGTTTTCCCAGTTGCAATGTATGGCTGTGAAATTGGACCATAAGAAAGGCTGAGCGCCAAAGAATTGAGGCCTTTGAACTATGATGCTGGAGAAGACTCACTCCCGTGAGTCCCTTGGACTGCCATGTGATCAAATCGGTCAGTCCTAGAGGAGATCAACCCTGACTGCTCTTTAGAAGGCCAGGAAGGTGACCACAGAGAATGAGGTGGCTGGATGGAGTCATCAAAGCAGGAGGCGTGAGCTTCAATGGACTCCAGAGGATGGTAGAGGACAAGAAGACCTGAAGGAATATTGTCCATGGGATTGTGATGGGTCAGACATGACTTCACAACTAACAACCACCACAGTATTGATAAACACCAGTGATGGTTATTTGCGTGCCAATGATTAAAAGTCACTGGATTAGTTTTCAGAACTATTTCAATAAATAGCTTGCCAGGTGCATTTCCCTCCATATGGGTCTCAAAGAGAGGTAATGTGTAACAGCTGACTCATGTCTAAAGGTGTTTGCCATTTGTCAGTTGTTCAGCTTGCTAGATACAACTGGACCAGAGTGTGGGATGCTTATGTAGAAGAGCATCACATTTGATTCAACCAATCAATCACTTTTTAACCCTTTAACACACCTTGGAATGAGGGCTTCCCATAAGATGGGGTTTTATTTGGGAACAGAATTGCACCTTTATCTAAGTTCCTTTCCTATTTTGGAATGTGTGTGTGTTGGGGGTGTAGAATAAGAAGGCAAAAATGAGAACAGCCTCTGAATTTCTTAGGCTGACCAATGTGAGTCCAGATTCCAGAATTCTCAAGTTATTTTTCCTCTTTCAGAAGAAGTTTCTCAGCTGCTGCTGCTGCTGCTGCTGTCTTCCCTCAGCCAGGCAGACAAGTTTTTCAGTTCTTTCCTTAGTAGAGCTGTGGAGGAGGAGCTTGGGGTCCCTGGGTACAAAGGGTGATTTTTACTAGCGCTGTTTGAAAATGCTATAGTTCAATAGACGATGCTGGATATACAATTTCTTCTGCATTCAATCCATGGAGACATTCGCTCTCTCCAAAGCTGGGAATGGGAGTGCAATGCTGTTGCCATTGATCCTGTTTTCCATCCCCTCCCGAAAATTTCTTAAAGGCAAAGGCAGCGTGTTAGAAAGTACAGAGGCATTTGTTCTGCCAGCAGAGCTGCTACTATCCCTGAGGGTGGAAGAGCGAGGGAGTGGGGGGGGGGGAGTCCAATTCGTCTATGAGCTAAGTGATAAGATTCCCATGGTAGAGATTTTGTCTGGCCTTTAGTTTCCTCTCTGTCTTGCTGACACAGTGATCTCACAGGAAAAATATAAAGCAGTTTTCAATTCATCCTCCCCTCCCTTTCTCTTTCTTCAACTCAACTGCTGAAATCAGCAGAGCTATTCAACATTAAAGGGACTGTTTCCAGTTTTCCTGCTACAGAACAATGATGAATTTTAAATATAAAGTATGTCTTATGGAATTCACACACATACATGTGGATAGCTACGGATGTGTATATAAGTGTGTTTGTGTTTGTGTGCATAAACACAGATGAACCAGGGGTGGGTTCCGGCTGCTGCTACTGCTGGTTCACTCGGAGACGTGCTGCGCGCATGCGCACACATGCTTGATGCTCGCTATGCACGCAGGCGCAGTACTAAAAAATGCTTCTGCGCATGTGCAGAAGCAAAAAACAAAATGGTGGTGCCTACAGCACCGCTGAGAGAACCAGTTCAGGGGCATGGCAGGCTGAGTTACTACCTACTCAGCCAAACTGGGCTGAACTAGTAGAAACTCACCTCTGACATGCACACACACATGCTTCAGAAATTGTTTATTCTGATACACAAAAATTCAAATCTGACACCAGTTTTATCTTATAATAACCTCACCTTCATTCAGGATACTTGGTGGATGAGGAAATTTTATCTTTGCCAAATATTTCCGTCATGTTTAAATTCATTCTTTCTTCCCATAGCACTAAAAGATATTCTTTCAATTACAGTATTGTATCCTCTAGAAAGGAATCTATCTAAATCTGCTAATTTAAATGCAATACTAGAAGTGAGGGAAAACAAATTGGTTAGCAAAATCCACTTCTATTATACATAAGTAACATGTTCTGTCTGCAAAGAGAAGACTTTTCTCTGTTCTGCAGAACACTTACAGCTACTTCATAGCATCACTCAGCCATTGCTGAAGTGACACAAAGTCTATCTGTATTACTTTTGGGTTGGATCAATGGCTCTAGAACAGGAGTGCCAAAGTTGATTTTATTAAGGACCGCATCAGGGCTGTGTTTGACCGGGGGGTGGGGGGGAGTGGGCATGGTCGGGGTGGGTATGGCCAGCTCGATGTCCTGCAGCCTGCATGCAGCCCTCCCGGGCTCCATTTTCGGCTGCTACAACCTCCTACAGCCTTCTGCCAGCGAAAATGGTTTTCCATTTTTGCTGGCAGAGACACTGCAGGCCAGACTTTGTCTTCTTCCAGGGTGGCCCCATGGGCCAGATCTAAGCACCTCATGAGCGAGATCCACCCCGCAGGCCTTGCATTTGACATGCCTGCTCTAGAATAACCTACAAATCACCTATCATTGCCACAATTATGAAAGCAAATGTAATACTTGTTCCCTTACAAATTATAATGGACTGTTAAGTGGAACATTTCATCTGCTCTGAGGAAAATAGCTTGACCAATCGAATGCCTTCTTGTAAGGTCTCATTCTAATTCCAAGGTAACTGAGAATCTGGAATATAGCAAACTAGAATAGTGGTGGTACAAAACATGGAAGTAGGGAAACAAGAAATGGGGCAGGGGGAGTAATGCCTTTGGGGAATAGTTGGACCACTTGGGGAAAGACTGAGGTTTCCAATTCACCCACTATAATACAAACATATTATCTTATTTTTGTATAGGACTAGAATATATATTTCATACCTTTCAAGGTAGGCCTAAAATCCAAGAGTTAATTACTTAATCATGTACTACGTTTTATGTGTATTTTTCTTCCTTGGTAAACTTTGTTGCATGAAAGTTACTAAGTTTGAATCTCATTTTTTATAGCTACTGAGCCTTGGAAAGACTAAAAAGGATTCTGGGTAACCAAAATCAGTGGATAAAAAAGAATGACTTAAGAATAATTTCTTTTAGGTTGAAAAACCACTTCCTCAAGCTATAAGGGGAGAAACCATTTGATTAATTTAAGAGTCTGGCTTTTAGAGCATATTTATTCTGATTACTTCATGCTGTTGGGAAATAAAATAATAAAACATGAAAATAAATCTCTAGGAAACTATATGTTACTGTATATAGTAGAGTATGAAACTGATTATGTATTAGTAAATGTATACAACATCTTATTATTGTATATAGAGATTTTGCAGCCTGATAGTCTCCACAGCCAAGAAAACCACCAGGAAAAGAAAGAATGGGGTATGAAATTATATATTTGTTAGTTATGTCAACAATGACCTACTGAAAGACATTACATTCAACATGGCTGGATCCTCAAAGATTTTTCTAAAGCCCCAAATCATCTCTTCAGAGGTAGGGAATGAGTCACAAACTTTATTTTAAAGATCATTGGGTAATTCTAAATTCCTATCATACAAAGGTATCTCATTGTCTTGGTGGAGTCTTAATGTGACCTGAAGCCCCATATCTAAGGTAGCTTCCCATTCTCAGCATAAAATGAAGGGCTCTGTGTATATTCTTAGATTTATTTTTGTAAATCCATTTTCCATTTTCTTTCCTCCATCCCCAGCTTCTCATCTAACAAGTCTTTCTCTCTATAAGCATAGTCAGTAAGCAGGCTGCCACCAACCAGGATTTGGGTTGGGAAGGCATTTTTGGGTTCAAGTGACTTGAAAAGAAACTATTATTACCAGTTTACTCACAGTTTTTCAATATTCTCAGACAAACACCATTTCATGCTAGTCACCTAATTTCCTAGTGTGTGTGTGTGTGTGTGTGTGTGTGTGTGTGTGTGTGTGTGTGTGTGAGAGAGAGAGAGAGAGAGAGAGTACCTCTCCCTCCCTCCCCTCTCTCTCTGTCTCTCTCTGTCTCTGTCTCTCTGTCTCTCTGTCTCTCTCTCTGTCTCTCTCTCTCTGTCTCTCTGTCTCTGTCTCTGTCTCTCTCTCTCTCTCTCTCTCTCTCTCTCTCTCTGTGTGTGTATGTGTGTGTGTAAAAGGAAAGCAAATTTAGCATTCTTCCATGACTGATTAATTGAATATGATCTAAAGCAAAAAACCTATAATGCTTGTTATTCAAGTTATGTTCTTATTTCAGGTTATTTGAAAAGAGCATTCAAAGTAACTGAAAAATTATGGAAATTGATAATCAAGACATCTAAGAAGGCACTATCCTGAGATAGTATCTATTGGGTAGTGTATTCTGCAACTTTGGCCACTGAATTATATACTATAGTAGATGGTTGATTCATTTTGGGGGACTTCTTAATTTTTAAAATTGCACTGGGTACAATCTTTGTGTAAAACTAATTACTGTGCAATTGGCCAGTCACTGAGGGAAAGCAATGAAGAGATGCACCACTGTTATTCTCTGCAATCATATATTAGAACCATAAGAACTTATGTCCATTCTCTTTGAAATTTTATGTCTTATGAAAATTTATGTGCTGGGTATGACTTAAATTAGTTGTTAAGACTATTGTTTACTTGAACTATAGCTAGAAGCAATTTAAGACAAATAGAAGACCATTTAACCAGTGAGCATCTAGATTGCAGTGGTCCTAACTTAACCTCTTTCAAAAACATGAAAGTTTAACAATTCAAAGACTAGCTGATCAGAGCCCATAGCAATTAGTATAATATGAATATTGACATGATTTTCATGCCATCTTCCCACAATCCAAACGTGTTGGGATTTCAATTCACAGAATACTGGGAATTTCTGCCTCAAGGACATCGCCCAAGAAATACTGTTTTCTATGGCTATCTACTCTTTCCTTCTGCCCCACTTATATTAATGGCCAACTTAAGAGGCAGGTGGTATATAAAATAACCAAATTCATTTCGATACAGTAATATAATCCATGTCCAAGACATAATATACTGCCATCTAGTGAAAAGTGTGAGAGAGAGATATTTGAACAGAATTTCTCAGTAGGGAAGAAAAATCTTTCTGTGCAAATAAGACCCAACTTAATCTAAAGTATACAAGATTCAAAGCCATGAATCAGATCAAATTTGTGAGGACAGAAAGTTTGAGCTGAAAATAAAGTGGCTTAGTTAAAGCTGCTTCTAGATTCACATTTTTAAAAATCGTCTTCAACCTTTAAAGTCATGCATCAAAAACACCTACAACTGCTTCCAATTTTGACGGAATACAATGAAAATACCATGAATGGTAAACTTTTTACAGAACATTAACTACCTAGTTTTAGCTGGATACCTCCAAGGATTTGACTGCAATACATTTTTGAAAGGTTTCCTCTTCTTGCACCTCTTTAAGGCAAAGATAGCAGGGATGAGGAAAGGATAAAACAACAACCTTCAAATTGTCCAGTGTTGCCAAGTTAACACACAAAGTCTCCTGCTCCAACTTCACAACATTCAAGAACACTTGAAAAAGTAAGGTTTGTTTTTTTTCATGCGCTCTTCTGTTATGTCAACCTGATGTGACATTGAAGAATGATAGTTGATTTGCTCTTCGATAGGTCTTTCATTGTCTCTGATCGCTGGCAAATTTAATTTTTCCTATAATGCCCCCCTCATTGGTAGTGTATGTTCCAGGCTAGAGAAAAAGCACGTTGGCAAATTTGATCTCTTTTTGACAGGCCTAGGAAGAATAAACATCTTGACTTGTCTTCATAGAATGAGGTAACTTTGTGGCCTCTAATCCAGGGGTGGGCTTCAAAAATTTTAGCAAGGGGTTCTCTGCCTGATTGCTGGGTGTTTGTGGCTTAGTCGGCCTCTTGCATCATGGCAGGGGGGGGTGTTTTTGCCCTCCCCGGGCCCCAGAGGTTTTCCTTGAGTCTCAGAAGGTGAAAATGGCCTCCCCGGGCTCTCTGAATTGGCTGTTTTTCACCTTCCCCAAGCCTCTGTGTGTGCCCTGCAGTTACCTGCATCTAAAATGGGACTCCTGGGAGGGGCAGTGTGGGCGGGGCCAACCAGGAGTGGAATTTGGGGGTTCTCCGAACTGCACAGAATCTTATCTAGAGGTTCTCCTGAACCCCTGCAAACCCCCAATAGCCCACCCCTGCCTAATCATTGAGGTTTGTGGAGCAACAAGAGGATTGGCAAAACCTATTGGCAAGATGGGTCTAGCCATGCCATGTAGCAAGTAGAAAAGCTGGAGGAGACCTCAAAATTCTCTGAACAATCTTTCAGTTGTTGATGTCATTGTCCCTAGAAGTAATCAACCACTGCCAGCATATTCTTCTGAAAAAAAAAGTCAGAACTGTCTAACAGACTTTTAACAAGACTGATTTATTTTCTCCATATTTATGCTTTTGCATTCCTCAATGATTCTGTCGAGGCAAACGTTTTTTTCCCATGAGTGTTTGCTTTCTTGAACTTGACGGACAGTAAAAAAAATCTTTAACAATTGATGTGATTCCATCTCCTTTCCTCCCTCCCTGTCTTGAGAAAGTCACTAGCTGAGCTGGCAAGACAAAACTTACAGATCATTGACGATGAACTTTGCACACAATCATTTTCCAGTGTACAAAAATAGCTTCCATGGTCTTTCCAGAAGGCCCATCTCTACTAGTCCTGTTCCTAAAAAAATGATAGAACACTCTTCAGAGGAAACTGCTATCTTCTCAAATGTAAGGAAATAAATTTATTTATTTCTATGTTAAGGACATGAGCCAACACAAGCAGGAATAAAGAAAAAAACTATTTGGATGGATAGTGCATAAATAAAAAAGGAAAAGGAAGTGCTTGGGGCATTTTCATGAATAAATTTATTTCCTTACATTTGAGAAGATACTGTATTTTTATTCCTCACTTCATAGCAGTTGATGGGTGTCTATATAAGTCTGTTTTAAAGACAGACTATTAGGGGTGCTATAATTGTATAAATATGGAAATCTGCAGACTTTGAATTCTTTTTCAGATTATCAAATCAACTCCAGTTCTTAAATTGAGCTTTGTAATACATTCAGGATGGAGAATCAGACACAACTATAGACTCTCATGGAAATAAGAAATTCAAAATTTTCAACACTCCATTGGAAGACAACAAGAGAAAGGTAAACTGCAATTAAAACTGGGGAACAAACTGGAGTATAAGAATAAAGGAATGATCTTCAAAACAAAAAGCAGTATGGGAGATGACTTACTGTAGATAATTATTTACCTTTAACATTTACCTCAACTGAACTAATTCTAACAGATGAAAAAGGAATGTTCCTTCTGTCCCATCTGCCCCTCTGTAATTCTGTTCTGAATGGTCATTCAATCAAATACACTAGATCTACTGACGAAACAGTTAATTCAATCCTTTTATCATCCACTATGAACAGAAGCTTTGAATCTTAAAGAAATCTGATTAATCAAGAATAAATTCTGAGTAGAAAGCATGGACATTTTCACTCTTATTTTTAAACCACTATTACTATTAGTAGTCACTTTAGTATTATTTATTCTTACTATTGTTACTTAACTGGAGTTCAACCAAATAGCCTGGATCCACTTTAGGTATTCTCAAAAGTTTGGAAGTGCTCAACATGGGATGTTTAATAATGGTTTCTTTTTTCTGAACAACAGACAAAGAAATTCCGATCTTTATCACAGTTTCCTCTGAACATACCCTCAATTTCAAAGACAGGTTGTTACAGAGAATGATTGAATGGGAGTCACTGTCATCAACTAATAAAAACATAGAACTGATTTTATGGTTTTCAAGATTTTGGCCAATATTTCATCAAATTGAAAAAGCAAAGTATTTGAACAACAGTAAAACACCAGTGACAGATGGAGTCACAGTGAAACTCATAAACAACAGAAATAAAATTTATATTTTGTAAAACTTAGAGCACCAAACAAATCAAGAAGGGTGAATTCTGTCCAGAGGGCTAGAAATATGATAGTGGGTAAGATAGCAAAAAGCTAGAAGTTAGCAAGTAGAAATTAACTTCTGGGGGCTCTATAAACAAATGCTTTGTCAGGCCTGCAGTTATATCCCTTTTAAGATCTTTGGCCTGCCACACACTCTCTTATTTCATTATGCTGTTTCATTAGTGTAGTAGTTGGGAGGGAGGGAATAGAAAGGAGTAGAATTGTGGAATTTGTTGTTGTCATTCTTTTCTAGAAGCTCAAGGTCATCTTTTGTCTCCGCACCTCTGCGCCTGACCGGAAGCTGGGTAGAGATGCCAGCGTGGAAGAAGATTGGACCATGTGATGGATTTGTGGGTGTGGGGACAAGATCATGAACTTTCAACTAGGTGGGGATCCAATGTAACTTCAGAATTGGGATTCCACAGTACGATGCCAACATGTCTGTCTTATTAACTTGGAACTTTAAGGATAGCTCTGCCTTGGACTCTGATTTAATTCTGCATGATATTTGGAATGCTGACATGCTTCCCATCCTGACCTGTCCTCAATAATATTGAGGCAAATCATTATTGATGTTACCCAAAAGATGGATATTTCTATATTCAATATATAGTGAGCAAAATTAATAATTTCTTTTTCTAATATCCACTTTTATCTTCCTGATCAGTCTCTTCTGATTCTACTTTAATCTTCATTTTCCTTTGCGGTTTATGCTCCATTCCAGTGTCTCAGGGGATCATATGACCCATAATGAAGTAGGAACAAGACTAAAATCTGAAATTCATTTCTGCATCTTGCCTTCCAGATATTTCAGGTGGGATGGTAACTCAATAAATTGGATTTCTGTTTTCGTCTTCATTGTCTAGAATAAGAGTGGACAAACTTTCTATGGCTAGGGACAATTTTTTAAAATATAAAAAGTCAGCCTATGGGGAATATAGTACTCCGGCAATGATGTCATGAAAGGATGTAAGGTTACATTGTTCAATCTGATTGGGAGAGTTTATGCAGGTTGAATAATATATGTATGTTAAGACTATTGTAACTTTAAGACATCTATTTTGGTCCTTACTTCGATGAAAAAAATGGAAGCAAACATTGTTCCATCAAATTTTGAGTCCACCTAGGTGGAGAAGCCTAATCAATCATGACCATTCTAGAAAAGAAGAACCAGTCTCAATTAATGCTCAACTAAAAGGTAGACAGAACTGTAATCTAAGCCTAAAAAATTGGGAAAACATTCCAGAAAAAAGAAGTAGCAAAGTCATTTCCACATTGTCGTCAAGGACAATAATATGTGCATGTCCATAAAAATCACCTGGAAGCAAATCCAACTTGAAGTAGCCTTTTCTTCTTGGGAGTGGGGTGGGTTGATTGGAATAACCCAATCATGAATTAAATCAGACAATCCTAAATTAAAAGTGTTAATTCTGTCTCCATCTCCATCTATTTTTACCAACAAAAAAAATGTAATATATTCCCTCCAAGGATAGGAACTGAGTGCACATACAAGAACTAAAGAAAAATCATGTAGACGAAGAAAAACCACAATAAACTCAAGAGGTATTTTCCATCCTGCGTGGCTGACAATTCAGTAGTCATCCTACATAATATACAGTTACTAGAATTACCGTGTTTTACTGTAGGCAAATTTCAAGTGGACCAAAGTGAATGCTGGCCCAGTCATTTGAAATAATAACACAGAAGTCTGCCCACCAAAGGCACGTGTGACCCATCATATTGCAGGGAGCGTTTTGCTGGATTTCCTTAGATGGGTATGGTTAAGCTAACTTGTTTGCTAAGGTAATAGGATAGTTTTGGTTTGAGGGTGATGGTGACATTTGAAAAGAATTTGAAATGATAAATTGCTCAGAGGAAATTGTTGCCCTGAGCCAACTTCTGGGGAAAGCAAGTGGTTGGTCCAAAATAGTCAATGCACTTGAGTCCAATCCTGGAATTGTCATTGGGCTAAGTATGCTCCAACAGGAGGCCCAAGCCAAACTGGAGCTCCCATTACAGTTCAGTTTTCAGAGAGATCCCCAGTGCGAAGACCGTAGAAAGTCTGTTCCCCAGACTCCAGGCTGACAAAGAGTGTAGAACAAGCAGGCAGTTCCTTCATAACATGATAAGAAGAGATCACATCTAAGTTGCCAGCTTTGGGAAATCACTAAATATTTTACTAGCCTGCCTAAAATGTGCCACCATATCTTAGTTCAGCTGTAATCTTCTCTCAGCCTTATCTGTGAAATGAAGGATTATAATGAGGTACTCCATGGGACTGGAGAAGATATGAATGCAGCCCATGTTCTGTGAATATTACATGCCAAATATTCTTGAAATAGAGGATGGCAGGAGCAAAGAAAAACTATTGTGATAATAAGTTGGGGACTAACATTGTAACCTTGTTGCTGCTATTTTTCTCTTGATGCTTTGGCAACTTCTTTAAGTAACACAAACAATGTTCTAATGAAACCATGTCCACTCAACAGTCTACAGTAGGTTTGAAGGATTCATAATCTTAAAAAATCTCTGACCTGGATGGTTCATCCTCTGAAGCTCAAATGGAAAACACATGTTTCAATATGTGTACTCTCCACAGATAACTATCTTTCTATTACCATAGTTATGGTACATTATTATACTTATGACATGTCTTTAGTAAAACTTTGGTTCAGAAAAAACTTTGATATTTTTTGAAACTGCAAATTCATACACATTTGTAAGCTGTTGATCTGATTTATTTAAACTTAGGGGTTTTTCTCCAATCATTTTTGACATTTTGAATATTGTATGTTATCTGTGAATGCAATCTTTCCTCTAAAATTATTGGTGAGTCTCAGTCTAATTTAGAGTATATGTCATTCACACAACATAACAGCCAATGGATCTACATCAGGACCCCAGCAAATATAGCCTTAAGCTGTTGTTTTTTTCAAAATCTGGGCTGAAAGCTTGCTGTTGTTACAGATATGCTTCAACAGACCTTTCTTACAGCAGGATCAAATTAACGCCCCTTCTTCTTCTTCTTGTGCCATATCCATCATCGGATGCCGGCAATCATGTTGGTGATCCTATTTGTACCAATAGCCGCACAAAAAAGTGCAGCTGAGTTTTGTCCAAACTCAGTCCCTTAGATTTTGAAGCCATGATGTTCTTCTGCCTGAACCTCGTTTGCCTCCAATCTTTCTCTGGAGTATTAAGTGAAGTATGGTGTAACCCTTCTAAGATTTTGATAATATTATACCAAGTTAGGCTCATTGGATTCTACAGGATTGCAACTTGCAATTGTGTCAGCTTTATAATACATTTCAAGCAAGTTTCTCAGAAGAGCTTGTGAAATCAGGCCTACTTAATAAAACAAAAATCCCTACCAGTTATCTATATTAATATTTCCACCATTCTTTCAGGGCTTACAGGTATTTGGATTCCAAATTCATTTATAATTGTTATTCTGAAGTAGTTACAGCATTTCTATTCAATGTATTCTGCCAAAAGAACAAATGTGTACTCTCCATAAAATCTTCCTCTAAATCCTCCAAATTTGCTTTTGAGAGATGGAAGGTATTCTGGGGGAGGGAAAGGGAAGGAAAGATACATTGTACTAAGAACTAAACTTCTAAGTATATACCAAAATAATCGGGATCCATTATAGCAGGGAGAATGCTTGTAATTTAATAGCCAAGTATCCTCTAACGTTTTGCCCAGTAGGAATCATTCCAAAGTGATATTTTTCATCTATATTTTTAATATGCATGGAAGATGGAAATTTGGGAAACAATTGGTGATGTCCTACTTTTGTGGAAATTCAAGCACGTTGCATTAAAAAAAAATACACATTAACCTGATCTCTGTGGAAACCATGCAATAAATCAGCAACTGAAATCTCTAATTGGCTAAGACTGGTAAAATTTCCAATTATTTGGATATTCAAAATACCAAGATGCTATGCTTCCTACCACTGAAAAGCCTCAAAGACCAGGTGTGGGGACAAATACTACTGGGGAAAAAATATCTATGTAGTTGCTATGATGGCACATAAGTAATCAAAAACTACTTTCTACAGTATTATGAAAATAGACATTGCTTACATTCTTAGACATCTTTACATTTATCTTATCTTATCCTGGACATTGAATTTTTGATAATGATGATGATGCTTTAAATCCACTTCAAACAATTTTGCAATTTTAGTAAGACCACAGTAAACATTATTGATTAGCAATATTTATAGACCTCATCTGATGTGTATCTTCTTTTGCTGTTTTTTGGCGGGGAGGGGGACCAGAAAAATATTCATTAATAGAAGCCACTAATGTTGGCTTCTATAAGATTGGACCATATTAAACACATGTAACCACAGAGACTCCTGGAATAAAATAGTTTAATACAAGTTTTATACAACCTGGAAAAATGACTCCATCAGAAGAAGATGAGACATTTTCTTAATATTACAACTAAGGTAGGAAATAAAATGTAGAAAGGCACCAGGAGATCACCAATGTTTTATGCAAGTTGATGCATTTAAAAAAGAGGCACACATGGTAACTAGATAAAATATTCAATAACATCAACTTTTTAACTCATAGCTTAGCTTCTAGAAGAAATAATTTAAAGTTTAGCATTGAGACAACTTGGGGGGGAGGGCAGATTCCAGTTAGAATGTTCTCAGGCCAACTAAAATGAGATAGATACACTAGAATTTCTGATCATGATGACTTCAAATTTTCTAGAAATCAATAAACTATCCTGATATAAAATATTTTTGAGAAACTCAGAGAAGTCGATAATTTTAGGAGAAGGAATGACAGAACCTAGGAACTGAGTCAAAAGAGGAATCAGCCTAAAGTCTCAACGTAGATATAAATGGACAAGTCCAACCTCTCTTGAATTCCATTGACCCTTATTTAATGCCAAGATAGTGCTAACTAGTAATTGAGTAGATTCTTATGCATAGTGTATTTAGTAATAAATTAGTTTGGAGCTTCACATGTGGTCCTATCTTTAGCACCTAACAATAATTGTCTATAACTGATTTCTTCTTGCTCTTCATTTCTCTCTCTCAAAAACTGAATTAAAATAAGAAATGACATACCTGAAAAGAAGAACAATATTCTATTTACATAATTTCATCCGTTTGTTATTGTAATCCTATTAAAACACATTGTTCTAGTTAATTATTCTATTTTTTTAAAGAAACACTATCATTTAACTATTTGCAAATACTAGACTTAAGATTCACAGTCTGAGTAAGAGTTGATGTTAAACTGCTTATGGCAAAATAAGGGCACAGTCACAAAACAAGACTAATTTCTCAGCTATAGTCACTTTCTGTAAATCCATGATATCACATCCCAAACATTTGTCTGAAATCTGACAAAATTACCAATTCTCTCAAAATTATGGTGATCTTGTGGTGGGTTGCTAACCGGTTTACTACTGGTTCGCTCATGCTTGTGGCACCCTCATGCTCACGCACAATGCTTCTGCACATGCGCAGAAGTGTCCAGGCGGGTGAGTGGAACCTGCTGCTGCCACCACTACTGATTCGGCTGAACCAGGAGCAACCCACCTCTGATCTTACCTCAATTCTGATAAGCAACTCATGAGATTTTGGAGATAACAAACTGACTTGTTGCTTCAAACTCAAATTCATGATTATTTGGGATTGTAGAAAATGTTCTGGCACTCAGAAGAACTATGCTAACATTGATCACCTGTTATATATCAATCTTTTTGAGAAACATGATATATAAAAAACTTTTAATTCTGGATTAATAAAATTGATTCCACAGAAAAGCTTTAAAAAATTAAAATACAGGAAGAATTATTTTCCCTGGTGACCTTTCTTTAAAAAAGGAAAATATTTAAGACATATTTTCTAATATTTTTATTTTAAATGTTAAGAATCATTAAACTATGAATTAAGAAATTAATCTATTTGGAGATTCTGATGCCAAAGCAATACTTAAATTAACATGTAGACTGAAATCTTAAATTGCATTTATTGTTATAGGGCTGAATGCAATGAGATTCACTCTACATATGCATATACCACATTATATAGTATCTGGTGGGTTTGTCAGTCAGCTAAGTTTAAAAAAAAAAACGAAATCAAATTCACCATTTAATCCTCTTTCTTTAATTGCAGTCTTGGAAATCAGCATGATTAAAACCAAGAAGAAGTCTAACCAGATTGCTACTAGACGTCTATAGGTCCAATTTCTGTAGAACCTTTCCAAAAAGATTTTGACAACAAGCCAGGATATTTAAAAAAGAAGAAGACAAATGAGGAGTTGGTTTCTTTTCTCTCAATCAGGAACAAAATCATGCTCATACCCATTCGATCAGCAGCAGAAGTGGAACAAACTCTGCAGCTCTCTCTACTGGAGGGACTCACTTGGCATACCACACAATACATTGGATCTTACAAGGGAGACCTGGCCCCCTCCTCTTGTTCTGATCTGATGTTTGGAAAATCTGATTTCTTTGATAAGTCTGTTTACTGAGGTTTGCTGCATCCTTGTTGAAAAGTACTTTCTCAACCTGGAAAGTATTTTGCTGGCGCTGGATGTTGCTGTTCTAGCATGAGCAAAAGAGGATATCATTCTTGTTGGCTGACCTGAAGCCCACTTCTAAACATATGTTGGCAGTGCAACTGTGCAAATTGTCTTGGAGCAGCAGAGCTTTAGCACCATGTTATCTGCAGCTTTTAGACCACATTATGTTGTTCTGCTCAGAGACAGTTGCCATCCCTTTAGGGCAAGTTCCACGTCACACCCATAGATTCAATTCCATTTATGAAATGGTGCTTCTAAGGTGGTGAATGATTTCAGGTTCAAGTTCTATATCTATTATTTAAAAGGTCTTATAGATCATATGGGACACGATTGTTGTGTGGGTCTCTTTTTTATAAGATTCTAGTCCTATTATCCATTTTTAAAGGAAAATTGGATCGTAGCATGGGGAGCACTGCTACCTTATTCAAAAGCCTCTAAAGTCAAGGCAGCCCTCAAATATGGCTTTTTATTATTCATTATTCACCCTCACATGAACATAAATAATGGATAAAGAAGAGTAATTATTTCCCATTTATTCAACCTGAGAATCTGCCAAAGTTCAGAGAAGGAAAGAAAGTTTAGATGAATAGAGAGCGTTTCAACACTGAACTGAACCTGGTAGAGGCCATTTTCCTAGTTCATTGTTGCTGCACCATATGCAAGGAAGGAGGAGGTTGGAATGCATTGCTAGTCACAATATTGAACTTTCTTGTGAGAATCAAGGTCATCTCTTGGCAAAGGAGGGAAAAGGAGAAGAGTGCCTGAGGAGCCTGCCAATGAATATAATTGGTCAATGTGATCAGTGACACTGGGGAGGAGAAGGGTTTTAATTATACCAAAACCACAGGAAAGATTCAAAGTTGGTTTTAAGCAAATGTGCTGATATGATTTACACAATAAAGAAATTATTTGAGGATGTGCCTGGCCTCAGAGTTCTGAATTGCTTGGATTCGTTAGTCGGAACCTTGAAAGAGTGAATGAAACATAATTTGTTATGCTTTAACTTGTTTTATATGGGCACATTCAGTTATTCTGTAGGCAGATACCATGGGTGTTCTCCTTATTTTATAAAAAGTCAATTCATTACTTGAATTCATTAACTCAGGGCAGAATCTGATAGAAGAATTATACAGATGTTCCTTGAATCATTTTTAAATTATAATTTCTAATAGGTTTTGGGCTATCTAAAAACTAACCTGTGGTAGATTTATTTACAATGATTTAAACACATCTGTCATCCTACATTTGGAGCCAAAAATGTTCCCTGAAAGACACTCAGTTTATTGTTCTGCATTATAGCCCATATGCTCTGTTCAGTCACGGCAGACAAACAACTGCATCAGGATGACACATTTGCAGAGCATTTTTGAAAAAGATTGTTCCCTTTCCACTGTGTTTGACATTGGAAAAATATTGAGTCTTGAGCTGATCAACTTTCTACTAAAAAGAGAAGGAGGAAGATGTGTGCTTGGCTGAAAGACAAAGAAAGAGGTTTCTGGATCCATTTGAAGGTACCTAACCATAAACACAAATAAGATGAATAGCTGAATAAAATCTGCATCTTTCTTTCAAGTGGGGCAAGCCCAAAGCCTGAGGAAATAAAGAAGAACATTTTGGAAAATGACAGATTAAAAAAAGTGAATTTGGATATGTTGCAAAGGCTTTACAGTAAGCACATGGCAGATTTAGTCATTCCCTTGATTAATGTAAGACATAACAAAATTTTCTCTTTTTAAGTAAATATCATGTCCAGTTTATATGGCTCATGAGTGCTATGTATCTGGTAGTTCCATCTTTATGTCAAGACAGTATCTTTTCCAACATTTCTCCTAAATTAGGAAAAAGAGGAATAGCTGTTTTATCTCCTTCTACTAATAATCCAAAGAAATCTTTGATATGATGTCCAGAATTTATGATGGTGTCAAATTTTTGACATATTTTGAGACTTTTGAGATTGAATGAAATTCTGCAACATCTTGACTACATGCCAGCCTTGGCTAAACCCAATGCACCAGGAGATTGACTCATGCCCATTTCTACATCTGCTGTGCAAGAAGCTAAAATATTATCTTACCGGTGTGAATATATGGATCAACACTCTCCTGGCTTTCATAACAGCCAGAGAGATTTTATTTTAACAGAATTTATTTCATTTGGACTGAACTATAACTCAGACGATTTCACAGATAACTTCAGATGACATCCCTAGCTGACTAAATCAGCATGTGGCTTAAATCATGACAGAATATCTCTATCTCTCTCTTTCTCTCTCCCTCCCTCCCTTCCTCCCTTTCCTCCTCCTCCTCCTCAAAGCAAGCAGGCACATGTAGCCAAGCAGCAAAGTGGCATTTCAGTGAAAATCAGCTCAGAATGGAAAGAAAAGTTCAAATTCCATTGACAAACAGAGGTATTCTCACCTGGAAGCCAGTAACATAGCAATTTACTTCCTAAAAAATACAACATGACTGGCTGGAAAGGGATCAATTCCAAAGACGCCATCAATGACTTTATGGGACCCATTTCTAAGTAATGAGTGAATATAAAACCCATAAATAGCTGGGGGATTTTTACTTCAGATATGTGTCCTTTTAATACATTGAAATAAATCTATTAACTTTTGCATCTGGTTCATCACTGAATTTATATTTTATTACACTCTTCCAGGCCCTGGACCAGGATAGTAGTTTGAGCTCCTTTGCTATTTTTTTTGAGGGGGGGGGATTACTGCTTTACTTTTTTGTCAATGGTCAGTAGTCTTCATTTTTTCTTGATATGCTTTTTAATGTTTATTTTTATCCATAAGTGGCCTTGAATCGTTATGGAGTTGGGTGGCCTCAGCACTGAAACAATTAATAAATAATTCCAAATTTATTTTCTAGGGCAAGCAATAAATAAACATTCCCTCTTGTCAGAGACTATTATTATTGTGCTTAATATACTTTTTTTTCTTTTTAAAAAAGTAGCTTGAAATAATTTCACTTCTTAAAACAGGTCTAGCTCTTTAAAATACATCTGCCTAAATAAAGGTTCCTGGGAGACATATCTGTTCACAGATGCTTTTCCTGTTAACATATTGGTGACTTTTTCCATGAGCACATCTCCATAAGGTTCATATTTACGCTATAAGCCAACTTATAGAAAGCATCTGTAAATATTAAAATCAGGACCTTAGCAATAATGTTTCATAAAGCAGTTTCAATTACACATTAATTAATAATATTTACAAAATACTCAGGACACCATCATTACAATAACTCCAATTTCTTGAAGATATGGGTAGCATGTAGCTGTTATAGTCAGAGACAAGTTACTGCATGAGAAAAACTAAAAGTTAGGCCAAGCCAGGTTAACCAATATATAAATCTTATAACCTAGGGAGACGAGAAAAGAATAGTCAACCTTTTGTAGATAGTTGCTGTATCATGTGAATTATAGCAATGGTAGTAGGCAAGGGGTTCACGCTATTGTGTGAAGGAATTTACCTAATGCCCCAATTTCTCCAAACATTTTAGAGTTGTTGGCACATTTGGATGTCATTAAATAGTATAGTATAGTCTTTATTGTCATTGTACAAAATAAATACAACAAAATTGGTTTTAGCCTCACTGGTGCAAAATTATAGCGGAAACAAAAAAAAGAAAGAAAAAACTAGTCATACATTTTCTTGTGTGCATGGAGTGATTGTGGTTGTATTTAAAAGTCTGACAGCCCAAGGATAGAAACCATTTTTCAACCTATTTGTTCGACGGGCTATACTTTAATGTCCTTGTTCCCGATGGTAGAAGTACAAAGAGACACTGACCAGAGTGTGAATCATCTCTGAGTATCTTCCTTACTCTGCTAAAGCAGCGAGATCTAGCGATGTCATCCAGTGGTGTCAGAGGGCAACCAATGGTTTCCTGTGCCAAATTTATCACTCTCTATAGTGCCTTCATATCCGCAGCTGTTAAACCAGCATAACATACTATAATGCAATATGTGAGGGTATTTTCTATGGTGGACCGATAGAAAGAGGTCATCAGCCATTTTTCCACCTGATTTTTTTGCAGGATTCTAAGGAAATGAAGGGGCCTTTGTTGGGCCTTTCCAATCACCAGGGACGTGTTGTTTTTCCAGGTGAGATCTTGACTAATAAGCACTCCCAAGAATTTAAAGGAGGAAACACTCTCCACCAAGCCCCCCTCAATATACAGTGGGGCAGGTTCCTCTCTGTGCTTCCGGAAATCTAGCACCATCTCCTTTATCTTACTAATATTTAGATGTAAGTTGTTTTTGGAGCACCATGCAGATACCTTCTGGACTTCTTCCCTGTATGCTGCTTTGTCCCCTCCAGTTATGATACCCAGCACCATTGCGTTGTCTGCAAACTTTATTATGATTTGCAGAGGATATGCAGTCATATGTATACAGCGAGTATAGGTAGGGGCTCAGCACACAGCCCTGAGGGGAACCTATGCTGAGCTTCAGTGTCCTTTACTTCATTTTGCATATATGATTAGCAGTGTACCACAACACTGCATGCACTAGCCTCAATGGCACATGTGTTAACATCCCATGAACTGAATTTGGAATTGCATTAATTAGGTACCTAGGTATCAATGTACAATTTGCACTAATTTAAATATTGCATTATTCAAACTTAGTCACAATTTACCTGGATCTCTTTTCCAATGTTGTGTTAGGTTTATTCTTTGTATTCAAATATCTATCAAGTCACACCCTACTCTCCAAAAAAAAAAACCTAGCAAATACACATATACAGATTTTTTTGAAAGAATAGTTTATATCCAATGTACAATGATCCCCTGCAACATCCCACCATCTCTTTTCCTCCAGAGGTTCTTTTTCCTCCCACCTCTTCTATACTTTTGACTTGATGTATCCATTATAAAGATGATAATGGATGTGATGTTGAACATAAATATATAATCATACATCTGTAGTTCATGGAAGGGACTGCTAAGAATATAATAGAAAGTTCTGCTATTCAGTCAAAATCTCCAGGCGCTGATGGTTGTGAATTTGTTAAAAAAATCTCTCACTGCATTTGATAGCCCATATAAGATCTCCCATACAAAGATCCACCAGATCTGACTCTGTAATCGAAACATCAATCATACAATTTCTGGAAGAAGATCTTTGCATCAACCTGGGTAGCTGAGAAAAGACCACAGGTAGTAAATTGGCTAAACAGATTTCAGTTGTTGACACTCCTTACTAGAGACTATAAAAGGGAGTTGCTAAAGAATGTTGATTCAAAGCTTTTCTGAAACTTAAAATGAAGGCATGACAGGATGAAATTAACTTGGACTAGCTTGGAATAAGTGGAACTCTGTCTAGAATAGTTTAAAGGGAAATAGCTCAGCTCATTCCAAGTCCTCATTCCAAGTTCTTAGGAGAAGCGAGGCCCTGGGTTGCTTCTATTTTCCCCGATTCCATAGGATGAAAGATGAGATATTGGTTTCCCTCACTTTTCTGCTGCTTCAGTTCCTTTAAAAAAAGAAGAAGAAGGGCAAGATGGGAGGCATAGCACTGCTATCCTCTTCCCACCAAAAGGTTAACAATTCAGACTTCTCTCTCCTACAGTGCAAGAGAAAGGAATTTAGGAAGGGTAGAAGTTAGAGGCTCAGTCAAGCCTGCAGATTATTTTGCAGGAACCATGATTTGGGAAAGCTGAGTGAAAGGAAATAAACTGCAACTTTTTAAGGAATGCATGGCTGAGGATGTGCTGCTTCGGTGTTTGATTGCTCTAATGGCTAAAACATTTGGTCTCTGTCCCAGAAACAAAACTGGTTGAATCAGAAGCAAAAAAGTGTATAATCAAACCCAGTCCAATGCTTATTTGGAGGGCATCAGTCTGCTACTTTCAACCACCCACCAAGTTACTGTCCACTGGAAAAACAGTTTTGGTGCCTTTTTCCTTGGCATTATTTTCATTTAATTAATCCTGAGGATACATATTTCTTTAATCGTTTTTGCTGCCTGTTGGTTTCTTCCTTCAGAGTAAGTTGTTTCACCTGACAAAGTACAGTCCCCATTTCGATAATTGAACAAATGTGTTAAACTGTTAATGCCAGGTAAGGGTTATTTGTAGTTTCTAAAGTGGTGTTTGGTCTACTTATGAAACTGCTGTCTCTTGGCCTCTTCCTTTAACTTGATTTCTGTAGTGTTTCTTTTCTCAAAGATGGAAGAAGCCTGAATGAATCTGAGAGGCATAAATAGGTTTTATTCTTTTCCATGATGGTGAAAAGGCCAACAAAATGGAATAGCAGTAGAAATAAGAAAATAAAGATTTAAATAAAGCTAAAGTATTGGACTTTAAGCATTATCAAATCATAAAAATAATTGCTAGTCAAGAATAGAATAGAATAGAATAGAATTCTTTATTATCCAAGTGTGATTGGACACACAAGGAATTTGTCTTTGGTGCATATGCTGTCAGTGTACATAAAAAGAAAAGATACATTGATCAAGAAATATAAGGTACAACACTTAATGATAGTCATAGGGTACAAATAGCAATCAAATCATACTAGGAAACAATCAATATAAATCGTAAGGATACAAGCAACAAAGTTATATCATACAGTCATAAGTGGGAGAAGATGGGTGATAGGAACAATGAGAAGACTAATAGTACTACTAATGCAGACATAGTAATTAGTTTGACAGTGTTTAGGGAATTATTTGTTTAGCAGAGTGATGGCATTTGGGAAAAAACTGTTCTTGTGTCTAGTTGTTCTGGTGTGTAGTGTTCTATAGCATTGTTTTGAGGATAGGAGTTGAAACAATTTATTTCCAGGGTGTGAAGGGTCTGTAAATATTTTCATGGCACTCTTTTTGACTCATGCAATATACAGGTCCTCGATGGAAGGCACGTTGGGAGTAATTGTTTTTTCTGCAGTTCTGATTATCCTCTGAAGTCTTTGTCTGTCTGTCTTGTTGGGTTGCAAAACCAAACCAGACAGTTATAGAGGTGCAAATGACAGACTCAGTAATTCCTTTGCAGAAGAGAATTGATGACTGACAACTCCAAAACGAGTAGTGACATAACTTAAAATTACTTTACATAATTTACAATTGATGCTATACCCACAATCAAGCAAGAACCAGCAGGAATAATAAACATGATGAATTCCATAAGGTGTCTTGCTTATTTTACACTTCTCTAAGATAAGGAAATATGGGAATCCAAACAACACAGACAAAGCCAACTCAGAGGAACTTTTCAGGAAAAATTATTGGGGATGGGAAGAATCAATTTCAAGGAAATTGTTGGCTTGTGCTTTTGCAAAGTTGATAGTGTCAAGGGAAGTTGAAAACTTTCAAATGTTTGGTGAATCTCTTTGATAGAGTTTCAAAAACTCCAATTGGCATTATAATTGACTTTTTCTTCCAAAATTTTCAACTTCAATTTACAAATCATGATGTTTTGTTACTTTTCTAAATTTATTGTTTGACAATCTGATTTTCTCAACATAGTAACATCTATAAACAACAGGTTTTTTTTTTTTAAAAAAAAAGAATAGTAGGATCTGATATGTCATGTTTTGGGTGAATCTCAGCTTCTATTTAAGAACTCCAGAAATGTTGACCTGTTCATTTTCTTTTTTTTTCTGATGTGAGCTCCCAGTAGTTTTTATTTTCAACAGTAAAGCTAACTTTTTACATGTATTCCAATATGTAATTCAGTATTGTCATTATTAATCATCACATGGATTGGGTTTGGCATTTTTGTCTATCTATTGCATCCTTACCAAACCTGGACCTGGGAGAGGCAAATCTGGACGTTTGACAGTGCTACAGACATTGTCGCAGGATGGAAGCTGTCCCCAGTAAAGTTGCCTTTTGAAATTGACTGATGGCAAATTTGTCAAGGCCAATGGTGTTCAAGTGCTGTTCCAGTTGTTTTGGGATTGCACGCAAGGTGCCTATTACTATTGGTACTACCCTTCTTTGCCTTTGTCACAGTCATTCTATTTCTATTTGTGGGTCTTTGTATTTTGTTATCTTCTCCAGTTCTTTCTCTTCTATTATGCTGTCTCCAGGCACTGCCACATCCACTATCCAGACTTTGTTGTCTTTCCTATTGGCAATTATTATTATTATTATTATTGTTGTTGTTGTTTTTGAGGGTTGCACTATCAGCCAGATGTTTAGACTGGCATTTCTAAACACCTATCGAGTCCTTTCCAAGAATCTAGAATAGGCAGATGTTGATGTTTGATGGTGTTAAAGGTATCATCACAGGATATAAGCTGCTCCAAGTTCAGTTGCTTTTATACACAGTACAAGTTTCATTTGGTTTATTCCCCTTTTGGTTTTTTTTTCTTATTACATAGATTCTCCACTTCACAGAACTGCCTCCACCCAAAATGTATGTTCTCATGACACATCATTGGAATGCATATATAATCATCTATTCTGTTTCTAATTACAATACACAGTCAATGATTTTTTAAGAGAATGGAAAATGGTTAGAAAGTCTTTAATTCTCACATTGGACAGAAATGATTGGAAATTCATTCCCTTTCTCATGAAAGAAAATGAGGGCAGGTTTCTCATAGGTCAGACATGGAGATCTGATTATCCATGTATGGTAAGCTTCTTTTTTGCTGCCTGCTTGGGATGCTCAAGCAAGTTACAGGCCATGAACTATGTTTAATGTGGTAAGTCAGATATGCTGGCATGGCATCTATGTAACATTCCTGATTATTATTTTTTTAAAGTTTGCAGCTATGTACTTGTCTCATTGTTGCATATTTCTCACATATTAATTCAGTGTATTGGGGCTATCAAACATTGCATTGCAAATTCAATTTTCAGGGAACTTCTTATCAGAAAAAAAACATGTAACTATTAGCATTTTCTTGTTGCTTTTGTTATCTACCTTAAGCCATGCCTCTTGATAAAATGGCTCACCTGTGATAGAAAAAAAACACACCATAAGGAGCATTATTCATGTTTACAGATTGTGCAAGTATATTCTGGGGTAAATTGATCAGATTTGCTAGACAACTGAATCGGAAGTTTTGTTCTCTATTTCTTTATTTCTTCAGATGATTGAGTGATTGCCTAAATTTACATCCCAGCTATAAGCTCGTGTGTGTGTGTGTGTGTGTGTGTGTGTGTGTGTGTGTGTGTGTGTGTGTGTGTGTGAGAGAGAGAGAGAGAGAGAGAGAGAGAGAGAGAGAGAGAGAGAGAGAGAGAGAGATTTTATGTATGATTTTATCTTTAGCATGCTTGGTGAACAATGTGTCTGGGTCAATATACTTTGCATACAATTCTCATAATAATATTACCTTTTAAGTATACATAATCGTAATTTTTCTAACTTCTTGTAAGCTTATACTAACACTCAAGATAGCTTACAGCAATTTTAAAAAATATACAAGTATGGCATAAGAAAATGAATACAATTAAAATCAATCATTAAAATAATTCACAATTAAAAGATTGGCAAAATGTGTTTTTCCTAAATGCTGAGAAAATAAGAATGAGGCAGATCACTTTAAGAAGCAAATTCCATAAACTGGATATACTGGTGTGTAAGAATGACCTTGGGAGACAGGGCAATAAGACGCAACCAAGAGAACAGTCAGATAAGAGGCAGCTTAGCCAGCAGAAATAATGTGGATGTTCCAAAGATCTCAAAAGGAACCCTTCATAGTTTCTTGGCATGAAAAGGTGAGAATTGCTAAGGTTCCGTAAATGTAACCTTACAATAATGTAGCAATAGTTCATCTGGGCACAAAAGTCTATAGAGATTCTCAGTCATCCAGGACAAAAGTTTTAAAAACTTTGATTTGAGTTGTTTCTCAGTTAGAAGACTCTTTATACAATTGAACACCACATGGCACGGCAACATATCCAGAATTTGAGCTTTAAATAATTTAGCAGCTGCTTGGGACATAATTATTTCCAGATCAATTTGCATATTTAGCAATTGAAAGGAATGCATTTGGTTGCAGAGAAAGTAAGGGTGGGGAATTAAGAGTAGGAGAGAGGGTAAGAAAGAGGAGAAGGGAGGAGAAGAGGGGAGAGGGGAAGAAAAAAGGAGGAAGGAGAGGAGGAAAGAAGAAGGCAGAGAAGGGAGGTTGAAAAGATAGAAGGAGTAAGGTTGTTGCAAAATAAGATGAAGGCACAGGGTGGCAAGAAAGTGATCCAAACTGTATTACATAGATAGAATAGATAGATAGATAGATAGATAGATAGATAGATAGATAGATAGATAGATAGATAGATAGATAGATAGATAGATAGATAGATAGAGTGAAATTAATGATGAATAGACAAATGTTAAATAGCAATTATAAGAATGTATATCTATGAATGTATTTGATATATATATATGAGTATAGAGATAATGATGAATAGATAAATGTTAAATAGCAATTATAAGAATGTACATCTATGAATGAATTTGAAAGGGAAAAAAAATTTGCTTGGGAAAGGAATGCTTTTGGGGCTGTTACAGGTAGCTTTCTTGCTTGAATAGATCAGAGGTAGAGGAATGAAAATGGACACTCAGATATTTAAAGTATTTAACTTGTTCAATAAGTTTGCAGCTAATCATACATCTTATTGAAGACTTAAAACGTTTCTTAAAGTATACCAATGCTTTACTTTTAGAATAATTTATTTCTAGGTGTTCTCCGGAACAGAAAAACAATAGAGTTTTCAGGGATCTTCAAAGGTCTATTTGGGTTACAGTATAGCTGTATAAAGAAAACCGGAGACGAAGTAATGGGTGAGAGAGAGACAGAGAAGATATAATTCGGGTTTAGCAAACTTCTCAAAAGTATTGCTAATGCTGACTGGGGAATTCTGAGAGTTGAAGTCCACAAGCCTTAAAGTTGTCAAGGTTGGACACACCTGCACTGGAGCCCACTTTATTTAACACCCATGACTGTGGAAATACATTCAATTAGGTTGCCAAGGATATATAATAGACTTTGAGAGATAGAAAGAAGTGCTGCATCTGAGACAATGATCGGATGAATTAAATCTGTGTCCAAAGCAGGAATGTAATTTGAGTAAGTGGTTCAGTATTGACACTGCCTAGTTCTCTGGAACATAAAGAGGGGGGGGGGGGGTAGGCTCATTTACACCTACAATTTTCTGTTACTGTAATAAAAAGAGTGTTAGCATTCTTTCTTTCCAGACAAAATTATCCCAAAGGACTGACAAAATTTTACCCTTTACTTGAATAGCAATGCCATGATATAATAGAAGACAGTGGTTTACCAATCTATATAAATAAAAATGTAAATGTTCATTTGTTCAAAATCTTAAATCTCTGAAAGTTCTTCACCGATTGCTTTGAAATTTTGACACAACGTTGCATTTGAATACGCACGTGTTTTTATATACCTATATTATATAGATGTCATACCTGTGATAGGTAAAAACATGCTTTTTGGAAAACCAGCACCATCTGTTGGATGTAAAAGCAACACACGCTATACTAAATATTTCATGATTCCATTTCAATGTTTCTGATTGTATTGTTATATTGAATTTTCATAGATTTCGATTTATTTTCATTTTGATTTAATTATTTTGTGTGATATTGCGTTGGAATTGAGCTGTGTCGTTTACCATAGCGTTCATTTCGTGAGTATAGTATATTTGGAACAGTTCGGCCTCTCTCCAGCTTCGTCCCAATGGTCCCTTTATATGTGTGGCTGGGCTGTGGCAGCACCCTTTCCCCTTTCCGCCCTTCCTCTGACGAGCTTCGGCCATTTATGCCACGGCGAGCTGAAGCCCTTCGACCTCCCCCTCCCCTCTCTCCCCTCCCCTCCTGCCGGGCCTTTGCTGTCTGCAGTGGTCCAGCTCCTGCACCATCCCTTGGCCACCTCCTCAGCCCGGCCGGCTGTGCACGCTTTCCACTCGGTGTGAAGGGGGTCACACCGAGCCAGCTTCATCCCGATAGTCCCTTTATATGTGTGGCTGGGCTGTGGCAGCACCCTTTCCCCTTTCCGCCCTTCCTCTGACGAGCTTCGGCCATTTCTGCCAAGGCAAGCTGAAGCCCTTCGACCTCCCCCTCCCCTCTCTCCCCTCCCCTCCTGCCGGGCCTTTGCTGTCTGCAGTGGGCCAGCTCCTGCACCATCCCTTGGCCACCTCCTCAGCCTGGCCGGCTGTGCACGCTTTCCACTCGGTGTGAAGGGGGTCACACCGAGCCAGCTATAGCCTCGCCAAGGCGGCTCCAATGGGGCAGCAGCGGTGGTGAAAGCCTGAGGCACAGCGGGGCTGAGGCGGCTGCTGGGGTACCCCATGAGGCGGCGGCTGCAGCGGCATCTCTGGATGGGTCTGTGGCTGGCGGGGCCTGCCTCGCTTCTGCATTGCCAGGGACAGCTCCTTCCTCCTCCTCCTCCTCCTCCTCCTGCTCCTCAGGGGACGCCGGCTGCCTCCTCTCGCTGCTGCCACTGAGGGAACTGGGTCAGGGGCAGCAGCCACCTCCTCCTCCTTTCCTCCTCAGCCCAGCTGGGCCAGCACCTGAGGGAGGCATCGTTGTCATTGGTGGCAGTGTCAGGCCTTTCTCCAACCAACCCTAATGCAGCCGCAGCAGCAGCCTGACTCAGCGGTGGAGGCATGGGAGAGGAAGATGGCACAGCCCACGATGCTGCCTCAGTGGGCTGGCAGCAGCAGTGGCACCGGCTTGGGGGACTTCCCACCTGGTCTGCTGACCCAGCCGACGCCGCCTTCCCTGGCCTCCACCGGTGCCTCTGTCTCAGTCTCCTCCTGCCCTCCTGGGGTGCCTCCACCACAGAGCCTGGTGCTGCTCTCGCAGGGAGGAGGAGGCATCGGGGGTCCAGTGGGTACCCAGTTGAAGAAGAAGAGCAGCTTCCAGATCACCAGCGTGACCCCAGCGCAGATCTTGGACAGCCTCAGCTCCAACAACAGCATCACCAAAGACACGGAGAACTATGATGACCTGGACGAGTTGCACACCGAGGACTTCTCCTCCTCCAAGATCCTGGATGTCTCGCTCTCCTGGGCCACCGACTTGGGGGAGCCCGAGCGCAGCTCCTCCAAGGAGACGCTCAACAACTTCCATGAGGCCAACAGCCCTGGCGCCATCTCCCCCAACCAGCCTTGCCTGGCCCAGCAGCCCCGAGGCCTGACCAATGGCAGCGCCCACCCACCACCCCACTATGCCCATGGAGACACACCCAGCCTCCCTCCCAGCCTCCCTTGCAGGGGCCACCGTGGCTCACTTCCATGCGGGGGCCGCCTCTGCCGGGGGAGCTGTGGCTGGTGCAGCGAGTGGTAGGGCCCGCAAGGTGGGCAAGACCATCACGAACCTTGCCGCTGCTGGCAACGGCATGACCCTGCCTGGAGAGGACCACCCTTGAAATGTTTCTTTCTTCACATGCTATTGGTAAATGTGCCCAGTCCAACGTCTTTCCAGCAATTGAAAATTGTTTATCACATGGACAATTATAGGTTGTGTGTTCTAGAGTTGGCAAACCAGACAATCTCTATATCTGCACAGACAATGGAACAACAAAAAATATTGTATACCCACCAGCATTGTGAAATTAAACATATGAGAAACTTGCGCTTTCTCTTTTCTTTCTTTTCCATTTAACCAGACTGGGCCACAGCAATGTGTGACTGGGTACAGCTAGTATGGTAATAAATTTCTTCCAGGATCCTTTTCGTGGTGTGGAGTCAGATGCTGCTCTCAAGTCTAAAAAGGTCACATCGAGGTCATCATTAGGTTGGTTATATATTTCTTAGCCAAGGGATGTAGTTTAATACAATAGTCCATAGTTGAATGTTCAGAACTGAACCTATCTTGTCCTAAAAACAATATGTTTTGGAGGACATCCAATCCAACAGTTTAAAATATAGGAATCCAGTATATCATTTGCTAATTACAGATAATAATAAGCTAATTGAGTTGCAATTATTATTTATTTATTTTATGCCTTTCAGTCAGTGTTGTTTCCTGGTGAGTGCCTGGATAAGCCCTTCCAGTGTTCTTGGCAAGGTTTTCAGAAATGGTTTGCCATTGCTTTCTTTCTGGGGCTGAAAAAGAGAGAGAGTGACTAGCCCAAAGTGACCCTGCTGCCAATGTACTTAGGGTGGGACTAGAACTCACAGTCTCCGGATTTCTAGGTTGGTGTCTTACAGTATCACATTTGTCACCTTTCTGATAAGCTGACATAAGAATAGTGTTAAGACAACCTTTAAGGAGGCACAGAGTTATTTATGGCTAAGAGCAAAGCACAGACTCCTACCATGCATGGTTTCAGTTTAAGATTTCTGGTGAGATTAAATCTTTACCAGGAGCTTTTATAACATGTTTTACAGATGGCATCTAGATCCTAAAAAACTGGCCTCTATGTATCCGAATTTACAACCTAAATGCTGGTGATGTGATTGTGCTGATGCTACTTACTTTCATATATGGTGGACTTGTAAAAAGGTTAAAGCATTTTGGATAAAAATATGGTGGATTATGCAAAATGTTCTTTAAAAAAGGATAAAGTTTACCCCTCAGTTATTTTTGTTAGGTATAATTACTGATTGTACAGTTGTAGAGATTAACCTGATTTTGCATTTAATAACCGCAGCTAGACTGTTGGTGGCGCAATACTGGAAGAAGGAAGATTTGCCTACTATTCAAGAATGGACACTGAAAGTAACAAACCTAGCTGAGATGGCTAAAATATCTGCATATCTCAAGGACCATTCAAACGAGAGATATAAACTGGAGTGGAGAAGATGGATTGACTATACTCAAAATAAATATGGGACTAAGAAATTTCAGATAGCTTATGACTAAAGAAACAAGGAATGATATAAGTTGTTTAGAGCAAGCCTAGCAAGGAGGAGTTAAAGGTCAAATGAAAGATGATATTAACTTTTTTTAAAGTTTATTTTAGAATGTTTTGGTTAAAGATTTATACCCTGTATTGGTTCTGGGAAGTTGGGGGGGAGGGTGGGGGGATTGGGGGGGAGGGTGGGGGGAGGGAAGTAAATATTTGTAAAAGTTTTTTTTTTCTTCAAAATTTTCATTAAGAAAAAAAATCTTTACCAGGAGCTTAAGACTTTTCCAAATGAAAGACTAACATTTGGACCTCAAAGCGTAAAATTGGGAGCCATTCAGGAAGAAGCTCATTAAATAGCTGAGCAGAAAATGCATTGCCTTCAAGTATGGTTTATAAGCTCCAAAAAGCTCCCATAAACTCAAGGGGGATTGGGCCATTACTGTTATCAATGTTTACTTTGGATAAAGATTGACAAGGTGCCAAAACAATCAATTGCCATTGTTAGCTACAGCCTGCTGTGTTCCAGAATGGAGAGGCTAATTCAAGAGGCTAATTCTAGAAGCTAGGACTCCAGTGTGGAGAGATTAACTCTAGAACAGGGGTGTCAAACTCAAGGCCTGTGGGCTGAATCAAGCCTGGGGGTGCTTAGATCTGGCCCGCGGGGGTGGCCTGGAAATAACAAAGGACCAGCCTGTGGTGCCTCTGCCAGCCAAGACTATTCAGTTCAAAATGATAGAGCCAATGTTTCCCATCTCTTTTACAGTGAACTGCCTTCTCTCCTGGTCAGATTTTTTTTCTATATGCCCCTAGACATGCTATCCCTAAATATGCTATATATCTTTCATAGGAGGTTATCCCAGTCTGAATGGAGATGTTACTTATTAGTCCAACAATTAATACTGTACTGTAGACATATGATTCCCACACAAAAACTGTACTTGTTTCTGTTCAGACACGGAGTAGAATCTGTCTCACGTGTTCTTAATTATTAAATTGTCTGTGGTATACTAAAATGGCATTAAAGCTTAGTATTTCCAATTGGTAGCAACTTTAATTGCCATTGCGACAAAGTGATCATTCTTCCTCTTTTTAGTGACTATTCAGAATCTTTACAATGTAGACCAGACTAAAAAAACCAATTTCATAGAGATCAGGACTGCTTTTATTGTAATAGTTATAGTAAACAAAATCTTGCAAATCCAAGTAGAACTGTTTTAACCTTTGCTTTCTTTGATGATGGCTCTTCTATTTTTCAAGGCCATTTCCTAAGCTACTGAAGAAATCTCCAAGAGGGTTATCTTGGTAGAGCTCCTGGAAATTGTCTGGTTTCTCATCATGCTATTTAATCATTGGCTATTAATTACCCCTAATTTTCCATTTACTATATTTATAGTATCACTGGTCTTTTTTCTTATGCTTGGTCTTGAACTGTAAATAAACTTTGATTCCTTTAAATCATTCACCCCATTAATTGAAATTTAGAACTGCCTTACAAAGAACAAGTCCCGAGTTTTTCATTTAAGGTCTCATAATTGCCTCCATTAAACATGCATATTCCACATTCAGGGAGACACTGGTTATCTTTCTTAATTACAGGCCAGCAATTACCTGGTTGATTAAATCAGCAGCAGAGCAAAGGGTCATAAAGAAAACAAGCTGCCCAATATGCTTACGCACTCAATATCTATAGGAACAAGGTGCCTAGTTTATTTGCTTATGATGCGCCCAACACATGAGGTGAATCATTGTGAACATTGCTGGTAAAGTTGTTTCATAGTGAACTTCTGCTTACTTGATCATCCCTTTCCACCTCTTAATGGGGATGCTGCACAGAACAGAAGTGCATCATGGACCTGCTCTGTGCAGAGGCAGTAGAGCAGTGAAGCTCTCTCCAATGCATTCCCTGCCACCAAGGGGGAATTCAAATGTGGCAGAAAGGAAATCCCACTCTGCCTTTGGTCCAGATGAAGCATCTTGTCAGTGAGTTAAGAGTTCCTGCAGACTAGACATGCCTCTTCCCTCTCCTGCAGCCCTAGTGATGATGGACACTGCAGTGAGAAGAATGTAGCCTCCTTTTTTCTCATAACCTATTTATTTTACAAAAGAAATATTGTCTTTTTCATTCTTTTACATCTTCTAAAGGAAACACTTTCTTTCTCATTTATTCTTTAGGATATAACAATAATACTCACTCACAAAGCGCTCCATGGTAGTGGATCTGGCTATTTGAGAGACCGCCTTCTGCCAATTACCTCCCTGCGACCCATCAGATCGCACAGGGTAGGCCTCCTCAGAATTCCATCCGCCAGTCAGTGCCGACTGGCGACTACGCGGAGGAGAGCCTTCTCAGTCGCAGCTCCGACGCTATGGAACAATCTCCCCGTGGAGATCCGCACCCTCACCACCGCCCAGGCCTTCCGCACGGCCCTTAAGATCTGGCTATCCCATCAGGCCTGGGGATAAAAATCTTAGTTTGTCCCCTCCCGAATGATGAATGAATGTTGTGCTTTATTTTTAATATTATGTATTGTCTTATGTCTTTTGTCTTTGTACCCCCCTCCCCATGTTTTGTAAGCCGCCCTGAGTCCCCTCAGGGAAAAGGGCGGCCTATAAATTATAATAAACACTCTAAACACTCTAATAGCACTTAGACTTATATACCGTTTCACGGTGCTTTACAGCCCTCTCTAAGTGGTTTACATATCAGCATGTTGCTCCCAACAATCTGGGTCCTCATTTTACCCATCTTGGAAGGATGGAAGGCTGAGTCAACCTTGAGCCTGGTGAGATTTGATCTGCCAAACTGCTGGCAGCCGGTGATCAGAAGAAGTAGCCTGCAGTACTGCACTCTAACCACTGTGGCTCAAATACCTATAGAATATTTAAACCTTTGATAACCTCATGTGCTTGACATTGGTCTGTCTGTCATCTATCTATCTATCTATCTATCTATCTATCTATCTATCTATCTATCTATCTATCTATCTATCTATCTATCTATCTATCATCTATCTATTGAATTACAGCAAAGAAAACATGAAAGGAAGAAATGACCCCACCACCACCACCACAGCCACTGGAAGAGAAAATGCATACTATTTAAAGATTGAGCAAAAATTAAAGCATGGGTTATGCCTGAAAAATATTTGTCACAACTTTTGTGTTGTAATGGGGGTTAAGAATTTGCTTGAATGAAAATGTCAATTTCTTCTTGCGGTTGGGGCTGTTAGCAAACAATGAACAATACTGAAACTGCAGAGTGAAAGGGGGAAATCTCCACCATCATATTAACATTGCATTGAAACAGTTCACCACTTCCTCCCCATGCTATTTGATACCCAAACTGTGAAATCTGCTACCATCAGATTTGGCAGCATTTTTAGGATAATAACATTTTTAACAGATTAACAGAGTTGGACGGGACCTGGTAGGTCATCTAGTCCAACCCCACACTTCTGCAGATCTTTATCGCTCTATATGTTAAATCATAATTCCACTGATTAGCCATCAAGTCAGTATCAACAGTGGCAGAGTGACCGCATAGAATATGACTGGAAATTCATAAGGTTCTTTTCAAGTTGACTATGAATTAATAATAACAATTTGATTGACTTTTGTATGTTATAACCCAGGGGCAATCTTTTTGTGCCTTCCTGGGAAGACTAAAAATAGCATACTTTGCTAAATTCCACAGTTTGGCCTTCAAATGTCAGCATTTACAAACTGCTGTGGAGATTACAAAAGGGGCTTGGTGGTGGGATTCCATGGGAACTTAACTCTAATTTGAGAACCCAACAAAAAATGCAGCAGAATCAACTGAAACCTTGAAACATGTAATTTCAACATATCCATCAACCATTAAGGGGCTTGATAAGAAATGAATAATGAGAAAGGGGAACTAAAGCAGAGAAGTCTGTATAATAAGAAAGAATTTTTGAAGCCTGCTTTGAGGGGGAATTTACAGACTTTAACCCAGTCTGAGGGTGGCTTTCCTTGCAGGAAGGCAATTCCTACCATTTATACAAATCTTGTCAGCAGCCTTTGCTCTTCCAAATAATTAGTTA
Organism: Thamnophis sirtalis; assembly: GCF_051295495.1. Lineage (NCBI taxonomy): Eukaryota > Metazoa > Chordata > Lepidosauria > Squamata > Natricidae > Thamnophis > Thamnophis sirtalis. The sequence goes on along the minus strand of NW_028261386.1, from coordinate 71,730,030 downwards.
TCCAATTTGCATGACAAATGTTAAGAGGATAATAGCCTTTTGCTACTCTAGATAAGGCTTCTGAGAAGCATGCTTTAAAACTGGTAACATTTCAGTGTTTGTGTTTTCTCTAAATCAAGACTAATTAAAATATTGTGGGATTTAAACTTATCAAGCTTAAGTGCTGTTCTTCTGTCAATTTTTGAAATTCTCCCATGGGCACTTTAACTAAGTTCCCAAAGCATCCCAAATGTATTTGGCTATAGCATTATTCTTGACCTTATACAAACTTTCAAGATTAACTGTGGGGATGTTATGATCTTGCCAACTAAAAATAAAACTCTTTAAAAGTTCTTTCCCACCATACATTTATGAGACTAGACTACCAGTGTTCACCATTATTATTGTTTTTTAAAAAAGGCAGACTGGAAAAGAAGAAAATTTAATTTGGATTGGAATCCAAGTTATGTTCGGAACATGACAGTTCAGTGCCATTTCAAAATTAAAACAAGGTTGATTCTTTCACACTTCTTTGTTAGTATTATTAGGTGTCTTTGAAACAACTTGAAACAATTTGGTCTTTATAAATTGCCGTGCACAGGAATTAAGCATTCCATTCTCTTAAAAGTCTGCACTTTTTTTCCCAATCCAACTGTTCTGAAAAGCATTGCGCAAAACATTTCATAATTAATGTGGGCTTCTTCCTCACATTTACCAGAAATCCCTCAAGAAAAAAGAAAAACCAAGGCTTTCCAGCTGGTTGTGAGAAGGGCTAATAAGACCAAGGCTTAGGGTGTTTATCTCAGCTTTCCCCATCGATCTTTCCCCATCCTGCCAGTAATGTAGAAGGGAGGACAAAAAGAACTTATGGAGGGCTCAAGGCCATTCTAAAGGATAACTTATTTAGGATCACAGCAGATTTTGCAGATTATTACACTTCCTGTTTCCAGGAAGTGGAAGACCGATAAAAATGGAACCATCAAAGATCCTCCTGTCTTCAGTCGTTTTTCTCCAAGTTATTACGTAGAAGAATTTCTGGGAAGGACGTGCTGTGGCATTAATTTAGAAGAGAGTGTGTTACATTTATATTGGCAGAGTACAATTTCTGAACCGGGGAAACTCAGTCCCACAATTCCAGGTTTGGCCATAAAGCATCTTGAGATTGTTTTTATTATTGTTGATGTTGTCACCAATATCAAATGGAGAAAATACTTCCAAACTGCTGTCCTTTGAGAGAGCTAGGTCACAACATTCCTATGCTGAACTATTTACCACCAGTTTGATCAGAGATGAAGATACAAGTGTTGCAGTGGAAACATGTTTCATTCTGGCAGAAATTTAACTGATTCATCCCTCCCCCACTGTGGACAAGCTGCTTTCAAAAGTTAAGCTGGCCACAGATAACCACAATCCATAAAAACACTCAGGCTTTCAGACAGAATTATTATCTTCGCACTCACTTGCCTAACAAGCTAAAATATGTATAATGAAGTTAGAAGATGGGAACTATAGACCTTTCCTTATCAGTCTAAATATGGGCTGGAGCAGCACGAAACAGGCAATAGACCCAGTGAGAATAGGTTTTAGGAAGAACCAGAACCAGCCATCTTTCTCCATAATAGCTCTAGATGTAAGGAGTCATAACAACCATTTCTATATTTAGGATTGGAACAGAACTTTTAAGTGAATGAACTGAAATGAAAAGTTTCAATGAACTTTTAATAATGAAAATGACATTCCGGTCTCTTTTGGTATAAATTCTAACTGTCCCAATCACATATAAACTGTTCAGGTGTATGGACAAGGATTTGGTTTAAGAACAAAAGTGGAATGTAGGCAGAAGCATTTTCTCTCCAACAATGGGGGCTTCTGGTTCTTTTCTATTATCACTCCATTAATCAAAGACAGAGAATGCTTAGAGGAAAGACCATAAGAACTTTGTTCATTCTTGAAAGATGTATTGGCACTTACACATCAACCTTTGTGATAAAATAACCCTATCTTATGTGGGCTAAAAAAAGGGGGTGGCATAGTTAATTACAATTGCACCTTGCTCCCAATTTTATATCTGGGTAGCTCACATCTACGTTCTGCTATTCTCACATCTAGCTTGGTCTTAAAACAGTACAATGGCTTCCAGTAAAGATGGAATCAAGAAAGAGGACTTTAGGAAAAAACAAAATTCCAGTGGTGGAAGCCTTCTGTCTAAATGTTTTTAAAAAAACCAGTCAAAAGCATACCAGTGGTGGAGCTGAATAAATTCTGGGAAAGGAACAAAACACAAAACAAATAATTTATTAGAGGAGCATTCAAATTATCTCAAATCGTTCCTTGCAATCCCTTTCATTACAGAACCACAGTGCTTACTGCAAGCCACCCATTGCTAGAAATAAGCATTCCAGGACTTAGAAAAATATACTGCTGTCAGTTAATTATAAGTTATGAAACATATTTAGTTGACTTGTGATGACCAAATACTTTCCCTTGAGTTTGCCATTGGATATTCAAGGATCAATAATGCATAGTACTTTTCTATTGTTGCTAAGTAGCTTTGTCTATCTTGCACATCTCAGACAGAAATGCAGCTTCTTTAGGCAGGTAAGGACTCGAAGATAAATCTTGCTGTTTCAAATTTTACATGTGTGGCCTATAGAATTTGTTGACAGCAAAGTAGGCTATGAACAACTAAAGGCATTTCTATCATGATTTGTTATCATGTCCCATTGTACCTGTTATTACATAAAAGCACTGTGTTTTTTCTAAATGAAATCTGGGTCACTGACCTGTAATAAAGTTTGTCTTGACTTAAGGTTGGACATACCAGTAGTTTTTAGTTTTGCTTCATAGTATACATTATATATACAAGTGGTTTTGCATCACATGTGCAACAGCACAATTTGACATTTCTAGGTATAGAATAAGTAGTAGAGCTAAAATGGAAAACTTTGAAGTGGAGGATTAGCAATGATGACACAAGAGCCACAAAGTAGAATAATCAGAAATAACAATTTATTGTGGTGGAGAGATCATTGGTAAAGAAATCTAGCAGTTTGGTACAGGTTTTTTTAAATTAATTTTCTTCAAACTACCAATGAGAATTTTTCAAAAATTACCGAAACATCTGGGGTCTAAACAACTGTAGAAATAAACTATTGATTTGATCAATTTGCCTGCATCTTTGTCTTTGTGTTGTTTGCAGTGTATATAATAGGATATTTCAGAACTATCCAACAATTGAAACATCCAATTCTGACACAACAGGAAAACCATTTCAAAACAAAAATGATCAACAGAGGGGCAGCAATTAGTCTTGCAATAAGCCTTGTAATATTGTCCAAACACAACCAAAAATACACGAGAAATGTTTAGATCATACATGACTATGATCTGATTGCCTAACTTTCAACTAACAGCTACTCATCTGTTGATCATTTTTGTTTTGAAATGGTTTTCTTTTGTGTCAGTGTTGGATGGTTTAATTGTTGGACTGCCTAGAGAATCTCTATGAAAATCATCTAGTCTTGTAATTAATATATACACTAGCTATTTCCTCAAAACAGGATTTGCTAATTTGCATTGAATCTTTGCCCAATTGATCAGTCAGCAAAGAAAAGTTAAATACACCCAACAGATGGTATATGGTAGTCTATCCATTGAAGAAGATCAATTACTCACAGCTTTAAGGGAACCAAATTCTCCCTTCTCAGTAATGTACAAACATGACATAAAGAATTCAAATACAAAACTGCAGAAATCTTGTCTTTTAGCTCAATGATAAGAAAGTTCAACTTGAATAGCCTATCAAATGTAGCAATTTATACACTCATTGTTTGGAACAAAAAAAATTCAGATATTTGTCTTTGATACATAGATTCACTACAAGAAACGTAATGACTTTTTGCAACCTGCAGCTTCAGCTACTTCTTTTACATTTCCACTGGTACTGTATTTATGGAATACAAGCATGTATTTCATGTTACTTTTCAAATAGACAGTTATCCTATGAACACAGAGAGAGGCAGAATAGAGACAAAGAGGCAGATAATATTGAAAAAGAGAAACGAGTTCTAGAAAAATGGGTGTGCGCCGTAGTTGAAGAAGTGGAAATTATTATAGTAGTTTCACCCTTTCTCCTACGTCACTGCAGACCCTTATTCTGTATAAATGGGGCGGGGGGGGGGTCTATTCAAATATTGTACAAAGGGTTTAAATTCATTATAAACAGCAGGAGAAGTCCTATCAAACAATACTCTACTGGTGATCTAGTACTTCAGAGGCACCTGTGTTTTCAACAATCATACTGCTAAAAGTATGGATACCTTTGAAGACTGAACCAACAGATATATTTTGTTACTACATGTCAAACATTAGATGATATTCCTTCTTTTATGGCAAAGTATTTCTTTTAAACCCATAATCTACAAGGATTCTTAGCATAACAAATTGATGCTTGCCATTATGAAAATAATATATTGACTATTGCTCCCATCAAGCTTTTTTCATTATCAGCAGGATTTATTTTAATATACAATTACATCTAATTAAATGTTTCCTAAGTATTATAACTATCCCCCATTAATTAAAGACATTTTGAACATCAACACCCTATTGTTCAAAAATCTTCTGACTAGTTTACTGAAGAATTTGTACTCAGATGATAACTTGTTTCCCTATTACGGAAAGCATAGCTAGTTAAATAAATGTGTCTTAACCAGTAGTGACCCTTATTTTGACTGAGCTTCCATTGTTATGGTTCTGAGAATGGTGAAACTATTTATTATTTTTACTTATTTTACCTTATTAACTTATTTTACTTTCTTCCAGGAGATTTACAGTTGTGTGAAAGAACATTAAGCAGTTAAAAATTAACTTTTAAAAATCCTGCAAAAAATACCTGTCTTTATTGATATTTTAATAGTCAGTTGAGCAAATTGCATTTGCTATTATTCTTTTTTTAAAGAACCATATGTTATATCCATTTTCATTAGTCAACTAAAGAATTTTTTTAAAGAAAAAGAAATGCATTGCATAATAGTGTCTATTGACCACATAAAATCAAAGGTACATGAAATATATTAAAATATTGTTAGAATTTCCAAATGCAGAGGAAATACTTAGCATCTCAGACGGTCTTTGTAATTAAATCAAGATGCAAGAGGAATGAGTAGACTGTTCCTTTATTATTGAGGATTAGGTGTTAGCAAGGAACTGAATAACAAAAGTTTTATCTAATTTATGTAATAATAAAAAATTGGGTGGTCATAAAACAACCATCCAAAATATCAGTAAAATGTATTAGAACACTACAGAAATTTAAGTCTTGAGCTAAAAATAACCTAACCACACAAAATATTAAAAATCTATCATTTGGTATCACCTGTGAAGCTGCTTTTCCAGCAGTAAGATTTTTTTTAAAGCAAATCCCAGCTGGTTGACAAATAGTAGAACAAATCTGGAAGACTCTATTTAACTAAAATTTGCTAGTTTTCCCAGTTACCATGCTCAGCTACTAATCTTTTTTCTTTCTTTCAAGAAGTTTAATTCTCAATGCAGAAACACCAAAGATGTCAGGGGTGATTGTTATTGGGGTAGAAACAATTGCAATTTGCCATCCAAGGTAGCTGAAATTAGCTGTAATTTAAAAGAAAAGAGATACAATTAGCTTATATATCAATGGGCCAAAACACCCTGGAAAAACTATGTTATGAAACATCCACATCAGTGGTGGGATTCAACTTTTTTTTACTTCTGGTTCTGTGGGCGTGGCTTGGTGGGCGTCTCCACTCCAGGGAAAGGATACTGCAAAATCCCCATTCCCTCCCAATCAGCTGGGACTCAGGAGGCAGAGAATAGATGGGGGTGGACCTAGTCAGAGGTGGTATTTACTGAACTGCTCAAAATTTCCGCTACCCGTTCCCCAGAACTGGTCAGAACCTGCTGAACACTACCTCTGATTCACATGAAAATGAAAGACTTTATATCCATTTCAACATATGGTCATGAGCAACAAAGATTATCTGGAAAAGTAGCCTACATCCTATGAAACACAGACTACAGCTATGATGCATGAAATCTTACTGAAACATTTTTCTTCTCACAGCTGCAGAATTGAAAAAGGCAGCAGGGATTTTCTTTTCATCATTGAGATTAGACTGGATTAGAATTCATTACACTGCTGTAAATTAATTATGTTGCCATATGGTGCCATAATGATACCAATTTTTTGTAAGCTTCTTCATGGCCTTATATAGTTATACTGCATAGGAGCATACTAAGTATTCTCATTGAATATACTGTGTATCACATGCCTTTTTTCTACTGAGTAGCATATATGTGTCCTTATTATTCACTTCTCGGTTCATAACAGCCTTGTTGAGCAGGTTTTATTATGATATCCTATTTGTCCCAAAGTCACCCAATGTACATTAGTATTCATCTGGAATTTGAATCCAGGATCAGAACTAGATAATATTTGAATAACAGACCATCCAGATATTAGAAATAGGCAGAGCTGTAGGCTACTTGAAGACATGTTTCAGAAGAATATAGGGGCAAATCATTTATTTCATCTTCAGGAGTCAAATTTGATTGGAACAAAACTTGACCTTGCTTTATACTTTGATCTAAATCAAATAATACAGCTGACTCTTACTTATGGAAATACATTGGAATTAGGTTAGTCCTTCATTAGACTTTGGACAGAACAGGATTCTGCCAAACTGAAGCAAAAAAAAAAAAAAAAAAAAGTCAATGTCCTACTGTGAATCTGGATTATTCTGTGAAGAATTTGGAAAATCAAAGGCAACCAGAACTGATGTGTCTCCATAACTTCCAGTACTATTTTCTCAGATATAATATAATATATAATATTGCTTTTAATATAAAGGAAACATCAGTGAGAAGAAATGAAGAAGAAAGCATTGGAGATGTTCTTTTGTGACTAACTTAACAAATCTATCTTCCTAAGTCACAGAGGATCCTTGTACTATAGGTCTCTAACCACAGTGCAGGGTGAGATTCACTGACATGATATTTATACTTCTGTGCTCTCTACAAGTCCCTCTTCTAACCAGGATCATTTAAAGTGTTAAGTATTTTTAGTTTTAGTTTTTAGTTAAGTTTTTTTTTAGTTTTAGTTTTTCTGTATTTCTGACTCTTAAGACAAATTGCTAAAATTGGCCCCAACAAATTTTAGTTGTTGCTCTTATATAAATCTCTGTGCAGTATCTGCTGATATTGTGACACACTTCAAGATTCAGAAAAAAAATAGTCTACAAATCACAATTTAAAAGCAGCCTGTATCAAAAATAAGAAAGATACAGAACCTTCTTCCTACATTTTTATCTTTAATTGGAAATGTTTAGTCACCCCAGAAATGAGATGAATTATGCATACACATTTTATGTCTATGTATCAAACTTAAGCAAAACTAGTTTCATTTTCCTCCCCGCAATTAATGGTTAAGCTGAAAGCTAACCTGAACGTTCCTGAAGCAAAGTTATCTGTCAAAGTCATGTTAAAGAAATGATTCTGCCCGGTTGACAGGAGGTTCTTCAGCTGGACAGATGTGGGGGATGTGGGCTCTTAAGAGCCTCACATGAACCCTGTCTGATAAATCATCTGCGAGATCCTTTTTGGATCAGAACCCCCCTGGAGGGGGCGAAGAAGGGGCAGTGCCTCATTAGACCCAGGGGAAGGCAACAGGTCCCTCACAGGTTGGAGATTTGCCCTATGAATCAAAGTCGGGGTAGCAGTCTGCAACATGGCTGACAAGAAGCTGGCTTCTTGTCAAAGCAAATGAACAGGAAGGTGTGGAAGAGATGAAAGACCGGTAAGAAAATTTATCTAACTCACAGCCATAAATCAAACCTGGAAAAGGCAAATAAATCTTGAGAATATAAATAAGATTGATGGTCAGGTTGGGATTTTTTCAAAAAGAAAGAAAAAAAAGGGAAATGGAGGGTTGAAACACCAGCCCCCACCCCAAAAGCTATTTATTTGAAACAATTTCGGACAGAAAGGGAAAAGCAGAAAAGTGACAAACCCACTCAAATATAAACTCTAAACTTGGTTTTGGATTTGAAATAGAAACCAAACATTCCGAAGGATTTACACTGTTTGATATTAATATAATTAATTAATATATCTTAAGCAACTCCAAAAAAAAAGCACTTCTTCTCACTGATAACCTAACCTTGACTGTGCAGGAAGTTTTAATTAACCAACTGCCATAAATCAGAATATGGAAAAGTAGGAGGTAAAGAGAAATACCAAAATCTGGCTGTTTTGCAAGTTTGTTCCAAGTGATATAATTTGAGCAGCTACAATCGATCAGACCCAGAAGGTGGCAAGGGAAAGAATAATAACAGAAAAATAACAGAATCAAGAACTGGGAAATACGAAGATTTTTCTTTCTTTCTTCTTTTTTTTCTCTCGGCAAAAGATTAAGATTGCCCCAGCTTCTCTTCCGGTTTGAATTAAATTTAAGGTGGACCAGAATCTCAAAATAAGACTTGTATAACTAACTGCAATTTTGGAACTGGAAGTACCAAAGACCAAGATGGCTCCCATTGTTCTTCCCCACAGCAACTGAAGTAGATAAATTTAAGATGGAACAGAACTCTGAAATAAGAACTGTATAACTAACTGTAACTTTGGAACTGGACATCATAGAAAACTGGGAATTTGAAGAACTATGTGAAATTATAAAAAATGTGCATAAATCATTAATATCAAGCCTAAATAGAATTCTGAATCCAGACAAGCAGATATCTAAAGGAGAATTCAAAGAAGAAGGGGGGAAAGACAAGGAAGGGGTAGAAATGGAGAGAAATAAAAAGTAGACAAAAAACTCCATTGGTCCTGGCAGTAGTGTAGGGAAAGTTGTAAAAAGGGGAGGTGTCCCAACAAAAGAGAATAAAAAGCAGACAAAAGTGGTTTGGGAGATTGTTAGTGGCATAAGGAAAATTGAAGTAGGAGACTATGCCCCAACAAAGAGAAATATAAAATATCCTTTTGATGGTGACCTGGGGAAAATTGAAGAGAGTGGATGTGTCAAAATAAAGAAAAGGGAAAAAACAGGAACAGAGATGTGGGACAAAAGACTGACTAGGAAAAAATCAGATAACTAGAAACTATTATATGGGAAAATATGAAGATAAGGGCTTTATTCCTAAATATGACAATAAAATGAAGTTGCTAACTGGTTGAATATGATAATGGAAATATAGCTAAATAAAGGTTAAAATATATGGAATAGATAAATATGAAACTGATATGGGGAGGTTGTAAAGCATAAAGTTTGTGATCCACTTTTATACATGATAATTAAATTGAGTTGCGAATTGATTGAATATGACAATAGAAGGACAACTAAGCATGGGTCAAAATATATGAAACATGGACATATATAGAACTTTTAAGATGATGAATAAAGTGAGATGTTTATCACTTGTTATTTTATATAATAGATTAAGGGAAGTGTAATGAACATTGAACAGCAAGGATTGCCATCTAGAGACAATTAAGGGTAATCTAATCCAAGATATGGAAAAATGGAGAGGGAACATGAAATATACCTACAATGGAAATTATTGAGATTAAAAGACAGAATCACAAATTGGGGGCATGTAAGGATGTATAATTATATAAAGATAATGATGGGAATAGTGGGGAATTGTAACCAGTTCTACATCTCGGCCAAAATTAGGCTGCGGGGGGGGGGGGGGGGGATTAAAAGTATAATGACTATATATGTATACTTTGCTGTTGTTATATTTTTTACTAAAAAGGAGGAGAATATAGGTTAAAATTAAATATGTATATTGAAAAGGAATTATAAATACCATCAACATAAAATAGAGCTCGCTCAGAAGCTGAAATACATCAAATAAATGAGATGAAGAGTGGGAAGTAGAAGATAGCAGTAGACTTATATACCGCTTCATAGGGCTTTCAGCCCTCTCTAAGCGGTTTACAGAGAGTCAGCATATTGGCCCCAACAATCTGGGTCCTCATTTTACCCACCTCGGAAGGATGGAAGGCTGAGTCAACCCTGAGCCGGTGAGATTTGAACCGCTGAACTGCTGATCTAGCAGTAGCCTGCAGTGCTGCATTTAACCACTGCGCCACCTCTGTTGTTTATTAATTGTTAATTTATCTAGAGGCTGGATGAACAATGCAATATAGTGATGCAACTCTCAAAACAACAAATACTAGAAACTCAAACTTTCAAAAGTAATGATAGTCTGTAAAAATAAAAGTCAACTAAAAGTTTATGACTAATTTCATGACTACTTTATTCAAATATACACATTCTTCTCTGGATAAATGGCTCAAGATGTTTTCCGTCTGTTTTCTGAGTCCATTTTAAAGAAGGGACAGGACGGGAAATGGCTACAGATTTGAACATCTCTAAACTACTCAAAAAATGGAAAGTACCGAAGATCTGATTTGCATTTGGTGCATGCCATGTCAAGGCCCTTCCCCCTATTCAAAGCATATGCATACCAATGTTAATCAATTAATCCACCATGCTTGTTGATAATAAATGCTTACATGTCCTCAATAAAGCAGATTTCCCACATCAGAGCCTGATGACCTTATATAGTAGTCATAGGAGAGGCCTCCAATGCTAGATTTGACCAGTGGCCACATTGTCTATAGTACTTAGTAATAGCAATAGCACTTAGACTTATATACTGCTTCACAGTGCTTTACAGCCCTCTCTAAGTGGTTTACAGAGTCAGCATATTGCCCCCAACAATCTGTGTCCTCATTTTATCCACCTCGGAAGGATGGAGGGCTGAGTCAACCTTGAGCCTGGTGAGATTCGATCTGCCAAACTGCTGGCAAATAGTAGCCTGCAGTACTGCACTCTAACTACTGCACCATCGCAGCTCTATGCATAGCACAAATGTTCCTCTTCCCTGAAGCTCATTGATTCCTCCTTATCCATTGTTCAGAAGATTATAAATCAAACTTTGTAGGTCCCAATGCAGATTCTGATTGGGTCAAACAGCTTTTGGGCTATATCTCCACATTTTAAATGGTGCCTTTGAAAGTGACTCACTAAACTCACTCATCTATCTGGCTCCAGAATGAGTGCTATGACTATATAATTGTCTCTAGGGACCTTCTCCCTTATGCTAAGGCCTTGGAAGGTATATCTGAGTTTGCCAGCAATCATTTCCCCATCCTGCTCCAGTTAAATGTCTTCACTCAAGAAACACATACTGAAGACTGCCAACAACCCCTTTCTGATGCCAACAGGAAGAATCTACTGCCAAGTCAAGTGGATCCCCCATCAAAATAAAAAGATAACTGTGTACTGACCTCAGATTACCCATAGTGTCCACAGTCTTTCCTGAGTTCAGCTAAGTCTCCTAATGTACTCTTGCAGAATGGTAGCACCCTTACCAGAGAACTTCACCAGGATCTAATTCATCTTAACAGGCTTTGAGACAACAACAGCCCTACTCCAAGCCATAGTTTGAAAAGGACTATGTTGCTGCCAAAAGAAAAGCACTTCATACTACTAACAGGCTTATGAATCTGACACTGCAACAATAGCTGTATGGGTCACCTCCAGCAGAAAAGATATTACAAACAGCTGCTGGCATGCAAGGAATAGGAAGCCATGAAAAGCAACTGAGCATGACTTATTCAGGAAGTCAAATCCAATGACTCAGCCTCATTTTGCCATATCACATCAAGCTCCCAAAGCAATGTCCCATACAGGTTTGACTGTCACATTCCTAACCTCCAGTCCCCAGGATATGGGGAATATACTTTCAGGATCTCTTCACAGACACCTCTGTTGAAAATGGATGCCCAGGCTAAACTATTGAAAATCTGACAATGTGGGCATTACTGACAGTGAGAGAAATGAAGAACTCTGTTGCTCAACTAAGAGCAGGAAAGACTATGGGGATAGACCTAATACCTCCAGAGGCCATTAAAAACAACTTGGACTTCTGAGCCACATATCTGACCTCATTCTTTACCTGCATGAACACTTAGGGAATAAGGATGATCTGTTAATTATAAAGCACTTCCTAGGGCAATTGTATACCTCCCTGATGCTTTCAGATACCACCTTGCTATAGCCTATTATTGTTGCCAGGTAGACCATAAAAGGTAAACCATAAAAACTTCAGAGATGCAATCATCAATCAATCTTAACTTAAGGTCAACATTACCTTTTTCTACTTCTCTTAGTCTATCACCATGACTAAAATAAGAACATTTCAGGTCTTTGATAGTCCCAGTTAAGAGGGTGTTTGATTAATCACTGAGCTGCTGAATAGCTTTCTTTACAGCAGAGTGCCCTCTGCTGAAAATCCAGTTTGAAATCCAAAGAAAATCTGTCAAGTTTCTTTGTGATGCTAAATAGAAAAAGTATTTTCTTTTTTATTCAGTTCTTTTTCAACCTTTCCAATTGCACACCTGACTTCTGAAAAATAGTATTTGAAGCCTGACAGGGAAACTTTTCTTTACTATAATTCAATTCTATTTCTTAGGTTTTTTAGTCTTTTGTTCATTTTTTCATCTATAGAACAACATTTAGGCTGACATTATTCAGATCTATTTTAATTATACTGCTCTCTTCTCCCAAGTGTATCTATCTGAAAGATATCCCAAATCTTATTATCTCACTATTTTGGGGTAATTCTACAATTCATTATACGTACTGAAAAAGTAATACTGGTTTTTGAACATTTTCATTCCTTGGATTTTAAAACTGCTGGAGGTAAAATTTGAGTTTTTCCTTCACAATATTATCAATGTATAGCCATAGTGTTATTATTGCAATTATTATTATTCTTTTCAGCCTTTTATACTTGCCATAAATATTATGATTTATTTAATTTTTATTTCTTCTAAATTTAACTCTTTGTGGAGGCTCCAATTTTTACCAGGATAAAGCTTTTGAATTTCAGTCACTTTTAATATGTACTTAGTTGTGGATTTTACACTTTCTCATTTTGCTTTTTGTTGATATTAATTTCTCACCTTTGTTTATATGAATCTTTCCTAATGTAATATAGTGCAACTTTATTCTTTTTTTTTAACTTTATTCCTATTCACAATTGATTCAACTTGTTCTCTTTTAAAAGGATACTAAATACTTTTTAGCCTGTTCTTGGTGTTCTCTTATCACTCTTTAAAAAAATTTTTTTCACTTACTTTATAATATACTCAATTTTACTGAATATATAAATCCTATAAAATTGGGTTCTGTAGGCTATGATGGTTAAATAGAATTTGCTTCCTTTGCTATCTTTTGTTATAAACAAGTAAACTTTTTATTATCCATTAATATTACTGTCACCAAAAATATAGCATAAGGCAAAGGAATAATTTCGTGTATTTTTCTTTTTCTAATTTTCATCATAATACAAATTTGCTTACACTATAATGATCTACGTGGCATACTTTTACAAAGCAAACTTTGAATAGGTTAACTTTTAAAATATATGGTTTTGCTGCATGTTTTGAATGCCTGCTTGTGTGTTGTGTCTATGTGCAATTGCATCAGTATGTTTTATGTCTCTCTATACGGTTAAAAATCAAGCAAGGCTTCATTTTAGTATTTATAAAATGAATAAGTAATTATTTGTATTATTATAAGACAAAAATAAGTTCAAAATAAGTAATTATCCTTTTCTGATATGACTTGTGTGATGCTGCCATTATGATGCCATTCTCATTTTGGTAATATCTCCTTAATAATGGGAAAAACTGGATGATGTGTGTTTGTGCAGAGGGTGTCACTGAGATACGTAATTGTAACTTACACAATTTCTGTTTTATAATTTCCTACGACTGATTGCCAGAACAAAGTTAATCCCAGATAAATGATGAAGTCTTTGAGTTCCAATTTTTACATAATTCTAAACTGCTATGCATTAAATTGATTAACCAGTAAAGAATATTGTGGTTATAGCAAATAAAGTCCAAAATGAATGTTTGCATTTTAAAGGCTTCTATTAAGGCAGCAGTTCTTAACATATGATCTGGGGATTTCTGGAGTTCCCTGAGATCCTTACAGGGGTTTTTTTGTTTTTTTTTAGCAAAATCAAATAAATAAATAAATAAATAAATAAATATTTTAACATTGTTTAAATATGTATTCATCTTTTCTTCTCCCTATTCATCACTTCTCAATGGCATGAACATGTGACAACATTAATTCTTTTTTGCCCCACAAAAGGCAGATTTTATACTAAGTCCCTTTATATTAAATAATTTGGCTTAAATTAGATTTCTTCAAAGGAGCTCAGCTGTTCTCAAGTCTTCAAGTCCAATCCATCCTAGTTAATTTCACCAAATAGCCTGAGAAAAGTACAATGAACACACAATGGATCACAAACCACGAAGAGTTTATTTTTCATTCTGCACCAACTGAAAAGTTCATAGTAATGTGACCAAAAATACCATGAATCTGGTCCAATTCTAATCCTATCAAAATAATAGCATCAAACCTGGAAAAAAACTGGCAATATGGTTACAATGTCTCTTTAAGGAACAAATTGCTTACATCTAGGAGACTTTTCATCAACAAAAAACACTGCTGGCAAAAGTAGATACAATGGGGATGTAAAAACCTTCTCACAAATAATATCAAAAACACCTTCCCAGAATAACTGAAGTTTAAAGATAAGGCAGAGGAGAAAGTTTAGATATTTTAATTAGCATATCACACACTGTTGCTTCCAACCTCTCTCGTGTATTTTAAATGGAGTTGCATTCTTTGTAATTTCATCAAAAATGATTACATCAATTCCAAGTTGGAGGAATACCAGGGATGCAACCAGCCCTACTACCCTAAAAGTCACCCTAAAACTCTCCCCACAAAACATAAAAAGTATTTTCTCCTTTTCCAAGTGGCCTATAAAGTAGAAGCAAGTTAACCTAACTGCCTCTGCTCAGAGCAAAAACTGGTGAGAAGAAGCCAGATATCACATAGGAATCTTGGTCACTGTTTAATCCTTCCCACAGTGAGTCTTCTACTGCAGCCGCACCCCACCTTTTGGGCACCATGGACCGATTCTGTGGAGAGGTTTTTCTGTGGAGCGGAGGGGGCGTGGTTTCGTGTGCTCCCTGCATCCTGTGAATGGGGCTTCACAGATCAGTTTCAGGCATGCCCTGGGCCAGTCCATGGACTGAGAGATTGGGGACACCATTCTATTACACCCACAGGGGGATAAATAACAAAGGGATGGAGCTTACAGTGTAACAATAGTTTTATCATTTTGATGAAAGCCTTGGATCCTGCAGATGTCTCTGAATACAGTTCCTGTTCATTTTCATGCACTGGGTTCAAATCCTGTTTAATAGTACACTACCTACCAATATGCTACTATTAAACTTGGGGATCAAGTTACTTCTTTACAAACTTTTTCCACCCAGAGGCAGTTTTCTGCCTCAGCTAGATTGCTTTGTCTCCATTGCAACAGTGGGAAATGACACAGGTCAAGAATTATTTAATGCCCACTTTTCAATCTGATCCTCTAACGAAACCCATCTCTAGTTCTACAGTTTATAGAAAAATGACCTTGCAGTTTTTGTGGTTTTCTAAATTAGAGCAGTGTTTCCATCTTACTTCCCTTCCTTCTTCCTACCTTCAGGCAATATCAGACTTGATTTTGGAACTATTGCCTTACTCTCAGTATTATATCAATTGTGTTACAGCTTTGTAACACAATATAATGCAGAATAACTGATACTGTTTTTTCTAAATTGTGAACAAAATGATAGAAGGAAAGCAAATACATTTATAGCAGTAATTTAGTACTAAATTGATTGTGCAGCTGTGTGTAAAAAGGCAAGCAATTATCCTATGTTACCCAAGTAACTTTTGATTTTTATGTGTTCCTTTTTTTGCTATGATACACTGTTCTACCTATATTAATCTAATCCTGATAATTCTTTCCTCAGCAATTGAGAAGGATTGGGGAATAATCAAGATTATAGATTGTAAATATTCCTAGTTCCTTCTAGCCAATTGTGACTAGATTTTAGATCCTTTTAGTTTCAAACTCAATTCATACCATATTCAATTTCCTAGGTCTTAATTTCTCATTTGAAAAAAAGAGAATGCTATGATAAAGGAGACTGCAACTATACTGTGGTTTTATATAACTGAATATAGCATCTTCTGAGGTTTGCTTTATTTTAAAATTGAATGGTATTAATATTTCAAGTTTGAATTCATGCAAACAAAGTTTTAATTGCAAATTGCAATCAGATTCTTAAAACATTCATAACTTTGTGTCAACGATATATACCATCTAGTACCAAATTGATTAATTACATTTTAGAAATGCAAGTAATTTACATTTCATTGAAAAAGCATTCTGGCTTCCAAACAATACAAATGCAAACTGAAACCAGATGTTCCACAATTGTGGTAGTTTGTATATTGGCTTATTTTTTCCCTAAGTTAATTTGGTTCTTCTGCATTATTACAATATAGAAATTCTAGACTGAAAAATTGAATGACAAATTTAAAGATGTCCTTTTGTTCTAATCATTAATAAGTGGCAATTTCTTCAATGGCAAGCTTTCAAATAGCTTTCCTTCATGCTTGAAAAGGGCAGCTTTTTAAGACTCATGCTGTAAAAGCCTAACTCTTAACTATCAAAAGCTAAACCTTTAGGCTTCAGTCCTATATCACAGACTTAAATATAGTTGTGACAAAGAATGACAAGGAGATGCTAGTATTTCAATTTTAAAAGCTGTAACTACTGTAAGTGCAAATTCTAGGAAATATCAATGGTGTATGATGGGAACAGAGATGAAAGAAGTGGTAGATAATGAGCAGAATATTTTCAGGTTTGCAAGTTGTTTGCTCAATCCCTGGCTCACTTTTCAAAACCTAAGATGCTATGGCACCAATTAGACCTGAAAACAGGTAAGGATGGTTCTCTATTTGAGGCTAAAGTAAAATAAAAATGAATACTGAATTCCTTTTCAGAGAGACAGCCTTGCTCTCCAATGATGCTTTGAAATCCCCTCACTAGGCCTATTCTTTGTGGAAGGGGAGCTTTTCAGAAGAGGACAAGTAGCTTATAAAAACAAGCTAGGTGTGAATAAAATGAGTATCAATGGAGGGAAAGAAGAGAGTGACTGAGAATGTGTAGATAGCTCTGGAAAAGCACATTCAGGCCTCTTGCCTGTAGCCCCAATGAATTTGCCTGGAGCTAATTCAGCCTTGGGCTAGGATAGATTCCCCATTCCTGGCACATACCATTCATTTTCCAAAGAGAAAGCATGAATGCTACTGCTAGTCAAATGATTTTACCATCCAGCATCTTTCACTTAATGGGAAACTAAGATGGAATTGAATCTTTCGCTATTTTTCCAAACCACAGTTGGAAAACTGCCATGCTGCTATTCATATTATGATTTCAGTTGACTGGATTTTGAAGGTTTTTTTTTCATCCCTCCAAATTTTTGACAGAATCCCCGTGATCCTTCATCTTTGATAAATTTGGGACAGTGCCATCTGAGGGAAAATATTCTTGCTGAATGGAAATGGTTTCTTTGTCAGACATTATACCACTACCCTGGATGCTTTTGGAAGTATTTGTGATATTCAGCAGCTGCCTTTTTAAACATGTATGAAAACTGAAACTTTCCTTAGTCTATGATGACAGACTTGTGGATTTTGGAATGGCAGGTTGGTGAAAGTACATATTAAAAAATATATAGAGACTTTTGGATTAATGCAGAAAGTCCTACATTGAATTGCATTAATATGCAAAAGAGATTTATTTCATGGTTTAGCCAAGGCTTCTTTAATCTTAGGAAAATAACTCTGCTAAGCGGAAGAATGAAACAAAAGAACAAAATGTCTGAAATGCTGATTTTGAGAGTTTGTTTTGATAAGGATCTATTTTGGGCAACTCTTGCATATGGAAGATTAAATCAAATAGTTTCTCTAAAAAGGAAGTAACTTCAAAATTTTGGATATGGTACAAAAATGATTTAAAAAAAAAATCAGGAATGATTTTCTCCCTTGTATTAAATTGATGGATTTTGCTTGTTAAGTAGCAAAGGTGAATTTCAACTGCTGATATGCTCTTTCATTTTTCTTCTTTCTCCTTTCTGACTAGGGAGTTCTTTCTTCCTTTGGACTTTTTTCTCTTTGTTTGTCCTTCTTTTTCCTTTGTAGTAGAGTCCTCCCTCCCTCCCTCCCTCCCTCCCTCCCTCCCTCCCTCCCTTTCCATCTGTTGCCTGGTTGACCAGACCTGGTTTTTAGCAGTCTTCTCCTTTAATCTCCTGGGCAGCCTCTCTGTCTATCTTTTGCACCCAAGCCTTACCTCTCTAATTCACCTGCACAAAAATCCACCTGTATTGAGTATGAGAGATAGTGGTGGTTCCTAAAAGGTGTTGCTAGTCTGATTGGCTTTGAGGTGACTAGCCGCCTCTGTTGCCAACAGATACACCAGGCTAAGCTAAGAGGAAGTGCAAGAGCAACAAAGCGAACGAGGCCTCAAAATGGAGTCAGTTACTGCCTACAGTTTATGAAGTGGCTGGATTATTGTTTT
Organism: Thamnophis sirtalis; assembly: GCF_051295495.1. NCBI lineage: Eukaryota > Metazoa > Chordata > Lepidosauria > Squamata > Natricidae > Thamnophis > Thamnophis sirtalis. The sequence continues at coordinate 71,711,494 of NW_028261386.1, read as the reverse complement.
ATACATATATAAATAAATAAATCTGTTACTAAACTTTTCTTTGGCAGCGAGATGACAAGCCTCCTTATCCTAAAATAGGGAACAAATAAAAAACATATAAAGGAAATCATTTTACAAAAAAGTTTAAATTAACCTATGTAAACTGAATCAACATGTTTGAGGCAAAGCTTTCAGACCTCCCCAATTACTAAGCCATAGAACTGATTACTGTGAAATTGACCTCAACTGTTTGGGATTAAAAGCTGTGCTGGCGCAATTTCACAATTCCTGAAACAGAAAAGGTAGTACTAGGAATAATACATGCAACTACAACTCCACTTAGTCAAAGAACTGGTTTTAGATAAGATTCCAAAATTTTGGTACTAAAATACAAAGGAACAAACAAAACATCCTGCACAGATGGCTATACATTCACAATATGAATATGGTTGGAAGATAACAACATATTCATTGTGGATGTCCTATTACCAGAGGTGGTATTCAGCAGGTTCCGACCAGTTCTGGAGAACTGGTAATGGAAATTTTGAGTAGTTCGGAGAACCGGTAAATACCATCTCTGACTGGATGGGTCTGGATGGGAGTAAACAAGTTGGCACTCAACCCAGACAAGACCGAGTGGCTACTGATGTTCCCTCCCAAAGATTGGCCAAGTATTCCATCTCTCAGGCTGGGGGGTGAAATTATACGCTCCTCAGAGAGGGTTCACAATTTGGGAGTCCTCCTGGATCCCCGGCTGACTTTAGAACACCATTTGTCGGCTGTGACCAGGGGGGCCTTTGCCCAGGTTTGCCTAGTGCACCAATTGCGACCCTACCTGGATCGGGAGGCCCTTCAGACAGTCACTCACGCCCTTGTGACCTCAAGACTGGATTACTGTAACACGCTCTACATGGGGCTGCCCTTGAAGAGTGTTCGAAGACTTCAGCTAGTCCAGAATGCAGCCGCGCGAGCGATCGTGGGTGACCCAGGTACACCCACGTTACACCTATCCTCCGTGAGCTGCACTGGCTACCCATTAGTCTCCGGACTCGCTTCAAGGTGCTAGTCGTTACTTATAAAGCCCTACATGGCATCGGACCTGGGTACCTGAGAGACCGCCTCCTGCCAATTACCTCCCACAGACCGATCAGATCGCACAGACTAGGCCTTCTCCGGATTCCATCTGCCAGCCAATGTCGGCTGGCGACTTCCCGGGGGAGAGCCTTCTCTGTTGCAGCTCCAGCCCTCTGGAACGAGCTCCCGTGGAGATCCGGACCCTTACTACTCTCCCGGCCTTCCGCAAAGCCACCAAGATTTGGCTGCTCCGGCAGGCTGGGGAGCTGTTGAAATAGCCAGCCCCACTGTAACTATGAATGTTGTGTATTTTAAATTGTTGTTTGTCTATTTGTCTATTTATCCCCTTCCTTTGTTTATTGTAAGCCGCCCGGAGTCCTTCGGGAGTGGGCGGCATACAAGACCAATAAAATGAAATGAATGAATGAAATGACTGGCCCCACCCCCATCAACAACACTCTGCCTCCCAAATCCCAGTTGATTGGGAAGGAATGGGGATTTTGCAGTAGCCTTCCCCTGACATGCCCACCAAGCCACACCCACCAAGCCAATGCCCGCCAAGCCATGCCATGCCCACAGAACCAGTAGTAAAAAAAAATTTGAATCCCACCACTGCCTATTACCCTTGATATAATTCATTTCATTCCATTAATTTTTATTATCCTTGATTACCATCTAGTAACACTTGGTGCTAGGTAGCATATAAATGTAATTAATGAAATAAATAGTTTGAATTTATGAATATCCTTTTTCATGAGCTGTTATTTTTGAATGAAGCTACCCCAACTCCTCCCTCCTTTATTCAATAAATCACACTTCCTTCAGTGAATACAATGTTTTAAATTATTTCATGGCAGATGCTGTCTACAGAAAATAGGCGTGTTTATTATACCTTAGTTATTGGTTCTGACATCTTGGCATGCTGAAAACTACTGATGCAAAATGCTAAGTGTAGGAAACTAAACTTCAATAACCAAATATCATTCAATGTCAGCTGCACCAAAATAAAACTTGCACAATGAATGGAAACACTGTGGTTTCTTTATATTCATTTATAGACAGATGCTTAGATATAGACACACAGTGACCTGTCAATTTAAATTAAGTTGGATAGATTTTTTTTTCTCCTGTCCAAAAAGCAAGGATTTTTTAAAATCACTTTCATCTTGTCATCTTTTTATTTTATTTATTAAATTGACTGCATCTTGTTGCAAGGTGACTTTTCAAATATCCATTTGCAGAGGGATGTGCAAATTATTCCAATGTTTTGAACTCAAAATGGTCCTTTGAATGTTCAAAGTATGGGACAAACCACCTCATATTCTAACGTTTTGTTACAAACTCAGTGATTAAAGTAGTGTTTTATTCACAGGCCATTGGAATATTTTGATATCCCACTATAGTATTATTATTTTTATTCTTCCAGTCATGGAGATTTGGAAATTAATTAGTCAATAAAATAGCAGTTGTCACCAGATGTTAGACTGATGGCATCTCACTACATAGCGAAGTAAAGATTTATTGTCTGGAGTCCATAGGAAGTGATGGGTGAAGCACATATCCCTGACAATCATTTGGGACACATGAAATCTAAGCTACTTCCTTCCTGGTATGTGGAAGCAAGATTCATGAGCTGTAATTAACACAGTTATCAGTTATTTTCTGTAGATACTGTGCTTTCTTTTTCATTAAAATTGGCAAATGTATAACTATACCTGTTTGCTGAATGTTGTTTTGCAGACAAATTGAAAAAAGTAAAAACACAGGCATGCCCTTGGATGGTGAAAGCACTTTCATTTGATTTACTTTAATATTGGACTCTCACCCGAGACTCTTTGCATTTTTAATTTGCAAAATACTTGGGAGTTTATTTTTTAAAATTTATTTTAATCTTGACTTGAAATATTTGACAAGCAAAGATGAAAAGACCTTTGATAATATGCAAACTTTAGGTGAAAACTTTTTTTTTTAAAAAAAAGTTTGACGAAATGATAATGGCTGTGGAAAATATTCATGCAGCACTAGATAAATTAGATTCACAAAGAAATGTGATTTGAAAGCTGCAGATCCATTGGAAAGTGTGGAAAGAGACATGGATTGTACAGAGGTAGAATCAACTAAGCTGACTCCATACACCTTTCTGAAGTTCAAGCCTGCATTCTTTTACAATAGCAGAAATCTGTCTGAATGGAGAATGATGAATTGATTATTCCTAGATAGACTGAAGGACATTGACGAATGGATTTGTGACACTTAATCAGAAACTACTTTCATCTGGACTTTGTTGGGAAAATAGCCCGATTGTGGAGACCAAATTTATAATATTTAAATAGACAACAATTGATAAGAGATAGTATTAAGAAACAAATGTGTATATTTGATGCAGGACAAATTACACTTAATTCTTGGGGTGATTTGGAATGGATAAGATGCCATGGTAAATTTTCTACAAGTTGATCAAAATAACAGTTTAACAGATGTTTTTGAAACTGTAACCTTGTCTTTTTTATTATTATTGTTCTTTCTGTTAACTATTTTGTCATTAATAAGATGAATGATCGGTCAATAATAGATTTAATAGTTTAATTTTTTTCCTGGGCTTGTTCTGCAAGGGGTAGTATAAATATACTATTTAATGTATTAATCAGTATTCAATTGGGGGGATATTATGTGTATATGTGTTTTTTAATGTACCCATTTTAATGTCTAATTCGTTTTGTTTTTTCTTTGTTTTTTTCTTTGTTGGAGTTTTCTATTTTATTTTCTATTTCTATTTTAACTTTTTTGAAATAAAATAGTGTTTTATAAAATACATTTGCTGAATATTGGTGGTAGATAAGACACCCTTTTTAGTGAAAAATGAAGGAGCAATTTGGTTTATTCTAGGGCAAAAGATTCCACTGGATTTGTTTTGTTTTGAGTTTGAAATATTGCTGTTATTATCATATAAGATGTAGACTCCTTCCATGAAAGTTTTCTACATCTAATTACTGCAGTTAGAACTGTGTGGGTCAAGGTCTTCTAATAAAAAAAAAGCTTAAATATTTCATATGATTGAAAATATGCAGTAGAAAAATTACTTAATGCCAATGTGATAACAAGGCGAAACTTGGTAAACCTTTTTTAAAGAAAAGATTTCCTGAAACATTACAAAATGCAACTTAATTGTGAGAAATTGTTTTTCTGATTATTAAATGAATAAATGGAAGTGAAATAAAAATCAGAGAAAACAGGTTTTGTATTTACCTTTCTTCTAAATGAAGTTTTTTATATGTGTCACAAGGAATTACAGATATTTTTTCCTTGTTCCTAAAGTTTGAACTCATTTTAAATGAACAATTATTTTCAGCCCACCCTAAATAAACACTGATGAATAAAAAATTTACTTGTAAGCACAACCTTACAACTTTTCCTTACAACCAATGGACAAGTATCCCCAAGTCATTAATCACTATAGACTAGGGCTGTCAAATCGCGGCCCACGGGCCAGTTGCATCACACACTGACGGTGCCCCGTTTAGCGAAGGGGGATAAAATTCAAGAGATATCATGTGACACTGCCATGACGAGTTTTATACCCCTGCTATAGACTTTAAGTAATCTGGAGTTTTTTTCAATTCTAATTTTTTTAAAAAAGTCCAAAGTCACAATGACCACACCCTCCTCCTCAGATAATCATAAATTATATACATTTGTTCAGATACCAAGTGTTGTACTGCCAATGTGACCTAACCATAAGAGCAAAAATAATTGATCTTCAATGGAATTATAATGGGATTTTTTTAAAAAAAATGCTGAGAAATGGAAGCAATACAATATTTGATTAATAAATATTCAGAAATTAAAATCTGTAAATAAAAGGGAAAAGTTAAAAATACCTGGGGAGATGATGGATTAAAAGTCACATTGGTTACAGATTCAGTGTGTCCTGTCAGTTTATAAGAATAGGTACTGGAATGCTTCTCATATATATAAGCCTGAAAAAGAACACATATTTAAAGTTGCCAATTGCCAATCAAGGAACAAGAGTTTTTATTTTAAATCCTTCTTAACAAAATGTATACTTATCAAAAGCTCAGCCCTTTATAAGATAATACTGAACAGCAATCCAATGCTTGCCTTTGCTCAAGGAAATTTAGGGGAAATGAAGATTAAAAAAAGTTAAATTCTACTTATTATTTTTTTTACATGTATAAAAGGGATAGGGGTTTGATCATACAATCACAACTACAACTTCACTATTTTGAGCCCAGTATGGACTCACCTGCTATTAATGCTACACTCTATTGCTTGACTGCAGCCAAGCCAGACACTAATGGAGTGGGCTCTGATTTGCTAGTTGCTGTTATTCATTTTCATTTAGGGAACTTCAGGGTTAGCATAAGTCCTGGAGACTTAAAAGATATGGAAATAAAACTTCCCAATGTATACCATTAAGGGCTACTGGAATAACCTTTTTCTCCCAGAAATACATTGATTCTTTTAAACCTCTTAAAACCTTTAAAAAGTGATGTCTATAAAATATTCCCAAAGTACATAGTCTTGCCTTCTCCAGAAATTATGCATTTATTCTTTTTGAACACAAAATTAATTTACAAAGTCTATTTAGATCACGTTTGCTATTACTCATAAAAGACACATGCCTTGTATTTAATATTACCAATGAGAACCAGTTCTATATAGCAGTTAAGGTACCAACTAGAAACTAGGAGATGATGAATCCAAGTCTTGGTTTAGCTACAAAGCCAACTAGAAGCTTTGGGCCAGATGATCTTTCTCAGCTCTTAATAAACAAGGCAATGGCAAGCCACTTCCAAAAATTGTTGCCAAGAAAACTACATCTGTACTTGTGAGAAGAATGTTAAAGACCGCAGATTAAACATGAGCTAGCAATATGTTGCAATTGCCAAAAGAGTCAATGCAGTCTTCACTGAGAATGGTCAAGATTACATGGAGTGCTAGTAGTATTTTTTTGTCCTTGCCAAACTGCACTTGAATACTGTGACTTGGTGACATACACTAAATAAATAAATAATTGTGACTAGATCTGATCACCACAAATACAATGAGAACTTGAAAAGCCATGGAGCCATGAAGTCATGGACTTCAGGGCACAGGCTGTTCAAGTTCTCATTGGCATCTTTCAAGAAAGGATTGGACAGTCATTTTGTGGCATGCGATGAGTATATTTGCACAGGCAGGACATTGGTTTAGGAGACCTCCAAGGTCTCTCCCAATCTTATGATTCTATTCTTGCTTCAAACTACATTTACATTTCTATCATATATCTCCATTATGTATTCATTTCAATAAGATATTATTTTAAAATATACAAAAAAAGTATTGGATGTACCTTTTTTTGGAACAGCCATTTTTCTACTCAAGTATTTCCACATTATTTTCAATAATTCCTATCGTGCTTCAAAAATATATCAGCACAATCTATTTACCCTATTTAAATATAAGTCTCCTGCATTATGTCTATAATATTCTGTGTTCAAACATTAGTAAATACTTTAACTGAAAATATGTAGCCTTGTTTTAAGAAAAAATCCTCAAACTATGTAAACTATTCAACCACAGAAAAACCTTGTCTTTTTAAAAAGAAGACACATACGAATGTTGCTAATGTTCTGTTTTTGTTGTCATAAATCAAAGGGGAAAAAAACAGAAAAGGCTTCAACTAGTTTTGTCTGGTCTGTATCAAATAGTGAGATAAATTTGTTCATATTGGCACTTATAACTAGGGCCATAAGAAAGTACATATTGTACTTGCTGCCATTTTTATTTTGTTTAACTTGGTATATTTGCTGTTGTTTTATTTATTGTCTTACTTGTTGTTTTTTATTTCACTACTCTGTAATTTTAATTTGTTATGAAATAACTACTATGCAAATAAAATAATTCATTCCATTGGGAAGGATCTTAACATCTGACTCCAACTCTCATAACGAAGTGAGGCTGCAGAGTAATCCCCATTTAAAAATGCCTGGAAAAATCTTTTGGGGTAGAGTTTGCCATGAAAATTGGTTTAGTACTCAGTCAGATAATATATACAGTATAATGGTATCTTTAAAAACTTTGAAAGACAGCAAAAGGAAAATAACTTTGAAGAGACAAATGAATGGCAATTTGAAGTTTAACTACTTATTAGTTACATTATTTGGGTAGATGACACCAAGAAATCAATTCCATGGGAAGATTAGGATTATTTTGACTGGGACTGGCTTTAATAATAGAATCTTGTCTGATTATGATGTACTCCCCCCCCCTCCTCTTTATATTCCAGTGAATCAAAAAGATGTCCGCTTGAGCAGCTTCCAAATATTACCTTGCTTCTCAGGACTGAAATAGTGTAGCCTCTTTTGTCAACAGTTCGTGCAGGGGTTTTGGTGCTCTCTAACATCATCATTGTATACTCATTTCAACTCTAGATACAAATATTATCCTTTATTGGCAAGTTTTATATATTTCTATCAAGGTTATCTTTCTTATTGTCTACAGGGGCCTTCGTGGCTTCCAGAACCTGGGAAACACTTGTGTTTTGAAGAAAGCTTGATAGACACCAATTGGCAATGTACTATTATGCATATTTGAACAACATCACAAAAACCAATTTAAATTATACATAACAAATATACAATAAAGAATTGGAATAGTCTACTCTGTAAAATAGATGTCTTCAGGTTCTAAGAAATGTGAAGTATCTTTTATACTATTTTAAAACTGCAAAAACTGTTTATTGGAGTTTTCAGTGGATGATTATAAAAGGCTGATTTATTACCATTTTTATGCTGGAGATGTAGTCGGTTTTAAGGCATTCTTTTGTATGCAATTAGCTACTTATTTGTTCAATAGTATTACTATGGTTCTTGGAAGAAAGTGTAAAGTTTAGAGTCGTCAATGTGTTGCAAATTTGGAATTTCAATTTATGGAGAACGTTGTATAAGCAGTGCCCATACAGGTAGTGCTCAACAGTTCATTTAATGACCTTTCAAAGTTACAACAGCACTAAAAAAAGTGACATGACCATTTTTCACACCTCTGCAGCATCCCCATTGTCATATTATTTACATTCAGATGCTTGGCAACTGACTCACATTTATGACGGTTGCAGCGTTTTGGGTACTGTGATCACCTTTTCCAACCTTCTAACAAAGTCAATGCGGAAACCAGATTCACTTAACAACTGTGTTGTTAATTTAACAATTGCACTTAACAAATGTGGCAAGAAAAGTCGTAAAATGGGGCAAAACTCACTTAACAAATTTCTCACTTACCAACATAAATTTGGGCTCCATTGTGCTTCTAAATTGAGGACTATTTGTATTGTTGTAAATAAGCTGTTTATAGGCACAAATGCCATCTAGGTAATTTTGGGTTAGTGACTCTCTCTCCAACGTATCTCACAGAATTGTTATGGGGAAAATAGAAGAAGAAAGGAGTATTGTCCTATTTCCTCAAAAATAAGACCTCCCCAGATAATAAGCCCAATCAGGCTTTTGAGCACATGGGCTAAAATAAGCCCTACCCTAAAATATTTAAACACATGTACAGCTGGTCCCCATTTCCTGGGGGGAATGGGGGACCATGCCCCACGCACTCCACATGCACCTGCCATCCACACAGAAGGGCCTTGTGGAGGCCATTCCTGCAAACCCTAGGTACCGCGTCCCTTCTCTTAGTGGAGGTGGCAAATAGAGCGGCAGGTCCAGAGATGCTAGGGCTGGCAAGAGTGTGCCAGAAACAGAGACAGAACTTCCGGCCCTCTCTGGATCAGCTGATTCGTGGACCATGGGCTGAGGTTAAGGGGCCTCCTGAACCTCAAAAATAATAACACCTCCCCAAAAATAAGGCCAAGTGCTTATTTCGGGGGTCAAAAGAAAATAAGATCCTGTCTTATTTTCGGGGAAAGATGGTAGGTATGCTTCTCACTTTGAATTATTTATAAAAAATAGTAAACTATTATACATACACATTTATCTTCAGACCCACAAGCGATGAACTGGCCACAAGGAGAAACACTAATTCCGCATGGATGACAGCGGCTATTATGACCTTCAAAACGACGCTCACACCTGCAGAAATTTAATACATTTAAGTACTACAAATTTTAAAATAATTGCTTCTAAATTTACTCATTCTTTTCAATGAAGTGCATAATATATTTATCTCTGCCTTACAATCAAAATCAACAGGTAAGATGGGCAGCCAATAAATTGAATGAATGAATGAATGAATGAATTGAATATGATATACCGTAACATGCTCCAGTTGCTTAAAAAAATAAGAGAATTTAAGTATTTTGTTTATTGCAAAATACTTAAACTCTCTTATTTAAATAGATTTTTAAAATTAAAATATTATTGAGTTTTATAAAGGTATTGTGTACATACCACTATATAACCATCCATCCATCCATCCATCCATCCATCCATCCATCCATCCATCCATCCATCCATCCATCCATCCATCCATCCATCCATCTATCTATCTATCTATCTATCTATCTATCTATCTATTAACGCAGACACAGGCTTGGCTATTTCCCACACTTTAATCACAGGAATTACAACTCCGTTGGCTGAAAGCCCAGACAACACTCTCATGCAAGAAGGGTTGCCAGCAACCCAAACCAAACAGAACGGAAATACAAAACAGACCAGACAAGAGTTCCTCAAGACTGTCACGAATGGTTGTGTCCTGCAAAAGGACCCCTCCCGATTTCTCACTTATATACTCTCTTGGGAGGGGCCAAGCCACAACCACCTGTGCTTGATTATCTCTTATGAGTCTGCTTCTGCAGCTGCTGCTGCTTCCATTTCGCCACCCTCCTTTGCCTGGCCTCGGGAACAAACTGCCTTGAGTCCTCCCCACTGCTCCATGCCTCAGGCACCTCTTGGGGGCCAACCAGCCTCTCTGGTCCCTGCTCTGAGTCTGAACCCTGCCCAGGGTCCTCCACATCTTCCATAGCAGACTCATAGGGTTCCTCGCTATCTGAGTCCATCAGCAGCTCAAACGGATCCTGCTGGGCCACAACATCTATCTATCTATCTATCTATCTATCTATCTATCTATCTATCTATCTATCTATCTATCTATCTATCTATCTATCATCTATCTATCTATCTATCTATCTATCTATCTATCTATCTATCTATCTATCTATCTACCTATCTATCTATCTACCTACCTACCTATATCATCTATCTATCTATCTATCTATCTATCTATCTATCTATCTATCTATCTATCTATCTATCTATCTATCTATCTATCTATCTATCTATCTACCTACCTACCTACCTACCTACCTACCTACCTACCTACCTACCTACCTACCTACCTATCTATCATCTATCTATCTATCTATCTATCTATCATCTATCTATCTATCTATCTATCTATCTATCTATCTATCTATCTATCTATCTATCTATCTATCTATCTACATATATACATATATCTATATCTATATCTATATCAATATCTATATGTATGTATGTATGTATGTATGTATGTATGTATCTATCTATCTATCTATCTATCTATCTATCTACATACATCATAGACACACACACACACACACACATTTTCGTAGATTTTCACGGGTGTAGGTATGCTGGTCTTGTTGTATTCGGGTCTTTTTCCATGTAAGATTGAGATTTTCTTAGCAACATTTCAGTGAGGTCTCACTTGCCATCTTCAGGCTGGGTTTTGGGCTTAAAGTGTGCCGTCTTTCTATAAATATTGGTGGGGGTGTGTAGAGTGCTGGCTTTGTTTCAGTAAGTGGAATGATTGGTTATGTGGTTGTATCATGATTGGTGCTGATTGGTGCTGGCTGTGTGTCTATTGTTGTTTCATGTTGTAACGGCCTGAGTGGTGGGTGGGGCTCATTTGTTGACTAGGGCTGGTTTCCAGATGTCTGGTAGGCGGGAGGTATCGTCACGTTTATTCATGCTGTGGGGGTGTTTCTCTATTTTGATAGATTCCATAATTATTCTCTTGTTGAAGTGTTCTGTTTTGGAGATTAACCTGGTTCCTTCAAAATTAATTTCATGTCCTGTAGCTTTAAGGTGCTGGAAAAGGGAGGAAGTTTTTTCTTTTTTTCTTACTGCATTCTTGTGTTCTGCGATGTGTGCATTTATTCTCCTGTTCGTTTGTCCTATGTATGTTGCAGGGCAGATTTTGCATAGTATTTCGTAGACTCCTTGGTTTTCTAGCTGGATTTTGTCTTTGGGGTTTCTTAAGAGGTTGGCTATTTTTTGGTCAGCGTTGAAGGCTGTCTTAATATTGTGTTTGTGGAGAATTTTGCTGATTTTATCAGTGGTGCCTTTGATGTAAGGGCCTCATCTCTAGAACCAAACGCCTAGCCGACAAAGACCACCTGAAAACTGAATTACACATTCACGAACATATTAATCTCCAAAGGATTCCAAAGAAAAACAATTACCAACCTAATCCAAAGGGAGACTCTCCCCAAAAACTGAGACACAGAACAGGACAACGGCATCGCCCTCCTCCCTTACATCAAAGGCACCACAGATAAAATCAGCAAAATTCTTCACAAACACAATATCAAGAAATGTAAATTAAAATAAGCGCACTGTTCCTAATTTATCTAAAAACAGACAATTGACATGAAGATATATGATTTTCCTTTCCCAAATTTGATGAATGGATTGTAAGGATTTGTTATCTTTTGATGAATGCCTGCATTAGTTTATTTTCCAATATCATTTTTTCTTATACAGGTTCGGAAATTTTTCAACGCTGTTCTACATGACGTCTTTAAGACATAAATTTAAAAAACCTTAATTAATAGCCAAGATGCAATGGAATATATCTAAGAAGGGGGAGGTGGTGTGATGGATTTCAGTAATGCAGCAGTTTCCCAAGAAGTAGGGAACGCATTCCGGGGGGGGGGGGGAGAGACAACACAGTTTGGAGATGGATCATGGAGGGAGGAAGAGATTGAGCATAGCTATTCCCTAGAATCTCCCAGGGTAAACTAATAGGTTAGGGGAGTATAAGTTTCGTCTGGCAAGATTCTGTCTATAGGACAGAAGAAAATAAAAACCTGAACTTTGGCTGGATTGTTGTTCTTGGTTGAAACCTGACACAGTACCATAATATGACTAAATAATTTAGAAAACTGTCTTTAATAACAATAATTTAATACAAGAAACATTCTTGAAACCAGTTTGACTAGTCCTTCTGGCAATAATATGGAAGCCATTTGCCACTATCTTTTTCCAAGACCTTCCAGTCTACTCTATATTCCTGGGATTTTCCAGTGGCTGCCCATCCAAGAGCTAATCACTTTCCATCCTGCTTAGTTTTTTTAGATTCACCAAACAATGCCCCCATCTATATCAGTAAGAAATTGTTTATCTCAAAAGAAGTTTGTAAGAGGCTTTCCATTGGGTATGTTATTCACAGTGGTTATTATATGCTGCAGAACATATTCAACAAATCATCTGGATAAAATAAAGGAAATAAATGTTCCTACTACTAAACAGTTGAGCATTCCATAACTGAGTACAATATCTTCTTTCTTTTGTGTCTGAGATGGAACTCTAAACAAAACATCACTGATATATTGTCTCTTTGATTAATAGATGAGAATTTGTTACATTGTAGTAACAGCTAATTTGTTAACTCTTGGAGATCTCAGATTTATATATGAGGATGGTGGCTCCTGGTTTATGGCAATATAAAACCATTTTGTCTGTTCCAAAGGCATAAAATAAGTCCCAAAGCTTATAGATCTTATGTGTGAAGAAATAGTTTATCTAAGCTGTTTTTAAAAACTGGCTGGAAAACAATTAAAAACCTTTACACATCAATCAACTTTTTACAGTGGAAGCATAATATAATATACAATTATGAAATTCAAGCTAATAGTTCTCATAATATACAATTATGAAATCCAGACTCATATATCTCTGTGGATAAACATTCATGGATCAAGATGTTCATAGATCATGAAGGGCATGTATCTTTTCCTCCCTTCTGACTTAACCTAGAAGCAATCAATAATTCAAATGCCATGTACTGCTGAAAGCAAAAATACTTACAAATGTTTCAAAGAAATCAGCTTACTGGTGGTATTCTATGCAATTAAATCCTTGTCACATAACTTTTAGGTGCCAGAAGAAAGACTGGGATAACTGGCATGTAGTTAATATGCTTCGCGTGCATTCTATGAGCAGGATATAGGCAGAAAATGCCCGAAATAATATTTGGAGAGTCTAAAGCAAATCAGCTTGTCAATATTTCTAAACTCTTTACATTACAAATTGCTCCAAAATAAGTTTAGAAATAGATGACAAACTTTATTTCTCTAATAATTTATTTAATGACTTGCCTGATTTTTCTTTACAAAAAGTATGCTTCTGAAAAATTTATTATCACTTGTTTATTGTATTTTTATTCCAACATTCCATCAAAGAATTGTCCCCCCTGTGACTCATTAGAGAAAGATTATATTTGTAAAATGTAAACACAGAAGTAATTCCAGTAGCAGCAGAAGGTACCCCTAACTGTGGCAACACAGAGAGAATGACTTATTTTGCAATTTTAAAAGTATGAATTGGCTCATAAAGGAGAATAGGATCTTTCAAATAAATTGGGTCCAAGTTATATATAACTATAGATCATAACCAACATTTTGACATGGCTCCAGGAACAAACTGCCAGCAGTGGAAGGGTATTAAGAAGGGAATTGCATATTCCTTTTAATCAGTTCTAGACATCAGTCTGGCTGCAGCATTTTGGAGTAGCTCTTTTCTGTTTCTGAGTACTTTTCTCAGACTGTTATGGTAGGTCAAAGGGCATATTACAATAGCATGTGTCATCATGGCCAAATCTGACATCTCCAAGAATGCATAGAATTAGTCACCATCCTTAATTGTGCCATCATCAGGGAATCCGAAAGGACCCACAAGCTCTGAGTTTTCACAGATAAAGTGTAGCTTACCCCAGCGTAGCTTGAAGCATCTCTGTATTATCCTCCCTATTTTTTCTCCCACCATAACCTTCTGAATCCTCATTCCAAGAACTGGTGTCTTACTACTTTGCTCAGTCCACAAGCTTGTACTGTATAGATATTCCTTATTTAGCAGCCACTACTGAACCTGGCAACTCAGTCAATAAACAAAGTGGTGATTAACTGAAATTGAGACTGTGTTTAGGATTATAGACCTGCGAAACACTCATAAATGTGAGTGTTGGTTGTAAAGTTACTTTTTCTTTACTATCACAACTGAAGAGTGATTGGCATTAAAGACCGTTATCTTCTTCAAATAATTCTGGTAATTTTTGAGGCAATTGTGCCTTTAGTGCAGATACAAAACTAGGCATGAAGATCTAAGGGACCTGACTACCATGGATGAGAAAAAGAGAATTACTCCAGCCTGCAAGCTTCTCATTTTTGGGAGAATCTGGTCAACCAAACGAATATGTAGTTAGGATTTTGCATGATCCAACCATTTCTACATTCTTATTTCTCTTTTTATATAAAATCTTCCTAAATTTGTGTACAAGCAATTGCTGTGGCCTCTGATAGAATATTTTGAAACACTTCTACAGCTTCATTACTAGAACTTTTGATCCAAGGACTGTTATATACTTCCATAAATGGAGTAGGTACTGGTGAATATTATTTTTTATATAAAGAATGCTTACATAATTTGGAACTCAGATTTTAAAATTTCCACCTATTTGTTTTACCAGCCTTAGAATTAGGAGCCAAAATGGACAAGGCCATCAATGGTATCAACCCCACAAAGTCAACTGTGACTGAGATCATAGCATACTACCATGATGTTAAATTAAACCAGTCAGCAGCACTGACAGAGACAATACAAAGTAAAGGAAATATAAATAGAAGGGAGAAAAAGTAGGGGGGGGGGAATCAAATACTCTAGAAGTAACCAACAGTATAGCATATTATACTATATAATTTAGGATTACAATATAGATAAATTACACAGATAGTATTTTAACTATTTTACCATACCCCCTCAAATATTGTTATAAAAAGAGACAGCAAGTAAGTAACCTGTTTAAAAAATTAACTTTTTACTATTCATAAATAGTAGTTAAACCAATTGATAGAAAAAACATAAGGATATAATACAGTTAACCTTTTATCCCACATATTTCATTTTACTATATTTAGACATTTGCTAGGAGTAATAAGCCATTATTGTTTTTAAAAATGTGCTAATGCTTATTTAAAAGGTAAGATTCTGTTGGTTTTCTTTTATAGAGTTGCCTCCAACTTCTTCCAGACTAATTTTTTTCCAAAACATTTGACTTGGACTTTTAATGATTTATAAAGATCTCCCATGTGTTACTTTCCTGTACTGCTTCTGTAGTTTGTAACCCTATATTGAAATGTTTTTCAGTTCAGACAATTGAAGACTTTTTAAGGATAAAAAAGTGCATTCCAGTTTGTTAAGTTCATTGCAATTTTTTTTAAAAAAATATATCACTTAAATTTGGGGGAGGGGAGTAATATAATGCCATTTTCATTCATAACAACAAAAACTAGAGTCAAGAATCAATTTATAGGGAAGTTATATTATATCATAAATAATATAAACTTGCATATTCAGTTATAATCAACAAAAATCCTGTGGTGTCTTAGAAGAAGAAATGCATTACACATGTTTTTGTAGATTACAATTTTTCCTCATAAGATACAATGCAACAAATAGTTAATCCTTAAGTAAAGTGGTTATGGAATTCTGCCAATTGGGATACATCAGTTTTTCCCTGTCCTTACATTTGTCTGACTTATATGGCACATACCATGCTCCCCAATCTCTCCTCCTGATGAATTTTTTTCTTTTATATTTGTCTTTCCCCAAGGTTTTATGACAGTTATTTTTCCAGTCACTGGCATTTCATCACATGACTAAGTTATGTTTTAATACAATATTTAGATTTTATTGGTGAGAATGTGTTTAAATTAAGGAACCTATGCAATATTCTCCATTTTTTTCCCAGTTTAATCTCATGCAAAGACAAATGTACACTGTTTATTTTTCATCATGTGCCTAAATAACCACACAATCTTTATTGGTTGTTTGTATGCTGTATTTAGGAAGCTGTGTCTCCAAAGCATAACTGCACTTGAGGAAGACAAAATGTCACAGAACAAACCTTTTGACTTTTATGTGACCCCACAATCATTCTTGCAATTTTGTACTCCCTAAATTATTTGATATCTAACAGGAACCATAAGATAATTTATGTTTGGGGATAAATTAAACAAGCAAAACTTATTTATTTGGAAATATTTATATGTTGCCTTATTTCTGAGGTGTTCTAAGCAGCTGTTTCCAAACTGGACTAACCAAACTTCATCAAATTGTGTAGAATTTCCATAACTTTGCAAATATCAAGTACTTCAAAGTGTGAACTCTTGCAAGAAAAATATATATTAAAAAGCACCTCTAAAGTGTAATAAAGGAAACACAGTAAACAGCAAAATGACTGGCTGTTACCTCAATGTTCTCAAATCCCAAAGTTTGATGCCATCACCTATGGCTGCTGTTAAAAAGAGATTGTAAGCTTCATGTGGTTGACAGCTAAAAGATGATCCCTGCAAGAAAAACAAACATCAGTTTCAAATTATAGTAGCAGGTATAGTTTAGAAAATATTTCCAATGCTGAAACTCCACAGAAGAACAGGTAATAATAAATAAAATAATAAAAACCAATACTGACAAAGGATCAGATTGTTCTTCAATGCAAATTTCATACAGAATTGTTAAATATAACTTTCATGGTACTCTATTTCTGCTCATTGATGCTTATCTTGTTACTATGGTTTAGAATGCATTTATAAATCATATGAATTCCTATTGATTTTATTCAAAATACAACTCTAGGAAAGTCAAAAACTGTTTTGGAGCCAAAGGAAATCACTTTATAAAACTGCTTCTTTTCCTAGACAAGCCACCATCTTAAGGCTTTACGTTTTTTTTGAATTTGTCTTTTGGTAGCCATTCTTTTGAGAATTGAAACAGGTTTTCATCAGCAAGATGAGTCAACTATGGTTCTGGAATTATGGAAAGCTCATTTATAGGCATCTATGTCTCTTCTTTGGAGACAATTTTACTTTGCAGTTGAATGAAAATAAACTTTTTTCTAAGTATATTTCAAACTATTTTACAATCTTTTTTCATTTAAGATAAATCTTTATTAGGAATTAATTGCTTTTCTAATTCTTTTCTGATTAAAATGAATCATATAAATATTTGAAGCATTAAACAACCATTGAAAGACCCAAAAAACCAGGTTATTATTTGCTTATTTATAACATTTCATTCTTTTTTTTAATCACAAAATAAGGCCCAAATGGGGAATGCTGATGGTACTGTGTTGAAAGAAAGGCAGAAAGACAAATTAAATTACAGATAGTTCTGGACTCACAACCATAATTGAACTTGCAATTACAGTTATAAACTGTGATAGTCATTAAGCAGATTAACAGGTGACCACACCCAATTTTATGATGTTTCCATGAATCTATGAAATCTCACAAATTCTTGTACAAGAAACCCAAATTTGTCAACAGATTTTGACATTTGTTTGACATCTCACGACTTTCCTGTTTTGCATAAAATCATGGAAGGTAAGATTTAATGATCTCCTAAGAATTGAGTTCCCCCTTTTTAAAAAAAAAATCAAGTTTCTGGGTCATCATGTGAGATTATATAAGGGCACACGACATCTACAAAGTTTGCCAATCCCTTGTTAAAATGAGATTAAGGTTAAACATGCTTTAAACTACAATTACAGCAGAGGTCTGAGATAAATTGACAATAATTCCTTGCATTCAAAAAAAACTGGAACATTTTTGAGGTCTGGGGATGATCAAAAAGCATCCAAGTTACATAGTTTTGGAACTATATTTATTACGGAACTTTACACAGAGTACCTTGTGGCTAATGCTAGACTAAGAAATGGGAACACTAAATTTATAATCCTGCTTAGGCTTGCTGGACTGTATTAAAAATGTCATTGTCTCTCATCCAAAACTCTGATTCAAAGGTCAATGTGTAGTCCAGTAGACAATAGGATGCCTCATTAACTTTATTAGTCAAAGAGGCAGGCACAGGAAGAATCTATGTGGTGGTTCTTTCTGAAAGTTCTCGCATCCTGAACACGCTCTTTCTAGACCAGAGATTTACAAAAGTAGCATTTCAAATGTAAATTGAATCTAAGTAAAGCATATTTCTTATTTTTATTAAACAGAAATCCATTGGCATTATTCTGGTACTATTCTGAAAGAGGAACTGATTGTTCAATCCCATATCATGATCTTCTTCAGAAGATTACAACACCCTTCAGTGATGATTTTGGGCAATCTTGGCCAAGAAGAGAAATATGAAGTGCCGCTACATAAGTAGAACGTGTGCTCTTAAAGCTGGATAAA
This sequence comes from Thamnophis sirtalis, assembly GCF_051295495.1. Lineage (NCBI taxonomy): Eukaryota > Metazoa > Chordata > Lepidosauria > Squamata > Natricidae > Thamnophis > Thamnophis sirtalis. The sequence continues at coordinate 71,692,986 of NW_028261386.1, read as the reverse complement.
GCGCTTAAATTTTCCACTAACCCTGAATTGAACGCCAAACACTGAATATGAACACTAGGTTAATACATCTTATGGTGTGGGAGAAATAACAAGGAGGCTAGGAAAGAAAACAAAGTAAAAGCAAAAGACAGGTCAGTTGACAATTTATCTCATAGAGGGCAACAAAGCCCAGATAGAAAAAAAAATTAAACAAAAGTATCATGACATATTCAAAGAGACTCCACATTAATTAACTTCCAGTTAAATGAAGCTAGGAAATTCCACTTACAGTTTCCAAGTTCCATATTTACAATTAAAAATACCTTTCTAAAATCTGGGTACTTATTGCTTCTTTGGTCTAGCCAGCTAAATGGAGCTTGAAATGATATCAGTGGACCATGGGGGGGGGGGGAACTTAACTAATTATATAATAAACAAACACCTGAAGCTGGATTACAGTAATTGTTTTTAGAACAAAATAGTTTTGGATTTTACATGTGGCAGTAGTGTAACAGAAAAAACCCAACGTATACCATGTATAAGACTAACAATTTTTTAGGCTAACAATTTGATAATTTTATATAATTTCCATTTATATTAGTTTATATTTTATTGTTTTTAAAATTATATATACAATTTCAAAAAAACAATAAAATATAAACTAACATAAAGGAAAATTATATAAAATTATCAAATTGTTAGCCTTAAAAATTGTTAATTTTGTTTGTGTGTGCGTGTGTCTCTAGAGACTTTCTGTCTCTAACAGCATCTCTTCCCAAAGCTTTCCCAAAGGTATTTGCTATATATATATATATATATATATATATATATATATATATATATATATATATATATATATATATATATATATATATATATATCCAAGTGTATGTGTATGTGTATGTGTATGTGTATGTGTATGTGTATATATGTGTATGTGTATGTGTATATATATATATATATATACACATACACATACACATACACATACACATATATATATATAGCCCAGGTTCAAATCCCAGTAAGGGTATGGCTAGCTGATGAGAGCTAAATAGCTTGAAATAGATCTATACTAGTCTCCCTTTATTTATTTATCAGCACAAATAAAAAAACACAAATATAACAAAGGCAACAGTAAAAAATATTGGGTTTCTGTCGTGATGGACTCTTGTGATGAGCCGAAGGACAGATGATGGAAGCAGTTAGCTTCCTCCCATAATTGGGGCTTACCAGGGGTTGTAAAAATCTAATATATATATATATATATATATATATATATATATATATATATATATATATATATATATATATATATATATATATATATATATATATTCTAAATATCCTCTTATATAATAGTATGTGCATCTGCTGGATTGCACCTTCATTTTCTGTCTCTAACAGCATCTCTTCCCAAAGCTTTCCCAAAGGTATTTGCTTAATACAGCCATGGTGTTTTGTTATAGCATTTCACTATAAAGATTGAATATATGTTGAAAAGGTTGATTTAAAATTGTAATCTTCAGTTTTTCATGAAAATAAGACCAATTTCGTTCTCCATGTGGATATATGTCCACAAATTTCAAAAGAAGCTCTGCTTAACTAACTTGAAGTCATTCTGCTGACGTTGGGAAATAAAACAGAGGAAAGGGCCAACATATAACAAACGATACTTGTACAGTTTCATACCATTAAGTGTTGTAACAGACCAGTCTCATAAAACAACATAAAAAACTATGCTAAAGTCATTTTAAGGAACTGTTTCAATGCTACAACAAAAAAGACATTGAAGATGGATGGTTGTCTGCAGCCTGACTAATGAGCTTAACAGCATAGTAAAGGATAAGTCAGATAATATCCAAGTGTGTCTGTATTCCTTAGACAATTGGCACATACTGCTAAAGCAACTCAATGTTAAAGTCTTTAGCCCAAAATTAAAAGATTTGGCTGATAAGCAACAAAATACAAAATTTCACCTGTACAACTTCTAATCCAAAGTTTGGTTCATGCTTTAGGCACATAAGGTTTTTTTTAAAAAAAAAAAATTAATAGAGCAGTCTCTTCCACTTTCTAAAACACTTAAATCAGAATCTCCCATAGCCTATGGCTTACTTGGATGAGTAGCTCCACAGTATACACTTAATCCATATATAGCAATAGCAATAGTGCTTAGACTTGGTTCACAGACAAAAGGGCGAAGGACAAAACCGCGCCCGACTAAACCGCGTCGCTGACGTCATCAACAGGGCGACAACAGCACGGAGACAGAAGCACGCTGTAAACCCTATTTTTTATTTTATTTTATTTTATTTTATTTATTATACATTTATAGGCCGCCCTTTTCCCTGAGGGGACTCAGGGCGGCTTACAATAAAAGGGGAAAGGGAGTGTAGGACAAATACAAAAAGAAGTGTGAACGAGAATAAATTAAACAATAAAACACAACATTCACTCGACATTCGGGAGGGGCGAACGTAAAAACTTATCCCCAGGCCTGACGGGCTAGCCAGATCTTGAGGGCTGTGCGGAAGGCCTGGACGTCGGAGCCGCAACAGAGAAGGCTCTCCTCCGAGTAGTCGCCAGTCGGCACTGACTGGCGGATGGAATACGGCTAACCCTAACCCTAAACTTAACCCCTAACCCTTAACCTAAACCTAACCCTTAACCTAACCCTAACCCTTAACCTAACCCTAAACCTAACCCTTACCTTAAATTGAATCGGCTTTCTTTCAACACGCTATTTAAAGCGCCCTTCTTTCTCCGTGCTGGCTATTGTCGCTGCATTGATGACGTCAGCGACGCGGTTTAGTCGGGCGCGGTTTTGTCATTCGCCCTTTTGACGGGTCACGCTTAGACTTATATATGATTTCACAGTACTTTACAGCCCTCTCTAAGCGGTTTACAGCATCAGCATATTGCCCCAACAATGTGGAAGAATCAATGTTGTCTGAGTCAACCTTCAACTGGTGAGACTCAAACTACCAAATCATGGCAGCCAGCAGTCAGGAGAAGTAGCCTGCAATGTTATGCTATTTCCTACTCAATCTTCTTCTGATATGAGAGGTTTTTTGCCAACTGAATCAATTGATTAAGTACCATGCATTTATTTTCATTGCAGAAATGGAATTAAATAAATTAACTGTAGCTTAGTTTGCAACGTACTATATCTTACAAAAAGAAGCCCTAATTTAGAATGTTTTAAAATAGCTGCATGTAAAATCTGTCCAAACAATCACCTTACAGTTAAAATCCCAAAGGAAAAAATATATAGTATATAGGAAAGGTACGTTGAGCTAATTTTAAAGACTGAGATGAAGAATAAGGAAAAGGGTAGTGTCTAAAATGAGTTATATAGTTAAAGACTTTGTCTGCAAAATAAGTACATTCTGGAATATGGTTACACCACCTATATCAGGTAAACTTTTTATATTGATGATGCTCTCAAAGAATTCTAGAAAACCAGCTAAACTGAACCAAACTGCACCAGATTTTTGAATTATTTAATTGATGCTGCTCGCAATATATTACACAAGGATTAGAGAGCTTTTTTATTAGATCATGGTAAAGAAAAAGGTACTTGCAAACATTGCAACCTAGCTTCTCAACAGTCAAAGGCTAATTTAGACAATATATATCAAATGTTTTGCTAATATATTTAAGAAGTCACATTACATCTACTCTACAAAAATTAAAATCATTAGATTTTGCTTTTGTTTTTATTTATTTACCACTCAGCTTCAAAAGCACCTAAGTCAGCACATTTCTGAAGTTGATGGAGTACAAATCTTTTGAATGGGAACAGTAACAGTGATTCATAAATCCTCATCTTCCAAGCTTCTGTTAGTAATCTCTTGTAACCTAGTTTGCAAAGTGGCAGATTAGGGCACAATTTCAGATTTATATTGTGATGTCACAAATCCTGATTTGAGGTTACGTCATGAAAATCATTACTTTTAGGTTTCCTTATATCACAGAGATTCACAGAATCCTGAAGCCATAATTAAGATTTTAAAGGCAATCTTCTGAATTAAATGTCAACGACCCTAAAGCTGATCCTATGTTGATTGACTCATGTACTTACTGGAACTCAATACTATTCCTCTATTTAAGTATTGATCATTTTTGGTGTGACTCTATAAATATATAAAATGTTACTATGGTGCAAGTATATAAACATGATCTGTGTGTACATATTTATAATTTACTAGTTGACAGCAGGAAACTTGTCATGTCAGTGAATAGTCTGGAATAGTAGTTAAAACTTACATGCATACATTTACTGAACATAAAACGCTGCAGGATACTAATGTTTCTTTAAGTAAAACATTATTCATGGGATGGAAAACTTAAGAACAATCAGTTCGAATCTATAAAATTGAATGTCTTCTAATGAAGTTTTACCACAAGGGAAATTAGTGGTTCTGTTATGCATCTTGCCAAATCATACTTTATGTACAATGTCATACTGTCTAAACATGCTGTCAGCCTCTGTTTCGCTATTTGCTTTTGGCTGCCATTGACACGGGGAGGGGGGGGCTGGTATTTGGGAAGGGAAGTTTTAAGTACAGGAGAGATTGTAAAAGGGGAGTTTTGTTCTCACTATCTACTGTGCATGCTGGAGATAGTGATTGGGGTGGCCAAGGCCAACAGTCCTGCATACCAATCTGATGATGCTCTTTGAAGATGGAACTCACATGACACCTGAGGGATTTGAAGATTGGACTGTAGGATGGGGTTACCGGGGGAAGGGAGTTGGGTCACATATTGATATGCATGATTTCGCCCGCTTCTGCCTCAGATCTTGCTTTGCTTAGCTGCTACTCTGCGAAATGGAGTTAAGTGGTTTCTTTCTTGGTTGCTGAGGAGGCTGGCTTGACATTAAGCAAGATCTCACTTTTGCACTCATCCCGGAGCTAACACCTTCCGAGGGGAGTGTAAATAAAACCAAAACCTTCAAAGGAATGTCCTACCCAGACAGCGACCAGGAGGATGACATGGGGGCAGTTGCATCCTCGTGTCCCTTGCAGATGGAGCGGATGGCGGATCTGAATTTGGAGGAATGATCCGTACGTCCCAGGTGATCATTGGGAGTGGGACAGAAGTATGATCCTGAGGAAATTCCGGCTGGAGTTACCACAAGGCGATATCGGTGGCTGGCAGCTGCTTGGCAGGACGCCGATGAGGAGAACCTTATGATGTCCCATGCTATGAAACTCTTTCAAAATGCTTGGGAGAGGCAACATTTACGCGAGAGCATTCCCGAAAGAGAAGCTGATCTCCCAGACCTAAAGGAGAGAACTGTAGAAGCCCTGTTCTGCCTAAGGGGGGGCCTGGGGGCAGACAGTGGAGCTCATCAGGATGGAGAAGGCCCAGTGGCGGCGGCAGCAGCCACGAGAGCCCTTCCAAGAGGGGGAGGGGCCCCCCGCAGACGCCGGATGGTGTTCCTCAGCTTGGTGTGAAATTTGGTGAAGACTCAAAGGAACTAGGTTTTTGCCTGGTCCAAGTCTGGAATTTCATGCAACAGTTCAGAGAGGATCTCCCCACAGAAGCCAAGGTAAGAGTTGTTACCATGGTGCAGGAGAACAAGGCAGTGGCATGGATGGTTGCCCTGCATAATGATGACTCCCCTCTACTGAGAGACTATAATAGGTTTATAGCCACCCTGAGGAAATGCTTTGATGATCCGCTCATGGGCAGAAGGCCAGAACCAGAATGAAAACTCTTACCATTTATATGCGGGAATGGTCAGAAGAGACTTTAATGGACAGTTTTATGGATGGCTTACACAAAGATATATACCAGAACGGTGTAAACAGGGGGGGGGGGCATAACTTGCAAAGCTGGTACGAATTGGCAACAGATGTGGAGATTGATCTAGCCAGAGACAAGTACCACAAAGACAGTGAGAAAGAGAAAGCTTTATACTAACGTGGAATAAATCAGCACATATGAAGGAGGTATTGAAAGTATTGTTTAGACTCAGTTCCCTTCACATGACAGTTACATGACCTATTATGGTAATGACACTGCTATCATTCTCTCTGTGACAAATATCTAAGATTATGATGTAGTTTATAGTGTAAGAATAAAAAAACAAGTCTAAATTATAAAGCAATTAGAAAAAATATATTTAATTTTTTTCTTAATGTTCTTAAAAATTGAATTATATCTGAATACTAGGAAATAGATATATAATTAAAACCAAGAGCACCTGCCTCCTAACAATAGTGTTGAAGACTGGCATGCAAATCAGTGAGCAAATTAATTGTAAGAAACATACAAAAGGAATACATTTACCAATGGAGCATAAAATAATTTATCTAATATTTCAGAAGGCTAAATACACGGGGGTGGAACTCACTGGTGGATCTGCAGTTTTCTAGTTACATCTGTGCAACAGAGCTTCTTTCTAAAATCCATCGTATGCTAAGAGAACAGCCGGCAGTAGCTTTTGCAACTCACTGGAATTTCAAACATGCTTTATGGGTGTTTGTTTAATGAAAAATAATGGTGCACAAATGTATGGTACCTCAGCATGAAGCAACAGACTTTCTGGATCCAAAATAGAGCATCTATTGAAACTTTCCTGATTTAATTCATAATATTCCAAAACAAATTTAAAAAACACGCATGTGTCAAACATACCACAATATTGTGTACAACTTTTGCTTTGGAGTATTCACAAAGACAAAACATTTGACAAAACAGATGTCAAATAACTGAGTTGAGCAACACTGAGCAACATTTGGTAGGATTGCAATATTCAGACTGTACTTTAGGCAATAATATTGAATGCATATCTACATTCCATGTAACTAAACTACCCCAGACATGCATATTGAAAAACTCCAGAGATATTATGATTTCCATAAGCACAAAAGTGCATTTACAAAAGAAAGGGAGAATACAGAGGGAGAATAGGACAATATAATTATTTCAGTGAACAATCAATATAACCAGCATGGTGGAGGTGGCTCATCAAGTAACAACAGTTCCCATCTCTTTCCACTCCCCCCCCCCACATGTGATTTTAATGTTTGGTTTTCATTTATTTATGATTTAATGAATATGTATAAATGCATTTTTTTTATTTAGAAATTTTACATTGCTGTCTACTCACACATGGTGACTCAAGGTGGCTTACAAGGATGTAAGAATACATATAAAACAAATAAAAATAATATAAAGAAATATAATAAAATAATAAAACAATAATTACCCACTTCATGGCAACACAAATTTATACTAGCCATTTAATGGGCTCCATCCTGCTCTGAGTTCCCCAAGCACACTGACAGGACCACATCTTCAGGGCCTTCCGAAAGAGTGTTAGAATGGGGGCCAGTCTAATATCTGGAGGGATGATGTTCCAATGAGAGGGAGCCACCACGTTGAAGGCCCTTCTTTTGGGTCCCGCCAGATCCCCTCCTTAGGGGACAGGATCCACTACATTCCTTTCCTTCCTGCTGTAGTGGGTTGGATAGATGTGACTGACAGTCTCTCAAATAATCTGGTTCCCAAGCCATGAAGGGCTTTGTAGATGACAACCAGCACCTTGAATTCCACCTGGAAGCAAATTGGCAACCAATGGAGTTCTTGCAAGAGAGGTGATACAAGTGCACACACCAAGATCTGCACAAAACCATGCAGGCCGCTGCATTTTGCACCAACTGGAGCTTCCGGATGCTTTTCAGGGGCAGCCCCTGGTAGAGCGTGTAGTCAAAACGGGAAGTGACTAGGGCATGAGTGACTGTGAGTAGGGATTGATGGTTCCTTATGATTGTAAGCTTCCCAGAGTTACCCTCTGGGAAAATGGGTGGCTAATAAATTTTGTAAATACATACATACATACATACATACATACATACATACATACATACATAATCATACATAACATACATACATACATACATACATACATACCCCATGGAATGCTAACTGATTTTCAAGGAAAGTTAAAATGAGAATTGAGAGAAGTCAAAAGTAGTATCTAGCGGTAGGAAAAACACAATTGGGCTACCTGAACCTCTATATAGGAACTTTTCTGTACTGCAAGATTTTGTTGAAGATGCCATATATTCAAATTGAAAATAGAAGCCGGCTTCAGTTCTCCAACCCATAGCACAAGTTACCTTCAAAGAAGTCACAGAACCTTGAATGTCTATAACTGCTTCACAAGCAGATCCAGAAGAGCAAAACTAACATGAATTATTTGCCTAGATATTCCATCCAATGTAGCAGACATTTTCCCAACCAAGATAAAGGCATCAAAATATAAATCACGTTAATCTTTGCAAAGTTTGAAATTATTTCATTATTAGTTTGTTCATATGTGTACTTTATTCATTTGTACTTTGGGAAATATTGTAAATATAAACCAAGATTGTGCCTACCTTATTTTGGCAAATCTGGTGAACTGATCTAGAATGAGCATCTCTTATCACAGCTGCACTGCAGCCCACGTTGAGGTCAAATATTTCTAGTGCTCGGTTACTCCCAGCTACCAATACAATATCTGCAATTTCTGTTAAGTTAAAGTTCCATTAGATAAATTATATGTTACAAGTACAGCAGTCAGCAATTCTAGGCTTTCATTTGTCAGGAAAAATATATCCTGCATTTAAATAACTTAGAATAGGGATATCAAGCTTTTAACAGAACAGGAGAGATAGTGACATGGAGTTCCCAGTCAATTACGGTAACTGTCTTGCTTAGCAACAGAAAATTTATGCTCAATTGTGGTTGTAAGACAAGGACTACCTATGTTACAATAAAGAATTATCATTAAAGAACTAATGCCTTTTGCAAAACAAGAACAATAATAATGCTAAGAGGATACAGGAATAGAAATCATTCACTGCTGAAAGGCTAGTAATTTCCACTGTAGACGCCATTGGAAATTTCTGTATTGATTTGCAAATACTCTTCGTTCTATATCTGCAGAAATAAATCATATAAACATGTCTCTTGTACAGTCATGAAGCAAAAGAGAAAACAAAATCCATATTTACTCCAACCCATATTTCAAAGCTTTTGTTTTAGCATCTTTTTTTTTAATTCTTGCCTTTTCTACTTTGGGAAGATAGAGGATCCAAATATTTAGCCAAAAAGTAAATATTTTATTAAAATATACTTTCTGTTATTGTTAAAAAAGAACTGCAGATCTTTGTTTTCCATATTTTTATTAACACACATTAGGTGCTGCATTAAGTTACATATACATTTTTCCTTTAATCTATGAAAATAATAAGTATGTTCTATCTAACAAAGATCTGCAAAGCTTAAGAATTATGCATATATCCCAATAGCAAAAGTTCCTTCCCTGCACAGTGGAAAATATTGTTTTCCTAGACTTATACTGGGACAATTGACAAAGAATTTCAGTTCATCCTGTGCAATATGTGCAACCTCAGCTTGAGAGTTAAAATGTCAAATTCTTCTGTTCCACTCTGTGCACTTGTATTATATGCTGGGTCCTGTCCAACATGATGTGAATGGCTCTCAGCTTATGCAATGGGGATTGTCATCCCATCTACAGTAAGATTTTCCCCTAGAGTTTGCTTTTAAGGCAGCATTTTTTTAAAAAATTAATAGCAATAGAGTTGCCAAAATAAATGGGTGGGTTTTCCCTCCAATGAACTACCTGCACGAGACTTCTGAACCTGGCAGAGAGGGGAAAGTGGGAGGGAGAGATTTTGACTGTTTTTAAATCAGTGATTGAACCCTGAATCAGGAGTCTGTGCTGTGGAATCTACAATATAGTAAAACTGCTATTTATTTTGATTTTATTCTGTAATGCAAATTGTAGGTCTAAACTGCTTGGTCTAGGTGAGGAATGCAGCAGGGCATAACAAGTTCAAGTTCCTCTGTTTTTATGCTACGGAACCTGTCTATTCATGTGGTAATCACACTTTATTTATTAAGTTTTAAACAGGGGTGAAATCCAGCAAGTTCTGACAGGGTCTGGAGAACCAGAAGGGGAAATTTTGAATAGTTCGGAGAACCGGCAAATGCCACCTCTGGCTAGCCCCAGAGTGGGGTGGGAATGGAGATTTTACAGTATTCTTCCCCTGACACACTCACCAAGCAATGCCCACAGAACTGGTAGTAAAAGAATTTGAATTTCACCACTGGTTTTAAAGTATTGTAAAATACAAAATACAAAAGTAAATAAGGGGACAATGGGGGAGAAGCGGAAAAGGGGAAGAAAAGTGAGGAAAGATAGGGAAAGAAAATGAAAAAGAAGCATTGACTTCCGCTGCTCTCTGTTACAGTAGAATAAGGCATTGACAACAGATCACAGCTTTTTGCTTTTCCATAATAGTGTGAACAAGTCATGTCTATAAAGATCTATCAATCTAATCCAGTGGTAGTCAACCTGGTCCCTACCGCCCACTAGTGGGTGTTCCAGCTTTCATGGTAGGCGGTAGGGGTTTGCTGTAACTCTGCTTTATAAATTTTATAAAGTTACTTCCCTACTTTATAAATCACCATTACTGTGGAACCGGTGGGCGGTTAGAAAATTTTACTACTAATAGAGATACAAAAGTGGGCGGTAGGTATAAAAAGGTGGACTACCCCTGATCTAATCTGTAAAACCAAAAATAAAAGTTTCATTCTTTTCCACATCAAACAAGAAGTTCAGAAGTGGTTTCCATGTGGAAATAAAAGTACTTATGTTCTTTTCTTTAATCAAGGTAGTCATGAATCTGCAATAAAGTAAAACTGCAGTAAAACAAGTTCAAGTCCCTCTGTTTTCATGCTAGGGAACCTATACACTCATTTCCTAATTTATAGGGGGGAAAGTCAATAGTAAAACTATGAAGTTCAGTCTGATGTTATTTAGCACACACCTAACTATGATGGTGTGAATGAGCCATCACAATTGAAACCACTTCGCAAAGAACAAGTTTAATATAAGAGATTTAACACATTACTCATGCTTCTATGTTCCACTTTTTTTTTCATTTCATCTTTTTTCCCAATTTGACTCACCAGAGAGAAGAAATGATAGAAATAGCACAGTGATACATACATGGAAGAAATGAGGGAGATTGATGTCACATAAAAGTTTAATAATGTAATGTAATAGCTTCGTTCTTAGTTTTCCCTGTACTATGATTCCATCTATCAAATGGGAAATGGCTTAGTTTATAAAATCAATCATTCCCATTTTCTTTCATTACTGGTACTTCTCTTTTTCAGTTAAAATAATAAAGAAATATCTTTACTTGACTTTTTAAATTTATTAATCAATTAATACTGTTTAGTAATGCTCAAATATGTACATGTACAACACTGATTTCTAAAACTATTTTGAAATAGCATATTTTTATCCAAAAGACGCCAGATTTAATTTTTCTTCTTTTCTGATATTTATGTACCAATATCATACCAAGTTAGCCTTAAAAGTTTTTTTTATGTTTAAGAATGATTATTTACTTTAAAAAATAGTAGCTATAACTGATTATTCTATCAAACTGCAGCAATGTTATGCATCCTTCTGCAGAGGGATGCAGATATATTATATCTATATATAACATAATATATATTACTTATAATCTATATGTAATAATTATTTTTATTAGTGGCAAATTTGTCATGTTATACAAGTAGTATCTACATAACATTTTGCAGCATGCACAATGAATACTTAATATCAATACAACCTTAAAAGCTAAAACAAATCTATATAACCAATATTTCTGTTTCTGAAAGCTAGTGCATAAGAAATCTCATATTTTATGATTTTTTGCACTAATAGTGGTGTTTCTCTACTGTTTAAAGAATTATTGAATGGCTTGCACACATAAACAAAACAGCACAGTATTGCATTTAAGGTTAATGCTACTTTAAATGCAATCATATACATTTACATACCGTTTTATCTCATCTTTACTGGTGTCAAGATAGTATCTTAATAAATAAAATTCTGCTCCACAGGACAGTAATATGAATGTATCTATATAATAGAACTGGGCTGATCGGACAGATTTGTGAAATATTTCCTTTCCCTGAAATTAAAAGAACAAAATACATATCATACATCCTGTAATTCTCATTGATAAAACACAGGTAGCTTATTTATAGACTATTGCCATCTAGTTTATTTTTCAAACTGAATTATTTTTTTATTCACCAATCTTAATTTATCTTACATTGTTCTTCAATGCATTTAAAACAACATTTATCAATATTATGAAATTCCAACTCCAATAGATTTAACCAATACACCAACAAATATTGTTTTATTGGCTTTGTTTTCTGGTTTATTTATAATTTACTGCATTTATATCCCACCACAATCAATTCAACTCATGATGAGGGATGGAAGAATTTGGTTACATATTTTTACTCATACCAAGAAATATTTTTTCCCTGTTTTGTTTGTTTATTGCTTGCTTTTGCCTTGCAATTAGTAATTTAAGGAGACAGAGAAACCGAAATTATTAAATAAGTTGCACTAAAAAGGTTGAGTAAACAAACCAAATAGAGGAAAGAATGCCATGTTAATTGCATTGCATGTGCATTGTTTCCATGTCCACATTAGATGATTGTTATTCTGATTTTCTTTTAATAGTAGAAATACAGAATGACCACATGAACAAAAATGTCAAAAAAATAATAATTCTCAGCATTGACTGGCGAGTTCCTCCTTCCAAAATTTAACTGTGACTTCCTCCAACTCAAAATCTGAACTTATAAGAACATGAATATATATTTCTGATGATAAAGCCTCATCGTAACCCAAAATAATACCAAGATTTGTTTGAGAGGAAAGCATTTATTTATAGGATTTAGGCATTTTCTGTTTTTATAAGACTGCAGACCTATAATCCAAAAGAACCGAAAAATTCCAAATACCATCATCTGAGGAGTATAGAATGAAACAAGGCCATGTTCCGCCATGTTCCAGTTAGCTGGACAAGTTTGCAGACTTGCATGGAGGGGAAACGTTTGGCAGGCTGTGGGAATGAACCTCTGCTTCTGCAGCTGCCAGAGGATTTATCCTGTGACCCCATGACCCTGAGGACATAGACAACTCCCCAAGTGGGCCTCAACAACTCTCTAAAAGAATGCAAATGACCAGCTGTCTGCAAGGAATATAAATCCTTCCATTTCCCACTATCCAGTCAGAGCTGAAGAAGCTTCTTGGAAGTGAAGTGAAACGTCTTCAAAGAAAAACAAGAAAGTCCAGTTGCCTCTTGAAAAAGCAGCTTTGGAACACTGATAAATGTCTGCACTTCTCAACAGCAATAGATAAGCATCCAGTCTTCTGCCTTTGGAGAAACACTTCCATTGTTACAATGCCTTGGCCTTGATCAAGGTCAATTTGGAAAAGAAAATCTGTTTTGAACCTTAGAAAGATTATGAGGAATCACACTGCAGGTGGTCCCAGTGAGGTATGCAAGATTCATATCCACTAATCTCTCCTAAGCCCAAGAATTGCAAGAAAAAGAAATTGGCATCATGAGCATAACTAAAATGTGAAATGTCACTGATTTCTTTTTCAAAAAACAAAACAAAAAAGCAAACCCTTCATTATTAAGGTATTAATGTTCCAATTAATATTCCAATTCTATGCGATTAATATGATTTTGGTAGTCAAAGGGAATACAGAGTATCCCAAATCTATTTCACTTAAAAAGCTTAATTACCAGACATAAAGCAGGTTCTGCGCTGCTAACTGACCAGATCTTTAATGTTCTGTCTTCAGAAGATGAAACAAGCCAATTGTTGTCATGGCTCCAACCTACTGAGGTAATGGCGCCATCGTGTCCTAATAAAAATAAATGCATTTAAAAATGATCATAAATTCTTCAGAAATCACAAAGTAAAATCTCATATTAATCAGCTATACTTCTGTTGGAAAAACAGGATATTGCACTATTCTTTTCCTCGCCTCTCTCTGAAACTGTAGAATGTTCTGAAGCACCAAAAAAGAGTATCTAGCAATTACACTCCTGGATACAATCCAAAGTATTTTTATACAGAAATACTGATGTTCCCTTGTGCATACTCATAAATTCACATAGAGACTTCCTAACAAGGCTATCTGTGGGGCAATGAGGACAAATATCAAATGGCAACTAGGATGATCAAATAATATCAGTACCCAACTTGATGCTTTTTTAAATTTTATTTTCATAGACCACATTTCAAACAGGGGGACTTGAAAAGCAAACTTTTTAAAAGAAAAATAAACATGTACAGAGCTAGGGGTTTAATTCTGGGCAGATAATTTTCAATGTCCAGGATAGGAAACATACATTTTGTAATGCATTTTGGGGGTGGGGGGGAGATGGGCAGCCAGGGAATACAGTGGATAAAGTAAAAATGATGTTAGGTAGGTTTAGGTAGTTATTTGTTTTTTCCCCCCTTTTCTAAGTATGAAGCCTAGAATTTACAGATGTCTGTTTTGTTCACCAACTAAAGTCAGTGGAAAACTGTACAGGTAATATTCACTTAACAACCATTCAATTAGTGACTATTCAAGTTATAATGGCACTGAAAAAAGTTACTTGCAACTGGTTACCTGCAACTTATGACTGTGTTCCCCACAGTCACATTGCTATGAGCCAACTCTTGGTAATCTGTAACAATTGCAGCAGGGGTGGGCACTACTGCCGGTTCGCTCGTGTGGCGGCTGTGAGCTCATGCACACTTGATGCACACTGCATGCGCATGCGCATTGCAATTAAAATTGTTCTGCACATGCGCAAAACTGAGAAACAAGATGGTGCCACCTATGGCACCACCCGGAGAACCGGTTGAGGGGTGTGGCAGACCTGGGTCACTGCCAGTTCCAGTGACCCAGACCGCCAAACCATTACCGGGTCAGCCCAACCAGGTCGAACTGGTAGGAACCCACCACTGAGTTGCAGCATCTGCAGTCATATGTTTGTCATATGTGACCTTTGCAGCCAATGTTTGACAAGCAAAGTGATGATAAAGCCAGCAGAGGGTCACAAGTCATAGTCACATGGTGTCTTGTTTAATAATTGTGGATGGTTTGCTTAATAACCATGGCAAAAAGACTATAAAATTGGGAACAGTCCACATGATGCCTCACTTAATGACTGCACTGCTTAAAAATGTATTTTTTAAAGTCATTCTCCTTATCCTATAAATTGAGGACTACCCTGTATTTCCATTTACAGGTTCTTTTCTGATAAACTTAAGTGGCACAATTTCAGTGAACACGAAGAGCTGCAAAAAAAGGAGCTATGGTCCTTATGCAGCCCATATGTTGCCCATTCCTGCTCCAGGTGAATTGGACATATTGTAAAAAAAGATATAAATAAAATCCTGGTGGCACATCCAATGTTTGTAACTTCACATACATTTAGTTGAAATTACTAATGTTAATATACTTAAAGATCCGAGGCTGTCCCCTAGTGCCTAGCAATTATATTTTATTGATTCCATTTTTAATAGAAAAATTCTCCATTTTAACCATAAGAAACCTCTGTCAGCTAAGAATAAATGGTACAAGCCTCACTTTTTAAAAACTCTAATAATTTTTGGAATAAAGGGAAAACTTACTTTCCCTAGGGGGAAAAAACATTTCCTTTTGGAGCTGCCAGCCATGGATACAATTCTACTGTCAGAACTAAACAGTGAAATATGTGTCCTTAAAATGAGGGAGCCAAGACTGGGTAATGTTATCCCTATGCCTTTAATTAATGTAAAATAAAGGGGAATTATCAATCTTAGTGACCTGTATAATATGTTTCCATTACTGGCTCTTATACATATTAAGTGAAGATTAGCTAGGTATTCTCACTTGGCCAGCTTCTAAACCAGATCTGTCCCAGTTGTTAAGTGATTTTTTTTCTATTTTACTATTGTTTTCATAAATGCAAGATTTGTTGAATATCTTCTGGCCATATCTTTCCTATTATTTGGAACTTCGATTTTGTTTTTATCATATTGGAACAGAGGACAAAGAAATAAGAATAGCTAAGAATAGAAAAATCTAAAATATAGTGTACCTGAATAAACAGTTGGTTCTCCTATAAGGTTTGATTTGAATGCCAGCAATGTTTTGTCAGCTAAACCACAAGCCAATAATTCTCCATTTCCTAGAACAACGAGAACAGCAAATTAATCTAGCATAAATAAAAAATGCCAAAAAATAAAGAGAGACAGATTCCCAGGCCAGAGTTGGCCATGTGTAAACATAGAACTGGTTAGCTTTAAGGTTTCCAAGTGTTACATCAATTAACTATTAATATTAATAAACCACAAATAGTTGTCATATCCCCCCCATACCTGAATACTGAATACAGCATATGGGAGTTGGTTTATCAGTTACAGTAATTTGCCTCACACTTTCGGTTGGAGGAGATTTTCCAAGTGGATAGTCTTCCTTATTTCTTCTTCAATAATAAAACAAATTTAAAAAGGGAAAAGAGCAATTAGTGAAGCAAGAATAAAGGAGTTTTAGCATTTCTTTTTATACTACCAATTTTAAATTGTGGCAGATATACCACAAATGATAAATTGTTGAAATAAATTTAACATTTTGCTTGGTTGTGTTACACTATTATTGCAGGATAATGCTTTTGGTATTAAACATGTTTTTGTATTCTTTTAACAATTATACTGCTTACCGTCTCCAACTCCTCTTGCATTCCGATGTCAACCTGTTGTGTTTTACTTTGGAATTTGGGGAGAACATGAGCATGCTACAACAGGGGGGAAAAAGGCTCTATTACCCAAAAAATCCCAGCATCAGAAAAAAAAAATGCTCAAGCAAATATAAAAGAAGGAACAATTAATATCTGCTCTATCCTCTGATCAATTATCAATTCTTTCTTCTAATATAATTTTATTTTCATAAAAAAGCACTCATTAACTGCATGGGTGAATTCAATATGATGCTTGGATAAAATTACATGTATAAAACTAGGATTTTTAAAAAAAAATTAGTTAACTACTACTATCTATATCAACAATTACAGTCCTGTTATATCAGTGGTGGGTTCCGGATCCCGTTTCAACCGGTACAGTTGGAATGGACCTGGCGTCGTTCACATGGATGTGCGCAGCACGCATGCAGCGCGTGCATGCATCTTACTGTCCAACGCCACCTCGGTGAGCCTCCGCAACGCTCCAGCTGCTTGGCGGAGCATCGTGCAGGCGCTATACGCGCCGTGCGCAGAAGTGCCAAAGATTTTAAAGACAGGTAAGGAGCGCGGGGGGGCCCTCCAGAGCACCATACCAGAACAGTACCCGGTGCTCCGGGTAGGCTCCGGTACGCCCATATCGGGGCATACCTCCTGCAACCCACCACTGTGTTATATGTTGTACAACAGGGGTGTCACAACTCAATTTCATTGAGGGCCGCATCAGGGCTGTGGTTGACCTCGGAGAGCTGGGTTGGTGTGGCTGACTGGGTGGGCCTGGCCAACTTGACACCACTCACTGGGTGTGGCCAACTTGACGCCATTCCCCAAACTGCTGAATGTTTTCTCTTGTATTGGGAAGATCGGGCTGAAGCCATGCTGGTCCTATGTTTCCTCTTTGCATTGAGTAGACCAGGCCTTAAGTGACATTGGCTGGCCCCTTTACATTTTCCAGGACAGCCCTGCAGGCTGAATCTGATCACATTGCAAGCCGGATCTGGCCCACAAGCCTTAAGTTTGACACCCCTGTTGTACAATAACAAAAATTTGAAAGTAAGTGTAAATATTTTAACAGTTTTGCCAATACATACATACAATTCATGGGCTGTCCAATTCTAAATAACTCTCCCTCTCCCACTCATATCTAGGCTGCCCTCACTCCAAGTGACTCTGAGCAGAATAAAAAACAACAACATAGTACAAAGCAGAATAGCCGCTGTCAGGGAACAAAAACATTTGTCCACATAGCTAGCAATGTCCAGAGTCTTTTCTTCTATCTCTACCCAAGGCATGAAAAAAAATCCCAATTTTTTAGGGAACACTTAAGGATGGTCAAGGTCTAGGCAGATCTCCAAGGAGATGTTATTCCAAAGAGCAGTTGCAATGACAAAGAAAGCCATTTCTGGGTCCCACTAGATGAAGTTACTTAAGTGATAAGACCTGAAGCAAACCAGTCCTATCAGAACATGGAGGAAAGGCAAACTTGATAAGAGACGGCAGTCTAGATAACTTATGCCTTGTAGGAATGAATTTTCGATATGTTTTGACTGACACACAACTACTTCTATTTAACAAAGGAGGGAGGATTAGCAGTAACAGAATCACAATTAGAATGTTTAACACTTTTATCCTTTGTGATTTAAGAATAAGCTTCTAAATATACAAGCAATGCCTCTTGATATCTTAAATCTAATTAAGATATCAAGTGGTTCAGGAAACATTTCATTTTTGCTCTACACCACCACTAAAAAATCCAAGATAAAATATGCAAAATAGAAAAATAGGTTAAAATGCAAATACTGCTCTATTTGCAAAACAGAATTTAAAATTTTGATGGTTTTAACTCAGAATCCAAGCTTTAATTTTATAAAAATAATTAAACGTTGCTTCAGATTAGGTAGTTGGATTCAGCTTCCAAAATTAAAAGTGGGCAAAATGAATAAATTTATAATTTTACTAATGAGTCATTATACAAATAATTTATCATTTTAGGCAATGATAGTATTACAAACGTTGGATTCATCTGCAGGGTTATATTAAATTAAACTTGTATTTTAAACTCTTTATTCCTTATCCTTAAGCCCATTTTACATTAAATATACAGTACCAAATCTTTGTGTAACTAAAAGAGACAATTGATTTTATTTATTTATAAAAACTTCTATGGCTCCCATCTTGCCCAGGTAAGTCTAGGCTGTTTACATTCATTTAATAAAAATACCACATAAAACATTAAAAGCGACAAACTAAATTTACCAGCGTAATTTGCACTCACTGTGGTGCTGATGTATAACCTGATGATTTAATTTTGTTATGAAAAACCAATGGCTTGTCTTTTATATGGTTTTTTGTACCTAAATTAAGAAACATCTACAGTTAATATAAACTTCATAGCTAAGCATCAAGAAATACATATACAGAAAGAAACTAAAAATATACTTTGGGTATCCTGAGCCACATATATCAGGTAATACAAACTAATACAAACAGCTTCTGATTTGTTAATATTGTTCATTCCAGTGTTACATGGATACAAAAAAGGTATGTAACTTTCTTCCCACTACATTTGTTAGACTAATTCTGTTTTTAAATCATCATTTTAAGATAATCTTAAATTATTTCAAAAAAATATTTCCATGGACTTTTAAAGACAAACAATATGTAACATCAAAAGATATCAGACACAATAGAATGGATTTTGTAGTGTAAGAGCAGTTCACCAATGGCTGATGATGAGCTAAGTTTCCTTTCAGTTCACCAGAGGTATTTTAACCTGGATTCTTATAGTGACATGGCCGGACTTGATAGTTGAAAAACCTATTTCAGCTGTAACATTCTAAAGGCATAAGGATTGGTACATGGACTTTTTGTATATTTTCCATTGATTTCAATGGAGAAAATATATTCAAATCTATTTGTATATATATTTTCATTGAAAAGAATGGGAAATTTCATATGGGAAACTGGGCTCTCTATCTGTGTATCTGTGATTCCATAGCTGCAAATGATAACAAAATACAGAGTAACACTGAGATGCTATGCTGGCTTCCCCTAAAATAGCTTTCTGCTTATTTCTCTGCGTTAGAAATTCCACATTATAAAAATGGCAGGAGAAAGTTTATGCCTTGAGAGTTTTTCTGCTACATTTTAGGAGTTGATGCATGCAGAAGGAATTAGGTGCCAAGCTGTCTGCCAGTAAAAATAGGCTCCCGAGCTCTGTTTTCAGCTGCAACAGTCTCCTGCAATCCTCTGCCAGCAAAAGTGGAGCTTGAAAGGGATGCCAGCAGCCTTCCCAAGGTCCGTTTTTGCTGGCAGAGGCACTGTGGGCTGGTCCTTCATTTTTCCAGGATGGCCTCATGGACCAGATCTAAGCACTTCACGGCCTGACTCATGGGGTGCTTAGATCTGGCCTGTGGGATCATCATGGAAACAGCAAAGGAACAGTCCGCAGTGCTTCTGCCAGCAAAAACGGAGGTCCGTTTTCACTGGCTGATGATTGTAGGAGGGCGTCATAGCCAAAATCAGAGCTTAGGAGCCCGTTTTTCCTGGCAGAGAGCTTGGGCCTCCACAGGCAGCCCTGACATGAGTGACATCAAGCTGGCCATGCCCACCCTGGCCCCCTCCAGCCACCCCTCCCCCAAGGTCAAACACAACCCTGTTGCAGCTCTCAATGAAATTGAATTTGACACCCCGGATCTGCAGCATTGATACTAATAGTGTACTGAATGTATCCTTAAGGTGATGAGATATGAACAAGAGTAAGTTGGCTTCCAGGGATTCCACTAATTACAAGTTTGGATAGAAGATAATGAGCAAGTTTGGAGTAAATTGAACCTTTGGTTGCATTTGTGGTATAATGCCAAAACTGGCTGGTATTAGTTGGGAATGCTGCATAGGACAACTATGGCTCTTAATGCAAATAACTTTTCTTACAAGAAACAGTTGTTATATGAAAGTTTTGACTCATCAAATACATGTTTACCAACAAGGGTCAATATTTATGGACCTATCTGAGAAATACCTTGGCATGTGGTGACTTCAGATGGATAAGGAGTAAATACCTCAGAATATAAAATAATGAATAAAATGGAAAAAGGTAAATATAGCTGACATATGGCCCTCAATTAATTTCTTCCTTTACTCAATCTTTGCTTTGGGATGTTACTTTTCAATATATTAGTCAAAGGATTTAATCACTGTAGAATTTAACAAATTTACCTGTTTTATTTACAAGTTTGACTTTTTCCTTCTTCGCGTACAACGGAGAGGTCACAAGAAGAGGACATCTAAAACCACAAATCAAAAGATATAATTATATATTTAATACTCAGAACAATTGACAGAAGAGCAATACTAGAGATATTACTTTCAGGATAAATGGTTAATTTACTATAGATTATAATAGATTCCTGGTACTGCAATCACCTATATTACTGATCTATGAACAGCTCAAAATACAGTCAAAACAAAGGATTTTCCCATTTCATTTGTTTTTGCAACCACATCTTACTTGATAGAAATGTACTAAACTAGTGCAGGGTATTCACTGAAGGAATAAGCAATGAAATCACAAAATCTTTCTGCCATAAATTGACAAGGTGATCTTTAGCAATTCACTTTTTTTTTTAACTTCAGATCCCTGTCCACCAGTTACTCACCTTATTTGGATATTGCAATCTAAATTATACAATTTTACAACTAGAAAGCCTAAATGGAAGATAACCTACGTTAAATATATCCAGTGATTTAAAATGCCACTTCTTGTTTTCCACCAAACACTAAGAATACTGTTACACATAGTACTTGTTTTGAGATCACAACTCGGGGTGGTAGTACGGTTATTAAGCAAAGTGTTATTAAGTGATCTTACTTCAGCTTTGCATTACAGACTTATGAATGTTGTAAATGCAAGGACTGGTTGCAAAGGTATGTTTTCATCACTGTGTTGATGCTGCGAACACTTGCTAAACAAGGCAGTCACTAAATGAAGACTACCTAAATATCATTCATAAAAAGACATATTTGTCAATCCTACAGCTGTGAAAAAGATGTTTTTTCTATTACAATATTTTAAATAAAATTTGTTACCTAAATACAAAATGCTTGTCTGTTAGCAATATATTTGCATAAATGTGGCTGAGATAAGCCTAAAGTCTCATTTCAAATATTTATTCACAGCTGAAAAACAAAATATGTAATGGCATACAAGGCTAATAATGATAAAGAAAAGAAATTTATAATTTTCCAGGAGATATCCAGTTTTTAATCCTTTTCACTCACTTTTTAATCATTTCCACTGTTATTTGTTTGATTTGATTGTTATTAAATTTATCTTTACATTCTTTTATCTCTATTCTTCTAATTCTAATAGTTAGTTCTAATAATATTCTAATCTCTTATTACTATTATTTATTAAATTATATGCAGCCTGGCTTCCAGTGACTTGGGAACATTTAGAAATTGTCAAAAACATTTTCAAACAAAGAAACTGTATTAAAAAAGTAAAAATGACAGAAATAAAATCAATAAATAAAAGGAGTGAACTTTAAATGGGGTTAAGTGAAATGATCCTTTACCTTGCAACTGCAGAAAAGCCTTCCTCCCTTCCACTTAAAAGGAGGCTATTCTGTTGGCATCTCAACAGAGCAGCAACGTTAACTTCCAGTAAAACAATTTTGTTCTCCAACATAGAACTTAGCAAACAGAAAACCTGCAGAAAGACAGACATAAAGCTTTTTTTTTCTTTAACGCAAATAAATCCCTTCCTGATAAAGAGGTTTGTTTCAAGGAATGGAATTCTACTCATTGAACATCCATCTGGGAAGATGGGTTAAAAGTTAAAATGGTACAACTTTGGTCCAAGAATATGAGACACAGACCAAAAAGGAATAGGCTTTTCTTGTACTGTGAGAATAGGGAGAAGGAGAGCTAAATCTTGGTGAAAGGTACATATAAAGGGTCTGTGGGAGAGATTGTTGTTGATGAACATATTGGGGGAATGGGTACATTACTTGTAGGCTGGGGGATATGGAATTATTTTAAAGGTCAGGGTTCCAAGTAACACCCCCCCAAGTAACACCCCTAACGAAAGAAGACTCCAAGGGTTGAAGTTCCTCAAAGTTCCATTTTATTAGAGAAGTCATATTGGCATATCTGGGAAAACCCGAATCTGAAAGCTTCCAGGTTTTCCCCGCCCAAACTAAAGTTCAAGTCCCTGCCTAGCACCCACATGTCCATCACATGGTCCAATCAGGCACCGTCCCAACTGGAGATGCCTCCCAGTCACACCATTCCAGGTGCAGGGCAAGACGTCCTTGACTCTCTGAGAAAGGAATGTTATTTTGACTATATCTCTCACACTCCACATAATCCCCCCTCCCAATTTCCCACAGCATTAAATGTGGCAGGCCCGAAGGCCCAATGCAAAAGATGGCTTCCAGGTCTGACAGGCTGCCCACCCACTCATCAGAAGATCATGACCTGTGATGAGAATAACACAGGGGGTTAAAATCAAAAGCCTAACCACCTCTTTCCCCCCTTAGGGGGACTCTTTGGCTTATCGGGGTATTTATCATGGAATTATCGAGTCTTTTTTCATCAGGGGTGTTACTTGGAACCATGACAGGTGTATGTTATTGTTTTGGTCAAAGGATGATATCTCTAACCCTACTTTCTTTTAGCCCTGATGATGTTACTTAGTTGGGGTAATGGAGCACCTGCAAGAAAACAAGCAAGCTCAGAGAACACCAAGGAGCCTTCATTTCAACCCTGAGTATTCTCCTTTATTGATATGTCTCAGTGGAGAGTCTCAAAGGCAGCTTGAGTGGGGGAGGCAGCTGGCGTAGCCAGGAGGGACCATATTTGGGAGAGGAGAATTAGAGCATTGATGGACAGATATCATGATGCGAGGCAAGGCTTTATTAATACAGGAGAAGAGAGGTTGGAAAGTCTATAGCCAATTTCTACTTTTAGCCCCTCCAGTCTACAAACTCAATTAAGGTAATGGAATTACTGAGAGTCTTGGACTCAAACTGATGCTGTAGAACTTTAGGTATGTTGAATATTGTATTGTTGGATGATCTATTCATTGTAAAATGTATGTATTTTATTATATTTTTTTTAATTATGTGTTCTTGTAAACCATTTGAACTTGAAGCAATATATATAACACTATAAATAAATAAAGTTAATTTGCAGTTTTTAAATTAAAAGGGATTGTCTTATATTGAATATTTTAAAATCAATTTCTCACCTTACCATTGACTGCCTTCCTCGTTAAAGCACAGGATCCAGCAATCTGAATACTAAGACCAGTGAAATCTTCACATGCAGTCATATATAAATAAAACAAAATTAAAAATTAAAAAAAATCACTAAAACAATGATGAAATCCTGAGTTCATTTCATTTCTTATATGTGTTTTGAAATAATACACAAATTATTTTAATTTCAATCTTTGTGAAGGGAAACAAATTAATATTTTTCTAACGCAATAAGCATTAAATTAAGAAACAAATAAATGTTTAATAAATTGTTTATTGCTATTTATCGCTCACTGCAAACAGAAATTAAAATCTTTCATATATATGAAATTAAAGTAATATTTATTTATTAAAAGAGAGGAAAAGAGTATGGATTATCTTTAGTAAGTAAATATATACCACCTTTGTAATGTAAAGCAGCTTCCAACTCAAAGTTTGCATTGTTAATTATGAATAAACCAGTAGAGCTTCCAATCCACAAATACTGGGTACCCACATCAGGAAATCTGCATTAAAACAAAGCATACTTTTTTTTAAAAGCCTCATATATAATAATGTATTTTTACATGTCATGGCTTTTTGAACTGGAAATTACGCACAGATAGAATTTCTAACACTTAAGATCTCTAGTCTTCTTCCAAAAAAAATCTAAATCTTTTTTTTTTAACAACTGCTCAACATTGCAAGGGAATTACTTAAAATTAATATTCACAGCGGGGTCAGAAAAGGAAGGCTGTAAGCCTAAATGAGATACAATTCAAACAATAATATTACTTTACTGCAAAATGCAAGATGAGATTTTTGTTTTGATTTGTCTGATTTATAAAGTGCACATTTTTATTAACATTCTATATTATTTAATTATCACAATATCCCCGCTATACAAGAACTTTAATAGTTAACGTAACATTTAAACTATTACAAATATTATATGCATCTATCTGATTATTTTTATATATTATAATGTAACAAAGATATATATATATATATATATATATATATATATATATATATATATATATATATATATATATATATATATATATATATATATATATATATATATATATATATATATATATATATATATATATATATACACACACACACACATACACACACATATACATATACATATACATATATATCCCAGTAAGGGTATGGCTAGCTGATGAGAGCTAAATAGCTTGAAATAGATCTATACTAGTCTCCCTTTATTTATTTATCAGCACAAATACAACATACATACATATATATATATATATATATATATATATATATATATATATATATATATATATATATATATATATATATATATATATATATATATATATATATATATATATATATATATATATATATATATATATATATGACGAGCCGATGGACAGAGAATGGAAGTAGTGACCTTCCTCCCATATTTGGGCATACCAGGGGTTGTGACTTTATATATTTGTTACATACATACATACATACATACATACATACATACATACATACATACATATTAAAAAATATAAAAAACAGTTGCAGGAATTGCGAATGTCTAGTTTAATGAACGAAGAACTAGAGGTGACATGATAGAAATGTTCCAATATTTGAGGGGCTGCCAGAAAGAAGAGAATCAACCTATTCTCCAAAGGACCTGAAGACAGTACAAGAAGCAGTGGATAGAAACCAGAACTAAGAGAGAAGCAACCTAGAACTAAGGAAACATTTCCTGACATTGAGAACAATTAATCAGTGGAACGACTTGCCTCCAGAAGTTGTGGGTGCTCCAACACTGGAAGTTTTCAAGAAGAGATTGGACAACCATTTGTCTGAAATGCTATAGGATTTTCTGCTTCAGCAGGGAGTTGGACTATAGCAATAGCAGTTAGACTTATATACCGCTTCATAGGGCTTTCAGCCCTCTCTAAGCGGTTTACAGAGTCAGCATATTGCCCCCAACAATCCGGGTCCTCATTTTACCCACCTCGGAAGGATGGAAGGCTGAGTCAACCTTGAGCTGGTGAGATTTGAACAGCCGAACTGCAGAACTGCAGTCAGCTGAAGTAGCCTGCAGTGCTGCATTTAACCACTGCGCCACCTCGGCTCCTTACAGGACTAGAAGACCTGTAAGGTCCGTTCCAATTCTGTTATTCTGTTATATTGCCTGCACTTTAGTTAAAGAATCCACTCACCTAGATTCTTTATCACCAAAATTTGCTGGATTATCACAGTGTTCCATTCTAAGGATTGGAAAGGTAGTTTCAACCGCATCTTCTTCTTCGATATTGCTTATATTAGATGCCTGGGAAATATTCTGATCTGGAAAATGCAGAGATATGATTATATCAGAAATAGATTACAAAGATATTTAGTGAAAACTACAATAGAGTGTAGCTTAATACATTTCATTAAGTGTGGATTCATTGGACAATTTCTGTGGTTAGATTTTCAATTATTTTACAGTAAGATACACAACATTTGTAATTTTGGAGCAACATGCGGGTTAGTTTAAATTTTGGAGAGAAAAAATATGGCTAAAGCACATCATGCTGTCTTCACTGTCTTCATGCTCTGGTATCATTGGTATAACAAATTTAATTAATTTACATTCTTTTCCTTAATTTCTGAGTTGTCCTTAAGTTTTTTGCATCCTTTATTAATGTACTTCATATTTGACCAACAGAATTAATATCTTCCAATCAAAAAGTGTAAATTAGAACAGCACCTATTCAATTAAACTATTTGCTAACCGGTAAAATTGAAAAGTGTTTGTGCAATATTACCCCAATGCTCGAACTTTGTTATTTTGTTGTAAAACTTTTTTCTCTCTTTCTTTACATTAATATGAATTACAGAGCGATACTTATGTCCACTAATCAAACTGAAGATCCATAGCTGAAAGAAAAAAAAATACTATCACTGTAGCTTATGTTTCCACATTAATCTCTGTAAAAATGTTTTTAATTTTATTATATCAATTTAGTAGTAAGCACGTGACCGCTGAACTGAGATAATATACCACATCTTTTTAGTAAAATAATTACAATTAAAATTCTCAATTTCTTAAATGTCACTAATGTTTTGTCAATCAACTTTTTCTATTCAAAGTTTAGTTTAGGCTACATAAATTACATAAGAATAAATAAGAATAAAGAAAATAGCGGATCATTTTCATTGGCTTATAATATGCAACTTAAATTCACTTTTCCTGACATTGCAACTTGCCTTTTACAATTGCAGTATAAAATAAGCAATCACTGTGCATGCAAAAAGTTAATATATTTATCTTTGGGTTCAGTATTTAAAAATTGAAAAGAGAAAAACAGTAAACTATTTTCCACATATAATGATATTTTGGGAATTCCAAGCTATACATGATACAATTTTAAAAAGAAGTCATGGAAGAAGGCAATGGTCAATTACCTTTTCATTTGGAAATAGATTAATCTGAGACATCAATAGAAGGTGTGTGTGTACTATTGAACTATGATCTAAACGGGATCAATCAAATATGAATTTTATATCTAATATTATAACAGTAAATTACAAATAGTCACACTGTGCATACACTTGTTACCTGTCCATCTGCACATCCAGTAATAATCTGTTTATTTGCTTCATCAATAAAGAGACTTAAAAGAGGAAATGCTGTTAAAACAAAAGTCCTCCTTGTTATTAATGCATTATAACAGAAACTCTAGCACCACCTATAGTTCATTTAAAATTGTTCAATGTTTTCATGAATTGCTGAAAATAGCTGTATGTTAAGTGTGTGCAACTTCAGAGGTTTGAATATCACACTATTTAACCTCATATTAGTAGCAATTGTATTGCAAAATGGTTCTGCAGACAAAAGCATGGGTTAAGAATATAATTTCTTATGTTTTGTGCCTTCTCCACCTCACAGCTTCTCCATTTCAAACTCTCTCCAGAAGCTGCCTCTATTTTTATTTTTATTATTTTTATCTGTCTGTCTGTCTCTCTATCTATCTAAAAAGAATGATACCTTATTCCCAGGCACTCTTAATTCTCATGCAATTAATCTTTATGCTTCATATCGTTGCAATGAATTTTTGATTAAATGATTTTGAAAGTATTTGTGCGTTTTATTTTTATCATCCCATAGGAATGTATGCCAGCCTGCTTGCAAATCATGGCCTTCTAAGGTGAATTTTTTTTTTATTCTTTAGCTCTATCCAATCCTTCACCAATGCTATTGTTACTGCTGATGCGTATAAATCCCAATTTGGTTATGCTAAGCCTCCCCTCTCCTTGCTGTCTTGCATTGACTTTAGTTTAATCCTCGCTTTTCGTCCCTGCCAAATGAATCTAGCGGTTATTTTGTTTAATTCTTGAAATAATTTTTTACCCGGATTAATAGGTGTGGCTTGCAACATGAATAAGATTCTTGGTAAAATATTCATTTTAATTGTCGCTGTATGTCTCATGAGTGATAACTGAATATTTTTCTAATTTTCTAAATCTTTCTTTATTTGCATCACTAATTTATTATAATTATCGTCTTTAATTGTGGAACATTTTGCCGACACCCAAGTATTTCACTTTCTTAGTTATTTGCATTCTGGTTGCTACTTCCAGTTCCTCTTCTTGCTTTTTTTGTCATGTTCTTGGTTATTATTTTTGTTTTGTCTTTATTGATCTTTAGTCCTGCCACTTCACCTTATAATTTCAGGCTGGATTCTAATGGATCCTCTAGAACAAATACTAAGTCATCAGCATAGGCTTGGGCCTTATATTTTTCATTTTTGAGTCTTAAACCTTTTATTCCCTGGTCCTTCCAAATTTCATTTAATAAAATTTCCAAAGTTAATATAAACAGCAAAGGAGAGAGGGGGCATCCCTGTCTGACTCCTTTTCTTATGAATTTCTTATGGATATAGGAGCAATAGGTAGTTGCAACAACTGCCTATTCTGAGAAGAATAACACTAGCATACATTGTTTTATAAAAGGAACATAGGTTGGTAATGAATTATAAACCCTACCTGTTATTACTGCTGATTGATATATTAGCAGTCCAATACAGTAATCCCAGACCTTTTGAAAAACACATGAGATTAAATAGTCAGTTTATAGCACCATGAAAAAAAATCAATGTGATGCCCTGTAAACAATATACAAGCCAAAGTTTCAAATAAATTATTCACTATGCTTCTAGCACTTCTAATCTATGGAATTAAAGATAGCTTCTCATGTTTAGAGAAGATTATAGCTACAATTCACTTAAAAGGCTTAAATTATCATGAGAGTAAAATATCATTATCGCTCAACCAAATATAAAACAACAACTTTTTCAGAGGAGACTAGATGTGCTCTACACTCTTGAAATCCAATAAATTTTCAACTGATTTCACAGAAATACAGAAAACAAGCAATACAGAATCACCAAAAGTTAATGATATTTGTTGATATTATATAGTTCAGGTTCCTAATACTCTTCCTAATATGAGTTGCTTTTCATAATGCTTATTCCTCTGATTTAAAAATCTCCATTTTATAATATTTAAGTGTTTTTACTTTTATAAGTCGGCAATCAAACAGATTTTTTTTTAAAGAGAAACAATGGCCTTACCTTAAAACTTCTATCTTCTGAAATCGATATAAGTATATTTTTCTCCCAAGTACAAAATTCAGCAGCAGTTACTGGTGCCAGATGGCCTTCTAGTTCAGCAAGTATTGCTTCATCCTGCCATTAATATAGGGGAAAATGTAAATGACATTTAAAATATTAGATTTGACAGAATTTGATTATTTATAACATTTTAATAGATTGATGTGAAAAATCCTGATGTTAATATGGTCACAAATTTAACAACCTTGATTGATTTAATCAAATTTAATTAAATTTCCAGCCAAGAAATTAAAAGACGCTTGCTCCTGGTGAGTTAAGCTATGGCAAATCTAGACAGCATACTAAAAAGCAGAGATCTCACCCTGCCAACAAAAGTGTGTATAGTCAAGGTGATGGTTTTCCCAGTTACAATGTATGGCTGTGAAAGTTGGACCATAAAAAAGGCTGAGTGCCAAAAAATTGAGACCTTTGAACTATGGTGCTGGAGAAGACTCCTGCGAGTCCCTTGGACTGTAAGGCGATCAAACTGGTCAGTCCTAGAGGAGTTCAATCCTTACTGCTGTTTAGAAGGCCAGATCCTGAAGATGAAACTCAAATACTTTGGCAACCTAATGAGAAGGAAGGACTCACTGGAGAAGAGCCTCATGCTGGAAAAGATTGAGGGCAAAAGAAGAAGGACACAGCAGAGAATGAAGTGGCTGGATGGAGTCACTGAAGCAGTAGACGTGGGCTTAAATGGACTCCAGAGGATGGTAGAGGGCAGGAAGGCCTGGAGGAACATTGTCCATGGATGGGTCGGACACGGCTTCGCAACTAACAACAACAATTACATTTCAAAGCCATCTTACATATAAGGGTGGGGGAGAGAACCCTCAATCATAGCATATCTCCTAAGCAAAGGCACTGAACCACAATTCTGTTTTAGTTATGACTTCCATTAAATATGAAATGAAATTCCGTAGCCACTTTTAGGCTTCTTCTCCATGTCTTTTGTGTTACCTTTACCCTCTATTTTAATATTAGATCTAATTTCATTATATGCTGTACCTAGTTAATTTCAAACTACTTACAAAAGCTTTGTAGCATTCATATTTAAATTAAATTAAAATAATTCACAACTTAGTTGTTGGACTGCAGATGTTTCATGTACTGACTAGATGTAATACCACCAGTGCTAGCAAGTTTGGATTTGCCCCCTGCTTATGTACAGTAGCTCGGTCTGTCAATGTTGGTGGGGGTCTGCTATTCTCCTTGATAGTTTTTGATCAATGATCATTGCGCTTCCAGCAAGCAAAATCAAGAGCACCAAAACCAAGATGAAACTGATCTTATATAGGTTACATCACATTAAGTAGTATATAGGCTAATTAAATAATATTTTACAATAATCAAAATGAGGATAAAGAAAGTGCCATCTTGCATTATTTCCCTTAAACTTTTGTTTGCCAAAGGCACAAATTACAAGCAAAATACACACAGGTTTTAACTAATTAAAGGCATGGATGATCTACTCAATGTTATTGTTATAGTGTGATTCTTCTTGTTCTCTCTACATGTGGAAGTCTGAATGAGTTTATTATCTTTATCCACGAATAAAGCAAACATAATCAGAGATAATCTGACTTGTAGTTCATGGTTTCCTTTCGACTGAGGAAAGATATTACATAACAAAGTGGGTCTGGCTTATATTGTGAAGCTGGCACTTTGATCCTGCTTATACATAAGGTGAGAAAATACTGCATTGTCAAGCAAGCAGTTTTATTGTTTTATAGGCTTGCAAAGGTTATTGGGAATACTGCCTACTAATACCACATTGTCTGTTAATTTGGAAAAAAAATACACTTCTTTTACAAAATAAGAACAGCTTTCAACTTTTGCTTATTCCATGAAACAGTACATGTAAATAAGTATTTCTTTTACAAACTATGTATGCAATAGAACTGTGCAAAGCATTTTAAAATGAATCCACAGCAGAGCTGTGAAAAGCATTTGAAATGGAAGCTTTGTCAATTACGCCGCTGCAATCTTTCCCACTACACTAAAGCAGTGGAATCTGCTGGAGGATATGGATGTGACATTTGCAAAAGCTTTTTGAAAGCTCTGTCTGTGTTAACAGCCACACTAGTGGGAATTCCAATGGAAGTTGTTTCTAATATGGTTTTACCTTTGCATTTAGCACGTAGATTCGATTACCAGCACATACTGCCACAGTCTGATCATCTGGACTAAAGCGAACATAAAGCACCATCCCCAGAAGTGTTCCTATCACAATACCTTGTGGCATTAACCCTGCCGTAATTGAAACAAATCATTAAATTATTAAAATTATTCCATCAACTGAAGGGTCAACAATGATAAGTAAATAAATATCCTAACATCATACAAATGTTCTGAAAAGATTAATAACATAGTTATATCTTAAAGAACTTCTCGCAACATCCTATGTGTCTTGTCGAAGTATGGCCCACTGAGGTCAGTAAATTTATATTGTATGCAAGTAAGTGGGTTGAGAGGTACAGCTAAAGCAGCCAAATTGTTCATGTTGCCCTTCCAGGCTCATGCAAAATGGGTAGAAATTCAAGAAAAAATCAAATCTGCATACTGCATACAAACATTACTGAATGTATTAGAAAAATACTACAGAGAGTACTTGAGTTATAA
Source organism: Thamnophis sirtalis (assembly GCF_051295495.1). Taxonomy (NCBI): domain Eukaryota; kingdom Metazoa; phylum Chordata; class Lepidosauria; order Squamata; family Natricidae; genus Thamnophis; species Thamnophis sirtalis. Next base: position 71,660,865 of record NW_028261386.1, on the reverse strand, counting down.
CTATTCATTCAGCAACCATCTGAAATTACAACAACTTTGAAAAGCATGGCTTATAATGGTCCTCACACTTCCAACTGTAGAAACAACCTCATACTAATGTGGTCAAAATTTAGGTGCTTGGCAACTGGCATATATTAATGACAGTTATATGGTTCTGGACTATGTGATTGACATTTGTGACTTTCCCAGGTGGCTTCAGCAAGCAAAGTCAAGGAGGGAAGTCAGATTTGCTTAACAACTGTAAATTCACTTAAGAACTACAGTGATTCACTTAATAACCATGGCAAAAAGGCAAAAAATTGAGTGCCATTCATTTTAACAACTGCCTTGGTTTGGTCCCAATTGTGGTCATAAGTCATCAGTCAAGAATTACCTATAATCATGCATGAAACTAAAGACTGATTTATATTTGTATACTATTATATCAATCAATTTTCTCTGAATACAACCTACATTTGTATTCAGGTAGCACATACAGTATATTACACTCAGAAATTGTTATTTGAAGAGATAAAACTTAACATTAATTTATAAAGGAACTAAATATTACAATTAAAGGAGATGAGCATTCAAACTTGACCTTCCATCACAGGAAAAAGCAAAATATTTTAACATTGGACACATTTAATAATATCTTTGAAAAATGAATCCAGAAATTAATGAGTTCCTGCCTGTATAGATAGACTATGATTTATAAGGTTACTAATTCAGTTATTTCAACCATGTATCTCACTGTATTCCAATTATCTTAGTGAAGCATTCATTTTTTATGTATTAAAATCTTTTTTTGGATTATAATATGAACAAAACCTATTCAATACATATGTTCCATTCAAATTATAATGCAAAACAATAATCTATTTTCCATTGTAAAGAAGTCTAAAGCTTATTGAATGTATCCCCAAAAGCAGACCTTCTAGCACCTTCTTTGTACATTCATCCAGATTCCAAACTATCACATAATCTTGTGAAGCAGAACAAATAAGGAGAGGATCGACTTTGGTCCCAAATGCCAGTGCAGTAATCGAGTGATGATGACCTATTAAACGCAATGGCTGAACAACAACAAAAAGAACATTTGGATTATTTTAAGGCGGATACAGTGCATAAAATCAAAAAGTATAAATTTCTTCTCAAATGTTCTTCATGGGCCTTAAGGTAAAATAGACAGTATAGATAAAGTCATACTAGATACAGCAATTTGCTTTATTGTTCCACCTTCACATTAGTTTTCTAAGACTGTCCTGAAAAGTGGGGATCCTTCACAGCAGATTGGGGATCATGTGGTGTGTAAGCATAGTCTATCCGGGATCTGACTGCTACTGAATTCAACTCACAATTAAAAAACAACTACAGGTAGTCCTCGACTTACAACCATCACTGAGACCCAAATTTCCATTGCTATGCAAGATGGTTGTTAAGTGAGTTTTGCCCCATTTTGTGACCTTTTTTGTTACAGTTGTCAAACGAATCCCTGTAGTTGTTAAAATTAGTAATACACTTGTAATACACCTCCCCATTGATTTTGCTTGTCAGAAGGTCACAAAAAGGTGGGACATTGCAACCCTCATAAATATATGCCAGTCACCCAACATTTGAATTTTGACCAGGCAACCATAGGGATGTAGCAACAGTTGTGTGTCAAACAGTATATGTCACTTTTTTCAGTGCCGTTGTAACTTCAAACGGTCACTAAATGAATGGTTGTAAGTCGAGGATTACCTGTACACTAACCTAAGCCTTCAGTCTAGATCTAGAATAAGCTTTAGCAGGCAAAGTTCCAAAACAAGAGAAAAAAAATAAGGAAATAATTTTTTCCCCATAACATTCTGTATTTCGGGGGGAGGGAGGAATTATAAAAAATAAAAATGGGAAGAAATGAAATATGGGCAGATTCACAAGTAAAAGATAATGATGGCCGAACCCCAGTAACATTCTGTGAATGTGACAGGGCAGCATGTATAATCTTTATTGTCATTGTACTTAAATACAATGAAATTGGTTGTATTGGCAGTCATAGGATGAAAACTTCATCTGGAATTGCACTAAGAAATCTGACATTAGGCAAACACAAAACTATGTTGCGTGTTTGCCATAATAAATAGATGATAGAGTATCCCTTTAAATATGAAAAGTGTACTTTACGTCATCACTGGTATCATATTTGCTGTTTCTGGACATATGCTTTTAACCACTTCTATATTCATTTCAAAAGTATTGGCACAAGTGGTGCTTGCGGATTGCTTTCCCTAAAATGTCATTTTCAGCATTAATGCCCACAAAGAAACTTGTATTTAACCTGATGGTTGGGCTCATCACTCATATTCCAAATACAAAGTTCATTTCCATTTAAGGGAAAAGCACAGTAATGGAGGCTGCAAGCCAGCTGAACATGTGATTCTGGCACTTTCGATCTAAATACTTGTTTTTCAAGAACAATGCTGCTGCTGTTATATCCATCTTCACTGGAGCGGAGGTCCATGAGGTTTTCCATAGTATACCTGAGACATAACAAATTGGATATAATTATATCACGCATTATATTTAGAGGCATTTTGTATTTACATACTATTCAAAATATTGTGTACAGTACTTTTATCCTTAGTGAAAGTAGTCAAGGATTAGTTTATAAAGTAATTGAATAATTCTCATTTAAATCATTTTAAGATAAAGTGAATGATGCAATCTATTTAAAATATGAATTTATATTAATATTATTACACTAAAATGTGCAATTCCATTGGATATATATAAGGGAGTGCAGACAGAGGCAGGAGTTTGAATTTCTGAACTCTAAATTCCAACAATTCTATTAAATACAAGCAATGATAGGGATTGCTGTCAAACAATCCTTACTGCTTTAAAATAGAATTGGCTTCTCCAGAAGATGGATTGTCACTTATAATTATTTTTGTGGTTTGCACTGAAACACTCAACACTTAAGAGCCTCTGTCTGGAAGCATCCTGATAATTTACTTTTTTTTTTTTTTCATCTTTGCAGATTAGAACAGGAGTCCTCAACATGGCCCATGGACCAGCACCAGGCCTGCGCAAACAAGCAAAGCCCCATCCACAGGATGCAGGAAGCAAGCAAAACCACGCCCCCTCTGGTAGACAGAAAAACCTCTCTCCAGGGAACAGGTCCCCGAGCCCAACCATTTGGGAGCAGCTGGAGTAGAGAATTCCTAGTGCTACCATTCAAAAAGACTGCACAGACATACGTATATCCTGTCTTCCTTAGTGGATTTTTCTAAAAAGAAAGATAGTGACAGCAATAAGGAATTTGATGAAGTTCTGGAAATGACATGTAGCAGTTACTCAATAAAAGCTTTGCTTGGACGCACATCAAACTATGCAATAAAATTCTCTGCCTTAATTAAAATTAATAAATAAATTATAGCATAGGATTTTATCGACTATAGGCCATTCACTATGAAAGTATAAATCATATTGTATATGGAAACCTAAATTTATAATAATCTTTTAGATTATTTGAACATTTCAGATACCATCAGTTGTGATGTAGAAAACCAATATATATATTACTGGTTTTAATTTGTTCCTGGTCAGAAAGAGGATATTGGAAAACATAACCAAAAAATGCTGCAGCAAAGAGCTGGGACTCATGTGGATCTTTTTAAACTAGGCAAGGAGATATCCTAGCAGGCTCAATGTTGCCTTACAACTACAATTCTTATGGTGCTCGAAAGATCACATTTTCTTGAAGTACCACGAAGTAGGCTTATTTAAGGCTTGCTACCTTATGTGAAACCAGCAGATTGGTTTATAGAATGCTTCCAGATCTTGCAAATTTCTGGTCAACCACTAGAAAATAACAAAGAGCTGCCTTGTTATTTTATATCATTGCTGCCAATCCAGTAGTTCTCTGGATTTTAGTAGGTCACATCAGGTACCTCTAAAATACATTTATTTACTTTTTTTAGTTTTGCAAGCTGCTTGAGCCCAGGCAATTCTGCTTTGCTAACGCGGAAAAACCAGCCTGTTTCTGCGAGAAAAAGGCCCGCGAGAAAAAGAAGCTGAACTTCGTCCAGACTTTCTCCCGCGAAGATTCCACGGTAACAGTGGGGCGTGAAACAGCCACGACTGTTGGGGACGAGGGTGGAAACGAAAACACTACAGAGCACAGTATAGATCCCTGCAGCGGGGCAGCACGGTCGCCAAATATGGGACACGCCGCACTTTTTTCAGCGTGGCTGCAAGTCAACCCGCGAGGACATCAATCCCAAAGCAGCCTCGGGAAAAATATCCTCGTTGTTCTCTTTACCGTGCGTGGCTGCCACGAGTGTTGGTCGCCGTCTCCTGTTATGCAAAATTAGGAGGTGAAGGTAAATCTTTCCCAGCTGGAATGTGACGGCCGCCTGGTTTCCTAGGCAGCGAAGATGCTTACGGCAAAGCCACGGAGCCAATTCTAGACGTTGCTTTCGTCTTCCTGCGGATTTCGTTCAATCGGCTCCGAAGAGCCTGAGAGGATTGCGCTGTTCTATATGGAGATGCTTTTCGCCTTTCTTTTCCAACCTGTCTTTAGAGGTAATATGCCAAGATCAAAATCGATATGTGGGCGATCTATCTATCTCATTTTCCTGGAGAGAATTGTATCTTTGAAAGTTTGCCTGCAAGTCCAGAATGGTTCCAGAAAAATAATTCTCTAAAATAATCAATGGCAAAATGATTGTTGGTAAACATACACTATTTATTCAAGGGGGTTACTGTAGTATGTTTACAAAAGTTACAGTAGATTAAAACATGTATATTTTTCTCTGTGTTATGAGTGCCATAATTAAGAAAACCTGATTCCAAAAATGGTGACATGAACAATTATGCAACTTAGATTTTCACTATTTTACCTTAAAGGCATATTGTCTCAATCAAAATGACCATTCAGTTCAGCCTTAATGGATAATTAGTGCCCAGTTTTGAATAGGCCGCTATTAAATGATCCTGACCTCTGTATACTAGTATACTATACCTAGTAGGTTACATGTATTGTACAGAATTCCTGCAATCTAAACTGGTTTTCTGTATGTTATATGTGCAAAATTTCATATACATACAAGGACACACACAACAAAGACATAAACCACATACAAAAATGTATTTATGGTATGCATATATACACACACATAGATATGGATTTCAGACTTATTTAAACTTATTTTATGTATTCCAGTTGATTATGATTGTATTGTCCTAACACATTTCAAAATATCTTTTCTTTTCAAAGTATGTATGTTTTGGGAACAGAAAGGATCGAATAATACTTTCATAATAATTATGAAAGTTTATCATAATTTAAATACACACACACACACATACATTCTGGCACAATTTTTTGTAGGCTACTTCTTACATGTCCATGAGTTGTCACTTCATATGCAGCCTCCTTTAGTTATATACTGATATCAAACCAGCACTTAAAGAGCTTGCATTGTGACATCACAACACACTTTTTATATGTTTATCTCCTTCACCACCACCACTCCCCAGCTTCCTTTGTGAATTCCTTTGGCTAAGGCAGCATTTCATGTATGTGGCCACAGCAATAATAAAGGAAAACTACTCAATTAACATGTAGGTTTCGGGCCCCTTAGAAATTAGGGAAGAAATTGATCACGGTTATTGCTAGTAGGAAATCAATCATACTTGCAGAATTACCTACAAATCAGTTTAATTATACGCATATTTGTCATTGTTATTTTTTTACACTTTGGTAGTAAGCTGCTTTGAAAAATGCTGCGACAGATGATTTTTTTTAATAGTCGGCTCTCCTTATCTTGCCGTTAAAAAACATCTCATTTTTATGAATTACTTTCACGCTTTGAGTAAAGTAAGAGAACGAAGGGCAATGCATGTATTTCAAACTTTTCTAATAATAACAACCACGACAAGAAGCAGCCAATGATTGCTGGCAATGTTCCACCAGCGCTCCCCGCAAAGTTTCTTTCAGCCAATGGTTGGCCGCTCTTCAGCCTCGGCTCACGACCTGTTTTCTGTTGCCACGGTGATAGAACGAGACCATTTCTCCGGATAATCCCTCCCAGTCATCGCTCCGCCCTTTTTTTTTTTTTTTGCTTCGCAGAACAAAAAATCCGTAGAGCAAGCTCGAGTCGAAATCTCGCGAAGCTACAGAGGAGTCTCGTAGTGAGATCGATTGCCGTTCTGTCAAAAGATTCTGGCGGCCCCTCGATGGTGGCTGGGAGAGCAAGCGAAGTGGCTCCGCGATAGGGTGAGTTTGGGGCGGGGGGCGACCAAATTGGGCCTGGGGCAAGCCGAGGGAGGGAAAGGGGGAGGGGGTCGAGAAGAGCTGCGCGATCCCTTGCGCGAGCCTGGGGGGGGAGTGGCCCGTCTCTTGCCTGGCGGATCTATAAGGGCGCTGCTGAAGAGTTAAAAGACTCCGGCGGCGTTAAGCGACAGATTTACTTTGTTGGTGCGCGGGGCTCTCCTCCGCCCGCCCCCGTCCCTCGGCAGACTCTTCCCGAAGCCCTGAAGAAGCGGGAGAATTGAAGGGAAAGCGGGTGGCTCCCAAAAAGGCGGAGTTTCCGCGTTTCTAAGTTTCTTTACACACTGTCCGGTGGGCCTTCTCTGACATCCCCCTCAGACCGCGCTCACCCTCCTCTCTGCCCCCCCTCTCTTTCCTGTTAGGATTGCAAATCTGCTCGCGGGGTGGATTCAGTTTGGTGTAAACGAGCAAGCACCGGGGGTCCGATGCTGCAGGGGTGTGAGTTTATAGCTCTGGAAACTTCCTACGTTGAGGCTAAATTTCGGTTTAAAATATAGAATAACGGAGGTCTTCTAGTCCAACCCCCTGTCTAGGTAGGAAATCGTATACCATTTCAGAGAAATGGTTATCCAACATCATTTTTAAAATTTCCAGTGTTGAAGCATTCACAACCTATGGAGGCAAGTTGTTCCACTGATTAATTGTTCTGCCAGGAAATTTCTCCTTAGTTCTGGGTTGCTTCTCTCCTTGATTAGTTTCCACCCATTGCTTCTTGTCCTGCCCTCAAGTGCTTTGGAGAATAGTTTGACTCCCTCTTCTTTGTGGCAACCCCTGAGATATTGGAACACTGCTATCATGTCTGCTCTAGTCCTTCTTTCTATTAAACTAAACATACCCAGTTCCTGCAACTGTTCTTCATGTTTTAGCCTCCAGCAGTCCCCTAATCATTTTTGTTGCTCTTCTCTGCACTCTTTCCAGAGTCTCAACATCTTTTTTACATAATGGCGACCAAAACTGAATGCAGTATTCCAAATGTGGCTTTACCAAGGCATTATAAAGTGGAATTAACACTTCATGTGATCTAGATTCTATCCCTCTGTTTATGCAGCCTAGAACTGTGTTGGTTTTTTTGGCAGCTGCAGCACACTACTGGCTCATATTTAAACGCTAGGATTTAACAACAGAGGAAGCTTTCTGTTATTTGTGGTACCTGGTGCCCTGTGCTGGGAATGCGTTTCTATGGTTTCACTTTTATGTCTGTTCTCTATTTTCCTGCTTCCCCCCAAAAGCCCTGCTTAGCAAATTATTATGATGAATTAAGTTACCTTTTAGGTTGTAGTCACCTGCTTCTGATGGATGAAAAGCAGTGTGTATTCCTCTCTTGTCCTGCGATTTCAGGACACGGAGGAAGAATTGCTGTTCCAGGGTATTGCAAGACTCTGGGACTTTCTGCCTTCAGAATCTATAGATTAAGATAGGTTAAGATATGAAGTCACTGTGGTGTTTCTAGGAACACATGCTGCTTCTGTGTATGTTTAAGTTCCAATTTATGTTTAGTGTGTTTATAAAATTTTATTTGAAGCATTACAGGAAATGTAGGGAATAGTCCTAATTTTCATATATGCCTATAGCGATATAGAACCAGTGGAATTATTTAAATGGGGAAAAAAAACCTGTGTTCTACAGAAAAGCAAATCTATATGCTCTTATTGAAATTTAAATCAATCACAGATGCTTATTTTTAAGGCCATTTTCATGCAAAATAGCCTATTCCTGTTTACAAAGGTCGTATTTACTAAGAAAATATTAATGACAGTATGTTTTCGATCTGTGATCCTGTGGTCAACTTGGTCCTGACATCCCAGTGGTATAAATGTTTTCAGAAGAGTATCAGACTGATTTTCCAGGGAGATAACTTTTCTATATTTATTCAATATTAACACAGTCTGTTTAAACTACTAGGTTTTTTGTTGCTTTTTTTTACGAGTGATAGAACATTATATCTGGAACGTACTCCAGTCACAGGTTTATTTTATATCCAACACAGGTGTGATGGCCCCTTACTACAAGAGGATACTAGTAATACTGTTTACTTTTCAAGGACTTCTTATAACAAGTGCTTTTAATGAGGATGGGGATGTACCTGAAGAATGGATTCTCCTGCATGTAGTTCAAGGTCAGATTGGTGCTGGAAATTACAGCTACTTGAGACTAAATCATGAAGGGAAAATAGTGCTTCAGATGCAGAGTTTAAAAGGTGATGCAGACTTGTACGTATCTGATGTAACTCTTCATCCCAGTTTCGATGATTATGAATTACAGTCTGTAACTTGTGGTCAAGATGTGGTTTATGTGCCAGCACACTTTCGTCGCCCAGTGGGAATTGGAATTTATGGTCATCCCTCTCATTTGGAAAGTGAATTTGAAATGAAAGTGTACTATGATCAAACAGTTGTAGAATCTCCCTTTGGTGGTGGCTCATACAATCCAGAAGAAATGAAAACGAACCAGAAGAAATTTCATTCAACAGAAGATGAGTATCAAGATGAGGAATCCGTCTTTTGGACTATATTGATTGGAATACTAAAATTAATACTTGAAATTCTTTTTTAAATTTATAGCTCTGTACAAATGATTGAATGCTGTTCTAAGCTGTGGGTTGGAAAATAAAGCCATAATTATTTTTATAATGTAAACTTCTCCCAGTGCTATATTGTAGCAGACTCAGTATTTGTATGGTTTTCTCTTAACTGATCAGGGTGAATATTAATGGATGCTACAATTCACTGTGATTTTCAATAAAACTTCAAAATTGTAGAAATATGAATTCATGCTCAATATTTCATCACTTGTTAACATATTCACAAATAATGTTATATATATTAAGATAGATGTAAGACTATCTTCTTTGGCCAAAATAGAAATACTTACATGAGAAAGATTTGAAGAATGAACTCTGAAAAAGATTTCCTCTGCTTTTCCAACCACCACTAAAACCTATTTTAAATTGAAGCAACCTGAATACAGAATTATTTGTAGGCAAGCATGAAGATTTTAAACATAAATGTTGATGTTAGAATTTTTAGCCCACTAATTTCAAATCATTTTCCACAGTGCAAGCCCATCTATATCTACTTAAAAATCATGTAATTATAGATTCATAGTTATCACCTACTAGGAAGTACCATCATACTGGCAGCTTTAGGGAACAATACCTGAGTTTCCTTGTTCCAGAATTCCTCCAGGTTCTATGAGATCACTGGAAAGGTAGAAACTGAAAAGTTTTGAAAATGAATACAATATGTTCTGAATAAATGCCTTGAAGAAGAAAAATACTCTTAATATTGCACCACCAGGAAAGGAATACGGAAAAAAGGACTGTGAGTTGAAATTTTTGCCATATCTACATTAATTTCAAGAAGCTGTTTAGCAAACTACATGTTGCATTACAGTAGAAACTAAATCACTTATCACTGTATGAAACACTAGTATGTTTCCAAAACTGGCTTGCTCTCTAAGACCTTGGCATGCATTTGTACTCATTTTCTGATCTTAGCATACAGAAGAAATGAAAGATTAGAAGAGTATCAATAAGAAATTAGTAGAATGACAACTTCTATGTTTTTGTTCTAAAGTGTGTGACAGCTCAAGACAGCTGGAATGGCCAGAGACTCCTTGCAAATGGAAAAAAATGAGAATTATTCAAGAGTTCACTTGACTTGAGTTCACTTGACTTATATTAAGCTTGGTACCTACAATACACTTTAATTTCACAATAATAGCATCATATTCAAACAAATAAGATGCTAATTGATTATGCAAGAAACCTGTATACTTAGTGAAGTGTTTTGTGATTTAGAGAGAATTGTTACTCTACTAATACTCTTGAATTTAATAATATTTTCCTTTGAATAGGATTGAGGACAAAAGTAATTACTCTGCAATTGTTTTTTATAAAAATGATTATTATGCAGAAAAGAATCTATATGACAAATTATAAAAATACAGAATACAGATATGTTCATCTCTGTCTTTAATGCAACAAAAGATACTGAATAACCTTCCTCACCATGTTAAAATTAAAAAGTTTTATTTGGTGAAATTGTATTTGAGTGGTGTTTTTCCTTGTACAGTGGTAAATAGAGTAGCACCAGGTTTAGCACTAGCTTTTGTGAAGTTAATATGCAGTTATCCTTCTTTGCTGCTCTTCCCTCTTCTTCCTCTGCCCCTGGGGATTGGGGGTTGTCTTTCACAACAGTCACAAATCCAGCGACCTACAAAATTAGAGCTATCAATTAAAAGATGACCAATTGCCAAGTAGTCTAAAAAGGCTACTGCAGCTGTATGTGGGAAGTGGGGATATTAATGAGTATGTAGCATGTTTGCTATAAAATTACATTTGTAACTCGTTTTTATGCCCCTCCTATTAAAAAAGACACTACCCTAAATTGACTCGTCATTTTCCAGTAATGAATGTACTCAGATTTAAGATAATACATTCATATTCACTATCCTAAATAAGCTATAAGATGCTGTAGCATAAAGTAATGAAATATTTAGCTACACTCACAATGTTTGTAGAATGAATAGTTAACACAAGATTCTCTTCACATAATAGATGTACAATCTTTTCAAAAGAAAAAAAACAATCCAAATCTTGAATTTTAGATCAGCCTCTGAACAAGTGTAATTTATATAATTACCTGAAGGAATAGCACCAAGCCCAACACAAAATGTATGATAGCCACGATCACACACATCACAGAACATCATTTCTTCCTCGTGGTGAGGCTGCCCGCATATAATGCATGTTTTACACTCCATACATTGCCAAGGATAAGTCTTAATTATTGCAACAAGCTCTGCAGACATATCCAAACAGGAAGGATGTCCTAGATCAAAACCAGTATCATTACTATAATGGTTATATGAAGGATCCTGACAAGACTAAAATGATTTTATTTTATAAAATTTACTTTAAACCAGTGTATCAAATGTGCTAATTAAACTTTAGTAACTGCTAAAAATATATATTTTGATTGTTATTTTTGTTTCAATTTAAATATATAGACACGTTTAAAGCAGATTTGTTACTTACCACTGTTTTCACATTGGGAGCAGTGTATAAGTGCTTCAGACTTCCCTTTCTTGTTGGACTCCTTACCCTTCAGACAAATTCCACATATAGCATTTGGAATGACCTTTGGCTGGAAGGGTAGAAGAGGGCTATAAATTCATTCCGGAAGAATTGATACAGGTTTTTTTTTTTTTCAAAAAAATGTGTGTTATTTAAATTTCTATAAATTAACCAACCTTCGGGGTGATGTAGAACATAGGATATGATTAAAAATTGATAGGTATTGATTATATGAGAAACACTGGAATAGAGACTATTTTAAACACATGCAAAGTAAAATAATAATGATGTATAATAAATCACAACTAATCAATGAATTTTTAAAAGGAAAATTGAATTTTTAATCTCCTTATGTAAAATAAATGTGTATGAAATCACTAACACATAATTCTTCAAATGTAGATTTAAGCTTATATTAACTCTTCATGCAGTATAGTATTGAAATTATATATTGAAAATTCTAAGTATATTTTTGTCTAATGCACAGGCTGATTAAAACCTGTTTATTTCATCAGTAAGCAAAATAAAATTTTATGTAGATGTAAGCAAACAAGCTGAAATTGGTTCTTGTGAGGATAAGGACCAACAACTATCAATTGCAAGCAATTTTTTACATCTGCACAGAAAATAAATTTTATGCATCTACATTTGTTCCATGGATAGCATCCATTATACTCTGTCTTCCTAAACTGAACCTATATCTTCAATTCGTACAAACAATATAAATAGTTTACTCTGTGCCTGACAAAATGTGAAAATTATAAGGAGTGTGTCTTGGTAATAACATTATTAGAATTTCAAATTTCTTCCCTAATCATAATCTTATACCATTCATGTCAACAAGTGTTTTTTCTGCATGTAAGAGCAACTACTATCATTTGAAAATAATGTATCATGTCATTTCAATTCCAAAACCCTCCTGTTACCACCACCACCACCTGCTCAACATCTTTGGGAAATCCTAAAGTGTAGATTTGAGATTAATATTGGAGGGAGAAAAATATAAGTTCCTTTGATCAAGTAACATTGGATAATCAAAAGTACTCCAGATACTTAATATATCATTTTTATGTGGCTTGTAATGAAAGCGTTTCTGTAAATTACCTTCCAATAAATTGCCTCCCTAACCTTATTAAATATGTAGCTCTCAATTTGTTTCAATTGTTATAGTAATAAGAATTGCCAAAAATTATCAGATTGGTGAAATTATTTGAAGAATTTTTCTTTCAAATTTAGATACATTTTCATATAAAATTTTAATATATAACAGAAAACAATACACATTTAATTTGTATAACATTTGAACTATGTAGCTGGAACCATATGTATGCTACCCTGGTGATTATTTTCCCCTTCAAATATCTGAATTTGTAAATAGCCACAAATTATTAAACTCTACAATGCTATAAACGAAACTAAAATAAGTGCTGTAATTTATATATTTTAATAAGACAAATTTTAATCTTCTTTCTTGGACATAGTTAACATATTTTTGTTTTCCTTGCATTTATGTTCAAGGACAACAGGTCCTGCCTTTATGTGATATTGAGGAAGAGGGCACCAATGTTTAAGTTTGACATTGATGAATCAGAACATGAAGGAAACGATGCTGGTGAGATTCTAGACCAGAGGTAGATATTTTTTTAAGCTGAGTTAGGCCTTAAATAATCATCTATTGTTCATTCTATAACAGTACATTTCCTCCAGGAAAAGACACTAAATGAATTCAACACAATCTCCAATTCTGATACCAATCTCTTCTCATATTACATTGACAACATGGAAACATGGGTGGATAGTTGCTTACTTTATCTAAATGGCTACAAATTACAAGGTAACAATTGTTAACAACAATTTGCTCTTAACAGAAAAATGGGTATCAAAGTAAGAACGAAAACATTTATTGATGAAAGAATGAAAAGTGTGTGCAGGCATCACTCTGCTATACACATCTCTATCAGGAATACTTTAATAATGCTGAAAGAAGCAGAATAAATTTGAATTATCCTGATTTTAAAAAAATTTAGTTCTAGAAAACTGAAATTATAAACTAAATATAAAATTTGAAAGGGTTAATATGTGTTTGTTATGTATTAGCCTAATTTCAGAAATTATTTATGTAGTATACTTGGCCTCCACAGTTTTGTTTAAACACCCACAAGGCATTTATAAATAGCTCTTTTTAAAAAGATGACAGAGGCATGTAATATTTTTGCTTATTTATTTTTTAAAAAAAATCATAGTCCACCTGTTTTATACATAAATATAATGAAATGATAAAGGAGTCTAACATTCACAAATATCTCTACAAAATAATAAATAACCATGGTGGAAACAGACATATATTTTATTTGCTATTCTAATCCTACTTGCATACGTTTTTATACCCTGCTCCTCCCAAAGAAAAGAATAAACCCAATTCTGCAGCTTTCATCTTTTGTACTGCTACATTCTATAAAGTTTGTTGTGTTTTAAACTATATCAAGATAACAATTAGAAAATACACTTGCTATTTCTTTTATTGTATGCATACCTACTGCTACAGTATGTAGCAGCAAGCTGCCTCTCAATCACACAATGCAAAACTACCTTTCTGTTGCTATACCTGTACTGAGTTAAGTGCAGTTAATATTTCTGGGCAGTCTAGGTACTGCACCAGCAAAGAGACATTTAACAATAATGTTTTCCCCAAATTTCAATTCTATAAATCTAGGAATAAAATAGTCACAACATACTAATTTAAAAGAACATCCAAAAATGGATGTCTCTCTTATAGAAATGAAGAAAAAGGAAAGTCTATTGATATTTAGGAACAATTCTAAAAAGAAATTAAAATGATATTGGGGGAAATCACTGGAAAACATTGCCTGCCTGATTTAGTGATGTTCTGGTCATCTTAAATTATCAAGCAAAAGAATAGTAAGATTTTCAATCTTACTGCTTAAAAAATTCATTTTAGACTAAAACTGCAATCCTGTATACCAGCTAAAATCATATTCACCGGTCAGTTCTAAATAAAGCAAGGGGAATCTGTCTTGGCTTCAGTGACGTCGGGACTTATTGAGCCAGGTTTTTTGTTTTCATGAAACTGACTGAGTAAACCAAGGAGTCTTCTCCAAAGCTGGAGAAGCTAAGAGTGGACAACGAGAGAAAGCTACTCTGAAGTAAGAGAAACAGTAAGTAGGAGAACATGTTCCATTTTCATACTTTAATAAAGCTTTGTGCTTTGTGCTTTGTGTATTGGATATGAAATGATGTCTGAACCACACCAACAGAATTTGTAGCTTATCCTCAAAATGCATAAGCATGCTGTCTTTCTAGAAATCACACTGCCTGGAAACAAACCTTTCTTTTTTTCTAAGCAAATTAATGTAAATCAGAGTGTTATGGAATACAAAGAAAGAATGGGATAATCAGTTAACAGACTTGTACTTCAATCTTCTGTTTTTTACTGAAATATGCAGACATGGATCTTCCCCTTTCGCTGAGAATACTGCCATGACAATTATAATCATCAGTCCTTCATCTTATAGCTATTGAGGAAGGATAATAGGTATGATGCCCCCATTAAAAAAGATAGATGGTTTAACAAATTAATAAAAATCAATCTGCCTGCTTAGAAAAAAGGTAAATATAAGAAACCCATTTGTAATACTTGCAATATATGTATTAACATTTTGCTTATCTTTCCTAAAAGCTCTTACAGTTAAATTTTAGTTTTAAAATGTAAATAGAGAAATAATCTAATATATGGGGTGAACACTATGCAATAAAATCATTGTAACTATTAATGGTTCCTGGGAATATTTAAATCCCCATTTGTAGACTTATTTAGGCACATGATGAATCAAATGCAGTAAATAACTGATAAGGATGTTCATATCATATTAATTCCATAACACACATTGTATTAGGTATGTAAAACTAGCTCTTATATAGAGTTAGTTACTCTAAAGTGAAAAAATGCACTGTTCGTTTACTAAACTGTTTTTTTTTCTTTTTGGGACCAAAATGCATCTGATAATTCTCACATTCTCACTTCACTAAGATTCACTTTAACAAATCCCCAGTACTTCTCCATAGATCAACTATATATGGATGGGTTTAAACCAGTGACTAGTAATCACTTGGATTCATTTTTAAACCTAAATTTTGAAGAATATATATAAAAAAATAAAACTACCTTTAGCAATCAAAAATTTGTATATTGGCTTTTGTTACAGTGCCTTCACAAGAAACTAGCCAGGCATTGTTGTATGCATGGATTTTTCTCACTTAATACCTCAAGTTCAAAATTTTATAATGCCTTCCTAAGCTTCATCTTTGGATTTCATAAGTTAATCATATAAATTACTAGCACACACTTGAAGCTGCAATGAAATAAAACATTTTGCAAGGCTGTTATGTAAAAATAGACATGTCTACAAAAAATTAAACATTTTCTGTATCATTTTTAAAAACTTCTCCTTAAAAGAAATGGTTCCTAGCATTTACGGGTATATTTCTGTACGAGTGTCTGAAATCATGCATTTATGCAGTTAAATTGTATTTGGAATCTTTTTTTTTTTTCAAAGAAAGCTACTCAACACTAACTGAAAACTGACTCGACTGTACTTTGTATGAGTCTGTAATACATTCAATATATACGTTACGTAGTTTGAAAATAGTTTGCAATATTTCAAAATCATGTTACTTGCACTATGTAACTTCTCAGGCTTCATACTACCTAATCACTTTTTGGATCACAGAACTATTTCCTTAACTTTCTTTCTTACAACCATTCAAACATATAAACATATGCCTTATTCTGTGTAAGCAAAATTTACTGGTAAGCAAATTTTATTGGTAAACAAATAGCTTCCAGCTTATTTTCTTTATCCTCAATATAAATTTCAATCTAGATTTCAGTTAATTCGAAACTGAAATTCACTAGTAATACTGACAATTAAAAGATGTTATATAATGATCACTGTTTAAAATATAACTCTTTACGTCCTGGTAAGCTTAAACCACTTCCTCTATGTCATTTGCTTAGAAGTACAAAACCAAAACTATACCAGAATATCTCACTTGGAGCTCACCATCTCTCCAAATTCTCTATCCCCAAATTATTTTAAACTGCAAAATGATGGCCTGTAGCACGGTTCTATTCTACAAGGTTAGCACAACCTTCATTCAAATAAGTTCATCTATCTTTTCATTCTGGTATCCTTCATAAAATGAGGAGAGAAATAAGGAAAAGAACCTATTCCAAGGCCAACTTATGATCTTCACTGCATCTAACAATGAGGGTTTCATTAGACTATCTGAATATTTCTTCCTAAAAATCAAACACTACTCAAGCCAAAGCTTGTCCTCCCAACTTCCTCCACAAATGCAAGGGGAATTGTTTTAAGATTGCCAACACCAAATTATAAACAGATTACATACTTTTCATTTGGAAAAAGTTAAGAAAATATAAATATATATGTACAATATTCTAGCTACATTTTACCATGCTAGTCCAGTTCATACTGGTCAGCAAGCTATTTTAAACTAAAACACAATGTTATATTCGATATGCAACTATCAACTTTTTAAAGCCCGGAAAACAAAGCAATTTTCCTCCACCCTGGCAAAAAGAGGGAGAAAACCCATCTTAATACTGAGATCTCATGCTGCAATTGCTCAGGAACCATTTAGGTACAGAAAATAGAAGCCACTCCACAGCCAGGGTAACAAACAATAAGGCCCCAGGTAAAATAAAGCAACAGGAAGTAAGGAAGCAAACAGGAATGCACAACAGGAGAGCAGCTAGGCAAGTATAGTAAGCAGACGTTCCATATTTTGAAAAACAAAGTTAAATATTTCAGGGAGAGAAGCTGATCAGTAAAGAAGCTGAGTCAGGGGCTTTTTTCTTCTACCTTGTACCCAGGAACCGATTTGGATACAGATCGTTTGGAACCCTCTTTTCTTGGAGTAGAATTTCTCTCTCTTGTTTTTTGTTTTCCCTGCAAAGGTTCTTCCTGGTTTTCTGCTGCACATTCACCTTCAGACACATTGCCAGATGAGTTGTCCTGTAACATGAAGAAAAACCATTTTTTTGCTTCTTTACATGGGATGAGCAAAGACAAACTAACACTTTCTAGAGCAGGGGTGTCAAACTGGATTTGTTCGAGGGCCAGATCAGCATTGTAGTTTTCCTCCGTAGGCCAGCTTGGGGGGTGGGGGTGTTGGTGGGAGATTGGATGGATGCCTCCTACAGCACACTGTGCCCCGTTTTGACTGGCAGAGTGCTGCAGGAGGCTGTCCATGCTGAAAACAGGGTGCCTCATTTTCGCTAGGAGAGGCACAGTGGGCCATTCCTTTGCTATTTCCAAGCCGGCTCTATGGGCCAGACTTAAGCACCCCATAGGCCGGAACCAGCCCGTAGGCCTTGGGTTTGACACCCCCATTCTACAGAAAAACAAAATAACACATTCTAAACCTCATTAGTTTAGTGTATTGATATATAATCTTAGTATATTCTGACAAAGCCCAGGGATCCTGCCCAGCATATACACATAAATATTTAGAAAACATAATAAACTCCACAAAAAGTATAATACGATCTAAAATGTAATTTAAAAAAATCCAATAAACTATTGTATAAAATAGTCCAAACCACAGAAAACCCAGCACACATTGCTAATATTAAAAAATATATCTGGTGCACACACATTTTGGTTTACCGAATTGCCTTTGATTTTCCGCTTTTCATCTGCTCTCTCTTCTGCATCATCTGAATCTCCATCACTATCCAGTGCAGGCAGATCTGGATCTAAGGGGGGCTCATAAAGAGCTGTATTTAGTGGCAAATAGCGAAGTTCATCTGGAGAGTATCTAAAGTTAAGTAAAAAGTTTTAAACTTAGATTTCAAATTGAAATAGATGAGGTGATACAGAAAGACAAACCAAATTTAGTATTTTAGCAGTCACTTACATAATTTTAACCAAATACCAGTAAGAAGTGCATAAAGGATGTTAATTTGTATATGTGGGTATATGTATACACAATACATATTAAATTAATCAAGTCTTTAAGAATCACATGTTACACTTGAACTAGCATCCAGCCCGTAATAGGTAATATGATCCATGCATGCAGAAATCTTCACAGAATATTACAAACTACATTTTAAAAAAAATCATTAGCATAATCACAGCAAATTTCTAGTACCTTTTATAGTACTCCTGAAACTGGCCTGGTATGAGAGCCACTGGATAAGGACTAACTTTTGTCCTTTCTGTAGGTAAGATCTTATATTTTCCTTGAGGCACCTGGATAATCTGTATTGTTAAGACAAAAATAATAAATCATTTCCCATACTTCTGACTGAATTAGCTTTTCTAAATAATCAAGAAATATTTCTTATAAATTACATCCATGGATTTGCGATACATACATTATTTAACAATATATCATGTAACAAGGTATATGTTTGAATGATCCTATTATACTTCAAATATTAGATCACACAATTGATTTAAAATTGTATATTCAGGAGTATCTGAAACACAGATTTCTGCATCAAATAATATGGCAAATGCACATGGTTTCATATAGGACAATTAATAGTTAATAAATATAGTGTAAAATTCTATCCTGTATCTAAAATTTCTGGTTGACAATTTATGGATAGTAATTTTTGTCTATCAAGCTATAAAAATAATCATACCAAAAGGAGGCAATCAAAATAATAATTTTGTGACATTACATTTTGCTTGAAGGCAAAAGATAAAAGAAAAGAGATTGTGCCATGTTCTCCCTCATATAAACAATTCAGAACCATATATTAGTAGAATGTGGTTATATTTTTTATGTTTTTATGTATTTTAAATGTATTTTTTTTAATCTTGTCATAACATAGCTGCTTAGAAAATAAAACACTAACATTACAATCAGTTAAAAATACATTAGCAACCTGGATCGTAACTGTTAATTTCATCTCATTTGAAAGCAAAAGATGAACAACTGAATTGTGAATGAACCTATATAGAACCTATATAGAAATAAGGAAACCTTCTGAAAGCAAGACCATAATCTGTGAGTTCACATTGATTCTAATCTGAGAACAATTTCATTATTGTACATAAATGGGAAAAACACTAACAGTCTAGAGCAGTGGTAGTCAACCTGGTCCCTACCGCCCACTAGTGAGCGTTCCAGCTTTCATGGTGGGCAGTAGGAGTTTTGTCCGATACTGAAGCACTTTCCTTTTAAAAAAATTTAATTGACTTTTTAAAAAAATGTCATAGCATTATTTAAAAATTTTCATTAGGTTTTCATAAAATCACCATTACTGTGGAACCGGTGGATGGTTAGAAAATTTTACTACTAACAGAGATACAAAAGTGGGCGGTAGGTATAAAAAGGTTGACTACCCCTGGTCTAGAGCAGCATATTTGATTTGAAAAAAGCTGTTTCACTCCCTAAATAAAATCTTACAAATCAACTCTGAGCTGTAACTGTAAAGCAAAACAAAGCAAAACAAAATGCTTGCTTTGCAATTAGAAGCAACGACGTTACATGGTTTCACATAGCAGCATTGATAGAATGGAGTTTGTTTATCAAAGCAGAACAGTTTTTAAGATTTCTACAGTCCTGCTTCTCCTGCTCCAAGAAAACTAATTTCCACTTTTGCGCAAATATCAAACCCAATGTTACTTTGAGTCCACAA
The DNA here is from genome assembly GCF_051295495.1 of Thamnophis sirtalis. Taxonomy (NCBI): domain Eukaryota; kingdom Metazoa; phylum Chordata; class Lepidosauria; order Squamata; family Natricidae; genus Thamnophis; species Thamnophis sirtalis. Next base: position 71,640,792 of record NW_028261386.1, on the reverse strand, counting down.
TATAGTGTAGATATTCACAAAAAATACAATTCAACTTCACTAATTGTTCCTAGTGTTATTTGTTCCTTTAGTGTGTATGCAATGTTTGCATTTTTCCTTTCTAGTAGGCCATTGGCAAAGATCTCTCAGGAAATCGGATTACAAGCAAGCCTATGCTTACAGCAACTGAAACAAGAAAATGCAAGTATCCTACATGTGTTTGTAAATCAAAGTAGGCCCGTCTTTCTTCCATTCGTTCACGGTTTAAGTTGCTGTTGAATTCTGCAGCTTTCTTGGCAGCTTTCTTAATATATTCTGGAACTTTACTTGCTTCAACTTTTTGGGTATTCTGCTGCTGCAGTTGCTGAAACAATTTATTTCCATTAGTTCACAAAGTTGTAGAAATTTGATATTCTGTGTTTATATTGCTCTGTATTTGTAAAACCATTTGTCATAAACAGTTACTTACAGAATATTCTTTATAGTGGTCAGTTATTCGTTGACGTTCTTTCTCTTGAAGTATAACTGAGTACTCTGCATGTTTGGCAGGGTATTCTTTAATCATCAGATCAATTACTTCATCACTTCGCAAGGCAGTTAGACCTAAAGTATATCAAAAACAATTAAGTGATTTTATAAAAAAAAATCAGGAGGGTAAAATTAAAATCTTTGCTTTTGTGCTTAGCCTTTTTAGAGGCTTGTAACAATCTAAGTTGTCAGATCAATATAAGACACAATATAATAGGCAACTGCATGTTAACTCAAGAAATTAAATTCAACATGCAATGTAAGAATTAAGTTGAGAGACATTTCTAAATTGATTCTGTTCCAACTCCTTCCAACCCATTTCTATCTTACAACATTCTAAATATCTTAGCAAACACATTATATTATAGGAATTAGAGCTTAGTGAAACAAATGGCATTTTCTCTAAATCATAGAACAAACTAAATTTAACAATCTTTTGAAGGATACTTTTCAAATCTTCACAATTTTATTAGAATAACCTACAAAATTATATAAATGCTTGCATACCATTGCCCAGAGTCACTTATTCTGATATTGGGGGTGGTGGTGGTGTTATATAAATATAAGTAGATATGTAGATATGTAGATACGTAGATAAGATAGATAGATAGATAGATAGATAGATAGATAGATAGATAGATAGATAGATAGATAGATAGATAGATAGATAGATAGATAGATAGATAGATCAGATGTGCCTTTCTTTTGTCCTTACCTAAAGTACACTGTGTTTCCGTAATAACATTTAGTTCTCTGAGGTAAAGTTTCTCTTTGTGAGAAAGATCTCGTCTTTCTAAATCTCCAAGAAAACAATGGGAAAAATAGTAAGAAATCATAAAGGATTTTTGCAATTTCTTCAAAATATGTAATATTAAAATTACATTTCCATCAAAATCTTGAATTAAAAAGCTAATATTGTTTCTGTGGGAAAAGGGTAATGTTTCATTTGAATTGAGGTTAGTTCTTAGTGAATTCATAGATATATAAATATATGTATATAATTTTCCTGACTGCAATAAAGTGGTTGATGTGCCTTTTTCCAAGTTCTTTTTTAACTTCCCAATCTAGCTTACAGTTCTTGCTTTTCCTTCTGGAAGGATGAAGTTCTAACCAGGTCCAACTCTATTTAGCTTTTAAAGATCAGTTAAGATTGGAACACCATACCAAAAACATTAGTGCCAGAAATAGCATACTTATTGCAACTGCCAAATCTGAGAAACATTTTGTGTGGGAATAAATAAAACAATGCTGTTTGTCCTGATGCTCTTTTCCACAAACTAAAGCACATAGGAAAATTCATGTGTATAAGAATGAGCTGCAAGAAAGCTCCAATTTCAAATCAGGGATAATTCCAAAGAATTAAAGAAACAATAGCATAAGTCTTGAGGGGCTTAACATTGCATTTTCTCTTAAACATAAAACATATTGACTCATACATTATCCATATCACAAAACACATAACTTCCAAACATATGCTAAACTCTACACTATTTCAACATTATCTGTTTCGGTGCCAATGGCTTGTTTTAATCAAATGTAACAGATTTGCAGCCATTTATGTAATGCAAATCTGTGAAGTGTCAAAAAAGGTTCCAAAGCTTATGGAGATAGCAGTCAATGGGTGCATATGAGGCCCACCTGTAAGCATTTCCAAACAAAAGAAATAGACCACCAAGGCATTTGATCAGCTTGGAAGCACTTTTAAGACAAGTGAACAAGCCTGCCTGCACTGTGTCTAAATTTTAATATTTCATGTAAGTATGTGTAACATGAATACCTGGATATTTTCGCTTAAAGGAGGTTACCCCCAAGTATTCACTAACTTGTTCTTGAAGCATATAATATTCTCCAGTTTCATCGGGTGGCCATTTGTATTCTATCAGGTTTTCAGCTGGAAAATAACTAAAACTAAACACAGAAAATCAAATTATTAAAATTATGAGGATTTAACTCCACAGTCCAAATAGAATCCACATTCAAATGCCATGTGCTCTGTAGTAACACTTTTATACATCTATATTCTTAATAATTTTGAAGCTCACTCGAGTGGAAAAATAGTGACACATTTACTATTAGATATTTCCCCTTTATTACTTTGTTTGGTAACTCAAAGTGGTGACTATACACAATACAACTTCCTTCTATTTGCCCAACATAAGGATTTAATTACTCTAAAATATGCTTTCTCTACCCCAATTTGAATTATCAAGAAGTATCGATTTCCTCTTTCCAAAATCTTCTGCTGGCTATCTTTATATATTGGTTCAGAGTTCTAATTCATGAGGTTTCTATATACCCTAATAAATAAGATAACAAAGATGCATTTATTTTTGTTGAAAAAACAATAATATATCAAACTAGAGCAACTTTTTAAAAAATGGTAATACCTAAGATCTTGACTTGAAGTCTCACAACTTCGTGAGCTGTCACCGGAGCCCATGCGGCGTCTTTTAGATGGTTGGCTGCCATCATTTGAATTTTCTTCTATGTCATCCTGAGATGATACCATAATGTCAAGTGTTGAGCAACAAAATACCAAGACCAAGAACACACTTATCAAGAATATGAAGTATTTGGTTTTGAAAATCTTAAAAGAAACTGTGAACATCTATACCTTATTCTGGAAATTTTCACTGCTCTTTATTAATTTAATTAAAAAATAAGTCAAGGAGTTACACAGGACCATGATATTTTTAGGAAAATCAACAAAGCCAACAGGTACAGGTACCATATTCTAGAATATCTATATATCTATATACAGCATGTTGGAATTGGGTACAGGTAACCCTCAACTTACAACCACAATTGAGCCCAAAAATTCTGTTGCTATGCAAGACAGTTCTTAAGAGAGTTTTGCCCCATTTTACGATCTTTCTTGCCATAGTTGTTAAATGAATCACTGCAGTTGTTAGCAATATAGCTGTAAAGTTGATTTGGCTTTCCAATGACTTTGCTTGTCAGAAGATCGCAAAAGGGGTCACGTGAACCAGGACTCTGCAACCATCATAAATATGGTTGGCAAGCATCTGAATTTTGATCACATGATCATGGGGATGCTGCAACAGTTGTGTGAAAAAGTCACAAATCACTTCTTTCAGTGCCGCTGTAACTTTGAATAGTCACTAAATGAACTATTGTAAGTCAAGGACTACCTGTACAGTTCTTGGCTTACAGCAGCTAAGAATCACACTTTTAAAAAATAAAATAGTACTGTCACCCTGAAGGCAATCCTAAAGCAATGTAAACTAGGAAACTCTGAAATCAATGTGACTTACTTCTTAATAAACACGCTTGATGCTTGAATGCAGATGGCCAGGTAGGGGATGCCAGCATTATTTTCATTATATCAATCAGCATGGGATATTCTGTAGGGCAAATGGTTGCTAGCTACAATACCTTTCCCAGCATTACACTAAAGAAGTGGGAAACCAGGAGGTAGCAATTTGGTTAGCCATCAAAAGCCCCATCCCCATCATCAGGCTATAAATGCACTGCAGGGTTCTCTTTCCTCTTATATAAGTGGGCCTGCTACATTTTTCAGGACCCGGATTGTTGGGGGCGATATGCTGACTCTGTAAACCGCTTAGAGAGGGCTGAAAGCCCTATGAAGCGGTATATAAGTCTAACTGCTATTGCTATTGGGGGGGGGCAGTGCAAAGCAAATTCTCTTTTCATCGACCTCAAAGATCTACATACTGGTGATTCAACCCTCAAAAAAAATTAAACCCCCCCCCCAAGTCTAAAGTGATACGGACTTTTTTTTTAAAAAAAACCTCTCCTTTAACCCAGGTGCCCCACTTTTTGAGTTGTGCAGCTTAGCGTCTATTTCAGTGGTTCCCAATCCCAGGCCTCACAGGAGGGCAATTTGATTTTTAATGGGGGCAAATTGAACCTTGTTCAAACCAAGTTAATGGCCTTTTAGGCTTCTCTCGTGTGAAGAGTTCACTTTTTGAGTAAAGTAAGAATTGTATGTGAGGGTTGGGGGTATCAGGATTTTAGAGATGCTTAGGTGGGGCATGGCCAAAAAAAGGTCGGGAACCACTGGTCTAAAGTGATACCGACTTCTAAAAAAAAAACCAACCCTCTCCTTCAACCCAGGTGCCCCACTTTTTATAAGCGAGTTGTTCAGCTTAACGTGTTCTTTATTTCCTTTAAGTGAACTTCCTTTAACTTCGAATGCGCTTCGACTTCTCCAGTCCTTCAAAGGCGAGTTAAGTGGGGGAGGATCCAAGGAAATCCAACCCCACCAACAACCACCACCACCACCCGTATAAAAAAACCCGGTGGCAAAAACGGTTTGACCTCCAGATGCCTTTAAGAGAGTAGATACTAAAAGCGGGAGGTGACACGGAGAATCAGAGCCGAAAGAGCCGTCCCTCCAGCCCGGGATAAGCAAAGGGGAAAAGCAAAACAAGGCTACCTCGCCAGGGAGAGATGCCCCGTCCCAGCAGGCGATGAGGCGGAGCCGGCAGGGACCTTCCCAGGAGGCTCCTCCTCCTCACGGAAGGGGGTTGGAAAGATTAAAATCCCAGCCCGCGAGGGGTGTCGCCGCCGCCCTCCACGGAGGAATGAACGGCCAGCCGACCGGCGCCCCTCGAGAGGGGAGGAAAATGGCGTAAGCCGCCGGGAGCATCGGACGACGGGCACCGACGGAAGGAAGGGGCATCGAGGAGACTACGAGGCCGGAAAAGGATAACTTCCCAAGCTCTGCCTGCGCATCGTCTCACCTTTAAAGACTGGGCTCCGGGCGTGGCTGGGTCGCTGTCGCACACCCGCGGGGACAGCACCGCCGCCATCACCGGCCACGGATGGGCTGGGCTAAAGACCGCTTCGCCCTCTCCTCCCACGCGCCAGCACCCCGCACCCCTCCCGCTTCAGGACCGGCGCCACCTGCAGGCCCGGGGATGGCAATGCAGGCGCCGAATCGCCTTTTTTTCTTCTGTCTGCCGAGGGCGCGATCGATCTTTTCTTTCGCCAGCAGCTTCTAAACTGGAATTGCTGCTTCCAGAAGTCGGGCGTGAAACGTGCGATTTAAGAGCCTCCGCTATAAAATATATGCCTTTACTTGAGCAGATCGCGGTTTCGTTACGAATGACAGCTGTTTTCTTAGAGGCGTGTGTCACTGGGGGCGGAATGGGAGAACTTGGTGAGGCCAATTCCCCACAGCGAATTCGCTGCGGGACTTCAACGATTCAATTTAAGTATTTAAAATAATTTTAATTTTTTTAAATTTAATTAACATTTTGTCATTTATATTTCATGTTGTCCCTCCTTTTGCATCCTTTCTTTAACGCTTTTATTCCACGGTTTCTTCGATATTATCATGTAATTTATCCTGCAGCGAGTTGTCCCGGGCGAGTTGCCTTACACCCATCTGGGGATGAGCTCAGTGAAGTCAGCAAGTATATTGAGTCAATATTTAAAAATAGTTTTTTTAATAAAAAAAAGATTATTGCCTATTACTTTTTATCAATAATTCAAGGCTTTGACCGATATTCTTCCTCTCCTATTTTCTCCACAACTACAACCCTGTGAGGAGAGTTGAGCTGAGAGGGAGATGACCAGCAGGCTTTTATGCTGAGGCTGGACTAGAATGCAATCTCCTGGTTTTTGTTTTGATTTCTTATAGGTAACCTGTCTCCTCTTGGATGTTTGCTGATGTATATGTGTGTGGAGGCAAGGCACTGAATCAAACTGAGACTCAGTCAAGCCCACTCATAAAACAGAACGAGATGCTATTGCAATTATTTTGTTTTGGTTGCAAATTTTTTGAAGTCTTAATCTGTCGGCCTTGGTGGTTGGGAGAAAAACAAAAGAAGCTAGTCTGGAAGAAAGGCAAGATATCAGTTTAACAAATGCAGTAAGTGCTGCATAAAATATTATCACCCTATCTGGGCTGCAAATGTCTAAATCAGTGATCCCCAACCCCCGGTCCGCGGACCTGTGCTGGGCCGTGGAGTACCTGGCACCGGGCCGCGCAGCGGCCAGGGGCCATGATTGCTGCAGCGGCCAGGGGCCATGATTGCTGCAGCGGCCGGGGGCCATAGTTTCTTTCTGTATGCAAATTAGGGCTAACTGGCACAAGGGGTGTTACTGGACTGCTGGTGGCACTCTGACGTCACCAGCGGCCCACCGCCCCCCTGTGTCCAGCGCCGCCCTTCTCATTCCTTTTCAGTGCTTCAGCGCTGGCCGATTCCTGAAAAAAACCTAACAGCGCCTGCGCAGCTACGTAGGGCTAGCGTAGACAGCGCTAGTAGCGTAGCCTTGCACTTTATATTTATGTAATTGTATTTTATTTTGTAAGGCATGTTTAAATACAATAAAATAAAAGTTGTTTAATCAAAACAATCTGATATATAAACAATCAATGTGTCGTCGCGAACAACGCCCCCCCACCCCTGCGCGCGCTCAGCGGGCCACGGTAAAATTATCAAAGGCTGACTGGTCCGCGGCGATAAAAAGGTTGGGGACCACTGGTCTAAATCATTGCAAGGTGACAGGAAACACAGGGATTTTTTCTGCCATCTAGTGGTCACTTAATTTTTTTAAATGCAAACTAGACAGCCCATGACCCATTTAGTCATTTTTCTTTCTTGATGTAAGGTAGGCTTGTATCATTTCCTCTCCTTTCACCACTCTCAGGAGAGCCAGTGAAGTTGTGTCCTCCACCTCAGCTGTTTCAAGGAACTCCCTGCCACTTGGGGTGGAGGGCAGGTGGGTGGAACAAAGGGCGGTGAACCATGGGCAAAACTGCACTCCTGTTCCCTGTTCTGGTTTGTCCCCAAGAGCCCCCTCCCTTCAAGAAGGAAACATCAGTGCCTCCCAATCAGCTCTACCTTGCTAGGAGACATCTGAACTATTCTCTTGTTCCTTCCCCAAACCAGCCACTGTTGTTAAGAGATTTCAAATTTCAGCCTCTATTCCAAAACAGCCAATAGCCACTTGCCTGATGGGTCCTGCCACCAGCTGATTGGGCACAGGGGCCAGAGGGAGGGAGGAAAGAGGATGGGGATACACCTCTTTCCATTTTCCTTTGCACCAAGCAACCTATGGGTTTCTGGGGAGTGTAGTCAGAAACTGCTGAAATGGCCACAACTTTAACAAATTTCAATCCCATGAGAGCAATGAGGATTTTGGATGCATTCTGTAAGTTAGCCCTTTTGATTCAAACTTCTATGATGCACTGTTTCGCCCAAATTGAAGATTATAAATTATAAGCAGATGAGAGTTTTAGTTCCATACGGATATGTATAAACTGGACTCAACTGGCAGGGAAGGTCACTAATTGTGATTATGCTGCAGGATTGAAAAAATTGCAATCATGCGGCCATAGAGATGCTGGACAACCAAGAAATTCAAGACTAGTTGTAATGAACACTCTTTCAGCACCATTATAATGTTGAATGGTCACTGAACGAATTATCTTTAACCAAGGACTACCTATAGACAGTAACACACCCAGTTGTTTGGTTATCAATACTGAACAGGCAGCAAGGATTATCACCTTGACATAAATGTTTTGCACAAAAATTGTCACAATGGTAGTGTAGTTGAAAGCAAATACATTTATTTGAGCAAATAGAACAATAAAATCTCAATATATTGCTACAATGTTTCTTTCTTACTGTTTGTAAGCCATCTAAAGTCGTTGTGAGTAGGTTGCTATATAAATGTCCATAAATTAATTTATGAATTACTCAAAATAGGAAGCAACTACTAGAACCACCATAACATAGTTCTCAGTTTCATATTGAGCTTCAACCCAAGTATCTCTTGCAACATCCCAGACCCATCTGCTGGCAATCTGGAAAAAGGAAAAGAACAAAGTAGCAACAAATTAGCTAGCATGCTTTTTAAAATTATAATTCATAATCACATAACAAATCCATTACAACAATATTGCTGGGACCGTTGAATGAGTATTGTTTGTTCAGTTTAACAGAATTATCTATAAATTGCCAAAAATTAAAATCAAACTGCATAAATTGAAGTAATTTCTACAATGTCAGCACATTATATATAAGTGACATGATGACATAATCAAACCTGATTTAATAAATAAGTTAAAAAAAATTAAATTTAAGAGCAAATATATGGAAAAAAGATAATAGCCCCGCCAAGTTTATAATATGGCAAAATAATTTCAAATTAAGAAAGAAAAAAAATCTGAAAGAAAATGCAATGTCTGCTACAAATAAAAAATTATACTTAAAATGTCTATAAAACATTGGAGAGGTACCAAACTAGTATTAGAATTCACCAGATTATTTTTAAAGAGTGTATCTTCATGAACATAGCCTAAAATATAAAAAAGAATAGAAATAAAATCCAACCTAACAAGAGTTATAAACAAGAGATATAAAAAAATTAGATTTAGCATTATACAGAAAGCAAAGTTAGCACAAATTTCCTATGCATCAAATTTTTACTCCTGGAAATGAGAATTATATATTGCAGATGGGCATGTATGCAATTTTCACTATAGTAATATATATGGTTATTTTGCAAAAATTACAACATATACAATTTAGAGCAATTTACCCCAACATTAAAATTTAAAAACTGATTCACATTTCACTGAGTTTTTACTTCAAGAGGGGAAAAAATCCATAGGTCTATGTAATTTTGTTATAAAAATAATGCAGAATCTTAAAAAGTATGAGGAAAATAATTTTATTTTTGAATAAACATTTATATTCATGAGGTGAATTATTATGAGTTAAGATCATATACATACCAAAGCATTAAAAAAAAGAATTCAGAAGAAAATGCAATCCATGAAATGTCTCAATTATCTCCTTATTGTATGGTTAACATTCCCATATCATGCATCTAATAAAGTGTATTGTACTTTACTCATGAAAGTTTATGCTGATAATTTCTTGCTCCCATACTTTGTTAAATAATTGGGGGGGGGAAATATTATTCCAAGTGAAAAATCTGTGCCATATTTCTTTCTTATTTACTGATCTGTTTGTGATTCGGTTGAGTCTTAGCATATTATGTATATTTGATTATGTAATTAAAAATATCACTATTGATAATACTTATATCTCTATAAGTTCTACATACCTTTATCTATATACTTACAAGTATCTATATACTTGTAACAATCAACCCAGCTCCTTGACATTTGAATATATAATTTAATTATATAAGGGCATTGCCTCTACTCAATGACATTTACCCATCCAGCTTAGCAAAAAAGGCTTGTTGCAGGTTCCATCCACCAGAGAAACTCATCTGGAGAGACCCTGGAGAATGGTATTTCCTACCATTGCACCTGCTCTTTGGAACGCCATCTACACACCTACTGAAAGTCAGGCTGCACCCAACCTTGTTGGCTTCCAGAAAGAACTGGCTTTACCCATCTGGCTTGGGGATCAGAGAGTGGTACCCTAACCCATAAAAAGGCTGTATTGTTCTTGAATGGTGTGCCGGTGATTCTAGTGTATGCCTTTCAATTGTTTTTAATGTTTGTATTGTTGGTCTGGCTATTTTATTTTTTTATTTTTCAGTACTGTTTTAATTGTAAGCTGTCCAGAGTTATGAATGTGAGATGGGTGGCTACATAAATGGAATACATATGTACAATTCAATAGGTAACTGTTCTTCATAGATATCTTTCATAGTACCTATCACTGGGCAACCGTTTATAGCTGGCTAATCCTTTCAATCCAGAAACATCCGAAGTGTAGAGAGGTGCTCCAAAACAAGTACATATTGTTGGCACCTTATTTATTTATCCCATTTGTGTACAAATGTGAGATGGGTATTAAAAGGGCCAATAAACAAAACCAGAAACCAATAAGAAATACAATACCTCCCTTTAAAACCCAATTAAAACCAAGAAACATAAAAAAGCAGGCAAGTGAAAGTTATGGATCAATCAGTGTAGCCATCTAGTATAGGTCAACTGGATCTCCAGGCACAGGTGGCCATGTCTTTGGAGACTTTCAAAGGACCAAGCCAATCTAACCTCTAGGGCAGAATTCTGGGAGTTGAAGTCCAAAAATTGTAAAAAGGCCATAGTTGCCTACCCTTGCTCTAGGTGAATGCTGTTCCAAAAGGCAGGCATTAGAGCAGAAAAGTCGCTCCTGCCAGGAAAGGTCATCATCTCCTATCAGAGGACATTCCTTAACAGATGGGACCTATGTTGTGGCTATACCCTAAAGCTGTGATGGCGAACTGTTCTGACCCCCCGGCTTGTGAATAAACCAGAACACAGGCTTGACTGTTTGCCACTGTTCAATTACTGAGATTACAAATCTTTTGGCTGAGGGCCCAGGCAACTCACATTCAATAGAGTAGCTCTGCAGCAACACAGATAGTTCACACACAGCAACGCAGATAGTCCAAACAAACAGACACGGCTAGAATACACAGATTTTCTAAACTACTAATTCGAACGGTTGTTTCTTGCAAATGTCCCCTCCCAACGCCTCACCTATAATCTTTCTTGGGAGGGGCCAATCAACAACGACCTGTGCGTAATCATTTTCTGTGAGTCTGCCTATGGAGTTGCTGCTTCCGTTTCTCAGCCCTTCTAAATCTAGTATCAGAGACAAACTGCCTTTGATCCTCCCCACTGCTCCATGCCTCAGATGCCTCCTGGTGGCCAACCATCCACTCTGGTCCCTGCTCTGAATCTGAACCCTGCCCAGGGTCCTCCACATCGTCTAGGGCAGACTCATAGGGTTCCTCGCTATCCGAGTCCATCAGTAGCTCAACCGGATCCTGCTGGGCCACAACAGCGAACCTATGGCACATGCGCCAGAGGTGGCATGCAGAGCCCTCTCTGTGAACATGTGCACTGTTGCCAGCTGCTCTTCCAGGTTCCGTTGTGTGAAAACCATCTGTGTGGCGCACATGCGCATTCCGGAACCCGGAAAAGCAGATCTTCCAGATTCCGGTGCTCCGGCACACACTCCAGTTTCGTCACTTGGTGCCAAAAAGGTTAGCAGTCACTGCCCTAAAGGAACCAAATCACTCTGAAAATACACCATAATTTTATTTGCATCTATACAAGCAATAACACAATACATACTGGATCCCCAGCTTGACAGCCATATTATCTTTTGAGATATGGTTCCTCCTTGTCATCACTCAGGGTCAATTCTACTTGCTGTGAATGTTTTAATACAAGGGCAGTTTCTCTAGTTCATATATTTGATGCATGTGGGGGCATCTTATCAATTTAAAACGAATGTAGTTTACATATGTATGAGGTAGAAGGGTACTTTTTACCACAACCTCCACAACATGCCTTTTCTGTCACACCTGATGGAACACAGAGTAATAACCGGTAAAGTTGCAACAACTTTAGTCATAATAACCAGGATAAATAAAGTGCTTTATTTAATCAAGGGAATACAGTAGATTTGGTTGGTGAAAATATGTGCAAAACAATTTATTACATCTTACCAATTTCAACCAAAGCTAATTTTCTGCAGATGAATTTGAACCCAATGAAAAGAAGTTTCAGTTATGATGGCCATTACTTACATGCTTTGTTTGCATTTTTCCATAAGCTGACTGTTCTTGAAAATGCTGGAAGGTAAGGCCTTGTGTATGATTTAGCAAGGTAGTTCATTCCACTTTAGTAATCTGAGAGGGTCCCATTTGAAAAGTAATATTCTGCACAACTGCAACAGGGAACTGTGGGCAATTTTCAGAGAACAGACTAGGATAGTTTATGTACTTACATGTATTGACTGACCAGTCTTTTCCACAAGAAATACCTGAACTATATACTTGTAACGATCAAACCCCAGATCCTTGACTCCTGCTAATATATCTTCGGAGATAACTGAACAAGTGGGGGCACCATTGATTCCAATATATTTGAAATCTTGAAGTTTCTGCTATTAAGGATCAAACAAAATTGCCAATAATTGTAATAATACAAATTTTCTATAAATGGGCCATACAGCATTTAACATTTAAAGCTATTCTATGTTTGATACATTTTAGGAACCTTTTTATTTGACAAGTTAAATATAACTTTATAGGAGGTTAGAATATATTTGTGCTTATTATTATTTTAGTTTTAGACCACTTTAATTTTAGATATTATATTCTCCAAGGAATTCTGGGAACTAATTTGTGAGAAATGTTCAGAATTCAATTGCAAGATTTTCGGTTTGTCCATAGAGGCTGGAATTGCCCATACTCTAAGACTTGTTACCAAAAGTTAACAGCTAAATTATGTCAGGTGATAATAGTGGCTAATCCTTTCAACCTGGAAATGCCTTAAAAGGTGCTTCCGGCACAAATGGGACTGAAGTGTATGAGGATAATGAATAGGCTCCATTTACAGGTAGTCCTCTATTTACAACAGTTCATTTAGTGACCATTCAAAGTTACAACATATTGAAAAAAGTGAGAAGACTATTTTTCAAATGACTTTTTTAGCATCCCCATGGTCATATGATCAAAATTCAAATGCTTGGCAACTAGTTCATATTTATGATGGTTGTAGTGTCCTGGGTTTACATGATCAGCTTTTGCAACCAAAGTCCGACAAGCAAAGACAATGGAGAAGCCAGATTCATTTAACAACCAAGTTACTAACCTAACAAATGCAATTACCGGTATTCACTTAAAAGCTGTGGCAAGAAAAGACATAAAATGGGGGAAAACTCTTAACAGATGTTTCACTTAGCATCATAAATTTTGGGCTCAACTGTAGTCATAACTCAAGGACTACCTGTACTTTAATAGGTTTGTAGGTTATTTGCCATAAACTACATTTTAACAAAAAAATAAATTAACAATTGTTAATTTAACAAAAGTGTTAAAATAATATAACATGGTTTAGAACCTAATTATTATTAGAAAATACTATACCTTTAGAATATCTTCAGCTCTCTTCCTTACTACATGAGACTCACATTTTCTATAAGGTTCCATCCTGTAAGTGTTAGCGTATTTCGGTCTTGCAAAGCTAGTCTTGAATACCAAGAGCTCATTTTTTGTAAAATCTGTGGTGGAGTCATCATCAGGGTCCATACCTGATATGTCATAGCTTGAACCTCTGTGTTTTCCTACCTGTGAAGCCTAAACCCCCCCCAATACATAAATACATCTTTATTTCACTCTCAAAATTAAAATGATGAAACATAAACATAGTAAGTGGGGGTTAGTTTATATTTTCATTCTCTTTTTTCATATACAATTCAAGGTGGTTAAAATACCAGTACTTCTTCCTTTTCCCCACAACAACAACCCTATGAAGTTGGTTGGACTAAGAGAGTGACTGGTCCGAAGTCACCTAGCCAATTTTTCATGTCCAAGGCAGGACTAAAATTCACAGTATCCTGTTTGTAAGCTAACATTACTATCCCAAAATGGCTCTTTAACTGAATGCAATGGAATGTTCTGATTTGCAGCCATATAAATTAGTTCTGCATTGTATATATTCCATTTTGCTTAATATGGAACCTCAGAGTTATAGTTTTATGAGGGAAAACAAAATTACTTTATTTTCTACACATTATTCTTTCATCAAAACTTCCATTTGGAATATAAACATTGCCTTTAAACCATATTGATATCCTCTTGATTTAGGCAGTTGCTTTTCTGAACAAATTTCAGTCAGCACTTTATATAGTCCCCAAAAGTTTGGACAAACATTGCCTTTTCCAAAAACAAAGATATTCAACAGTATTCACAGACTCAGAGTAGAAATCATTTTGTCAAAAGTAGCAATCCTATGAATACTTTCCTAGTGTCTCAATATATTTTAGATGTTCATTTAAACCAGTGTTTTTCAAACTTTAAGATGCTTAATATCTTTAACACATCTTAAAATTGTCATTTTTTAAAAAAAATATTTAAACAAAAAAGACTGAAATATAATCCTGGTAAATGACTGTATGTCTCTTGTCTGCTCAACTTGCAGTGGATGAAGGGTTCATTATAAAGTTGAACAGTATACTTGACCAAAGATGCAGATAGGGTTGCTAATGGTTCTCCAAGGGAAAGTCAAATATGAGTTTCTATTATGTGATTCATGCCTAGGGTACTTGAAAGAATTTGTGAAACAGAAACATTCCAATTTGAATTTTGATAGCATGTTAGGTAATAAAGAGAAGCAAAGATAATACACGTATAGAGAAGCTACAATGGCATACATTTAAGTTATAGAATAGAATTCTTTATTGGCCAAATGTGATTGGAAAACACAAGGAATTTGGTGCATATGCTCTCAGTGTACATAAAAAGACAAAGATGCATTCATTAAGAATCATAAGGTACAACACTTAATGATAGTCATAGGGTACAAATAAGCCATCAGGAAACATCACTATAAATCATAAGGATACAAGCAACAGTCATAAGTGGGAGGAGATGGTTGATAGGAACAATGAGAAGACTAATAGTAATAGTAATGCAGCCTTAGTGAATAGTTTGACAGTGGTGAGGGAATTATTTGTTTAGCAGAGTGATGGCATTGGGGGGAGGGGAACTGTTCTTGTGTCTAGTTGTCTTGGTGTGCAGTGCTCTATAGCATCGTTTTGAGGGTAGGAGTTGAAATAATTTATGCCCAAGATATAGGGGGTCAGTAGATATTTTCACAGCCCTTTTTGACTCTTGCAGTGTACAGGTCCTCAGTGGAAGACAGGTTGTCAGTAATTGTTTTTTCTGCAGTTCTTTCATTACAAGCAATAAAATGTACTTCTTTACAGAACATAATCAGAATATAGTAGAAACCAAAAGTAACCCTCCTGAACAGGGTTTCCTTAGATCTGCAACATGCTTGACATAAAGCAATATTTCTCAACCTTGGTAACTTTAAGAAGTATGGACTTCAACTCTACAGCCTGCTGGCTTAGGGAATTCTGGGTGTTGAAGTCCCACACGTCTTAAAGCTGCCAAGGTTGAGAAAAACTGGTAAGAAAACTTTAGTGTTGTTAACAGCAAGCGCTCCTCGTGTAGCTTAAGACAACTTTGGACCGAGACCATATTTACACAGCATTTTAACTGAGGAAAAAAAATAGGCTCTGGCTTTCCAAACCGCACCACCTCAGCAAAACGGGTGAAAGTTTTCCCGCCGTTCGGCCCCGCCCACTCGGTGGAAAGCCTCGCCCGCCCCAATGTCGCTCCGCGCACGCGCAGATGGAGCCGCTCCGCCTCGTCTTACCCGACCGAGCTGATCTCTGTCTAAACCGCTATGTTTTCTTCCCCATGGCTGCCCAAGGTGGGAAGGAGTGACGGCCAGCTTTTTTTTGGCTTTATCCATTGGGAACGCCTCCCTTTAGGCAACTGCTAGGGGCGGACGTTGAATTTCCCGGCGCAGCAACCGTCCACACTAACGGACCCGTTAAGAGTAGCCTTTCAGAGGCGCGAAGCTGCTTTCTACCCGTGACGTCAGTAAGCGCGAGCTAAGCAACCCAAGAACCAGAACCGAGCAGAGGTAAATGCGGCGGATCAGTCTTCCCGCAATCTGGTCGGTCGCCTAAGAGGAGTTGGAGGATTCTGGGAATTGTAGTTCAATGATTGCGGCTCTATGAGCTAGAGCTTCATACCAGTTCAGGTCGACTTGTTGCCTGGCTTGCTATTTCCTTCTTTTTTTGCTAAACGCTAGGTTAAGCAGTTTAAGGCAAGGTTCCTAAAGTTTTTACCATCATACTTGTTGTAAACTTCATGTACATACCTCTCCTAAAAATGCAAACACCAAAATGAGCACAGGAGAACAATGAAGCTGCAGGAAAGGTGGATTTATTAAAAATGTAATTAAAAGTTTCTTCAGAGGTCCTCTGGACTCTGCTCCGCACCAAGGGAGGCACACCTCACTGTTTGGGGACTTAGGCTTAGGGTAGAAGTTGCCAACGTTTCAGATTTCAGGGACCACAAAATTCATAATTTTAAATCCCACAGACCATGAATTTAAAAAAAAAGATAAATAGTATTTAGTGCAATATAAATATTTTTTCTATGGACCACCAAAATCCGCAGACCACCTTTTGGTAACCACTGGCTTAGGGGATTTGCATTGGGAAAGAGTTTGGAAGACACTCCTTGGAGACATAATAAGTATATATCTTCTTTGCAACTTGCTACCCATGTGTTTGCTGCTGTTAAAGCTCCAGTCTAAAGGAGAGAAAAGGAGCACAAATCATGATTGTCATGAAAACTAAATGTTATTTCACAGCAATGGTAGAAAGCTCTAATTTTGCTGGCAACACTTGTGAGTTGTGACTTTTCACAAGTTACAGGTAGTCCTTGACCTACAACCATTGGTTTAGTGAGCGTTCAAAGTTACAACAGCACTGAAAAAAATGAATTATCACCAGTTCTCCTACTTAGGATTATTGCAGTATTCCCATGGTTATGTGATCAAAATTTGGATGCTTGGCAACTGGCATGGATTTATGACGGTTGCAGTGTCCTGGGATCATTTTGTGATCTGTCAGGCAGGGTCAATGGGGAAGCAGATTCACTTAACCATGTTTCCAATTTAACAACTGCAGTGATTCACTTAACAACTGTGGCAAGAAAGGTTACAAAATGGGACAAAATTCACTTAACAACTGGCTTGCTTAGCAGTGATCTAGATGATGTGGTACCTTGCTCAACAGTAGTAACTGTGAGAGGGATCTTGGAATCCTAGTGGACAACCATTTAAATATAAGCCAGCAGTGTGCAGCAGCTGCCAAAAAAGCCAACACAGTTTTAGGCTACATAAATAGAGGGATAAAATCAAGATCACGTGAAGTGTTAATACCACTTTATAATGCCTTGGTAAGGCCACACTTGGAATACTGCATCCAGTTTTGGTCTCCATGGTGTAAAAAAGATGTGGAGACTCTAGAAAGAGTAGCAGAGAAGAGCAACAAAGATAATTAGGGGACTGGAGGCTAAAACATGAAGAACGGTTGCAGGAACTGGGTATGTGTAGTTTAATGAAAAGAAGGACTAGGGGAGACATGATAGCAGTGTTCCAATATCTCAGGGGTTGCCACAAAGAAGAGGGAGTCAAGCTATTCTCCAAAGCACCTGAAGGTAGAACAAGAAGAATGGGTAAAAACTAATCAAAAAGAGAAGCAACTTAGAACTGAGGAGAAATTTCCTGACAGTTAGAACAATTAATCAGTGGAACAACTTGCTTCCAGAAGTTGTGAATGCTCCAACACTGTCTTTAAGAAGATGTTAGATAACCATTTGTCTGAAATGGTATAGGGTTTCCTGTCTAGGCCGGGGGTTGAAATAAGAGACCTCAAGGTCCCTTTCAACACTGTTATTCTATTCTATTCAATGGAAATGGTGGTTGTAAGTGAAGGACTACCTGTATGTGCTTTCACCCGATCACCTAGACAGAAATGCATCTTAAATTCAGAGGTTCTGTGACTGCCTGGCATAATTAGTATTAATATAGAACTATTTGCTTAATTGTGACCCTTATTTTGTTGCACTGTATTGTTCTCGGATTACAAAGTGGGTTGGTGCTTTATTGGGCGGGGTGGGGTGGGGGAATTATAATATGATGTCTGTTAGTGTTACCAATCTGGGCTGTAAAGCTATCAATGACTTCTAAAATGCAGCAATAACAGGTGTTTTTTTGTTTTTCCTACTCAAAAGCCATATTTCCCCAATGTGAATGAAGGAAAAAAACCTTCTGTTTATCCAGAGGAATTAGAAGCATCATCCTCAGTCAATGAGAGGAATGCATTTATGCAATTCTGTCACAGCTTCATTACAAGTGGTGACTGTTTTCTCCCACATGTATTTATTACAACCATAGTGAAGTCAGCAAACATTAATATGTTGGGGCCCATAATTGGTGAAATGAATTGGACAAGGATGACCTGTGGCTTCCCAGATTGAACTGGAGGGTTCCCCAGAGACTCTCTGGTTAAGCCTACCTTTAGTTGATGAAGTGTTCCAGATCTAGATAAAAAAGTGAGACTGCAAGAGTTCCCTTATTTTATATTACCATTTGCCTTTTTATTGCATTTCAGATGTTCTTAGCTGATCCACCATCTACCTGCCTTTCCCCTACAGTGCATTATATGATTTGTGAAGCTGGATTTGAGAGGAAAACAAGCTGTGCTGTCAGTAGTTTTATATGCGACAGTGGTGAAATAAATTGGGAATTCATCACAAAACATGTACAATATGGAGAGCAAGGTCTTTATTGCTTTTAAATATAGTGTATTGCTATACTTGGGACAGTAAGACGTGTTTCTGAATTTGCATATACAGCGGAGATCTTTTACTTGGTTGGGGGGGGGGATCTTTTTATTAAAAATAATAGAATTAGAATTCCTAATTTTAGCTTCAGTGACCAAATCACTATTTAAGATTTTCTACAAAAAAGGAAATTTCTTAATGAATTTAAGCAGGGAACCCTTTCAGGAGAAAATATTTTTGAAGTTTTTTTTAATATTTAGCAGTACTTGACAGTATTCTTGAACCTGGTTATTTTGTTTTTTTAGACTCAATATTGGATTATATCAACAGTATGAGATCTTTAGGTCCTTTATGTGAATCTATTCACTTGCATTTGAAATCACTTACAGTGGAACAATTTGAAAACCAGTTTGTGGTATGGCTTCAATGGACAAACTGCCCAGAGGTAGGAAAATGTTGGATTGGATCCCCATCCCGAATTTATGGATTGATGGATGAATGGATGGATACACACATATGTACACACACATTTCTTTAGCGTATGGCAGTGGTCCTCAACCCCCAGTCCATAGACCAGCATCGGTCTGCAGCCGTGATGGTGAACCTACGGCACAGGTGCCACAAGTGGCACGCGGAGCCATTTGTTAGGGCGCACGAGGCGTTGCCCTGTCAGCTGGCCAGCAGGCATGCTCTGAAGCCTCTGGAGAGCAAAAAATCAGCCCTATGGGCAAACCGGAAGTTCGAGAATGAACTTCCCGTTTGCTCGTAGGACCATTTTTTGTCCTCCAGAGCTTTCAGGATGCTTCCCTGAAGGCTCTGGAGGGCAAAAACTGGCCCTACAAGCAAATCGGAAGTCATCATTCCCAAACTTCCGGGTTCCCCGTAGATCTGTTTTTCGCCCTCCGGAGGCTTCAGGGAAGCTCCTGAAGTCTCTGGGGGAGGGGGGCCTGCTTTCGCCTTCCCCAGGCTACTAGGAAGCCTCTGGAGCCTGGGGAGGGCAAAAAAGCTGCACCAAAAGCGGCGGGGGGGTTTCGCTGGTCGTGCACGTATGCGCAGGGGGGTAGCACACATAGCATAGGTGTGGCACACCCGTGCATGACCCCTGACCCCCCCTCCCCCGCTTTTGGCACGGGAGCCAAAAAAGTTAGCCATCTCTGGTCTGCGGCATGTAAGAAACCGTGCCGCACAAACAAGCAAAGCCTCATCCATGAGATGCAGGTAGCACACGAAACCACACACCCTCCAGCCTCGGAAAATTGGTCCCTGGCTTTCTAAAATACTAGTGAGCCTAGCCCTAGGATATTTGTTCTGATAATGCATGGTTCTATGGGTTTTCCACAGAAGAATTGTGTTCCGATGCAGAGATGATTACCCCAGATTTAGAGCTGTGATAAAATTGTTCATCCAAATAGAAATCAATTAGAAAAAAAGGAAGTCAGCAAATCATGCAGGCCTTCTCTCCCATGTATATAAAGCAAATCTAGAGTAATTTATTTTGCAGCTACCTTGTGGGTTGTGTAAGTTAGCCAACAGGATTTGGTGGATGATTGTATTTCTTTTGATAACTTTTTTGTCATTTCCAATTCTGTGGCAGAAATATATAAATGCTAAATTACCTTGGCAGCAGACATTTTTATGATTTGATGTCGTAAGTGATTATAAGCAAAGTGAAAGACATATATTGTCCAGCTGGAGAAAAAGGCAAGAATTAATTTGGTAATAGACCAGGTAACAACCATTGTCTTGTCTCCTTTAACATTTCCCAAAAGAAGTTCAACATTTTAAATTTGCAGTTTTGTGATTTTTCACCTTTAAGTACTTGTTAAAGAAAAGTAAAGATATTCTTTTTATAATTGTGAAGCAGTGATTTGAAAAACCTTAATTGTTCTAATTGAATTGTGTATGTACTCTCACTAAGCTATTTCTTCCTAATATAAATGCACTAATAAAAATCACAGGGTTACCCTTCATTTTTCCACCTTGTATAAACTACAGATATTTCTGGAAATGATTGATACCATAAAGAATCCACATGGTGCAGCAGTTGCACTCAGTTTAATGAAGCTTACATCATGTTTGGAACGAGCCTTGGGTGATGTAAGTGCTAAAATCTTGGAATATGTCAAGCCTGTGATCAATGAGATTCTTTTTTACACTCAAGAAATCAGCGTTTCACTTCCCTGTTTACTAATTAAAAGGTCACAGATTCAGTATAATTACCAGCTGGTTCCTCTGCCCAAGCACCGAGAGTGGCTGGTTTTCTACATGTCTGCTGATAGAATGGACTTGAGAAAAAGGCCGATTACTTGCTTTAGAGAATTTTCTCACTCTGTTGGATATGTAGAATTTGAAACCTCTCTTGGAGTCATAAATCTTGCAATATTAATATTTTGATCCAAAGCACTGTATTCTGTATGACTAATGCAACATTCACATATAAATACTCCTACAATACATTTATGGAAAAGCTAAACAAAGTCAGCCAGGTTTTGATAAATAACAGTTCAAAGACATATTTACTTGAAAACCTATGCGTTAATCTCAGTGGGGCTTATCCCATGTTAGGTGTGTCTTATGTTACAGTGCAAAATCATTACAGTGTCTTTCCGGAAGCTTTAGGCCAAGAAGCAGGGAAGTCAAAAAGGAGCAATCTTTTAATTATACCTCATTACTGGATATCTACAACTAACTTAGCTATCATGTTTGTATTTGTCAAATTTTGTTTTTGCGGCAGTTTTTAGCTGGAGCATTTTTAATATCAATAATAACAATGAAGAATTCATTTTAGTTTTCTGGTGTGTGATAAACCTGATGTCCTATAATAATAACTGAATGGGTTTTCTGCAGTCGTTCAGTTCACATGCATTTGGACGTAAAGACAGCAAGGCAGTCATAGCATTCATAAGACATTTTTTCCCCATTTAACTAGCCAGTAATCCCTTGCATCAGGATGGAGTCTGGGTGACCGAACGGTGCTTGAGCATTTAGAATTCATAAGACAATAAACCCAGTGAATTCACAATGAAAGATTGTTGGACAACTTCCCCAATTGCTTCAAATCATTTCAGCCAAAAAAGTTACTAATAGTACCACTTATCTTATATCCATGTTTGTGAGCTCCTGATTTGAGCCTATCTTTGGATGTGTCCTCTTTCAAAAATCCAAACAGCCACACTTTGTAATGCTTTGATGATCCAAGAACTGATATGAAGTTGCTTCATACTTCTTTGCTTGGATGAGATAATTAACATTTCAATGTCACTACGTTTCTGTATTGCTTTGTTTCAAATTACTCTTTTGAACATAAAAGAGGAATTGGATATGATGCTTTTAACAAATACATTGTCTGGGAAGGACAAATATTCAGAGTGAAATATATTGTATTCCAGGTATTCTTACTAATTGGGAAAGATTGTCCTTTTCTTCTAAGAGATTTGCTCGCATCTCCGGAACTTGTTTCTATCTTTGGGCAACCAGTGGTGAGTGTTAGATTTTTAATTTCAAATTAAAAATGTTTAAATACTAAGTATATTTACATTTATTTAAATATACACTTTAATTTTTACTCAATGCCTTACTTTGAACAATATTAATATAACAGGGCTGTTAGTAAATATTGAATAAGAATGTGGTAGGGGATATTTAAACAAAGATTGGAAGTTGATATCCAGTGAGTCAGGTTTTATAGAGAAGTTTTACAGGATAGGAAATTTGTATGGTTCATTTGTTAATGGAACAGTATATGAATAATATATTCTTATATATTATTATATATATTTTGCACTATTTACTTTTTGTTCAAATTAGATGGATGTTCTGAAGGTGTTCATTGGGTCTCCAGATAGTCTAAATCTTCGTAATATTTTGTGGCATGGATTTGTGTCAGCTGAAGAGATTCCTGTCAAGTAAGTAAAATTAATTGTGATTCTTTTGTTCCTATTGCAACAGAGTTAGAAACATAACTGAACAATAATTGAAGGAAGATATATTCATTTAGAAAGGGATAGACTATTCACATCTAAATGACATGCCACTAATTAACTTTAAATGATTGTAATTTATATTTTTATGAGTACTTTCTTTTGTTTCAAGATATTTGAATATTTATTTGAATTTTATTTTTTGGGGAAGAATTTTTCTACTGCGTTCTATATCTTATTTTCCATAGATATTTCTCCATGCTACTTTTTTTAACAGCCGGATTGGGGCAACTGCTTAATAATTACTGCCTTCAGGCCCACTCTGCTTTAATTCATCGACCCTATGTGTCTTTCACTCACTTGAAAGAGCTGCATATATTTCCAGGTATTTGTTTTAATGGTTTACTGTTGAAGATGATACACAGCTACCATCTTTAAATATATATGTATATATATTCACTTTTAGCTAGGCTTAGAAATTGGAACCTTTATGCAAATATAGTTTCCTGAAGTTGAAGCTTATGTTCTAGATACAAAAAAACATTAAAAAGTGCATTAATTTATTTAGTTCTGGTGAGTATGTGCATATAGACATCATCTATGGCCAATTCTATGCATTCTTCAGATGAGGAATGGGTTTGTCTGACATCTTACCAAATCTGTTTCCAAATGGGGACTGAAGAGTTGTCAAATATTTTCTCATGTAGATCAGGAAATTACCGGAGAACACTAAATTGAGAAGAAAAGCTACAACACCTGTTGTGTCTGTGCATTTGAAAATAAATGACTGATATACAGGTAGTCCTCAACTAGCAACAGCTTGTTTAGTGACCGTTTCAAGTTACAATAATGCTGAAAAAAGTCACTTATAACCGTTGCAGCATCCCTGTGGTCATGGGATTTACATTTGGATACTTGACAACTCATTCATATTTATGACAATTGCAGTGTTCTGGGATCTTGTGCTCCTCTTTTGCGACCTTCTGACAAGCAAAGTCAATAGGGAAGCCAGATTCACTTAACTATTGTGTTACTAACTTAACTGCAGTGATTTGCTGAACAAACGTGGCAAAAAAGTCATAAAATGGGGCAAAACTCACTTAACAAATTTCGCAATTAGCAGCATAAATTTTGAGCTCAATCGTGGTTGTAAGTCAAGGACTACCTATATTCACGGAGCATTTTTTAGAGATATGTTTAAATGTAATAGATTAGAAATTAGAAACACATAAAACATTTTGAGTTGAATCATTTGCATTCAGATTCAATCCAAATCAAATGTGTGTCAATTGTTTCAAATGCATAGCTAGCTGCATTAGTCAGTTTGGAAGATTTTTAAGTTGGACTGAGCTGTTTTGAATGCAGACACTTAAGAAATAGCCTACACGGGGATTTTCAAATTCAAGAGAGATGTTTTGAATCCAGAATTGTTTGAATTATTAAAAATATACAATGTAACATAAAATGCATAAAAGAAGCGGAATAAAACAAGTGGTGACATTTCAGACAAAAGAATGACATTATTGTAGGTTCCCAGACTTTTTAAAACTACATGTTTATCTAAAAGAGCTAGAAAAATAAAAACTGCAATCTTAGATCAGGCTTTTCCAAACAATGGGTGTGAGAGGCTTAAATGTGTTTGTTTGTCTGTTTAGTTCTCTTGCCTAAATCTGTTGTATAAAAAATCATTAAAATACCACTTCATTCATAATCCATACAATACAATTGGTATCTTTATCAGTAACTGGTATCTAAATTTTCTTTTTATCCTCCTCCTTTCAGCCCATTTTGCTTTTGAGTCATATGTTTTAGATTGTAAATCTGAAAACATATATTGTCTTATTTCTGTTTAGCCTCTGGGAACATCTTTTGTGAGGAAGAGTGGTAAAATAAGGATAAAATGCTTCAAATATAGAATGCTTTGCAAAATCTTGGAAAATATAAAAAATCAATAAAGATGCACTAGACTTGGCAGTTAAATCTTACAAGTAGTGGTAGAAGCATTGTTTGAGCATTACTTGAAGATGGTCTTAATAAATTTTGATTATCATTTTTCTCCACAATAAATTTATTTTTTTATAATGCAACAAAATGTCAGTGCAAGTTCCTCTCTTCTGTTTTATAGATCTGAATCAAGAACTCTTGTCATTGGCTAAAGAATTAGTAACAAAATCCAATATTGTACTAAAGACTATGATACCTTTTTGGATTGCTGCAATAACTTCATTCCAGCAGGCACGGTAACAACATTAGTGTGTTTTAACCTTTTTTTAAGTAGTTGAAAAGTGGTTTAATGCAATTGGAATGCAGAGCATAATTTATTAGAGGTCATTTACGTATTGGACATAAGATGTCATTTCTTTCAATCTTTGGCCTAAGATTCCATAGGGTTCAGGACCATGATGGCGAACCTATGGTATGTGTGCCAGAGGTGGCATGCAGAGCCCTCTCTGTGGGCAAGCGCGCTGTCGCCAGCTGCTCTTCTGGTTTCCAGTGTGTGCATGCGTGCTGGCTAGCTGATCTTCGTGCATGCTGGAGCCCTGGAAACCAAAAACCATGTGGCTGGCACGTGCATGCTGGTCTTTGAGTTTCTGGGGCTCCAGCTTGCATATGTACACTTGCATGCACGTGTGTTCTGGTTTGGACACTGGATGCTGAAAAGGTTTGCCATCATTGGCCTAGGGTCGAGGTCTTCAAACTTGGCAACTTTAAGACTTGTGGACTTCAACTCCATAGCTGGCATAGCTGGCTGGAGAATTCTGGGAGTTGAAGTCCACAAGTCTTAAAGTTGCCAAGTTTGAGAACCCCTGGTGTAGGACTAGTCATCCTGACCAATTTGCCCCAGCTGACTTGATGCAGGACAACTTTACACGGTCAATTCAACGCGGGATAACTTGCTGCGGGACAATTCAGTGTGGGATAACTACCTATTTAACACAACAGGAAGAAGCTTTTATTTCCCCATCCATGCATCTTTTGCTGAATATCAGCAGAGGAGATGAACATTCATCCCCCTAAGTATTGAAAACACTATGAGTCAACAAGTAACAAAGGCAACCATAATCAAGCAAGAGGATCAGTGTGATGATGAGAGAGAGCATTTCCCTGAAAATATGCTACAACTAAACAATATAAATGTTCAATTTTCTAATCTTGCTTATGAAAGCGGGAGGATATTCTCTGTCCATTTGCAAAGGAAGTTCTGATTACAAAATAATGCATCACCAGGAATTAGTCCAATACGGGCTGCAGCGTATTGTGTATGTATCCATGCATGTATGTATTGTTCCTTGGAATGAAAGCCAGCAAACCTCAAGTTGCTTATAAAATTAAGGAAAGAAAAAGTGATTGGATATTAAGAGAGTAGAATAAGTCATGACAGGGCCTCCTTTAATTAGTTTCTGGTTGGGATAGACGAAGTGATTTCTCAACTTTAACCTCATGCATGGAGCCCAGTTAAGTTGGCAGGCGAGTTTCACTCCAGGGCTGGTTATTGGGCATACATTATAATGTACATAAAAATGCATTTATTAGGAGAAATGGATAGGGTGTTTTTAACCTACTACTATAGCTCTTTCTTTTAAAACCTCCTTCAGATCTCAAATGGTTCTGCTGTAATCCATCCAATTTGATACATTTTACTACTATCTACATTTATAACAGCAATTTGGAAATATTTAACTTCCAATATTAATAAATATTCAATATTTATTGAATGCTTTTCCTTACCAATATTCCATTAGGCCATATTTTCATTTTCTCTCTCTCTCCTTGTTTTCAGTCGTCAATCTATCCTCATTAAGTTCAGCCCATTTATCTTCATAATGTGTACATCCCAATCACAAAGAAACGGTTTATATCAATATAATAAAAATGTTCCATGGAAAATCGAAAAGGAAGGCATAATCATGACTAGCACTGTTAATTAGGCAAAAAATGTGGCAATGTCTTCCTTTTTATAGGATATCTTCAGTGTTCATTTATTGGTGTTATTTTCAAAAGAGAACCAAATTAAAAGAGCTGTATAATGGCCCCCAGGCCAAGTATCATTAATTTCAGATAATTTGGCTATTTGTTTATATTTTGATCTATGTAAAAAACACCTTCTGCTTTTGTTCAGAGTTGCATAACCATTATATTATTGTCCCGGGGCAAGTCGGTTGCAGCAAGTTGGCTGGGGCTTGTCCCACAGGAAGTTGTCCTGAGGCGAGTTGGCTGCAGTAAGTTGTCCTGCATTGAGCTGACCATATTGTATTGACCAGGCTGAGAACCATTAAACCCTTATACTGGGGTGAGTCAGCGGTGGCAAGTTGGCTGGGGCTCATTACGCGACGAGTTGGCCAAGGGGACAAGACCCATTATATCATTTTCCCAGGACAAATCAGCCATGGTGATTAGGCCAGGACTTGTCCCGCAGCTAGTTGCCCCTCAATGAATCAGCCATGTCAATTCAGCCATTGCCAGTTGGTCATGGCAAGTTGTCCCATTCTGCATTCCATAAACTATTGTTTGGTATAAGAATTACAAGTATCATTCCATACACACAACTGAAGAAGATGGTTCTTTTCCCATAAAATGACCAGCAAGTCTGTTGACCCTTAATTTACATTAGAATCTAAGGACTTCCCCATTGCCTGACCAACTAACAATATGCTCCAAGCATAGTAAGATTCCCTATTATCACAGGTTATGGCATCTGAATAGTTAAAACCATTTTTCTGCATAAAGTAAAAACAAAGTATGCTGTAGCTCAGTCTCACAATAATATTTCTTTCAGGTATGCAGATTGTGTCATTTTGCTACTTCCTCAGCTGGAAGGTGGGTTTAGAGTACTCTTCACAGCAGTTAATAAATGTCCAAGCAGATTAATGACAGCTGAGGTAATCAATTTTTATCTATTGTTATACATATGGTTTAAAAAAAACCAGTGGAATTTGTTGAAAATTATGCACATTATATTTCAGATTAGTCTTATTTTATATTTGAATGCTTTTATGTTGATACCATTGTTTAAACTGCTAAATTGTTTATAGGTCTTTGCTCTGTAATCCCCTTTGACAGAGGAATTTATGTAACATGTGCTACTTTTACCCAGTAAAAAGCACTTGAGACATTTTCTCTTATCAATCTGTACATGAATGTAATTTGAATCTGTTCAATTATTGTTCCTCTTAACTGTTCAGTGAAATGTAAAGTACTTATTGCTAAGCCACACTTTAACATTCAGAAATTAATGTTAGAATTGCATGTTTGCACACTCTTTTCTGAGCTCACTAATTCTAGTGGAATGCTTTATAATATGCAGAAGAAATAACTGAGTTACTATTCATTTACAAACAAATATCTTAAACCATAATTTATAGTACATTATAATACCTCTGCCTCCCTACAGGTCACTAGTATCTTATTTTGACTTATAATTTTTGCTAAAAACTGAACTTGGGCCAGTCATTGTCTCTCAGTCATATGAAGCAGGCAATGGCAAGCCACTTCAGAAATCTTACCAAGAAAACTATAAGGACCCGTTCAGGCAGTTGCCAAAAATAAACACCATCTCAAAGGCACAAATAAATAAATAGATACTTTATGCACCTTGCGTGCATACCTAAAACTGTTTATTATCAACTTTGCTGCTTTCTTCCTGCAATTTGTATAAAAGCCAGCATGGACAATAAAAGAGGGACCATAAACTATTTCACATTCATATTGTTCCTTAGGGCACAATTCTGAAAATATTTCAAGTTTTGGTCAATTAGAATACAATCCATTCAAAATGAAGCTGGTTGTTTGTTCCAAGCTCATAATAAAATATGGTTTCTTTTATATATTATAACCGGTATTTATTCATTATATT
Organism: Thamnophis sirtalis; assembly: GCF_051295495.1. Lineage (NCBI taxonomy): Eukaryota > Metazoa > Chordata > Lepidosauria > Squamata > Natricidae > Thamnophis > Thamnophis sirtalis. The sequence goes on along the minus strand of NW_028261386.1, from coordinate 71,612,376 downwards.
TGGGGTAGAATATAGGTGGAGAATCATCACTGCAGATAAGTGCAATCCAAAAAAATAAACAATTTTGGATCCCCCAATAAATAAAAAACTCAGCCAGTATAAAGCCCAAAAGTCATAATAAAAACAAAGGAGACATTTTAAAAACATCCCCACTCTGTTCGAATTGCTGCTACTGCTTCCATGTCTCCAGTAACAGAATGAAAGAAATCCATGTGGGGGGCATGATTCTCTTTCTTCCCATTCTCTAGTAGTCTTAGAACAGGGGTGTGAAACTCGCGGGTCACAGGCCAGATGTGTCACATGCTGGCCATGCCCACCCTGGTTTAGCAAAAGGGGGGGGGGGAGTTGTGATATGTAACATGATGACTGTGTCATTGCGAGTTTGACACATCTGGTGCAGTATTTCTACGCAGGTTGGCTCTTACATTATTATTATTAGATTTCTATCCCACCTTTATTACTTTTACAAGTAACCCAAGGCAGTAAACAAAACTGTTTTTTATTACTTAATGTCAGAAAGCTGTATAGAAATGCATGATCATATTCTAGCCTCTATACAATATTATTTCCAATTATATATAAAATACATTTTATTCTGGAAATGAAATGTTACAAATGTTTTTATTTCATTATATTCTAGTCATCTTCTCTGTATACCACTTTTGATGAAGTAAGTTCCTTATAAGATTCTTTGAACTATTCGAAAAAGGGCTAGTCAATTACTCTTTTAAACTTGGCATGCTAAAATTAACTAAAATTGCAGTATGGGAAATTCAGTGAAGACCTTTTTTTAAATACATTGTTGGGATTATTAAGCTTTATATTACTACAACAGCCTTTGTGTCACATGCGAAGAAAGGTAGAAAACAATTCATAAAAGGGGAGAAAAAACATCCGATTGTAACAATGTCCCTTCTTTGATAGGCCCAAATTACTATCTTGTTTAACCAACATGCTCTGGCCTATATTTCATCAACAAGGTGATAACATGCCATATATGTGGCATATGTTCCATATTTGGGATATGAATCTTGAAATGTTATAAACCATATTGTTCTGAGGAGATGCAAAATATAAAGTGAAATATCAATATCTACGTTGTCCCCCTAACCATTTTGTAAGGATGAAACCTGGATGTACTATTTTGCATTGTCAAGTCCTAGTAGAATCTAATACTTGCAAGAAAGATACATAAAAAATGTGAGCAAATGCTGCAATGGCCAGAACATAGTCAATTCTGCTTGATTTTCCTTAAATAAGTTCCCAGAGTTCTGTTACAAGCCCCTGCTCTTATTAAATCAAAACTTGTTTCATTAATTTTTAAATGTATTTCATATCCACTATTTTTCCTATGTAGATACTAGCAAAACAGTTGAATAATGAAGAAATAAATCAGCTCCCCATAGTCCTTGGTGAATCAGCAATGGTAATGTAATTAAGTTTTGGGGGTTTTGTGTTTCAGTTGGGAATGCTGAATGCTTCTAAGATAACAAAATCATGCTCTAAACATGTTTTTGACAATAAGCCTAGTTGGCTTTATAGATCTAAAAAGACATTAATATAATTTCAGTGTATAATGCAGTGTTACCTTTGGTCAGTCTTACTTGGAAGATAGGAAGCTACCGTACATAGATTTCTGTATTCATATACAGCATTCAGGTTTTAAGATTGGGAAAAAAAATACATAATATCTTATAAGGCCACCATTTTTTTTTAAAGTCCAGTTATGGACATGTGAGAATGCTACACATATATAGAATTTGGCATTCAGTTTTCATTATTAGAGAAGAAAAATGATTTAAGTAGTTTCTTTCCAGCTATTGCAAAAAAATGGCAAATAAGGGTTGCCATTTTGGGTTGGGTTTTGGCTTCTCCCAAAGTTTCCTTTGATGCATGATTGTAAACAACCAGCATATTTGCAGTAGATCAAGTGATGATAAGGGGGAAAAAATCATCTTATTGGCACATTTTGGCAGGAATTTCTTTGGGATTTTTTGAACCATCAAGAAGGCCCACGCGTTAGAGACCATCTGAGCCATGGAGAAATCAACTTAAATTGTTTCCCAAGAGAAATCGCAAATTCCATGCTTTCATTTTCTATTACAGTCCTCTGCAGATTTTCACAAGATGACTTGACTTCCATTAAGGTAATGAATATGCCAACTTACATTAAATTTTAAAATACATTAAAATTATGCTGTTGTAGCTTTCAAATCCAAATGTTTATGTATTTAGACTATGTATTCTCCCTGTTCCATATAGCATAGTATTGTAAATCTCTTTTTATGGAGAAGTGCAATCAGGTGGCCTACCTGTTAGTCCTATTTTTTAGATGGCCGCTTGTTTGTCACCTTCCATGAACAATTATTTCTGAAAGGAAAATGTCTATCCTGAATTTCATTTTATGTAACATAGAGGAATAAACCTAGAAGGAAATTCAGTTATTTGTCTTTTTATATAAATTTTTAAAGGGGGAGGCAACAAACTACCTTTGTTCCTCTTCCTAGTTTTCTATTATCCTTATTGGCTGGCTTATTTATTTTTTTAGAATGTAGAGATGTTCTCATATCAGGTATGTATATGTATGTAATATTCAATATTCATCACACTCTTCCCTTTCAAGGTAAGCAGTCTTATGCAAAGTTAAGAAAAGGAATATAAAACAATAAGCCAAAAATTAAGGCATAATTCTTAGTTTTTATATATACAGGTGAAACTCAAAAAGTTAGAATATCGTGCAAAAGGTCATTTATTTCAGTAATGCAACTTAAAAGGTGAAACTAATATATGAGATAAGACTCCTTACATACAAAGCAAGATAGTTCAAGCTGTCATGCTTCCTTCATGCAGAAGGAAGCATGAAGTGCTCCAAAATCTCCTGGTAGACGGCTGTGTTGACCCTGGTTCTATTGCTCCTTGGTTCAAAGTCCTCTTTTCTGATGAGAGCAACTTTTGCCAAAAGCACCAAAAACTGGTTCAATGACTGTGGGATTACTGTGCTTGATTGGCCTCTCCATTCTTCCTCCATATTCTGGGTCCTTGATTTCAAAATGAGATGCAAAAGTTGCTCTAATCAGAAAAGAGGACTTTGGACCACTGAGCAACAGGACTTTGGACCACTGTGCTTCATTAAGACCAGGGTCAACGCAGCTGTCTACCAGGACATTTTGGAGCACTTCATGCTTCCTTCCGCAGATGAGCTTTATGGGGATGCTGACCTCATTTTCCAGGTGCCCACCCTGCCAAAAGCACCAAAACCTGGTTCAATGACTGTTGGTTACTGTGCTTGATTGGCCAGCAAATTTGCCTGACCTGAACCCCATAGAGAATCTATGGGGCATTGCCAAGAGAAAGATGAGAGACATGAGACCGAACAATACAGAAGAGCTGAAGGACGCTATTGAAACATCCTGGTCTTCCACAACACCTCAGCAGTGCCACAGGCTGATAGTTTCCATGCCATGCCGCATTGAGGCAGTAATTGCTGCAAAAGGGGCCCAAACCAAGTACTGACTACATATGCATGCTCATACTTTTCAGAGGTCCGATATTCTATGTACAATCCTTGTTTTATTGATTGCATGTAATATTCTAATTTTCTGAGATGGTGGATTTGGGGTTTTCATGAGCTATAAGACATAATCATCACAATTATGACAAATCACGGCTTGAACTATCTTGCTTTGCATGTAATGAGTCTTATCTCATATATTAGTTTTACCTTTTAAGTTGCATTACTGAAATAAATGAACTTTTGCACGATATTCTAATTTTTTGAGTTTCACCTGTAGGCGTAAGAATTTATAAGGCATAAGAAAAAGAAAATGAAAAAAATTACTATATGCATATATCATTGTGCTGTTCCATTTGAGAATGAACAATGACATGTAACATGCAGAAAAGAATAGAAAGTAACAAGCAGAAGAAATGTAAAGCAAAAAAATAAGAAAAGCAAACATAGCTCAATAGTGTAATACTATTTAGTATTACAATACTATTCATACACACACACACACACACATCCCTCTATGCTTGTAAATCATTACAGCTACCACCACATCCATTCACTAGTTCATACTGTATGTTGCCTTTTATTCTTTAAAATATTCACCTTTTTCTTTTTGAGGATTGTTTCAACAAACAATTGCACAACTGGGGAGTATTTAGGCATTTTTATTTTTTAATAAACCGGTAAAATTATTTCAGTGCATTGCACTTAATTCCAGCAGGAATATATTTGCAAAAATGCTTGAAAATAAGATTGAAATCTCTTTGTATTTTATCATTTACCTTAACATGTCTTTAAACCAGGAACACGAATCCTTAAAACTATTAGTGATCTGTGCAAATAATTACTGTACCAAGTTTCATCCAATAACTCAGCTTAAGAAACAGGTATGTAGTAGTCTATTTTCCCATTGTTGCTGTTGTATATTGAATTTATACCAACAACTTTAAATTGAATAAAATAATGAAATGTTATAAATTGAATTAAATTTAATATTTAATTAAAAAATGGAATATTATTAAATTGAATAGCCATATTAATTAATACTGCTTTAAATCAAGTTGATGAAAGTGTGAGATTTGCACATATAAAAAAGCCCAGCATGAATGGTCCTTAGTGCTCTCTGACCTTGGTGGTTGTTGTTTTTTTGCAAACGTTTCAATGTCCAAACCACCGTATTTTTATACGGTATAAGACACACCCTTTTCCCACAAAGAAGAGGCTGAAATTTTGGGTGCATCTTATACACTGAATACAGCATTTTTTGCCTCCCAAAACCTCACCTCCTTCACCAAAATGGCTGTGCATAGCCTTTAGGAGGCTTTCAGAGTGCTCCTGGGTGCTGGGAAGGGCAGAAATGAGTGAAAAACGGGCTGTTTTTTACTCAATTTCCACCCCCAGCCCCCAGGAACGCTCTATAAGCTTCCTAAAGGCTATGCACGGCCATTTTTTTTTTACAAAAAACGGACCCGTTTTTACAAGAAACTGGCCATTTTTTTGCTCATTTTGGGGGGGGGCACCCCACAGGAGCACTCTACAAGCCTCCTAAAGGCTATTCATGCGCTTTTGGGGGGGAAAAACAGGCCTGTTTTTGTGAAAAACAAGCCGTTTTTGGGAGATCTGCAGAGTGCAAAACCTTTTTTTAATTTGCCTCTTCAAAATCTTGGTGCGTCTTATACTATGAAAAATAAGGTAAGTTAACATTATCAGTACTAGTCCAGCATGTTAAGTGAATGTGTGCCAGCACATGAGGTCTTATTGAAAATTATATAAAGACATTTAATCAGATGTAGATTTGTTTGTGAGTTCCATTTCAAAAGTTGTGTTAAAAAATTACTAGCAAACCTGTGCATTGACATGGATCCTGAACATTCAAGAGGAAATATTTTGATTGCAATGATGAAATATAGGAAACTATTGGGAAAACATTCCCCAGATGTCCTATTAAAAGCAACAAAACCCAGCAGCTGAAAAATGCTTTGGTATTTATTGATTTGCAGTCAGGGAACATTCTTATTAAGAGAAGGCAGAAGTTAGAACAAGCAATTGCAACAGCTTCTAGCTCACGGGTGTCAAACTGGATTTCTTTGAGAGCCTGATCAACATTGTCGTTCTCCTCTGCAGGTTTTTTTTTTGGGGGGGGAGTGGGGGGGGAGATGGAACTGATGCCTCCTGCAGCATCCTGCTGGCCAAAACAGGCCGTGCGGCCCATTTCGGCCTCCCCAGCCTCCAGCAGTACTCTGCTGACCAAAAACTGGCAGAGGCACTGCAGGCTGGTCCTTTGATATTTCCAGGCTGGCCCCCCGGGCCGGATTTAAGCATCCCGCAGGGCTTGAGTTTGACATCCCTGTTCTAGCTTATTCCAAAGATGGCTTTGGTTACATCTTTGCTAATTTCCACGCCCTGCAACACAACATGTTTGAGACCATGCGAGTTTCTTGAATCATTAGTTTAATGAAAATAGAATAGTTAAATTGTTCTATAATTTTTGTTTTTCTTTCTAGATATTGAACTGTATAAAAAGTATCACCTGTTGGCCAGATTTTCTTATGGAGTCTAAAGAGCAAGAAATTTCAGGGTAATATCTTTTTCCTCTTTCCCTTGGAGTTACAACCATGGGATTGAAAGAAATGATGAATTTATTTTTTGATAATTGCATTGATGATCACCACCAGTCACAATGGACTCAACAGCCTCAAAACTGGTCTTTATGACCTGCACTTCCATCCATTGTAATATGCTCCATGACATGACCACATTTAGGGCTCTTGGCAACCTGTTCATATTTACACTATATTGCCAAAAGTATTCGCTCACCCATCCAAATAATCAGAAGCAGGTGTTCCAATCACTTCCATGGCCACAGGTGTATAAAATCAAGAACCTAGGCATGCATACTGTTTTTACAAACTTTTGTGAAAGAATGGGGGTCGCTCTCAGGAGCTCAGTGAATTCCAGTGTGGAACTGTGATAGGATGCCACCTGTGCAACACATCCAGTCGCGAAATTTCCTCACTCCTAAATATTCCACAGTCAACTGTCAGCTGTATTATAAGAATGTGGAAGTGTTTGGGAACGACAGCAACTCAGCCACGAAGTTGTAGGCCATGTAAACTCGTCCAACATCAGTATGTGACCTCACAAATGCGCTTCTGGAAGAATGGTCAAAAATTCCCATAAACACACTCCTGAACCTTGTGGACAGCCTTCCCAGAAGAGTTGAAGCTTTTATAGCTGCAAAGGGTGGACCGACATCATATTGAACTCTATGGATTAGGAATGGGATGTCACTTACAGTACGTTCATATGCGAGTAAAGGTAGGTGAGCGAATACTTTTGGCAATGTAGTGTATGTCCGGTTGCCAAGTGCCATACAGTTATGTGATCACCATTTGCTATCTTTTCAGCCTTTCCCCCCAGAAAATCAATGGTAAAGCCAGAAGGGAAGGTTGGAGATAGAGCATTGGATTTGAGATACATTCCGCCCCTCCAGACGGGACAAACTAATGAACACCAGTGTTCTGAACCTTTCAGAACAATGGCATTTGCTAGCATTTTTGTCATTTTTGAGATCTGTTCTTCCAGCATGTTGAAGGATTTCTCCTCTGGAAGGGAAATCTCTTGACCTGCTAGAGGAATGGACTTCAACTCAGGTAAAAATTAGATGCCAAGAACAATGAATAGACACAGAAATAGAGAGGACTAAAGGAATCTTTTTATTTTTTAGGTATACATATTAATGGTCAGACAAATTCTCTGGAAAAAACTTTTTTAAAGGGAACAATTCTTCTACTTTATCATGTTGTAAGGGAGAGGTGAATGGTCTGAGGTGTGTATCAGGCGCTGAATGCCTTGGCTGCATTCCACAGAAAACATGAAAGAAAATATTATCAAATACTAGATGTTAATGTGACCGAAGATAAATAAGGTTAAATGCAAATTTGAAGAGGAATTATATTAATGATCTTTCTTTTTTTCAATGTAAATCAAAACTTAAATCTAATTTAGATTTTGTTCAGATTCATTCACTATTTTATATACCCAGCCAATTCATAGGCTCGGTTCAGCCTTCACAGTGCAATATTTCTATTGGAATGTAAAGTATTTATTGCAGTAAAATGAATATTTATTTGTGTCAAAAAGAAAACTAAATCTTTCATGAGTTTGTATTGTAACAACTTATTTTTGTTTTTAGGTCAGGAAAAGATACGGCCCCCTGTATTCTTGTGATCAATGATATTCTGTCTCAACTGCAGCCCTATTTGTCTGTGAATGTTACACTCTTAGGTGATCCTGTAAACAATCTGCTAACTGAGAAGTAAGTTTTATAAGATATTCTGGGCCTCTTTCAAATATGAGAACACATTTTATTCTATTAATGGTTTATCATCCTTTGGAGATTAATTTATGTTAAAAATCATAAAATTCAGATATTTTACTGGACCAAATATCATTTTAGTTTTGCATCATAAATGATTCCAACCATTTTATTTTTAAATCAACTTTTGCATTTTGTTGTGAAAATTGAGTTGGTTCTGGCTTATTCATTAAACCACGGATAAATTAATGTGATATATGAATGCAGCCATCATGTTGTTTAGGTTGCATTTTTTTAATAAAGTCTGCCTGGGGTTGTCTATAGAGATTCTCAGTCATCCGGGTCATGGTTGTCCCAAAGAAGCTTTTTTTCAAGAGGCAACTGGACTTTCTGTTTTTTCTTTGAAGACGTTTCACTTCTCATCCAGCTTCCTCAGCTCTGTACCTGGAGTTGGCTTGTCTCTATTACTTGTAATTGAATTAATGCAGTTTGGATTTGAATGACATGAGAAGCTGCTTTTAACAAAAATGGAAATAAACTTCCAAATTCCTTATAGTTTACATTAGAGATATACTGAAAATATTAATTTAATATGGAAGTAGCCATAATTTTGTGTCCATTAATAGAAAACATATGTTATTTCCCATAAGTAATAACTAATTTTAGTGCAACCTTTTGTTCTGTTCAGGTTGCTGACTGAACTTTGTAGCAAGCACATTCATACCCTTTACTCTCCACGAACTATCCTGGAAACCATTGTGGTGTTTCGCCAGATAAGCACCCATTGCCATCATGTGTCACGTCAAGTCATTTCAATTTGTGAAACCAGATATGAACAGTGGATAAATAAGTCACTGAGGTCACGCCAACGACTTAACTTTCTACGCATGAGAAGAAGGTGGGAAGTATCTTACTTTTAAGAGAATGAGAATTTTAACAGAAAGTGATTTAAAAAAAACTAAGAAAGTAATTTCAATACTATACAGAACCACATATTTATAATACTGATCTGATCCTTCCAAAGTTAATATTAGTTTCCATGTAAGGTTCTCATTGAAATGAGTGAGATTTAGCAATATGTCAATGTAGCTAGAATATCAGCATAGAAATAGGGAAAGTTCATTCACCTGATGCTGACTGATCTTCAGCTGGTAAACAAATTTCAGTCTGATTTTCGTAAGAATAATGCCTTGAATTCTTAGGAGGAAAAATGGGATAGAGATTTAATAAATGGTAACGTTTGTGGTAATTTGGAACAAAATGTGAGCTTAATAAGAAAAGCTAATTAAAATATAAAAAAAAATAGGGGGGGAAAGCTGATAGGAAGAGATTTTCAAACAGCACATATATCTCTGCCGATTGGTATTCCAGCTAATTACTGTTCATTTAGCTTCTCCCTCTTTTTATACTATATGTTTTCCAGGCACCCTTCCTCACTTTATTATATTGGGTCTATGTAATATTATTTTAGTGCATGTTTTTATATGTATATTTAATTACGTGCTTTTTTTCTTCCAGTATAAAATTTCTGTCCCCAGTTTTACAACTAGTTTTAATCTTGATTACCCTGGAGCTAGTGAACATTCATATAATTTGCAGAAAAAATACTTCTGAATGTCAACAATACTTAAAGTGAGTATATTCTTTTTTTTTTTTGCAGAATATTCTAGCATTTGATTTTTTTAAGTCAATAATCATCTTAACGATAATTCCCAGTAATTTACAATTATTTGCATTCTTATATCATTATATTTTAAAAGAATGCTGTCTCTGAAGATGCACATTAAGGATATCATTGCATTTGAAATACCTTTCTTCATTTGTTGTTCTTGCTGCTGCTTTTTTTTTTTAAATAGCTGCTTGGACTGAATTGGATGTAGAACCATGGTGTGTGTGTGTGTGTGTGTGTGTGTGTGTGTGTGTGTGTGTGTGTACATGGTGCTTTTAAAGCTATAAAATAATACAAATTCAATGCTGTCACAGTTTTTTATGTAGTATTTGAACTTAGCAGTCATTATTTAAAACTGCAATCCTACACATATTTTAATCAGCAGGGGAAGATACAGTGAGAAACTGCAAAGTGACTATTTGAAAGGAAGGAGTGCAAGCTGCTAGCTGATCACATTTTTCATTTACAGACTAAGAAAGCAGCAGTAGTTCTTTTAGTTAAACGTATTGGTTTAAAATGCCAAATCAATTATTTTGCAAGATACATCAGCATTTTCCAATCTAGCCAATAGTAAGATAAGTGGACTTCAGCTCCCAGCATGCTTAGTATTGACCATATTGAATGGGGACTTCTGGGAGTTGAAGTCCACTTATCTTACTATTGGCTAGATTGGAAAATGCTGATGTCCCGGTTGAGAAACATTCAATATTTGTTCTTTTTTTTTGGATTGAATGACAGAAAGGAGAGGGAACGTTCATCCATGGAACTGCAGGCTTAGAGTAGACAACAGACAAGTGGGCCAGAGTGTTAATGTTATGTAGGATTCATTCCTGCCAACCAGCTATGCCAGCTGTTGTGTATAGGCTACTGAATTAGGGTGCCTGGGACAATGTGAGAATAATAGTTATGTACTGTCTACTTCTTATGGTTTAAGGTGGAGCATCTTAGGGTTTTTGTCCCACAGGATTTCATTGTCCATGTAAAGTTTGCTCAGTTAGGGGTGACTAAGGATTTCATATTCTGTATAGGGATGCGGTGGCTAAGACACTGAGTTGTCGATCAGAAAAATTGGCAATTTAGCGGTTCGAATCCCTAGCGCTGCATAATGGAGTGAGCTCCCATTACTTGTCCCAGCTTCCGTCAACCTAGCAGTTCAAAAGCCTGTAAAAGTGCAAATAGAAAAATAGGAACCACCTTTGGTGGGAAGGTAACAGCGCTCCATGTGCCTTTGGCATTTAGTCATGCCTTCCATGACTACGGAGACGTCTTTGGACAGTGCTGGCTCTTCGGCTTTGAAACAGAGATAAGCACCGCCCCCTAGAGTCGGAAACGACTATCACATATGCGAGAAGAACCTTTACCCTTATAGTGATCAAGGTCCTATTATAATTAATCATCTGGTCTCATCTTTGCATATAGCCTGTGTGCCACAGGTTGCTTATTTTTCTGATCTGTGATGCTCCATAGGGTTCTGTCTTATGCTACCATATACTTCAATACCTATATGTAACTTCTGTGGGAGGTTTGGAACCATTACTACGCTAATAATAATATCTAGGTCCACTATTATTTATCATACAGCCCCAAGGAATCAGTTAACAGCCCCAAGGAATCAGAACTTTTTAAAGAAAAATAACAAATCCAGACAAGGAGAGAGTTGTTAGTAAAATAAAAAACTGGATGTAGGGATAGGAATTCAAATTGTCTTGGATAGATGCACTACTTGTGAAAAAATAGGAGAAGCAGTCTTGAAGCGTTCCTTATCTTCTCTTCTGGCTGAATCTATAAGTTGTACCTGTGGTAAAGAACAGATTTGTCAATTATGCATATTATCCTAGCTACCAATGTTCTTTAATCAGTCAGATTTGAGGATAGTCACATCTTTTGAGGACTGCAACATTCATGATTTGAGGCTGTTTTGGGAAGATGAAGCTTGCAAGTGACACAAAATGCCACAGCTAGTCAAGTGATATAAGCTAAAGTTCCTCAACCTTTCTGGGTTGGCAGCCTGGAGAGGAGAGGGGGCAGGTGCCTGTATGCGTGTATGCACTGGCCAGCCATTCACAGGACCCAGTGGCCAACAGGTTACAGCCCGGTAGTGGACCACAGCCCACAAGTTGAGGACCCCTGGTATAAGCATCATATGGATATATTGAAAGATCTGAACTGATGATGAGTTGCTTTACCAGGCAAGTTTTAATGTTTTGGTATTGATCATCAGTGCTCAAACAGCTTAGGATTTATGTAAGGATCATGTTCTTCATTATAAATCTGACTGTGAAGATGTACAGGCAATATTCTATCAGAAGATAGACTTGGGTTTATCTGGCGAAGGAGAAGCATTCTCTTGAATGGCTCCCAAGGTGTGGAGTAGCATTGGACTTCTCTTTTTCATAGTTTATAAAATCTACTTAAATGTATTTCTTCTGCAGTGTATTTAACTATTAACTAATGTACAGTAATTTAATTTGTTGTTTTAACTTTAATTGTGTTTTAATTTTGTAAGTAGTACTCATTTGAATAGAAAGCTGGTTTATATATCAAATACATAATGAATTAGGGTGACCTCTGATTTAATATCTAAAATAATTGCATTGGGTATGTCCATTACCCTATCAGCAAAAGCAAAAGGGAGTTAAAAGCTTGCCAGATTTATTATGATATAAATGATTTATAATGGTAGGGCATTCTCAAATTATTTACAAATGACTTCATTTTAGAAATAATTTTAATCAAATGTATTGACATAATTTTATTTTATTTTTCCTCTTAGGTTTCTGAAACTGATTTTGCAGTACATTGAGAACTTGGTGACTTACACAAGTCCAGAAAAAAATAAATGGGACGAAACCATAGTGCTTACGCACAAATCATTGATAAAAATCAGAACCTTTCTAGGAAGGGAACTGATGCTTGTACAGTTAGCTGAAACAAAGAATGTAGTTAGTCCTCATCAGAATTCTATAGGCCTAACCTAAACAGGCAGTTATCCTTTCTCCCCAATTTATACAGATCAACATTTGCAAAAACTATGTGCATATGTCCTTCAAATCAGTGATGTGTGGATGTGAGTATGAAGGAGATTTTCTGAGCAAAAAAATAAAATTTACGGCAAAACCATCTGTTGTGGATGGGTGTGTTGGTCGATGGATTGATGGATGGATAAATGAATAAGTTTGATCACATTAGTGAGATCAATATTACTGCTGCTATTAAATATAATTTTATTTTTTACTAAAGTATCTTAAGTATGGTACTATAAAAATGTTTTAGTAAAATATACTGATTTGTAAATTATTTTTTAAAAATTTATCTGATTAAAGTGAATAAACTGGGAGACACGAGTTATCATTATAGATTGAAAATGTTATTGCCTATTTCTCAAAACTCATTCTGAATTCAAATTAATATTTAATTATTATATAATTATCATTTATATAATACATAAATTATATTTTGACTAGTCAGAATAATACTATGCGTGTGCATAGAACATACCATTTCCCCAAAAATGAGACCTCCCTGGATAATAAGCGTAATTGGGCTTTTGAGCGCATGTGCTAAATAAGCCCTCCCCAAAATATTGCAACACAGCAGCAGCCATGAGGTGACTACATTCACCACTTCCTGCACCTCAAAAATAGTAAGACCTCCCTGAAAATAAGGCCAAGTGCTTATTTCATGGGTCAGAAGAAAATAAGACCTTGTCTTATTTTCGGGAAAACGTTGTAGTACACCTCACAATTCTTTTACACCAGTCTTTGGAATTCTTTTCCTGACTGGTGCCTATTGCACAGCCTTCTTTTATGACTGCATTGCTTAATGATGGAAACTCTGGTCTCAATTGCCCTTGTAAGTTGAGGACTAGCTCTACTGCATTAAAAACAAAAAAGCCTACAGTAGCATGTCAGTTAACTTCTTACCAGGAAACTAAACACAAGGTGGCAGTGTAGGACAACATATACCCCCTTTTTTACAACCTGAAGGACAACATAAAGGAAAATAAAAGCACAAGAGTAAAAAGTTAGAAACCATATTACCTCAATTGGACTCAGGAAAACTGTAGCTTTCTAAATAAGGGAATATTGCAAGCACAGGGCTAAACATCCTATCAAATGCATTCTTCCTAGTCTTAAATATGCTGGGAATCCATCATTCAAATAATGCAGACTTTCTCTGCCAAAACCCAAATCATTCCCATTAATCATTCCATCAATCTCTCAAAACTGGTTGCAGTATTTTCCCCCTCTTCATTCCCCCCCTTTAGAAAATATACCCAAACCCACAGATTTTTCAATTGTGTCAAAATCCAAGGATGATTCAGGTATAGCTGCTTGTGTTGTCATTTCTTCCAACTTGAGTGAGCAAAAGATATCTGTTGATGGAATTGATGAGTTTGAGGGATTAATCTGTTAAATCCCTTAAAGGGCAAGTTTAATGAAATCCTATTTATCATAGTTCATGTCCATGTGCATTTAGAGAAATTGAGTCCTTATAGCATTACTTTAATTTATGTTCTAGGTTATTCTACTCTTTATTTTTTTTAAAAAAAATCTATATAGAAATAAAGTTTTTTAGGAGACTGAAACCATAGAGTCGCTTATTAAATCATAAAGACTTGTTCCTTAGCAATAATAATGTTACATTTTATTAAAGGTTGTATGGGTCTTTAAAAAGCAAGTGTTTTCAATCTAATATTATTTATTGATCAAGTAACTTTAATAAATTGTGAGAAAGCTGTGGATATAATATGTCTTGACTTCAACAAAGCTTTTCACATGATGCTTTGATTAGCAGATTAAACGTAGGCTGGTAGGGGTAAGAGCCGAGGTGGCGCAGTGGGTAGAGTGCAGTACTGCAGGCCACTTCAGCTGACTGCTAGATCAGCAGTTCAGCGGTTCAAATCTCACCGGCTCAGGGTTGACTCAGCCTTCCATCCTTCCGAGGTGGGTAAAATGAGGACCCGGATTGTTGGGGGCAATATGCTGACTCTGTAAACCGCTTAAAGAGGGCTGAAAGCCCTATGAAGCGGTATATAAAAATTTGCTATTGCTAGGGGGCATATAGTTGGTTTGATTAACATACTCTTAAGAACATTAGTGGTGCTACATCCAATTGATGATGTTGTTGTTATTGTTAATTGCAAAGTCGTGTCCGACCCATCACAACCTCATGGACAACATTCCTCCAGGCCTTCCTGTCCTTTATCATCCTCTGGAGTCCATTTAAGCTCATGCTCATTGCTTCAGTGACTCCATCCAGCCATCTCATTCTCTGTCGTCCCATTCTTCTTTTGCCCTCCATCTTTCCTAGCATTAGGCTCTTCCTTCTCATTAGGTGGCCAAAGTATTTGAGTTTCATCTTCAGTATCTGGGCCTACATCCAATTGAATGAAATAACTGAAGCTGCCATAAGGTTCTCACTTTGGAAAACATAATTGTGAAATATGCTTTCATTTGGATTTTTGTACTGTATAGAAAATTGGACTCGGCTTATGTGGCATTAGAAGATCTTTTCATCTAATTATTGTGGAACTATATCTATATAAGTGTACTCCTCAGGATATTATAATGTAGATTTCTCCTGCTTGAAAGCCATTGACATAAAAGGGAAACGATGAACTAATTAAAGATGAACTAATCAAAACTTAACAGTAGTAGTCCTGAAGTTATGACCACTCATTCTGTGATGCTTCCAAGTTATGATGGTACTTACTGTAAGTGCCCTAAGTGGTACTTGTGATTAATCCAAGTTCTGCCCATCGCAATATCTCCATTAGTCACATTAATGCAATTCAGATGCTTGGCAGCTGGCTCACAGGTACAAAGTTGCAGCATAGTGATGGCCATCTGCAACCTACCCTGCCAGTTTCCCACAGGCAAAATCCATAGGGAAACTGGCAGGGAAAATTGCAAGTCACTCCCATCACTCTTTCTCCCAAGGAGGTGTGCTTTAGGATATGATATCCCAGGACAGGGATATCACAGCACTTACCCACATTCTGTAGCATGTGTGTGCACTTGCAGCACCCCCTTGCTTGCCCACGCTCTATAGATGCATCCCCCTGCAGCATTCTCCTGGCCCCTTTGCTCCTTGCCTAAGGCTCCCATTTCATCCTGCTTAATGACCTGCATGGTCCTGGGGTTAATACAGCTGCTACGATTGCCATCATTAAGCAATATGGTTCCGTGACATGCACTTCATGGCTGTATCACTTACCAATGGAAGCTCCATTCCTCATTGCTGTTGTAACTCAAAAACTATCTGTGTGAGATTGAAAGATGGTATCAGGTTGGGTTTTTTTTTTTATTATCAGCCCTGATCACTGCAGCTATGGCCCATCAAATAGTTATTTAACTGAAACCAGTGTTATTAGAATACTTCTATTTTAACCTTTTTCTGCTTTGTCATGGGGAGGATTTAAAATAAAAGGCCACTTTTTTAAATGTATGGGTGCTCTTGAGAGGACTGCAAGTAAATGAAGGAGAATGATATCCTTGGAAAGATAGATCATGCTATAACATTGGGTAATATTGGGCGTGACCACAAGAAATAGCTTGAAGATGCTACCGAACAAGTGAAGAAATACCAAAGACTTGATTGAGGGTCTTTTTTTGGAAAAAAAATGAATCTGATAATAAACATAGCTCTGGGGGGGCACTAAAGGAACAGTTACAGATACAATAGCCATTAAATTGATAACATGTCTAGCATCCCTAGAGTTTTATGCTATAAAATAGGGTATCTTTCAAGGGATGAATAATGACTTGTGGGGAGGAGAATAAATATTGCAGAGTGTGCAGATGTGGCTCTGAGATGCCTTTCTGGACCTAGGATTTCATGAAGAGCCTTCTGCATTTGAGATTAATTTCCATTCAACCTGGTAGTCATTTCTGGATAACAGAATTCCTAGCTTAGGAGAATTCAAATACCGATCTTTGTATTTTCATTTGATTATTTGGTTCATTTGACCTCCATTTTTCTAGCTTCTTCCTTGGGTGAATGGGAGATTGATCCCGAAATAATTGTTTAAAAGTCTGTTTCTCAAACAGAATTCATCCTCATCCTGCCTTCCAAGAGCTTTTTTATATTTGATATGTGAGATAGCAGGATAATAGATAAACAATTACAGTAAAAAAAGGAAATATAATAAACTATAAGTTTTGTACTTTTTGGGGGGGGGAGCTGAGAGAGGTCTAACCTTACACTGAATTCTACAGGCAATACCTGACTATTATTTCCTTCAATGCACTTAACAAAGTATCTGTTAACAATTGGGTGCCTGTATTTAGAAACTATGCATTGCAGAGGGTTTTATGGAACCCTCTCCCAATCTGGATTCTCTCTGATAATTTTATCTCTTCCGTTATCATCATCTTTATCATACTGGTAGAATCTGATGTGAACTGATGTTCAAAAATCTGGGTAATGTATCATCTCGATACATATTGAACAGTAGAAATAAAATGGATATATTAAAAAAAAGTTGTAGTGAGATTCACACTGCACCATTCTGTTGTTTCAATACTCATTTTCTTCCTTCTCCCATAAATACGTTGCTAACTGGTATAAACGGTCATCAGAGAGATTTATCTATTTCCCTTTTTAATTTTTGTATGGAAGGGTTTGCTTCTTTGCACCCCATCTCTAGTAGTATGCGCCCTGTCCTATGCGGACATGATGCCATATATCCCAATTCCTTCACTGGAATGTTTAAACAAGGAACAATATACTTCCTAATGCCATGGCTTCAGTGTTACAAAGGCCAGCAGGTGTGCTTGCTTGGAAAGATAACCTGTTTCCACATCTGCTGTTAAGACTAATACAATTCTTGTGGTTTAGTTAATATTTCCCTCCAGCCTGCTGTGTACACACAGACGTACTGGATAAACTGTCTACAACAGTAGGACACTGTGCAGGTTTTGTATGATATTATCATCCTCTCACCTGGTGTCTTTAATTAAACATCTCTTTAATCATTGCACAAAAATTAACAGAGGTTTTGGCTCCCATTTCTTTCAGTCATATCTTTAAGACAAGCAATAACCAAGTCATAAAGTCATATAAGGAAAAGTAAGTAGGGTGGCCACCAAAACACATACTCTCGTACGCTTCTATTTTTAAAATCCATTGAAATGGGAAATAATGTGCAGCTTTTAAATGGATCAAACATACATACCTGGCAAAAGCAAAAAATGTAGGATCAAAAGAGTTCCAGAGAAGACTGAAAACATTCAATTGTGGTATTTCTGGTCATATCAAGGACTACTGAATTGAAGAGAAAGCACCCAGAAATCCTAACAAAAGTCCTAGATACAAACTTGATGTTTTTCTGTCTTTCTTTTTTTCATATATCTCATCTCAACCTTTATACCCCTCTGCAACTAACATTAGTGGCTTCATCTTTTGGACTATCTCTTTACTGACCCCTTAGTCATTTTTATGGCAACACACAATTCCTTATTTTACCTTGGTTTACTCTAAGTTTCAAGCATTGTTTTCCTTGTGGTCTGTTTTTCCAAAGCCATCTATTAATGTCAAATGAATGGAGGAATTGATTTTTTTAAATGCTCCCATTTTTCTATTCAAAAAGCAACCTAAAAGGCTAGCATGGAAGAAAGAACCACAAACTGAAAGATAATATATACATTTAAATTATTGATCTATCCAAAGGTTGAGCATCAGTTAGACCAATGTTTCTCAAACTCAGAGATATTCAACTCCTAGAAATCCTCAGCCAGAATAGACTAACTCAAAAAAACCAGTAAAATGTTGAAGAGAGAGAGAGAAAAAGGAAAAGTGTCAAAACTAATGCAGACTTAAGCAACTCTATAAAACCAATGACCAGAAGAGATCCTTCCATGTAGATACTACTCTGAGTATATATACAGAGAGAGAAAGTAAAGAGAAGCTCATTAGTTGTAGTATTCCAGGTGTGGTCTTACTAGGGCTTTATAAAGCAATACTTACATGATTTTGATTTTAAATGGAGGTACTGTATGGAATCAAAATCACTTGAAATATTACTACTGCCCTAGTAAGACTACACCTGGAATATTGCAACTGATTTTGGTCACCACACTACAAAAAAGATGTTGAGACTTTGGAAAAGGTTCAGAGAAGAGCAACTAAGATGATCAAAGGCCTGAAGACTAAAACATATAAACAACAGTTGCAAGGCTTGGGTTTGGCTAATCTAGAAAAAAGAATAACTAGTGGTAGCAGTATTCCAATGTTTGAGGGGCTGCCACAAAGAAGAGGAGGTCAAATTATTCTCTAAAGCACCAGAGGGCAGGACAAGAAACAATGGTTGGAAACTAATCAAAGAGAGAAGCAACCTGTAATTAAGAAGAAACCTCCTAACAGTGAGGACAATGAGTGGAATAGCTTACCTTCAGAAACTGTGGGTGCTTCATGATTTGAGGCTTTTAAGAAGAGACTGGACAGCCACTTGTCTGAAATGGTATAGGGTCTCCTGCTTGAGCATGGGGCTGGACTAAAAGACCTCCACGATCACTTCCAGCTTCTATTCTATTCTATTCTATTCTATTCTATTCTATTCTATTCTATTCTTACAGTCTGAGCCGAATCGCATGAGAGCCAGGAGATATAAGTAACTGGGTTACCAGTTCGATTCAAGAAACAGTAGCATTATATACAATCTTTTATAGCCAACTATAATTTAACCTGAGAATGTACAGACCACTATGATAAGGTAATCAAGGGCACAAGTCAATTTCAATTGGAGGAATGGTGGTTGGTATACCAGCCAGAGCTGATCCTTGTGCTATACTAGTTTTTCTTCCATATGGGATAGTATGGTTTGTTTATGGTTCCTGCTCTTTTCTATACTCATCATGTGCCAGTCTTCAACTTTGTAAGTCTTGATCTTATTTTTCTTCTTATCTAGGACTTCTTAATGTTTATTTTGTCATTTTTATGTTTGTTTGCTTTTAGCAATTGGTGCGATTGAATGTGGTTTCTGGTCCTTTTTCTTCCAATCCCCTGAGTCACTGGAGCCATAAGAGAATTAGTTATCAATTAAGGAGCCCATACCTAAAGGCTAAGCCAAGAATGAAAGTCATTCAAGGACACAGACACACACAGGAAGATTTTATTTCTCAAGAAAAGATACAGGTCTGCAAATCTTGTGATTCTTCATTTGATATGGCAACTGGTCTAATCAAATAGAGTGACACGAGAGCAAGGTATTACACTGAGAAAACATCACTGCATGGGATATTCCCCAACCCACCCCCTCCCCAATTACAGTTCATTGCTATTCAAGCAATGTCATTGCTAGAAATCTGAGATGTGGCATATTAGGTACCTTCTGCATCACAGTAGAATGTTTGCCAAGCCCTTTCCTCTAGAGATCACCATTTAAAATTGCACCCATAACATTATACAATATGCAATAATCAGTAGTCATCCTTGCCTCCAAACCTGGGAAGTTTCCAATTGAAACACCAAAGACACAACCTTTAGTCATCCAATCTTTTAAAAATGTATTTAATTTGGGGATCCACTGATGCTATAGGAGGCAAGATTGTGTGTGCTATGGTATGGTATGGCAGGCACTATACTGTCCACCCTAATTTACACGTTGATCCTCAAAAGCTTTAGATAATGCAGAAGTCCTCACGAAGGAAAAGGGGTAGCCATTGATTTCTGATTATCCATTCTCGTCCATTCTAGTGAAGATATGTTTTACCATCTATTGGCAGAGGGGGCAAAATAATTAGAAACCCCACAAATAAATAAACACTTTTTTTTTAAAAAAATGCAAGCTTTATACCTAAGGTATCATGATTATTTTTAAAATGTTTGTAAATACAGCCCACTTATTTTCAAAAATCTTAAAATTTAGATGTTTATAAAAATTACACTAACATAAGTATTAATGAGGAGCATACCTTATTTGAACCTATAGTAGACCATTTATGGGAATGGGTGAGGCAGTTTCAAATTTGTATCACCATCCATTAATAAGTAGAAGGGAAAATACAGGTAGTACTCAACTTAGCACCATTGGGCTCAGAATTTCCATTGCTAAATAAGGTGGTTGTTAAGTAATCTGTGCCCTTTTTTAATAATTTATTTTGCCTTCTGTGTTAAGTAAATAACGTCAGTTGTTAAGGGAATCACACAGTTGCTAAGTGAATCTGGTTCTCCTTTGCTTCTGTTTTATATGCCAGTTACCAAGTGTCTGAATTTTGATCCCTTGACTCAGTGGCGGGATTGAAATAATTTAACAACCGGTTCTCTACCCTAATGATTTCTTCCAACAATCAGTTCACCAAACTGCTCAGAAAGTTAACAATTGATTCTCCCGAAGTGGTGCGAACTGGCTGAATCTCACCACTGCTTTGACTGTGAGGCAGTGGTGAAATTCAATTTAATTTACTACCGGTTCTGTGGGCTTGGCTTGGTGGGCATGGCAGGGGAAGGATACTGAAAAATCTCCATTCCCACCCCACTCCGGGGGCACCCAGAGATGGTATTTGCCAGTTCTCCGAACTACTCAAAATTTCTGCTACTGGTTCTCCAGAACCTGTCAGAACCTGCTGCATTTCAGCCCTGTTGCGAGGATATTGTGATGGTCATAAGCGTAAGGACCAGTTATAGGTCACATTTTTCCATGTTATAATGTCAAAAGATTGCTAAATGAATGGCTGTAAGTCAAGGGCTATGTATAACTATAACATTCTCCTTTCCTTTAGCATGATAATAATGCAAGGATAGTAATATTAAAGGTTTTTATTTATGCATGTATCCAAATTTCCTTGAAGTCCTGGAAATCAGCCTGTCAGTGGAATTTTTCTCCTTCCCAAATAATAAATGTTGCAGGAATGCGAGCTGCATTTGTAATGTGCTAATCTCTGAGGAGATTTTTCTCCTAAGTATACTGTAAATGAAAGCTTGTTATGAATGTAAATATTAATTATACATTGAGAACCAGGAACTGTTTTTACTCAGAGCTCGTTAGCTTGCTAATTATCATAATTATCATACAAGAGAGAGAGGAAGAAAGCAAAGGCAAGAGACTGTGATTAGCGTTGGTAATTTGCCTTGGCTTTTCTCTATGGTGACCATTTTCGTTTGAGGAAAATTAATTCTGTAGCATCACTAGCTAGACTCTTTATGTCCTCCCCCTACACAACACACACACACACACACATCTGTGTTCCAACCAAATGCAAGGCTAATGCAGCCTTGGCATCTTTCCCATCGCTCAATATCTTGCCCTGTTTTGAATCTGAAGGGCAAAGGCAAGCTGTCTCTCTCGTCCCTCAAAACCAATGAGAAATCAACGTTGGCTCCTGCCAGTTCATTGCCATTTTCACAGGTAGATAATGTACAGTCCTCACCTGGTTGTTGCAGACCCCTCCTCTTCTGGACGAACAACCCAGACTGGGGTATTCAAGCATCTTTCCCTTAGCTTTCTTATTCATTCCAGTGACACTATTTTTTCCGTGAATAAACAGACTACAAATTGATGGAACAAATGTGATTTCTAGGTGTGAGAATACACACACACACACATTATATCACAGACTGTTAATGGATGAAGGTCACTTTTGCAGGAGAACTAATGCAGCACTTTTGTGCCTCTCGCTAATAAGCATCTGGAGTCTGTTTGAAGTGCTGGTTGACTCCTAGCACTGGTTGAATGAACCACTGCCTTACCCAAACAATAGTCTACCTTGTAGGAGCATGGATGGCGAGTCCCATCACAGTAAGAGATAAGGAAGGCAACTCAGAATGCTTGTTCTATCTGAGGTTGCCTTGGCAAGATAGTCCTAGAGAGAAGGGGATGGGTGGGCTCCAGTGGTGGGATTCAAAATTTCTGTGGGCGTGGCTTGGGTGTGGTATGGCTTGGTGGGCGTGGCTTGGTGGGCATGGCAAGGGAAGGATACTATAAAATCTCCATTCCCTCCCCATCAGCTGGGACTCGGAAGGCAGAGAATAGATGGGGGCAGGGCCATTCAGAGGTGGTATTTAACAGTTCTCTGAACTACTCAAAATTTCCACTACTGATTCTCCAGAACTGGTCAGAGCCTGCTGAATGCCATCTCTGGTGGGCTCCTTTTCTCTTGGCATCCCAGTGAGTTGTGAAGACAGCTTTTTGAAGGCGGCATTTACTTTCCAAATGGTGATTGACTAACTGTTTTGAGTTGTGAGCCGCCCTGAGTCCCCTTAGGGAAAAGGGCGGCATACAAATGAAATAAAACTCTAAACTCTAAAACTCTTTAGTTGTGTTATGCATGGGCAAGGAGACTGAATTTACATTTATTATTATTTCATGTTTTTATTGTTAATTAACTGGAATCAGTTACCTGGAGTTAACTGGAATCTTCTAATAAATAACAGTTAATATGTAGAGATAAGAACTAACTAAGGAGAAATTTCCTGACAGTAGAAACAATTAGTGGAATGGCTTACCTCCTGAAGTTGTGGGAGGCCGATTATTGAAGGTTTGTCTGGAATGGTATAGTGTCTCCTTCTTGAGCAGGGTTGAACTAGATGATCTCCAAGATGCCTTCCAACTCTGTTATTCTGTTATAAAGTGAGCACACACCCCGACCATATTAAGTGGTGCCCATGCCATCACCAATACTACAAAACATGATTCTTTGGGGTCTAAACAATTGGCCTGATTCACAACAGAGGGCAAAGAACTGTAATGTGGATTGTTTATGGCTCCTAGGCTGTGATTCAGATTGTTATGTGTGAAACAGACCACTAAGGTTTGTCCAAAATTAGTTAAAAATATCAGTATTATTGTGCATAAGTAGCTAATACAGCCAGAACTGTTAGGTAGTAATCTGCTGAAGACTATAAATTGTACTTTATAAGGACTTTCCCACTTGTTGGAAATGAACAGTCTAAAAATGTTATAGTGAAGCTGTCATCCACACCTTCATACTTTCCAGATACATTGGATTACAGATCCTAATTATCTTTTCAAGGCCCTTAGCCAGAGTGGATATAAAGACTGGAAGGTGTAATCTTGGTGCTTCTGGAGGGCAATAAAATGCGGTGATTTGGGTGATAAAACAAGACAGATAATTGTATTGAGCGAAATATATACGTAAAAAAAATGGAATCATGTGGCTTTTATCTACATACACAAGCCTTCTGTGTAGATGAAATGTCTACATATCCTAATTCTTAGTAATAACTAAAGTGTCAGCGTTCCAAATATTATCCAGAATTAAATCAGAATTCAAGGCATATCTTTCATCAAAGTTCCAATTTAATAAGAGAGACATGTTGGTACATCTGTGGAAAACCCGAATCTGAAAGCTTTCTGGGTTTTCCACCCAGTTGAAAATTCATGATCTTGTCCCCACACCCACAAGTCCATCACATGATCCAATCTTCCTCTGCCACACTGGCAGTCCCACCCATCCATTTCTGGTCAGGTGCAGAGGTGCAGAGACAAAGAATGACCTTGGGCTTCTAGAAAGGAATGTTCTATTTTGACAACAACACATTCTACAATTCTACTCTTTACTATTCCCCCTCCCAATTACCCCACTAATGAAACAGCATAGTAAAATAATAGAGAGAGTGTGGCAGGCCAAAGATCCTAAAAGGAATATGACTGCAGGCCTGACATAAAGATCTTAATAAAACTTCAGTCTTAGACAACATGCTTGGAAAAATAAAGAGAACACCCCCCCCAAAAAAAATACCCAACAAACAAGCAACCCCAGGTAAGATGTTTTATTATATAGGTTCTCTGGTGGGCTCCCTGCAACAACAATTCCTTTAGAAATGAGACAGTGGCAAGCAGCAAACATGACATCTGGAAGATACACCACCTTCAAAACTGAAGTGGCTTTGTTATAATTTAATTGTTTTTGATAATTAACCAGGGTGTAATTAGATATAATCACCCTGACAACAATGTGCACCTATTTCAACAGACAAGTAGAAGGCTTGTCATCCACCTGGACCTGATCAAAAGAGACCAGGAGCAGCAAGCTGTTTATCAGGCACATGGCAAAAGGGATGGATCTGCCTTCTCTTTGAAAGCTTGGTAATTGATACAGCCAAGCATGGCAGAAAATAACTAATTCATGCCTTAAAAGGGGGACAGTATCAAAAACAACCTGCTCTTAAGCTCAGCTTTCAGAAATTGGCCTTCCTGAATGTAACAGAAAGTCAATGCATAAGAAAGAGAGGATGCTTGTTTTAAAATGTTTCCATCAAAGATTGAAAACTAACTTTGGGCTTCAGAGATCTAAGAGTTCCAGGCATAAGTAAAGGTAAAGGTTCCCCTTGCACATATGTGCTGGTCGTTCCCGACTCTAGGGGGCAGTGCTCATTTATGTTTCAAAACCGAAGAGCCAACGCTGTCCAAAGACATCTCCGTGGTCATTTTTCTACTTGCATTTTTACATGCTTTCAAACTGCTAGGTTGGCAGAAGCTGAGACAAGTAACAGGAGCTCACTCAGTTACACGGCACTAGGGATTTGAACCACCGAAATGCCGACCTTTCTGATCGACAAGCTCAGAGTCTTAGCCACTGAGCTACCACATCCCATGTTTCAGGCATACATCCCCGTTAAAGCTCAACTTTAACCACTGAAAAGATGTCCATACCAAGGCATGTAGAGGGTTGCCTATACGTACATCCTGCCTGCCCTTCTCTGCTCTACACTTCGTATTATTCTGCAAAGCTTTGTGAAGAACATTTCATGAACTCTAGATGATGCCTGGAGTGCAGCATGTAGGCAAGACTACCAATGGGAAAAGATGCTCAAATGCAACCACATTTGTCTTGTTCAGATGTCATCCGCCTATATTAGACTAGCGGTGGCTGAATAAATTCTCTCACAATGCAGCCACACCACCTAACAAAGCTGCCAAGTGGAGTTTTTGTAAAGGTATGTAAGAATGACCTCGGGAGACAAGAGGAGGATGTAATAAAATTAGAGCTTGTGCTTCTGGGTATGCTTCTTGCCTGGTCTAACTTGCAAGACTAACAGTTAACAGATTTAGCAGAGGTGGAAGGGAACTTGTAGGTCATCCAATTCAACACCCACCCACTGCCACCCAAGGAGACCTTACACCATTTCTGACAGATGGCAGTTCAATTTTGAAGCTTTATTTTAACAAAGTTGTCCAGCACATCACCTGACAGCCAGGAGAAAACCAGTATCCAAAGTGGCAACAGGCTGCTACCCTTCAGGTCATACCCCAACATCTTATCATATATCATGGAACACCACAACCAGTGCATCCCAACAAATGCATTTGTCTGTCTAGACAGGAACACTGAGATGTACCAGATGTCTGATTGATTTGTTGATGGTTCTGGAGTCAATAGAACTTGTAAAGCCTGGTGTCTGTTTACTGTACACATTGGATCATTATCAGTACAGGGAAGTCTATGCCTCAAATCAGTTGTTTTTCATGAGGGCGGTCTGGATTGATTTTCCTCAGTAACCCAAGCTCTGCTATCCATCCACCTTCAAGCAACATTGCTATCTTCCTAGCAATATTCCACGAAAAGGAAAAGGAAATAGGAGTAAACATTGGTCAAGTTGTAAGCCTTTGTCTAAATCCAGAAAAATCGGTGTTTGAGAAATACCACAGGGATGGTCAAGAGTTTAGAAATGAAGTACGGTGAATGTAGATGGAAGGAAGAGGAAATCCTTAGCTTAGAGAAGAGCATAGGGGGAACAAACGCAGATCTGTGTTGTATACAGGTTCACCAAGATTGAGGCAGCTCTTCAAACTGAGTCAAACTTCGCAAAGAAGACAATTAACAGATCTGAGCTCCAAAAATTCCTACAGCCATTGAGATGAGAGTAAGAGATTTCTCCGTATCTGACCGCTGCTGTCTAGCAGGCATCTGGAGTTTTACAGCCGGGATAGCTTATGTCTACCACAGCGGAATGTACTGTGAGAAGCCATCCTCATCCTTCCTGAATTTGCATAGAAATTTTAAGTACAACTGCTGTGATAATAAGCAGCTTTATGACCCTATTTTCAAAAGGGAAAGTGGGCCATGGAAGTGTGAGTAGTGTACCTACCAATTTGCAAGATGTAGGACTATCAGTTCTGGGCTGTAAAAATCTGGATGACCACTAGATGGGGGCACATTCTAAAGGACTTGAGCAAAATATAATTTCCATGCAGATTTGTGTTGTTGGAGGAGGAGGAGAAGAGGAGGAGGAGTAAAGGTGATTAGAGCCAGGTCATCATGTGGCAACAGGCTCCTGCCTCCTCCCACTCTTCCCTGGCTGCTATATCTCCTTTCTCAAGCAGGCATACATATGCCCAAAATGTGCTACACAAAGGCAATTGGTCCCAACTGCGTTAAGAATATTTCTTTGGGATTTCTTTGGGACTTCTTTCTCTTTCTTTTCCAGCATGTGACATGCACAGTGGGGGTGAATGTGTAAATACGGACAGATGGTGACACTCTGTTCCAGCTCAGGCAGATTAGTAAGAGAACTTAGTGTTCGTAGGACCAATTACCACTCTGTCCCCTAAGGGGAGAGCATATCAGGTGTTTACTGGGGGGTTAATAATAAATGAACTACCCAAAAAAAAAAAATCCTTGCTGAACACCATATTTGGTTTATTCATGTCAGCAGGTTGTAATTAGCTAATTAAATGACAGAATGGCCCCTATGGAGGGGAAAGGGGGAAAGCAGAGTTTGTAGCACTCAAGGCAGCTCCTGAAATTCAGCAGGAAACATCTTGGAATATGTGGTCAGGAGAGCAGCGAACACTGATCATTTAATGGGATGCTTTTTCCTGTTAAGGATGCAGACAGAAAAGGGAGGAGATCTTCAATTACAAACTCAGAAACTGGTTAAATGAAAGATGTGGTGGGGGAAGGGTATGTGTGTGGACAGTACATGCTAAGGAAATAGCACCTATGGACTAATAACAACAAGAATGACACCACCAACTATGAAATAATAATAGAAACAATAACAACAGAGTAGTACCAATAGAAGAGAATATATGTAGCTCAGAGTTGATCTGCAGAGTTTTTGATGCTCTCTAAATTTGATTGCTTGCAGACATTTATTTACTTGACTAGTTTCTTACTTGACTAGAGAGCAAACCTCACCCTCTTCTAGCACTGAAAATGTTACCTAGTTGGGTAATGGAACATATGCAAGAAAACAATTAAGCTCAGAGAGGACCAAGGACACCAACAACAGAATTATTTTCAAAGATGATTAGAAGCTACAACCAAAGCTTTCCATACAATAATAAACATGCAGTTCAAAAAGACAAGTAGCAGAAATATGTCCCATAGATTTTCTTGTTTTAAAAAATAATTACCTTTGAGTCACTGAAGCAACAGGAAATGAGCATTAATGACAACTCAAACAATTTTACATTTCCATTTAGCTTATGAGGAAGAAGTTCTGAATGTATAAACAATCATAATTCTTTCATTCTGCTTCTTTAAGTGAAGTACTAGGGCAGGAAAACTCTCCTTGAGGAAGAATAATAATCAATCCTAAAAGGTGGGAATGAGGAACTGGGAGGCATGTAGACTTCATTACAATTGGATTGCTGTGAGGCATTTGACAGTCTTTCACCCTGTGCTCATCTACCTCTTCAGTAGAAATTCATATTTAATTTTAAAAAAATCTTTGACATTGTGAGAAAAAAAATAAAGGTGTCTGAGGAACCAAGAGCGTTTCAGATCTCAGATCTTTGTCAAGAAACTCAGGGAATTAAGGCTGGGAAAAAGAATTCCTTAGTGATCAATTCCATATTAGACTTGCAAAGAAAAAGCAAATCAATGTATCTGGCCATGTTTTTTTCTTGGGAAAAAAAAATAAGAGTGCCAGTTACAAACTCTCTGAACCCTGCTAGAGATATAAGATGTTTTTCTTTCTGTTGCATTGAGACTTGAGTAATACTAGAGTACGTTTTTTAAAATGTCAGCTGTTGAAGAGAATCCCATAGGAACCAGATTCTCCAGATGAATTACACTGTACGTACACTGCATGTCAGCCTGGGTTTCAGAAGCTCATTCAAAATGACACTGTTGTCTTTTTCAATTCCGCGCAATTCTCTTTTGAACTCAGTTATTGCTTGTTAAACAAATTCTACTTTCCATAAACTCATGACAGTGAAATGTAAAACTGTTTTCTGTCTTTAAAAAATGAAATACATGTCTGTTGAAATACAACAATAATACATTGTTTTGATGTATTATAAAGAGAGGACTTGTGATTGTTCACAAGGGGAACTTAGCTCTTTCTTGCAAAGAAAGAGATTAAAGACAGCCTGTGATCCAGTTTGGACCCTCTTCATGGCATCATCCTCAACTTCCAGTAGTATCATAAAAGTAGGGACCATCTGTGCAAGAATGGAAAAGAAATTTAGTGAGGGTCTTGTGGACTCTGTGTATGTGTGTGTGTTGTACATCAATAGATATTCAACTAGATGGCACTGCCTTGGTGACTTTAGATGATCTTAAAAAGCTAAACAGGGCTCGATTTGATTAGTACTTGGGTAGAAGACCACAGGAAATCCTGTGGCCTTAAACTAGATTGGTAAATTGAAAAAATGCCCCAGGAGAAAGCAGTGGTAAACCACTAGCATATAGTTGCCAATAATGTTATATGAATGCATCCATGAAATCATCAAGAGTTGAGCTTGACTCAAAAGAGAGATGTTAAGGCGCTGCATACAAATATTTATCCAGTTTCCATCCTTGGCTTTACAAGTGCTCCTAACTTGGTTCATTTGCAATTTAAGACTTGTAAATTAATTACAAGTTAACAGGATTTCTCCTGGCAAGGTGGATTTAAATGGGAAAATAAAACATGGTCAGCTTTACTGAAACACAACCTGTACCTTCCAGTCCTAATTACAGAATCTCACCCTATGTTGCCTCCATGCTATTCTCCCAGCAAAGCATTTCTTCTAGATTCTACTTAAGTCCTCCGACACTCCCTCAGGCCAGGTCCCTGCATTCAAGATCAGATTCTATGGAGGAAGGAGCCAAAATATTATCTGAGATAACTTTTCAGTCTAAAGAGAACCTAAGCCTTCTATACCAATGCTGAGGATTTTCAGTGCAAAAGCTTGAGAAGAAACCGATTGCAGTTCCTCCTTCTTGTGTGAGAAGCCATCATAACCATGACATTTTTTGAAGTGCTTTTGTCACACAGTCAGGGGTCCCCAACCCCCAGTCTGTGGACCGGCAGTGAACCACAGCATGTCAGCAACTAGTCTGTGCAAATAAATAGCAATAGCAATAGCAGTAGACTTATATACCGCTTCATAGGCCTTTCAGGCCTCTCTAAGCGGTTTACAGAGAGTCAGCATATTGCCCCCAACAATCTGGGTCCTCATTTTACCCACCTCGGAAGGATGGAAGGCTGAGTCAACCCTGAGCCGGTGAGATTTGAACCGCTGACCTGCTGATCTAGCAGTAGCCTGCAGTGCTGCATTTAACCACTGCATTTAACCCATTTGTGGGACACAGGCAGCATGCAAAACCACGCCTCCTCCAGTCCACAAGAAAACCTGTCTCCCCAGAACCAGTCCCTGATAATCAAAAGCTGGGGGCCGCTGTTATATTCAATACATTAGCATGTTTTACAAAGCAGTATTGACATTCTGAGAGGTATCGGCAGATTTATAGTACTATTAGTTGTAAAAACTAATTTAGAATCTAATTTATTGTTTATTCTCCATCAGCATCAAAGCATACATAATTTTTAAATTATCACCTTTGGTAATTTGCTATTGCATCATTAATAATATGTGTGCTTATGGAAACCCTGTTGACTACTAACCATTTTTAGTTCCTTTTCATCATTTCAGCTTGGGCTACTTCAGTTTCCACCACTCGATTGAAGAAACCAGACAAAGAAGGGAAGGAAAAATGAATTATTTCCTGCCAGAAAGCTTTAAAATATCCTACAACAAAAGTGAGAAATATGCCATCTCTTAATTCAAACATTTTTCTGAATAACAAAACTTTAGAATGCAAGGTGACAACCTCTGAAACCGCTTTTCTGTAGCTTTCTAAATTTAGGGCACATTTGATCACTACAAAGGCACAACGTTATATTTTGAGTAAAGTTGACTTTGGACTCAGTTGATTCCTCTTCCTTTCTTTTTTTCTGACTAATCTAACATGCCAGCCATAAAATAGGTCAGAAGATCTCTTTACATCTCTGGTTCCACTCGCCACCCACTGCATCATTAACAAAGAATGTGGATATTATATGTGAATAGGAGGCATAGGGATAAGTTGCTAGCCTAACCACGTTAGTGGGAAGGCAGAATTTTAAGCCATAATGTGAAAATAGGGAAGAAACTCTGAACATCTTCTGAAATAGCAAATTAAAAACAATTTCCAGACAGGAAAGACATTGACTGCCCTAAACAATGCTCAGTGTGACTTCTGAGGATACAAAGAAGAATTAAGTAAAGCAATGTTGGTGAAACTTTTCAGCGCTGAGTGTCGATACGGGAGTGTGTGCATGCCGGAAACTGGATGCCACCTGATGTGCATGCGTGCACTGGGAAGAAGATCTTCTGGTTTCTGGCATGCGCATATGCACCAGCCACCTGGTCTTCCCATTTCTGGCATGCATGCATGTGCAAAGACCAGCTGGCCAGTGCACATGCGCATGTCGGAAACCGGAAGATCATCTTCCTTGGGTGTGCATGTGTGGATGCTCTTCCAGTTTCTGGTGCTCTCACGCGCATGAAAACCAGCTGATGGGCATGCTGGATCCTGGTTCGCGTGCCCGGGGGGATGGTTCTGTGTGTCACTTCCGGCATACATGCCATAGGTTCATCATCACAGAAGTAAAGTATTAGATACATTGTCCATACATCACACAGAAAGAGCAAAAGAAACACCTGGATTTGTTTTCTATCAGGATACACCAAGATTTCAGGGGAAGTATATCTTCAATTTGAGTCCTACTGAATACCAAATGATGTGTAAAATAGGGCTACTGAATATGGACTGCAAAACTCCTGATAAATACTAGATAGAAGCAAACAGTACTGCCCATTTCTCGCTCCTGCCATTACCCTTGTGCTTGCTTGACACAATTTGTGACTGCATAACCAGCCTTGATTAATTTCCCTTACTTTCTTTGAAATTATTTGTAAAAATGAAATATTTTAGGCTGCAATATGAAACTGTCTTATCCTGAGTCATAGACTAACAATTGATTTAAAACAATGTCTAAATTGATAGGCAATGCTTTCCCAAACTATCAGGCAGAAGTCTTTCCCTACCTATCTTCAAAATCAGTTTGGACTCATGAAAATTGCATCTGCATGACAATTGTACAGAATTCTCCATCACAATGGTAAGTAATGATATTGCATAAGAGTTTACTGATCAAAGGAGTCCTGGTAATCTGATTCACACATTACATACACCAAGCTATAAAACTATAAAGAGTAATTTACAAATGACAAAAGTTTAACATTCAACATGTTAGATCGGCGAGAAGCAGCAGGCCAGAGGCACAAGAACGATCTCCCCGTGGAGATTCGTACCCTCACCACCCTTCAGACCTTCCGCACAGCCCTCAAGATCTGGCTATGCCGCCAGGCCTGGGGGTAAAGACCATAGTTTGCCCCCGCCCGAATGTTGAATGAATGTTGTTTGATCTTAATTACATACTGTATTTTTATGTTATTGTATGTCTTCCCCTCCCATAAGTTGTTAGCCGCCCTGAGTCCCCTTAGGGAAAAGGGCGGCCTATAAATAAACGCAACTCAAACTCAACTCAAACTCAACAAGTGAGTTTCAGCACTTTTTATTGCAAGAGTAAGTGATTGCACTCTGCCGGCTGGACTGCTGGAACTTGCCTTTTAAGCAGCTCCGGCAGACCAGCCGGCCAATGTTTAAACTTCCTAGAGTTTGGGCAACCAATCCCCGGTGACCATGTGAAAATATGTAAATTAAGGAGCTCCGACAGCCCAGACGACCAATGATAGTTGTTTAAACTTCCCAGGGACCCATCTATGAAGTATCCCAGGAAGTCTACCTGCCTCATGCCAATTTTACATTTCTTTGGGTTCACTTTAAGTCCCTTCTCCTTGAACCTCCCCAAAGTCTCGCTCACACGCTCCATCAGCTGCTCTATGGAGTCCCATGAAATGAATACGTCATCAAAGTATGGCACCATCCCCAGGATTCCTTGCAGTAGCTGCTCCATTAAACACTGAAACAGTCCTGGGGCTACGCTGACTC
Organism: Thamnophis sirtalis; assembly: GCF_051295495.1. Classification (NCBI taxonomy): domain Eukaryota; kingdom Metazoa; phylum Chordata; class Lepidosauria; order Squamata; family Natricidae; genus Thamnophis; species Thamnophis sirtalis. The sequence continues at coordinate 71,579,647 of NW_028261386.1, read as the reverse complement.
CAAACTGTAGTCTGGTGCATTTGAATGCTCCCATGTGGGTCACAATTGTCTGTGCTTCTGCGGTGGCTTCATCCACAGGCAATTGTTGGTATGCCCAGGCCAGGTCCAGTTTGGCAAATATTTTCCCACTTCCTAGGGAATGCAACAGATGTTGCACAACTGGCACCAGGTACGCGTTTTACTGTAAGGCCTTATTCAGTGTACACTTGTAATCTGCGCAGAGGCGAACGGAACCGTCTGGCTTCATGGGGGTGACTATTGGGGTTTCCCACACCACTTGGTCTGTTAGCACGAGGATTCCTTGGGCAATTAGTTTGTCCAATTGCTCATCCACTGTGGGCCGTAGAGCAAAGGGAACCCTTTGGAGTTTGAGCCTGATGGGGGTTACATGAGAGTCTAGGTTAAATGAAATGGGTTTCCCCATATATTTACTTAGGCCCCTATCGAAGACATCCATGAACTCTGCCAGTAGCCGATCCAGGTCATGCGTTGAGATTCGATGCAGGCCGGTGATGTCTAGCCTCAGGGGCTTGAACCATTCCATTCCCAGTAGGGACGGTCAGTGGCTGGTGACGACCATGAGGGGTAGACAGCCCTGGAATTTGTGGAACACCACCTCAACCTCCATTCTTCCTAGGACTTGGATCCAGTTCCCCTGGTAGTCATTGACCCGGACGTTTGGTGGTTTGAGGAGCTTCTTGCTGGCTGTCGGGTTCAATTTCTTAATGGTCTGCCAGGACACATAAAGTATGATCCTGTGTCCAACTCCATCCTGCATGGTCCCCCTTCAATGGTCACCGTGGCATGGAGCTTTCCCCTTCATAGGCATCTGAGTGGCCCACAGTGGTGTGATGGATCTCCCTCTGCTCTTGGTACTGTTCCTCTCTCCACCTATTCCACTGTTGGCTGGATCATGGGTTGTTTTGTCTCCCCTGTGGAGCCATGGGTCTTGGATGGGACTGGATGGGCTGGGATGCTCTGCATGCCTCAGCAATGTGGCCTTTCTGCTGGCATCTGTGGCAGATGACTTTCCGGAAATGGCACACCACTCTTGAATGGAATCCCATGCAGCCCAGGTAACGGGGCTGCCTGCCCACTATGTCCCCAGTGCTTCGTCTCCTCTCTGGGTACATGCAGTGGATGGCGTTGGGATCACCCCCTTCATCGATATACTCTGGAACTTTGGATGCCCAGTCAAGTTCCTTGAATGTTTGGTGTACCCCACTGGTTTTCCTCATGTTCGCTGCCAAGTTATCCGATGACTCAGCTGCCCGGGCTTCCTTGACCACATTCTTGAATGAGACTCCTCTTCTGATTAGCAGTTTATTTTGCAAGGAGAGGTCTCTCATTCCTAGGTTGATCCAGTCCATCATTTCTTCTGGGTTGATGAATTCACACCGGGTTGTGATTTCTCAGAGGCTGGCCACAAAATCATTCACCGTCTCTCCTTCCAGTTGGCACTGGTGGTAAAACTCATTCTGGCTCACCATGGGGGTGACGGATGGCACTTAGTGGTCTTCAAGGGTGCGTTGTAGGGTTGCCATGTGATGGTCTCTATGTCTGCTGGGGCAATCAAAGTTTGTGCCATCTTATAGATTTTTGTTCTATAGTAAGTTAGGAATAATGCCCGCTTCCTATTGTCCAGTCGGTCCGGTCGGTCCTGGTAGTTGTTGGCTTCCAGGAACATCCATGTATGTGTGCCAGTTCTCCGTCTGCGGGTTGATGGTCACTGGTGCAGGAGATGCTTGCAATACCATCTTGTGCTATGGTGCAGGGTCTTGATCCTTGTGCAAAATGGCTGCTTGTCCAACAAGGGTTCTCAGGTCCCTTTGTCCTTTGTCGCCAGTGTCAGATCGGCGAGAAGCAGCAGGCAAGAGGCACAAGTGAGTTTCAGCACTTTTTATTGCAAGAGTAAGTGACTGCACTTTGCCAGTTGGGCTGCTGAAGCTCGCCTTTTAAGGAGCTCCAGAAGACCAGCTGGCCAATGACAGTAGTTTAAACTTCCCAGGGTTTGGGCAATCAATCTCCAGTGAGCATGTGAAAACATGTAAATTTAACAACATCCATCCATATGTAACACAACAAATCATAGTAGAATGATCCAAAATTTAACCCAATACAGATAGTCCTTGATTTATGATCACAATTCAGCCCCAAATTTCTTTTGTTAAGTGAGACATTTGTTCAGTGAGTTTTGCCCTGTTTTACAACCTTTCTTGCTACTGTTGTTAAGTGAATCACTGCAGTTGTTTGGTTGGTAACATAGTTGTTAAGTGAATCTGGCTTCCCCGCTGATTTTGCTTGTCAAAAGGCTGCAAGAGATGATCACTGCAGTTGTTTGGTTGGTAACATAGTTGTTAAGTGAATCTGGCTTCCCCGCTGATTTTGCTTGTCAAAAGGCTGCAAGAGATGATCACTGCAGTTGTTTGGTTGGTAACATAGTTGTTAAGTGAATCTGGCTTCCCCGCTGATTTTGCTTGTCAAAAGGCTGCAAGAGATGATGACTTTGGGACACAACAATGGTCATAAGTATGAACCAGTTGCCAAGCATCTGAATTTTAATCAGATAATCATGGGGATGCTACAAAGGTCGCATGTGTAAAAAATATTCTTTTTTTTCATGCCATTGCAACTTTGAAGTCACTAAAAGAACTGTTGTAAGTCGAGGACTATCCCTATATGAAATCAGTCTTTTTGTGTTATTTTTGGCACTTTATTAATATAGGTATCAGTGGTGGGAAAATGTAAGCATATGTGGTATATATGGGAAGATGTCTAATTGAGGTTGTGATTCTTATTACTGAATCAACATGCCGAGAGTACAGAGTTAATTATTTTTGAATACTCTGATTTGGAATTCATTAGTTAAATCCTGAGGTTTAGATCTGAATATCCAGATGTATTCCTTCTACAGAAAAAAATTATTCAGGATATTTTTGGTTATCTCAAATTAGGAAATGACATATAAAGATAGAAAAGGAGCAACAGGTGTGATTAGTGGCAGAGCTCAGGAGCCCAAGAAAATTAATTTATTTGCTATTAAAATCAAGCTAAGATAAAACTGGAAGAATTTTTTTTGCAGCAGCTCTACCCCGATGTAGTGACAGGGCATCTGTTTATTACTTCTCTGCCCATGATTTTCTGACCTTCACCAAAGGGGGTAAATGTGATGTCTCCTCCACTAAGCTGAGTGGCAGTGGCAGGCCCAGCATGCAGAGTTCCCATTCATTTGCCAAGGGATTTATTTTTTCAGAGCACTATTTGTACAATTAGATGCATGCTGACCAAAAGCAGAGCAAAAGCAAAATGAAAAGAAAACACACCAGTGTGCCTATGGCATTAGCCACTGCCTTAAAAACATTTTTTTTTGCTGGAGGATGTTAGTAAGAGAACCAAGTTCTTTGCAAGGAACATAATGGAGAAGAGATGGAAATGTGGCAGTTATGGTTGATCGTAACCAGAGGTGGGTTCCTATCGGTTTGGAACGGTTCAGCCAAATCAGTAGTGGTATGCCGGCCTGGGTCACAGAACCGGCAGCGACCCAGGCTGGCCCTGCCCCTGAAAGGTTCCCCGATCTCTAAGACTGGCATTTGCATGATGACATATAGCTACACTTCTGTCCTGTTTTACACATCATCAAGGTTTGTTAAGGATGCCACTGGGACTCTTGTCAGAAAAAAAGTGCTCTCTTTGAAAAGATTGGGATAGGAGGAAATCCTTTGTCTGAAGTCATTCTCTCTTTCAAGCCATGTTCGATGTCAAGCATGAATGGGAGATAAGAGAAGCATTCAAGGTGGGCTGGATATATCTCTTGTGGGCTTGCAGAGACTCGTGACTTATGATACATTAATTTAGACCCCTCCCTTGGGCTCAGCCTGATCATATCCTACATCCATTCTAAATTTCACATAGTCCTTAGTAAACTGAAAATGGGGTCAGAGTGAGGGAAGTATGGGTATTCCTTGAGTTACGATCACATTTGAGCCCAAAGTTTCCTCTGCTGAGCAAGACAGTTGTTAAGTGAGTTTTGCCCCATTTTATGTCCTTTCTTGCCACAAATATTAAGTGAATCACTCAGTTGTTAAGTTACTAACACAGTTGTTAAGTGACTCTGAGTTTCCCATTGACTTTGCTGGTCAGAAGGCCGCAAAAAAGGTAATCACATGACTCCAGAACACTGCAATCATCATAAATGCATACCAGTTGCTAAGCATCCGAATTCTGATCACGTGACCATGTGGTTGAAAGCGTGCAAAATGGTCATAAGTCACTTTTTTCCAGTGATGGCGTGACTTTGAATGATCATTAAACAAATGGTTGTAAGTTGAAGACTACCTCTAGTGACATTTTGTAGGAGTCTTGGTTTGTGACTGATCCTCTGAGCTTATGCTTCTGAGAAGTCATACTACTATACTACTATACTAACATTACTATACTAATATTATAAATGGTCAATTAAGTTTGTGCACTAGTTATGGATTGAAATAAAAGAGCATTCTGTACCATATCCCTATTTTTTCCAAAGCTTGTAATTGGCTTTTATAAGGCTGGCACCCAAGCAATCTTTTAATTGCCTGTCTGTTTCACTATGATGTGGTGGAATTGTAGACAGAAAGTTATTCCTTTAAAGCCTCCTTAAAAATCATGTCCAGTTTCACCATGTACAAGGTATAATTTGAAGTAATGTCTTAAAAACAATGGCCAGTACTGGGATAGGTGACAATCAGTGGTGCAATTCAGCCAGTTCTATCTGGTTGAAGCAAACTGGTAGCGGTGGAAGCAGGAGGATCCGCCCACCTGCCTGGACATCATCACGTCCTGCTTTGGATGCTCTGCGCATGCACGGAAGATCTTGCGCATGCACACTCACATTTGCAAACCGGTAGAAAAGTTAAATTGATTTCACCCCTGGTGACAAACTCTTCAGCTTAAAAGGTTTACATCTGGGCAGGATGTCCTAAGGGAGGTCACAAAGCAAGAGGGAATTTGGGCAGATAGTCACATTTCTGAGGAGTTTTTGAACCTTGCTTGAATTTTGTTGCAGCCCTTGAGGTGCTGTTAGAAAACAATATGCGTGAAGAACCCAGTGTTTGATTTGGACTAACCACAACAAAATGGGCAGGCAAAGCTTTTCAAAGTACAGCATAAGCATCCTCAGCTGCTCATATCCTTCCATCATGCAGCATAGCCACCAGACCGAGATGAATACTTGGCACCCTGCATTGGACCCCATTCCAAATACCTGCATCCTGTTTCTGGTGACAAGCAAGTCTGAAAAGGAAGAGGAGGGGTGTGTTTACGAGGGATGATTTAGAATAGTGTTTCTCAACTTCAGCAACTTTAAGATGAGCGGATGTCAGTTCTCAGAATTGCTGGCTGGGGAATTCTGGGAGTTGAAGTCCACCCACCTTAAAGTTGCTGAGGTTGAGAAACACCAGTTTAGAGGATGGTTTGTGATCATGCTGATCTGCTGTACAGAAAGCCTTTAGCGCACCCTGCAAGGATGCTTCGCCTCGCCTCCCCCACTCCATCCCCATCCCCCTGCACTTCCCAGCCTTTTCTTCCTTTCTTCTTCTTCTTTTTCTTCTCCTTGTGCACAGCTTGAATGCCCGGACTCTTTGTGAGAGATAGTGTGACAGATGCAAAGCAGGGACCCAAAGTGGAGGCTCCAATTATTCTGGCCTTGGGGCTCATTACAGGCACTGGCCTTCTTCATAAGAGTCACCGGTGTTTGGCCAGCTCCCCAATGGCTTTGCACATGCCTTTTCTTTCCCTGAATGAAGGCACTAATCTGGCTGCAGGGCATCTCCAGCCCCCATGGCCTGTGGACTGCACCTGCTCATTGAGGATTGCAAACACCTGCCATGGTTGCAGCTTAGCATTTAAGTGCTGCTATTTGAAGACAAAACTTGGGTTGTTGGTAGGATGGTTTTTTTTTGGGAAGGGGAGGGGGAAGCAATGTCTGTCCAGCTCAGTTTTCTCAGATATACACAGAGACTTCTTTTCCATTCCCCTCCAGTAGCAGAGATATTTACAACAGGACAAATTTCTGTTTGTTTGCCTAATATGCAAAGAGATTGATAGGAATGATGAAGACAGCCTAACTCAAGATACAAAACAGAGAGGAAAGAGCTGTAAGTTTATAGCTTTGTGAAAGGCGAATATGTTTTCCAGCTGGTCTGAAAAGGTGAATATGTTCCTGGGATTCTTCTTGTATCTAGCAGTTCTCAATTTGTATCTTAAGTTTGTTTCAGCTAAACCCACTTTTCTTTCAGAACTCTTTCTCCACGTTCTGCTGCAGAGACTTACTTGTTTCTGCCTACTGGCAGCTTCAGTGTAACCCAGTTAGTTTCTTTCTTTAAACAGTAGAAAATAAAACCCAAATCAAAACATTCAATTTTATAAAAATATTAACATTCCTCAGACAGAGGCCATCCAAAATCCAATAAAATGATAGATTTTAAACATGTTTAAAACAGGAGGAAGCAACCTATGGCTCTTATGCTACTTGGGAAACTTGGCTGGGCTATCAAATCTGGGCTGTGGAAAAAAAAAACCTGGGCAACTGCGAAGTGGCAGGAAGGAGATGAAGAAAATGCAAGTTCTTCACTGATATCTTCTCATTGATTGAGTTTGTATAGTTCACAAACCATAGAACACACCTGGGCTTCTGTGTTTTTTTGTTTTACTTTTCCCTGATTCCAGATGCCTCCTCCCACAGTGAAATTCAGTGGCAAATCAACAAATGGAGATGCGATGCTTTTCTTACAAGCTTTAGCGGGAAATTAAAGAAAGTATCTAAGCTGTAGGCACTTGTCCTTACCGTAATGATGCCAAGATGATGAAACATGTGGTGTGACTTCATCATGACCTGTTTCTTATTTGCATCACAACATTGCACAAGGTAATGTAAGAGGCAGTGTCCGTGGTTACAACATTGCAATGTATGTTTTGTCCCTTGTCTTCCACGCTTTCCTCCCTCTGGACTATTATAGACATTATGGTTCAAGCCTCTGACTATTCAAAGCACTCGGCATAGCAGCCAAAGTTGCTTTTATCTGAATAAAGATTGGAATAGAGGTAGAACTTATGAGTTGCCCAACTATTTTGGAGAAGACCAAAAGTAAACTATAGTAAATAATTTTTGTTTTAAAAAATACTGGTTAATAACTGTTTAGGGTACTGGTATCCAGTCAATTCTTGTTCAGCAAAGAACTTGCCATTGTTATTTATAGATGACTTAGAACAGAATCTTCTTTAAGAATCTTCATATAACTGTCTAGATGTGCTTTGTCACTCTTAGCAAAGCTGGACAACTGTTCCAGCATCTGTGCGGAGGGAATGTCAAAAAGTCAACATGGGTTTTGTGGCAAAGGGATTGAAACCACACTCCTTTTTTACATCCTTTACATTCATTTTTATATACAACACATGTTTAAAAAAAAGATCTTTAATCGTGTGGCCATAGCTAACATCATGGTGGAGATGGAGAGATGACCTTGACAGATTTTCAACAAAGAAGGTCCTCCTAGCCCAATATTGCAAGGAAGACTGCCTAGAACTCAAATATTAGGAAAGTGAAGTCATGGGATTTGCCAATAGGGCCAAGAATCATTTCTGCAGCATAGATGGCCACAAGATTGAGCAGGTTTTCTGTCTGAAATACTTGGGAGTAGTCCTTCATTCTGTCAGGAATAGAGGACCACAATGATGAAAATGTACAGAAGAGTTCATTTCCAGACTTAACTATTATAAAACTTAACAATGATCATTCTGAACCAGAGCTTTCTGTAGCCAACCTGAGTCACTTCTCCCATTTGTCTTCTCCCACTAGAATCTGTACAGTCCAAATTTCTTCACGTTCCTAATTGTATGTCTCATGCCATCCTGTGAATAGAGAATGGGCTTCATGAAAGTGGAAGTTAGAGTATGGTTGTTAATACTCAACTATTAGTTCAAGCTCACTCTTTTCCCCCTTGGCCTTACCCCCGTGATGGTGAACCTATGGCACGCAGAGCCATTTGTCAGGGCATAGATGTGCACGCTGGCCAGCTGACTTCGGCTTTCTTTTGAGGCCGTTTTTCGCCCTCCGAAGGCTTCCTTGAAGCCTCTGGAGTGTGAAAAACCAGCCCTATGGGCAAACTGGAACTTCAGGAACATTCTTCCGGTTTGCTCGTAGGGCCAGTTTTAGCTTTCCAGACCATTCAGGAGCCTTCAGGAGGCCAGGGAACTTTGTTCCCAAAGTTCTGGTTTGCCCATAGGGCTGGTTTTTCATGCTCTGGAGGCTTCAGGGAACATCTGGAGGGCAAAAAATGACTCTACGAGCAAACCAGAAGTCACTTCCAGTTTGCTTGTAGGACCGGTTTTAGCCCTCCAGAGTGTTCAGGAGGCTTCCCTGAAGGCTTCCGGAGGGCAAAAAATGACCCTAGAAGCAAACCAGCACACACACACCCGCTGTTTTTGGCATGCTTTTTTCGCCATCCCCAGGCTTCAGAGGCTTTATAGGAGCCTGCTGAGGATGAAAACAGCCTCCCCAGAGGTCCTCCGGAGGCTTCAGGAGCTTCCCTGAAGTCTCCGGAGCATGAAAAACCAGCCCTATGTGCAAACAGGAAGTTCGGAAATGGACTTCCAGTTTGCTTGTAGGGCCTGTTTTAGCCCTCTGGAGCCTCCTGAAAGCTCCTGAAGGCTCCCGAGGGCTAAACCCTACAACTAAACCGGGAGTACGTTCCCGAATTTCCAGTTTGCCTGTAGGGCCAGTTTTTCATGCTCTGGGGGCTTCAAGGAAGCCTCCGGAGGGTGAAAAATGGCCTCAAAAGAAGGCTGAAGTCAGCTAGTTATCCAGCTGATAGGGTAATGCCTTGCGTGCCCTAAAAATGGCTCCACGTGCCACCTGACATCACGGCCCTAATTTATTGGGGTATAAGTAGCAGAAAAGGGGAACACAGTCAGACTTTCAAGATTCTGTTACTATAGCCAGTGAGGCATAGTTCCAATAAAACTTGTCCAATAAGTTTCCTGACTTGGCCTGTCTTGAAGGGCTGATAGATGAGGATTTCTGGCTTGTGTATTTGTACTCAGTGCTATAATTAGACTCAATATGCACCTAGGCTGCCATAGTAGATGTGGAATTGGTCCCTCACGTCGTATGCATATGTAGATGATCCTCTAAACCCTTTCAGTCTTCTAATCCCTCCCTTTTAGATTTTTCACTGTTTTGTCTTTTGTAACTTCTATGGGATAGATAGAGAGACAAAAAATAAATAAAGGATGTTTTTTCCTCAATCTCGGGTCTTTTACTAGAGGCTTTGGCGTTTGACAGTTCTACACAGTATTTTAACTGTTCCTAACACTGCATTCTTCTGGACAGAAAGCTCTAACATTATTCCTGGAATTTGTCGGGGTTCCCTGCTTAGGAGTCACAGTCTTGAATGCTCCTACCAACCATTGAGACCACTTTAGCCTTTGCTTTCCATGTTCTCTCTAGTTTCTCCTTCAGCTTCTTCTCTAGCTTCTCATACTCCTTCTTCCTGATGTTGCTATCACTTGGCATTGCTACATCTATCACCACTGCTGGTGGTCTTTGTCAACCATCATGTTGTCTGGTTCATTGGCCATTACCTGCCTATCTGTCTGGATTTGGAAATTCTATGGATCTTAGTCCTATCATTCTCCATAACAGAAGGTTACAGAGAATGTTATCATAAAATAGATGTAGATATATTAGGTAGCTAATTTAAATTGTACATGGCCCTTACATATATTTATCAATACTTCTATATTTCTTCCTAATGAATATATCACATCCTTTATATGCCACTCTGTAACCAGATTAAACATTGATTTGACTTAACCAGCCTACCCACATGATATGAGCTAAATGTGGAAAAAAACTCATTTTGCAGGTGACTAAGGAGCCATAAAGCTTAAGGTGACCAGACATCCCGCTTTTGGCGGGATAGTCATGCTTTTTCACAATTTTTCCCATGTCCCGGTTTTTTAAAAAAAGTCTCAATTTTTTTTAAAGTTACGAAAAAGCCTCCAGCCACCAAGGCTCTCCTAGCAACTGGGAGCATACATTCTTCTTCGAGACGAGCGCATTCCTGCCTGTGCGTCCCTGGGAGCTGTTGCCAATGGCTGAGGGAGGAGAAGACTTACTCCACGTGGAGACCGCGGACTTCCCTCACGGATTTTTTCTTTTTCTGTTGCTTTGAGCAGCCCCTCCCTCCCCCCTCTCTCTTTCTCTCTCTCTCTCTCTCGGAGCTAGCAGCTGCCTCCGAGGCTGTCCAAGCTCAGCCCCTCCCCCGCCCTGGACTGCTGCTTCTCCTCGGCTGCTCGGGGCTTCTAAATTGGCATTGCGTGTTGTTTTGGGAGGGGATTACTGTGCCATAGAAACACAGCGTATGTCTCACGTGGCTGATAACCTGGTCTCTACAGAAGAGGTAATTTTAAAAACTTCAGAGCGAATCCAGAAAGAGGGGAGAAAGAGGCTGAAGGGGTGTGCACAGAGGGGAGATTTTCTAAACCCCATTGAATCCAGAGGAGGGAAGAGAGAGAGAGAGAAAGAGGGAGTTTGTGCACAGAGGTGAGATTTTCTAAACCCCATTGAATCCAGAGGAGGAGGAGGAGGAGAGAGAGAGAGAGAGAGAGAGAGAGAGAGAGGGAGAGAGGGAGGGAGGGAGGGAGGGAGTATGTGTGGAGGGGGGATTTTCTAAACCCCATTGAATCCAGAGGAGGGAAGAGAGAGAGAGAGAGAGAGAGAGAGAGAGAGAGAGAGAGAAAGGGAGTGTGTGAGGAGGGGGGATTTTCTAAACCCCATTGAATCCAGAGGAGGGAAGAGAGAGAGAGAGAAAGAGGGAGTGTGTGAGGAGGGGGGAATTTTCTAGACCACATTGAATCCAGAGGAGGGAAGAGAGAGAGAGAGAAAAAAGAAGGAGTGTGTGAGGATGGGGGATTTTCTAAATGACCCATTGAATCCAGAGGAGGGGAGAGAGAGAGAGAGAGAAAGAGGGAGTGTGTGAAGAGGGGGGATTTTCTAAACCCCATTGAATCCAGAGAGGAGAGAGAGAGAGAGAGAGAGAGAGAGAGAGAGAGAGAGAGAGAGAGAGAGAGAGAGAGAGAGAGAGAGAGAGAGAGAGAGAGAGAGAGAGAGAGAGAGAGAGTCTGTGCACAGGAGGGGGGATTTTCTAAAAGTCCCATTGAATCCAGAGGAGGAGTGTGTGTGTGTGTGTGTGTGTGTGTGTGTGTGTGTGTGAGAGAGAGAGAGAGAGAGACTATCACTAAGTGTTGTAGCTTATTATTCTTGATGAATGTATTCTATTTTATTTTTTTATGTACACTGAAGACAAATTCCTTGTGTGTCCAATCACACTTGGCTAATAAACTATTCTACTCTACTCTACTCTACTCTACTCTACTCTACTCTACTCTACTCTACTCTACTCTACTCTACTCTACTCTACTCTACTCTACTCATTTCTATTTCAATTCTAATAAGGAGTTTAGCTTCTCTCTCTTGAAAATGTAAGCTAGCATAAGGCATTATAATGCAAGCTAGCTTTAGCTTTCAAACAGTTCATTTAGTGACCAAAGTTACAATGGCATTGAAAAAAATGACTGATGACCATTTTTCACACTTAGCTACCATTTTTCACACTTAGCGACCATTGAAGCATCCTCATGGTCACATGATCAAAATTTTGATGTTTGGCAACAGATTCATATTTATGATGCTTTCAGTATCCTGGGGTCATGTAATCGCCTTGTGTGACCTTTTGACAAAATATAAAAATTTTAATCAAGCCACCCCTCCCCCCGCCCCTGGTCAATGGTGTCCCTCTTTACCAATCTGAAAATCTGGTCACCTTAATCAAGCTGCTACCTCAATCTATAACTTAGTGTTGAAGCATTGGGGAAAATCTTAGATCATAACCAGGATGAAGAAGTTTAAGTCCACCTTCAGTCATGGAAGATAACCAGGTGACCTTGGACTATTCATTCTCCTGCAGCCCACCCTCATCACTGAGTTTTGTGTGAAAAAAATCAGAGGAGAGTGCTAAGTGTACCTTATGGTGCTTCTAAAAGAAAAGCAGATTATAAATCTAACACAAATAAATAAAAAGATAATGCAAAGAGGGGAAATTAACATGTATAGTTGATTGTGGTGGATTTCCATTATGACAATGGGGTGGTTATGAAAGAGAAGACAGACACATTCATAAATGGATGCAAGGAAGACCAAAATGCAGAAGAATAAAAAAAAGGTTTTGAATTTAGTGAAAAGGCCTAAACTACACATTGTTATTAAGCAATTAAAGACAAATATCATACTGGAACACTGAAAATGGATTTTCAGCTTGAAAATTGATGCACTAAGGAGAAAATTATAGTTCACCTGGCAAAAATATGCACCTCTATTTATATTTAAGTGCTTGCATTTGGGGAGGGGGCATTAAAACAGAAAGGACAGCCAAAGGCAAATTTACAAAAGCAGGTAGTTGCTCTGCCCTTCCTTCAGCCCTCGACTCACCCTTCCTAATGCCCCATCTGTTTTTCTTTCAGTTTAACTTCTCCTCAATTGCTCCTCCACAAATTGCCTTAGATGAGAAATCACAAAGGTCCCTTCGTTAATGGGATTCTGTAAGGATCCATATAATCAAAAGCTCTGAATTAAAGTAAATAGGAGAACAGTCATAACAAGTGGCAACAGTTAACTGCCCCTGGGTGATCTGGACAAACTAAGCAGAATTAGACCTGGATAACACTTGAATAGAAACCCCAAAATAGAAATAGAAAATCCCATAATTTAAGCCAGACTGGAAGTCAAAAATACATCCAGGAAGAAGACACATTGGCATTATTGCTGAGAAAACTGCATCCCACGCTACACCCACACATTTGTTTGTTTGTTTGTTTGTTTGTTTGTCAAACATGTACAGGATAGCAAATATAAGTATCAACATGGACATGAACAAAGGAAATGAGTACAAATAAATGGGGACAGTAGGACAGGGATGGTAGGCACACTGGTGCGCTTATGCATGCCTCTTTTACGGACCTCTTAGGAATGGGGTGAAGTCCATGGTTGACGGTTTAAGGTTGAAGCCGTGAGGGTTTGAGGATGTAACAACGGAGTTAGGTAGAGCATTCCAGGCATTGACCATTCTGTTGCTGAAGTCATATTTTCTGCAATCAATTTTGGAGCGATTTACCTTCAGTCTGTAGCGATTGTTTGCCTGTATATTATTGTGGTTGAAGCTGAAGTAGTCATTGACAGGTAGGATGTTGTAGCAGACAATTTTGTGTACTATGCTGAACCCAGCAGAGAGTGATGCTGTCCTAAATGTGGCTGCATCATTGTGTCCCCTTACCATGCACTGGAAATGGATATGTACTCTACTGATTTCCTTTAAAAAAACAAACTCCTTGTGGGTATAGATTGATTGTTTGACCACCAGGTAGCAGCAAAGAGTTAAAGGCTTTCTTTTTTCTTTTTTTACTGTCATCTAGTGGTCATCTAGGTTTGTCTTTGACCAACAGTTGTTGAAGATCAGGAGTCTGAAAAATGGATCTTGCTATGTCAGTCAGCATGGGAAGTGCAAACTATCTTTAGAACATTATGTGAGGTCAGGAAGTAGGAAGCCTTTTTCCTGGAAGCAGCAACTACTGGGAATGAAGTTCCCCCTCAACAAAGTTCAAGGACCAAGTTTTTTCAAATTTTACTTCCAAACTACGGTAAGTATAGGTACTCCTTGACTTACAACAGTTCATTTACCGTTCAGTGACCGTTCAACATTATACGGCCCTGAAATAAGTGACAGGACCAGTTTTCACACTTTTGACCATTGCAGTATCCCCATAGTCACGAGATCAAAATTCAGGTTCTTCTCAACTGACTCATATTTATGAGGTGTCCCAGAGTCATGTGTTCCCCTTTTGCAACCTGCTGACAAGCAAAGTCAATGGGGAAGCCAGATTCACTTAACAACTTACAATTGCAGGGTTTCACTTAACAAGTGTGACAAGAAAGGTCATAAAATAGGGCAAAGCTCACTTAACAACTATGTTATTTAGCAACAGAAACTTTGAGCTCAATTGTGGTTGTATGTTGAGGACTATCTATACTTGCTATAGAGAGCATAGGGAATGGCCCTGAAGGACAGTAGGAAGGTTCCTCACCAAGGCAACTATCAAACAAGAGGGGGCTTAAACCCATTCCAAGAAAAGGGCTTGAATGCCTCAAATGAGCCCTGTCTAATCCACATGAAATAAAACAAGGGAAGCACATTCAGACTTGTAAGATCCTCTTACTGTAGATGTTATAATGAAAGTCATTTTATTGAGGCATTGGTTTCTTAGTCTGGTCTACAACACACTGGATATTTGCATTAAGCCAGGAAGAACCTGATCAGATTTAAGGCTTGGCTCTTGCAGTGATGACTTCCCCCATTAAGAAAGGACAATAGCTGTGAAAGCCAGAGTTCCAATCTCCCTTGCAGGTAAAGAATGACTGAAGAGAAGGAAACTCTGGAACCAGAGTGAAGGCAATGATCCAACAGAAAACCAGAAGAACCAGCTGGCCTTAAGCTTGCTGGTACACAGACTGCAATTTTAATCCACTTCCCAGATGCTCATCAATGCACCTTACGTTACCTGCACTAAGGAGGAACCACTTCCAGAATGTAAATCTTACGCTATCATTGGGCTGACACAATTGCGGGAGGACACTGAGATGCAGGTAGAGGCTTGCAGGTGTTTATTTGGAAAAGTTAGAGGCCCATCCTCAAGTTGGAGTTCAGATGTGTGCAGATTTGCCCTTCAAAAGTTGCACTCTTTTGGGTATCTGTTTGAAAGAAATTGCAATGTGTCTTTATCTGAAAATATTTCCAATATAGAATTCTTTTTTCTTAAGGCATTGAAAGGTACTGATAAACAGAATCAAGGAGAGTAGGAGCAACAGAGAGAAAAGAATGAATTAACTGCCATAGTAATAGAAGAAAAGTAATAATAATTTAAAAGGGAGGGGAGAGGAATGTACAGTGGCTGAAGAAACCAACATTAGGGAAGAGGGGGGGAAAGGAGAGACATGAGACTTCACTGGAAAAAGTCTGTGAACAAGTAAGGATAAACAGAGGAGTAAAAAGGACAGACAAAAGTTGCCTTCTTAAATATAGTGTTTCCCAAAGATGTTTGGACACCTTCTTCTTCCTTTTCTTCTCCTCTCTCCTTCCAATCTTGGTCTTCTGCAAGAATAGTGGAAGAATAAGAGGAATGAATGAGACCATTTAAGCACAGTGATTTTTCTTCTCTGTGGTGGACCCAGTGAAACCGCAGCTGCCAGTAGTTTTCAACAAACACCCCACTTACCAAGGAGGGAGGAGATTATCACCTCTTGCTGTCTGCTTGTGGTGTGTTCCTCCCTCAAATCCCATTATTGGATGCTTATTATCAAGTTCTCTTCAGTGCGGTTTGCCATCTATTTTTGTACCACCCTGCCTTGCCTCTGTAATTATGGTGAGAGTTTCTATAGTTACTCAGCGGAGGGTTGCTTTCTCCTTGACAGCCATGGCCTGCAGTTCAGGATGAGTAAGGAACCTTGGCTGGCTATCCATACCTGGAGCCACCAAGACACCAGCCCAAGGACTCCAGGTTCTGGAGCACTTACACAGTTGCCAACTGATACTTTGCAAAAGAAGACACAGGGTAACAAAGCAAGATAAACTGAGGCTCTAAATAAATCTGCCCTGGCATGAACTCTGCCAGGATTTTGACCCGGCTGACTGTTTCAGTAACTATATGATAAGATGGGAAGCAAAAATGGCTTTTTATAGCATGATGGGGCTGAGGAATAAGCAAAAAATCTACTACTACTACGCTCTACTCTTAGGAATGCTTCCCCCAACCTGGTACCCTCCAAACCATTTTTCTCCAAGCAGAAGACAACTCATCCAATGAATTCAGTGAAACCTTGCCAATCTGAGGGGTCTTAATTGTCACAGTACAGTAAAAAAAAAAATCCAAAATGTGATTAAGAAAAGTTTGGTCAAGTTTTATGTCACTAAAGAGTGTCAGCTTGATGTAATCCTTGAACTCCCAAACACTCATCTTGTTAGCCGACCACAAAGCAACATTTCCTGCGGTCTATTCACAAATGCTATCCATACTGTAGATTGGTTCAATGATCTCTCCTGCTCTAGAGACATTTTGCTGATCCGGCATCTAACAGCAATTCATCTCATAAACACATTCCCGCCACCTGCAGGATTTCAGCTCATCATGGTGCTTGCTGGACGTTTCCCTCACTCTCTTTCCTCATGCACTTAAATGGTCTGGAATTGAAATCACAGCATCCCCAAAGTGGTGACACTTAATGGGAGAACAGTTAAAGGGAGTGGAACACATGTTTCTTTATCAGTTTTCATCACGGTGCTTTGAAAACCCAGAGTTTGATGGATAGATTTTTTTAATCGCCATCATGATCATCATCATCATGATCATCAGAAAACTACTTTCTTGAGGCCCCATGCCTTCTTCTGTCAGCTACATTGAACATATGTCTTACATATTCCCCAGGGCAATGTTCAAATAGGGGATTCATGTGGCTGTATTTGTTTAGTGTGTACTCCCACTGATCTAATGGGATCTTTCTCATGACCCATTGCTTCCTTAAGTTTGCCACTTGGTGATGTCAAATGAGAATTATTTTAACTTGGAAAGTTGGTGCTAGGAATTAGTGTGACCCTCCCTTTCTCTCTCATTCCTCTCTCCCTTTTTTACCTTTAGCTATGAATCCTTTTATTTAAAAACCTTCCAGAAAAGGAGCCAAACAGACCCCCACAATTATTCTGTGCTTTTTGCCCAAGTGAAGGCTACTTGTATTCTGGAAACTTTCGTTTAGAAACTACGCCTGTTTTGCAGAATTGCCCTGAAATAAACAACTGATAGCTCAAGCTGATCCTTTCCCCCCCTCAGAAACTGAGCAGAATTGGGTCGTTTCCTATTAAATACATGGGTTTAGGATTAGGCTGTCAGCAAGAAAGTATATACATGTGTGCACAGATATTGTATGAGCCCTGTGAGCTGACATTTACTGCTTCTCAGAGATATCTTTATGCACAAAGCCTTGCTAATTTATTTGCTGCATGTGGATTATGTTATAAAGATTGTTCAGTAAGCTCCTGTGGTGAAATGAAAACAGAGGCAGCTGTCAGGTTATCTCTTATTTTAAAGAATGCCCCAAATATAATTCCCCAGTCCTGGCCAGAGAGTCCCTGTGTGTTGCAACCATTCCTGGTGGCTGAATTTTTGAGCTGACAGGTGTTAAACTGAATGCCTGCAGAGAGACCATTAGGACATTATGAATGAAAAGAGGGCAGCTGACAAAAATCATTTGGCCAAGGGTGGGCAAGGAAGGCTCCAGGTTTAAAGAGGTCCTTCAGGCTTGCTGAAGTAGGAAGTCACAGGAACACCCAAAGCCTTAGACATCTGATTTGTCTGGGGAAGTCTCCATGGTCATTCCCATACTTACTCCAGTAAAGTCACTTTGAAGATTGCAAATTTGACATTCATTTATATTGGTGAGCCAGGAAGGGGGGGGGGTGAGGAAAATTATTTAAACATACCCATAAATGAATGGGAATTATGGCTGAGAACTAAAATGACATTATTTATGATGTCCAGGATAAAAGAGGATAATAACAGTTTCATATATTTCTGCAGATTTGGGATAAGGTAAAGGCAAAGAAATCCCTGAAGATTGTTTTCCGCTAGTCATTGCTGACTATGATGATGCTCATCTCCATTTCAAGGCCACTGAGCCAGTGCTGTCCAAAGACATTTCCATGGTCATGTGGCCAACATGACATCGGAGAGCGCTACCTTCTCACTGAAGTGGTACCTATCTATCCAACACTTGAAGTTTTTAAGAATATGTTGGATAACCACTTGTCTGAAGTGGTGTAGGGTTTCCTGCCTAGGCAGGGGGTTGGACTAGAAGACCTCCAAGGTCCCTTCCAACTCTGTTATCCTATTCTATTCTATCTACTCACATTTGCAAACTTTCGAATGGCTAGGTTGGCAGGAGCTGGGGTAAGGACTGGAGCTCCTCTATCATGCAGTGCTCAGGTCTCAAACATGGGCTACCAGCTTTCTTGCCAACAAGCCTAGTGTCTGTAGTATTGTAGTATTGACTCAGGATTGTATTATTCATATGTGGCATTGATGATCTGACCCACAATCATAGAAAAATGATAATTGTGCTATAACAGGCATGCATGACAGCTTTTTAAAAAATTAAAGACCCTAGACAAGATTAAATATTCCTCATTCTTTTTAATGAAAAATACAAAGTGGTAAGCTGTAAGAGTTGTCCTGATTGTAATTGGAGCCCTTGGAGCAATACCTAAAGGGCTACCTCGCTATTTGAAAATTCTAAATTTACCTGACTTGAACATTCTGACTCTACAAAAAACCACCCTACTTGGAACAACTTATATCCTTCGACGTTACCTTAACAATTCCTAGGTCCTTGGTTAGGACTCAAGCTGTTGAGCTACCAACCAGCCCCAAAGGCTGTGAAGCGTTACCTTGTCGTGATGGAGGGGCTTGCGCGCTCTAATGATCCTAAGGGCTATGCTGAACAGGTGCAACCATATCAGACAGGACTCAGGTGAAGGGCCAGACAAAATTTGCTCCACACCCATTCAAATATGGTGGATACAAAAAAATGAAATTTATGCCAGCTGAACTGTCACCTGGATTAACAAGGGTTCCATTGGATGCTATGGCTCCTGGGCATTCTGTGCAAAATGAGCTACAGGGCTCAGCTCCCTCTTCTAGGCAACTAGGACATGGAGCTGACAAGCTACTGGAAGAAAAAGGGGAAAAGGGAAAAATCTGGACTAGGGAAGAAAACATCTCTATTATCAAAGCTTACTATCAGTCATACCATTCGAGATGGGGGCAACAGTTCTTTAGCCCCAGGCTTGTCAGAACAGCCAGGTTTTAAGGGCTTTGCGGAAGGTCTGGAGGGTGGTGAGGGTTCGAATCTCCACGGGGAGTTCGTTCCAGAGGGTCGGAGCAGCCACAGAGAAGGCTCTCCTCCGGGTAGTCGCCAGTCGACACTGGCCGGCAGATGGAATTCGGAGGAGGCCTAATCTGTGGGATCTAATCGGTCTAGTGGAGGTAATTGGCAGCAGGCGGTCTCTCAAGTACCCAGGTCCAATGGCCGTGAATAGCTTGTAGGAGGCTTTCAGAGAGCTCCTGGGGGCTGGGGAGGGAGAAATGTTGCCCCCCATCCCCCAGGAGCACTCTATAAGCTTCCTAAAGGCTATCCCTGTACTTTTTTTTGGCAAAAACGGGCCCGTTTTCGTGAAAAATTGGCCTTTTTTGCTTGTTTTTTGGGGGGGCAGGAGCACTCTACAAGCCTCCTAAGGGCTAGTCACACCCATTTTTTGGAAAAAAAATAATGGGCTGTTTTCGTGGAAAATGGGCTCCTTTTGGGAGGTTTGCAGAGTGCAAAAACTTTTTGTTTAATTTGCCGCTTCAAAACCTTGGTGCGTCTTATACTCCGGTGCGCCTTGCGAAAAATACGGTGGTCTATTGTTACAGGTCAGCAATCTTCATCCCATCTTCAAACACTTCCTTTCTGATGGATTCTCTTCTAGAGATAGATTATCTACATGCAAGCAGAATTCTTAGATTGTATTCTGAGCTACTTCAAACTACAAGTAGTCCTTGATCTTATAAGTAAAGTTTTCTACAAATTCCAGGAAAAAGACCTGGTGGTTTGCTTTGGTTTGGTTTTGTGTCTCTTGCTTACACCTCCCCCCCTCTTTATGCAGCATAGCATTCAAATATATGATTTTGCACCTGTGCTTTGTGCAATTATATAGCTTCATCTACCCCTATTGCCATTGTAGGCTATCATCTCAAGACAGATCAGCTTCATAGCTTGGGCAACTCAGTTCAACACTCTCATGTACAATATCACTGCAGTCTGTTTTAGCCAGGAACATTTACAAAAGGAGGGAACAGGAGGGAGCAGGATATTAATAATGGCAATCAAATCAGCTGAAAATTGTTTGGACAATTTGCATCCGTTAGTCTTCTTAAGCTGGATACTTCGGTACACATTACAAGCCTTCCTTACCAAAAGTCACTTAAAATATTTAGATCCCAGACAAACAGTGCCAAGTATTTCCCTAACAAATGTAGCAATTTAATAAACATATGTAGCAATGGAGCATTTATGATTGGATGCATGCTGTTGTCTTTTCCTGAGAAAAAGCAATGATGGTAAGTAATTGCTCCCCCCTCCCTTTCTCCAAAAAAGCTAAAAAGGTCATGTTGAGGTTTAAATAGGAATTGGTGGGGATTGCAATAGAATAGAATGGAATGGGTTGCAGTAGAATAGAATAGAATAGAATAGAATAGAATAGAATTAGAATGGATTGGAATAGGAATAGGAATTGGAATTAGAAATAATAGAATAGTTCATTGTGCAATAATTATATTTATGGTAATAAAACTGATCAACTATGACAGATTACTTTAAATGGTTTCTGCAAATAAAGATATTGATGTGTGAGATATATTGCAACAATAAACAATTACATCCTATTACATGTGTTGTATGTGGCATCTTCCCTCTATGCACATGCTTTAATATTACATGGGGGATATTTCTCTAATTGAGAGTTAACTTTCCCACCCATACATGTAGTCCTTGACTTACAACCACAACTGAATCCCAAATTTCCATTGCTAAGCAAAACAATTATTAAGTGAATTTTGCCCTGTTTTATGTCTTTTCTTGCCACAGTTGTTAAGTGAATCTTTGCAGTTGCTAAGTTAGTTTTTTGCTAAGCGAATCAGTGGTGGAATTCATTTTTTTTTACTACCGGTTCTGTGGGTGTGGCTTGGTGGGCGTGGTGTGGCTTGGTGGCGTGGCTTGGTGGGCATGGCAGGGAAGGATACTGTAAAATCTTCATTCCCACCACACCCCAGGGGACGGATACTGCAAAATCCCGATTCCCTCCCGATCAGCTGGGACTCGGGAGGCAGAGAATAGATGGGGGCGGGGCCAGTCAAAGGTGGTATTTACTGGTTCTCCAAACTACTCAAAATTTCCGCTATTGGTTCTCCAGAACTGGTCAGAACCTGCTGAATACCACCTCTGAAATGAATCTGGCACTTCCTTTGACTTGGCTTGTCAAAAGGCTGCAGAAGATTGTTGTATGGCCACAGGATACTGCAACTGTCATAAATACATGCCAATTGCCAAGTGTCCAAATTTTGATCACATGACCATGAAGATGCTATAATGGTCATAAGTGTGAAAAATGGCCATAAGTCATTTTTTTAATTGCTGTGGTAACTTTGAATGGACACTGAACAAATTGTAGTAAGCCTAGCACCACCTGTTTTGTCTTTTCCAAGGAAGAACTGAAAATTGAATATACATAAATATGCTTATCATGGGTGCTGCTGCCCTTCTTTAAATGAGATCTCACATTTAGTGTTGAGATGAAAATCCTCTAATCCAGTGATGGTGAATCTTTTTTGCCTCAGGTGCCAAAAGCACATGTGCGTGTGCTATCACACGCACTTGCGTGACCACCCCCATAATTTAATGCCCACACATACCATTCCTCCTGCGCATGCATGTGTGATGCCCCGCCACTGCCCTGTGTATGCACACATGGCATTCCTGGAGCCTGGGGAGGGCAAAAATGGCCCAACATACAAACCGGAAGTTCGGGAATGGAGTTCCAGGTTGCCAGTTGGGCCATTTTTCTCCTTCTGGAAGCTTCGGGAGGCTTATCAAGGAAGCCTTCAAAGGGAGAAAAATGAAAAAAAAAAAAATCAAGGCCAAAAATCAGTTGGCCAGTGCGTGCATGCACCCTGGAGCTGACAGGGCAATGCCTCACGTGCCCTGAGAAATGGATCCGCGTGCCAGCTTCACCATCAGGTCTCTAATCTTTTCCTTTTAAACTTACCGTATTTTCACAACCAAAAGCCGCACCGGATTATAAGCTGCAGTATCAGTTAACGTTAATTTTTCAAACTTTTTCCATATATAAAGCGCACCGGGTTATAAGCCGCACGTTTCCCGACGCTTCTGGACATCTGTTGCAGTCGCGAGGAGCGGAGAAGAGCACGAAGGTTCTTGGCGCTCCAGGAAGCCGCGAAAGCAGCTGGGAGAGGCGCACGGCTTGGTTTATCCTCCCTGGACGTCGCAGCAGCAGCCCCAAGCGCACCGATCTCTGTGTTTTTCGCATCGGGGCATGCTGCAGGAGAGAGTGAGTGAAGACCTTTCCGGATTGCTGGTGGTGGAGGTGCGGGCCCGTCGCCCTGTGCTCAGCAAAAAAAGTCCAGGGGAGTCCTTTGCACTGGCTGGAAAAGGTCTTCACTCTTCACTCATTCCCTCTTGCAGCACACCCCGATGCGAAAAACACTGAGATCGGTGAGTTTGGGGCTGCTACTGCGACATCCAGGGAGGATAAACCAAACCGCGGGCCTCTCCCGCTTCCCGGAGCGCCAAGAACCTTCACGCTCTTCTCCACACTCTCCTCGGCTCCTCACAACTGCAATAGACGTCCAGAAGTGGCAGGGGCTATCGAGCTGGAAATCCAATCCCCATTAGCCCCAAAAGCCGCTTCTGGACATCTATTGCAATCCCGAGGAGAACGCAGAGAAGAGCGCGAAGGTTAGGGTTACTGGGCAACGTGGGGGTGGGGGAGGCTGGAGCAGTTTCGTTCTGAATGGAGGGAGAGGAAAAAAGTTGGGATTCTCCCTGCTGCAGCCTTTAAATGGCAGAGAGAAGCCGAACTCTTTCCCCTCCATTCACAGAGAAGCTGCGGCTCCCTTTATGCCCTTCTGGCTGGCCCCCTCCCTCCCGGGGGGGTGGTGGTCAAAGTACCTGAAAGGGGCATGCAGGCTGCTATAGCTCCACTGAGAAGACATTTCTGAGAAGAGAAAGGGCTCCGGTCAGGCTGCACCCAAGCTGATGGAGTGCTTGCAACTGCCCGCCTATCGCCAGGGAGACAGCCAGTGCAGGTGAGCCGCGCGATTGCTCCAATCGCAAGGGCGCTTCACCAGCTCGGGTGCAGCCAGACCAGAGAACTTTCGGTGGTGCACCGATTCCAGCAGCTGCATTTTTCCTTGAAATTTGCTGTCCCGGCAACCCGAAGTGGACATTCTCCCAGCGGCGTCTCAGACACTCCCACCCTTAACCAGGACGAAGTGAGGATGGCTGGGCGCAGTTTGGTGCCTCCCGGCTAAGGAGGGAGGGAGAGACCCAAGGGACGTGTGCGTGCCTGCTCGCGGTCATTCGCTTGCGAGTTTCAAGTTTGAGCGTAAAATCGGGAGGGAGAGATTTTCAATCTTTTTCCATATATAAAGCGCACTGGGTTATAAGCCGCACTGCCGGTTTTTGATCAAATTTTAGGATTTTCAGTGCGGCTTATAGTCGTG
Source organism: Thamnophis sirtalis (assembly GCF_051295495.1). Classification (NCBI taxonomy): domain Eukaryota; kingdom Metazoa; phylum Chordata; class Lepidosauria; order Squamata; family Natricidae; genus Thamnophis; species Thamnophis sirtalis. The sequence continues at coordinate 71,556,175 of NW_028261386.1, read as the reverse complement.
AAAATACGGTACTTACAACTCCTACATTAAGATTAGTGTCTCTTGGTTGCAGAAAAAAATATTTCAGTTTCCCATATGAAATAATGGTATTGTGGTGTCAGGCCTGTTTTTGTTTTATTTTACATGGAGGTCAACTTTTTAAAAAGTGGTTTGAATGATTTCAAATATTAATACACCCAATCTGGATCCTAGTCTTATCTATTGAAGAATAGAAAGAGGTTCTACAAGGAGAAAATCTTGTTTTGGTCATTAAATTTCTTCTGCAAAGCTTATTCTCTGAATTTATTAAGTCCTATGCTTAAGAACTTAGCACATATTGATTAGCTGAGTACTCTGAATGTTCTGGCAAATCTAGACAGCATACTAAAAAGCAGAGATATCACCCTGCCAACAAAAGTGTGTATAGTCAAGACTGTGATTTTCCCAGTTGCAATGTATGGCTATGAAAGTTGGACCATAAGAAAGGCTGAGCGCCAAAGAATTGAGGCCTTTGAACTATGGTGCTGGAGAAGACTCCTGCAAGTCCCTTGGACTGCAAGGTGATCAAATCGGTCAGTCCTAGAGGAGATCAACGCTGACTGCTCTTTAGAAGGCCAGATCCTGAAGATGAAACTCAAATACTTTGGCCACCTAATGAGAAGGAAGGACTCCCTGGAGAAGAGCCTAATGCTGGGAAATATTGAGGGCAAAAGAAGAAGGGGATGACAGAGAATGAGGTGGCTGGATGGAGTCCCCGAAGCATGAGATGAAATGGACTCCAGAGGATGGTAGAAAACAGGAAAGCCTGAAGGAACATTGTCCATGGGGTCGCAATAGGTCAGACACGACTTTGCAACTAACAACAACAGCAACAACAGCAACAACTGAATGTTCTTAGATTTTTTTCACAGTAAAGTTGGTGAAGAAAGGAAACATTTTCAACCTTCAGCAGAAGGTTTTTATCATTCTAATTCCTGTTAAGATTTTTTAAATGTCACCTTACTGGGGAGGAAAGGAAAATTAAAAAAGGAGTTAGGAAAAGCAAAATTATGAGTGAAATAAACATTAGTAGTGTATTACAATCAACCCTTGATTAAGAACCTTTATTAGAGATGCCTTTCTAGAATTGGGTCATCAATAGCTCTTTATCTTTTCTTAAAGGAAGCGTTTAGGAAGTTAAAACCACCCTTTTTCATGAATGATCTGTTTTACAGAGCTTAAAGCTACGACAAGCACTGCTGCAGTAAATCCTTCTCTTGCTATAATAGAGTAATGTAAGCAACATTGGGCTGCCGTTTAAACAATTCCCAGTGTGTGGCATAGCCGGTGCAGTTTGAAATGGCTCTGTCTAAACAGAAACAGATGTTTGAACAGCAGAGCTGTGCAGAAGTAATTCTTCAAACGGTAGATTAAAACATCTGCCTGGAGCATCCGATGAGGCCCAACAGGCAGCAGCCATCTCAGCTGGGCCTGCCACTCACACAAGCCTATAGCAACTAGCATGGAGAGGGAGGGGAAATCCTTTGAGGGGGAAGGGTTGGCATCCTGATACCAGCATCCTTGCTCCTCTCGTGCCCTTTTCCTTCATTTTGGAAAAAAGTCAAAGGCTGCCCTAGATGGTGTGGTGGTGGCTTTCTCAGGTGGGGGAAGCCAGAGCCCATTCAGAAGGAACAAGGCATAAAATGGGTGCTTTACTTTTCTATAAGGCTTTGCTCCTTAAACCGCCACAATTTCCCAAAAAACAAAAGTGCGGATAACATTGTTAGTCTCACTTACTCCAGGAATGGGAGTTCTGAGGAGACCAAAAGAGAACTACCCTGTTTCCCTGAAAATAAGACCTCCCCGGATAATAAGCCCAATTGGGCTTTTGAGTGCATGCCCTAAAATAAGCCCTCCCCTGAAAATAAGCGTTCCCTGAAAATATTGCAATACAGTAGGAGCCATGAGGTGACCACGCTTGCCATTCCTGCACCTCAAAAATAATAAGACCTCCCCCAAAATAAGGCCAAGTGCTTATTTTGGGAGTCAAAAGAAAATAAGATCCTGTCTTATTTTCGGGGAAACACGGTAGCCATGCTGGTTGTACTTTCAAATGATTTAGAAGATTGCAATTCAATTTCCTAAAATTCCACACAACTCCAAATTACATTATTGTTCCTTTGCTTTCAGTAATTGTATTTATTAATAAGAAATTACCTTTCTCCACACTGATGGACATCTTTTTTATATCATTCCATACTACTGAAGCAGATTTGACTTTTGACTAGTCCATGGACCTATACATCTTAGCTATAGCTTTTCTTACCAAGATGGAAGGTACTTTGAAGATCAGGTATTCAGATCAACTCAGAATCAATCAATGGAATTCACTTACAAAGTTTCTTTCATAGCAATATTTGGGAACAGACAATGCGGTATCCTCACAACTAAAAGTGGGCAGACTTCCAATCTTTCATGTGGCTTCCAAAAAGCCCACCATCACAATAGCTAACAATCAATGCAATGTTTTTCACCATTTGGAAAAAAAACTGCAAAAAGTTGTGAAAGTCTGAAAACAGGTTTATTACTTAGAAAGAAAGAAAACTACTCAAATCCCCACCATCACCAACTTCCCCCAAAAGAGGAAGTCCTAGATATGCCCATCTGGGTATATCTGGGCATCATTCACTTCCCCAAACGGTTAAAGGCAATCCCCAACCACAAAGTTTGTGCTGTTTCTCTCAGACTTCCCGGCACTATTAATTATCTCAGTCAAGAGCTGAGGGCAGAGACTAGAGATTATAGAGATGTGTTGCAGCTATACTATATCTGTTCTTGCAGATATAGTAGCCCTAGAAAAAGCCCATATTAAATTTATACATTTTTGGATGGTCAGTAAAAGGGGGAAATCCTACTTCCATAACATCTAAGGAGAAACTAGGGAGAATGTAAATCAGCTTCACGCATGGGCTGGAGATGGATAGACATCGTGAAGACATGGCCTTAAAAAGAAATTGTCAAGCCATTGCATGATTGTTCTGTAGTTATGTGCAAGAGGGACACAGCCTAAATTTATGCTTGCTACAATATATTTGAATGACACAAAAGGCCGTCAGGCAAGCAGTCAGGCAAGACTCATCTTCAAAAGTGCTATTCTATTAATAGGCAACACTATGGACTTCCAATCAAACAAGTAATTGCTTAATTAAAAGTAACATGATCAATTCACTGTTATATTTTTACATCAGAAGACAGCTGTAGATGAACTACATGAAATATTACTTCATTATTTATTTTATATGCCTTCGTTCTCAAAGTGCTGACATATATGTAAGGGATATGGTACTTATCTGAAGGTGGTCTCTGTTGGCATTTGAACATAGGAGACAATGCACTACCGAGTACTTTGACAAGTGTCATCTCCCATGATGATTTCTGTGGAAATAGATGGCTTCTAGAACTTTTTGAAATTCTTCCAATAGATTTTTTTCTCCATTCTGACTTGATCTTCAGCTCAAAAGAGGAAGATGGAAAGGCACACCCGGTTTTGTAAATTGGTTCTCCTGTTTCATAAAACTAAGTACTGCTCTCTCCTCATCTATATAATAAGCTAGTTTAAGGTCCTCTTAGTCACAGAACTAAGTGGGGCATTGGGCTTCTGCTCTAAATCTAATTAACTCTACGTTCTATATAGATGTTGCCAATGGGCAAACATTGAAATATGGAACAAGGAAGAAGAGACAACAAAGAGAAACAATGAAATTAGCTACAGTTATAGGAACAAGTCTTTGGGAAGCCAAAAAGTCATACTAATTGAGTTTAGAAAGGCCTAGGATATTCTGTTGACTCTCTGTCTCTGTCTCTGTCTCTCTGTCTGTCTGTCTCTCTCTCTGTCTCTCTCTGTCTCTCTCTGTCTCTCTCTCTCTGTGTGTGTCTCTCTCTCTGTCTCTCTCTCTCCCTCCCTCCCTCCCTTCCCGTTATGACCCATCTATCCAAAAGCCCCAACAAGAGGCATACACTAGTGGAAGAAGAGTTGGTTCTATTCATTATTTAAATTGGAAGTCAGATTTTCATTCCTAAGAAACATCCTCAATCTGTAAATCAAGCTCAATATGTCCATATTTAATGATCATATATGTTTTCTGCTGTCATAAAGATTCAGTTGACTGTAGCAGTTTTTTGAATAGCCAAGCTGAATAACCTCATTTATGCTAGTGTAATAAAGGTCTTTCCTTGTGTACTCTCATTGTGAAACCTTCGGACTGTGTACAGCATTTGATAAACAAAGCTGCTTTGGCTTTTGGAAAAAGCCATTTGTAACTGCTTACTTGCTGCTCTTGCCAAATTGAACTGGATTCCTTTTTTTAGAGAACAGGTGCCCTCATTACTAAAACCACTTAGCCCCAGTGATACTAAATGGACTCCTTTGCGCCTCCCCCCCCCAAAAAAAGGATGCAGAAAAGTTGTTGTTTCTAGTTAATGGAAGGGAATGGAAATGCTGGGCAACACCAGTGTGTGTGTGTGTGTGTGTGTGTGTCTGTACCCTGTAGTAAGATCAACATTTTGCTTCCATCTAGGGAGCTACAAAAGGAGATCATAAGTACACTTGGTTGATGTTTTTTCTTCTTAGGGATTAAAGCTTATATCAAAGAGAACTATAGATGTATGATTCTGTTCTATGTCTAGCAAAGGAGTAGTAGCTGATATAAATCTTATTAATAAATAAATAATAATAAATATAAGAAACATCACCACCAACAAAAACAGTTTTGCCAAGAATCAAGCAGTTCAATTATTTTTATTCCTGAGTTTGTGGCTATTTGCAGGTCTGCTCTGTTTTTTTAATTTAAGTGGCATCTCTCTCTTTTACAAACCTAAGAGCCCAAACATGAAAATGCAATCATTTAGATTAACTCAGTTACATGCACACTCATAGTCTTCTTACTTTTTCAAACATTCATTAATAATATTGGACTCTCAATCCATGGTTGGCCAAATAAACAAAGCTGTGGTATTGGGGTGACATTTACTGGGGAATAGACTATGAGTTTGAGTATGTGTAAGAGAGTGGAACAGAGGGAACACTTAATATTTTCCCTACTTAAATCTTTGTCTTGGGAATTTTTCCTTTCCCAAATGTTGCTTAACAGTTTTGGCTCTGAGCTTCCAGGAGAAAATTCTTAGCACCATCACTCAAGACATTGTGTAACAACTCTGGTTATTTCTCCTATAAAATGTATTTATTTCCTGGAAAGCCCATGAGGGAAGAAGTGGAAAATGATGACTAATTGTTGTGACTCAGCAGAAGTTTGCTGTGAGTTGAGTCGGGATGCAGGAATAACAATGCAGCTGGGGCTCGTTAGTGTGGTCTTCTGGAGATAAAAGGACTGATGGTGCCATGCCCTGTTTGCAGAAGTCAACGTTCATTGTTCGTTCATGGTTCATTGTTCATCGGTCGTGGTTTGTTTGTGAGAGACACTTGGAGAAGTGATTTGCTTTCTTTCTGTACACCTGGTTTGGCCGTAAGAGATCTTTGTTTTTGCATTCTGTTATCTTCTTGCCAGAGACTTTATTTATGTTCATTTTGGGCTTGCAGCCAGCGTGAGCCGAGGACTGATAAAGTTATTTCCTTTTAAGTCTGTCTGCCTGTCATCTTTGAACGAGCGAAGGAGAGGGGTCAGAACAACTAATTATGTACTATGGAGTAGGATATTAAGATCTTTCAAAATATCTATAAAGAAAATAGAATATTAGTAATAATGAAAAGGCCTGACCACTCACTCTGACTAAATCAAATGGAGAAGCAAATGGGGGTCAGAATTGGGGATAAAAAAAAGGAAAAATTTCTGCTCACTATTTCTTTTCCACTACAAATGCCCACAATGGTTCAAAATCCTGTGTTGGTTGCTACAAAACCTATCCACATCCATAAAAATACAAATCGAAGGAAACAGATTATAAGGATGTGTGTAACCCAAACTTTAAAGCAAATCATTTCTCTCATAAGCTACTCATTATTTGGATCTTGTACAATGAAACTACCTCTTTCTTTCTGGGTGAGTCAACATTCCCATTAAGATTTTTTAAAAATAACAACTTTTAACCATATAGTTCTGAGAATAGAGGGGGGGGAAGCTGCTTTACCACAGCAATGCAGGGCTTTACCAAGTTTAATAAGATATATGAATTTTGGGTTATTTTCCTCCTAGTGGCACTATGATCAGATTGCGTTATTGGTTGTTCTAACCCACATCAGCCATTGATGTTATTAAGAGGATCATGGAAACAGCAATTATTTAGGGTACAAAAATATCTGGATCTTGCTTGGTTTTTACTGACAATATTTTAGAGCTTTTTATTGATTTGATTTGAGGAGCCACTCATTTTGCTGCAGTGACTCGAGATGGCTAGCCCAACATCAGAGATGGGTTCCTACCAGTTCGCACCAGTTCGGTAGAACCGGTTCGTCAAATCAATCAAACCAGTTAGAAGAGATCCCATCAAAGGACCCAGAGAGCAGGCCACACCTACAGAAGAGGTTCCAGAAATTTTTGAAAACCACCACTCCCCGACTTAAAACAAAATCCAAAATAAATAAAAATAGGCCATAAACCTCTACAAAAAAAGCTGAGATTAAAAACCAATCTGCAATAAACACAGATTTACAACCACACAGGCTCTAAGTCCCAGAGACTGGGATGTTTTTTGGACTTTTGTACCTAAACCTGAATATAATGTATGAATCAAATATAAATTAATTTTAAAAGCAAAGACTGTTACAGTATGCCATGAAGACTGGCTGGGAATGCACTGAAATTCTCAAATGAATTTATATATCAAAAGTATTTGGGGAATCAATAGATTCTTCAGTCACAATGCTGATGGCTGTGATGGTTTCTGACAAGTAATAAATCCACTGAATCCCATACCAATTTATTTCTAATTATTCTGATGGTCACAACAAAATCCTAGGATTTTTAGAAAAAAATACTTGCATCATAGCATCCATTCTATGGAATATGTTCTTGCTTTAATCCCATGCAAAAATTGCAAAATGTGTAATGGGGTCCAGGAAATGTAGATTCAATAGCAAAGGATGAAGAATGATAGATATGGAAAGATTAACAATAGCTATTATTTTAAGGGTTATGATGTTAATCACAGGAAGCAAAAAGAACAGCAAGCCTTGATAAATGTTAAAATCAACAAATGTATTACGGATAAATATTTATGGATCACTATCCATAATCTTCTATAATCTTGTCTCTGTAAATCGTGGTAAAGAACAATGAAGCGGTATATAAGCCTCACTTCTATTGCTGTAAGTGCTACCTTCAGATGCGGGCATATCATCATTTTATTTTTTAATGCATTTTATTTATTTATCAAATTTACATAACCACTATCTCACTGAAGATCACGTGCAGCTGTACACAATTTGTAAAAATATAAAAACAACAAATACAATTTTAGAACAACCCACAGTAATAAATTTCCTAAAAGCCAAATTATAATCAAAATAAAGGAAAAGTTAAAAATTGCCTCAACAATCAAGCATCAAAATACATATCTGGTTCCAATGGAAGACCCAGGACTGGTCGTAAGTACTTTGTTAGAAATCATTTTAATGAAACAGAAAGACCCTAGTTCAATCGCTAACTCTGTTGGTATTTACTTCATTGAGTAAGGCATAAGAGGTTGAGTCCAGAGGTGGTATTCAGCAGGTTTTGACCAGTTCTGGAGAACCGGTAGTGGAAATTTTGAGTAGTCTGGAGAACCAGTAAATACCACCTCTGACTGGCCCCACCCCCATCGATTCTCTGCCTCCTGAGTCCCAGCTAATCAGGAGGAAATGGGGATTTTGCAGTAACCTTTCCCTGGAGTTGGGAGGAATGGAGATTTTACAGTATCCTTCCCCTGGAGTGTGAAGGAAATGGAGATTTACAATATTCTTCCCTGCCATGCTCACCAAGCCATACCTACCAAGCCACACCACGCCCACCAAGCCAGGGCCACAGAACCGGTAGTAAAAAAAAAATTGAATCCACCACTGGTTGAGTCTGCAAACATACCAAGCCATAAATCATATAGGATTGATTCAAAGTGCCAGGCCAAAACTAACCAGAACACAATAGGATTTAGCACAGTGTGAGAATCAGGCATCTACATGGTCGGTTGTGCAGATGGAAATACAGTATTGTAACAACATTGTTTGTTCAATTCATTATGAATGTGAATTGTGCAATGAGTAAGCCACATCAGATTAAGTAGAATAAACCGTCACTGCTTGCAATGTTATTAGGATTGCAATGTTTACAATGATTTACATAAAGTGTACACAATTTGAGGCCTGGGGCTTCCAGAGCCTCTCTAGAAGTGGTTGCCAAATTTAAAGTTTAATGTGAGAGGGGGGAAAAGTGGATTATATAAGAAGACAATTATCATATTAACCGTAAAAATCTATTCCTGCTGACTGATGTAGATGGACATGTAATAATACTAGTTTCATGGTTTGCAATGATTTCAAGGAAGATACAGAATGCAGATGTTGAAGGATAGTGCTGTTAGTTTTAAATGGGCTGAATTTAGTTGATATGAATTATTATAATTTTACATGAGTTTTACTAAATGCTTAAAACAAAACCTGTTTATTCTGCAAATAAATGTATTACTGTTAATAATATTAACTGTCAATGACTTAATATGCACTATAATAGAGCAAATATGGTTACTTGCTTGTTTTGTTCTATTGTTGAAATGCAACCTTAGCATGTCATTCAAAGATCAAGTGGGCCCATCCGCTAGAAAAAGGTGACATGTTGCTGATTCATTCAGAGAAATTAAGCAAGTGATCTTCTCACATTCTATTACTTGCTTGGTATCTGAAACATCATTACATCTGTCAAACATCCTTGAGTCAGTTTTCTTGGCAGCATTGCCTTTTGACTTAGCAATTTCCCAAGTATTCTTCTGACTTTCCAATATCATTTGTCAAAGTAATCATTTTCAATCTCTATTGATTACAAAAATCTCCAGCAGCAAAAGCATTAATTATATAACTACTCAGAGCTAACCACTTACCCCAAATACTACCTTGCTACTCTTCAAAGTTATTATGAGGCCCAGAAAGAGGAAGGGGTTAGGAGCAGAAACAGTTTGGAGGGACAAACCCAGCAAGTGGTATCTGAAATTTCCATTAACTTTGCTGTTGCATTCTCTGCAGAGTTAATTACAAATCAGTTTAATTGTCCTTTCACTCAATAACTTCCTAATCTCTCCAAGATTTACTACTCAGCAGGCTGCAGAGTTATATTTTATCACTTCTGGTTCCATTAGCCACATAAGGTTTGCTTGAAACCTGCTTCCTCCTTTTTCCTTTAGTTTTAATAATTACATTGATTCGAACTGACTCCAGGAGAGACTCCATTTGGAGCGCTCCTCCTCTTCCCTCCCTGCCAGTCTGGTTCTCACACTGCAAGGTCACACGATGGCAGCTTCTGTGCCTCTGTAGTTTGCCTTCCAGTCACACCATGACAAATTGTGCAGTGAAACATGATTGTGCAAAGGACAAGGGAAAAATAGTGACGGGGAGGGAGATTGCTGCTGATGAAAGAAAAATGGTGTCCTACCAAAAAGTAAAATTAAAAAAAGAGAAAAAAACTTCTTGACTTTTTGCATAAAAAGTAATTATGGAATCTAGAAAATCTTACTTACGTGGCCCCCAGAATAAAAATAGTTCTGGTGGCATTTTTCCACCTAACAAATTTATTAAAAGGTATGAACGTTTATGAGCTCAGTTCACTTCATTGAATGGCTAGATTGCTTAAGCAAATGCAGATTACCTATGAGAGAGGTTACAAGTACCTTATAATTTAACAATTGTGATGTATTAGAAACCCACTGTGTTTGTTGAGACCATCTGAGATTTCCCAGAACCATTTGTTGGTTTCTTGCTCAATGGTGCTGTTTAAGAGCCACTTTTCTAAAATATTATTTTGAAGTCTTCTATGGAGGTGCCCTGGTTGAAATGTTCTTGTGTTGCTTTATCCTTGTTTTGAGAGCTGATGATAAATGTGTCCCCATTAATTATTTTGACAACCATTCATATTATCAAGAGGAAAACCTGAAATCTAAGAATGAATTCATTCTGACTTGAAAAAGAGGTGTTTCCATGCCACCAGCTTCAAGTCATCAATCATGGGATGTTTACGTAGCAAAACACAAATGAACAACATATACAACACTAATTCCTGGATATCTGCCTACAGGTTGGTGTTAGTGGGAGAAGTGTTTTACTTTTCTTAACACAGCTTTCCCCATATGGTAATACATGGTTTTGAAGGTCCAGAAACAGCTATCTTTTTTGGTTCTGTCTCCAGAAATGTTGGGTTCTTCCATCCTTAGGAGAATGAATTGTCTTGAATACATGTTTTTCAGGAATACCAAAAATTTCATACCTATTCACAGGTTGTCCATTTCTAAGTGGCAGCAAGGGAAGGCACCTAAGGGGACATTTTCCATTGAGTTCTTTCAGACTAACCAAAAGCCAGGGAGATTTCAGAGTGATGGAAAGATGTACAACACAAAGGAATCAGTGGTGGGATTCAAACATTACTACTGGTTCTGTGGGTATGGCTTTGTGGGCATGGTAGGGGAAGGATACTGCAAAATTCCCATTCCCTCCCCACGCAATTAACTTGCTTTTCAGTTCCGTTCTCCTCTTCAGGGCAACAAAAGAAGATCAGATAGGAGGCTGGGAGGCAGCAAGGGTGGGACCAGCCTATTTGCTGGTTCTCTGAACTACTCAAAATTTCCACTACCGGTTCTCCAGAATCTGTCAGAATTGATTGAATACCACCTCTGAAAGGAATATCATAGTCACTAGTACCTCTGCGTTTCCCACAAACTAATAAGCATATTATCTAGGGACATTCAAGACACATATGCCTACAATCCAGTGGTGGGTTTCAAAAAATGTTAGAACCTCTTCTGTAGCAATAGCAATAGCAATAGCAGTTAGACCTATATACCACTTCATAGGGCTTTCAGCCCTCTCTAAGCGGTTTACAGAGTCAGCATATTGCCCCCAACAACAATCCGGGTCCTCATTTTACCCACCTTGGAAGGATGGAAGACTGAGTCAACCCTGAGCCAGTGAGATTTGAACAGCCGAACTGCAGAACTGCAGTCAGCTGAAGTAGCCTGCAGTGCTGCATTTAACCACTGCGCCACCTCTTCTATAGGTGTGGCCTGCTTTGTGGGAGTAGCTTGCTGGCCATGTGACCGGGTGGGAGTAGCTTGTCAGCCATGTGACCGAGTGGTAGTGGCTTGGCAGACGTGACTGGGTGGGTGTGGACAACTTGTAAAGTGTGGTGAAACTCAATTAACAACACTCTTGCTTAGCAACCAAAATGTTGGCTCAGAAACTCTGGCATTCGAAGCATGCAAGTCTTAAAGCTGTCAAGTTACAAGACTCTTGCTCCCCTAACCCTTTAGAAAAAAAGGGTTCAAACTTGACAGCTTTAAGACTTGTGAACTTCAACTCCCAGAATCCCTCCTCTCGCTCTTCATCTTGATGATGTGCGGACGGGCAGGGGGAAGGAGCTGGAACCGGTTCTAAACGGCACTGTAGATTTGTGAAACTTAGATGTTTAGATGTTTAGATGTTTATTGACATTTATAGGCTGCCCTTTTCCCTGAGGGGACTCAGGGCGGCTTACACTTAATAGGGAGGGAGTGCAAGACAGAACACGAGAAAAAAGAAAAATGTGAATAAAAAAAATAAACCAGTAAAACACAACATTCATTCAGCATTCGGGTGGGGCGAGGTTAAGGTCTTATCCCCAGGCCTGACGGGATAGCCAGATTTTGAGGGCTGTGCGGAAGGTCTGGACGGTGGTGAGGGTGTGAATCTCCACGGGGAGATCGTTCCAAAGCGTCGGAGCTGCAACTGAGAAGGCTCTCCTCCGCGTAGTCGCCAGTCGGCACTGACTGGCGGATGGGATTCGGAGGAGGCCTACTCTATGCGATCTGATGGGACGCAGGGAGGTAATTGGCAGAAGGCGGTCTCTCAAATAGTCAGATCCATTACCATGGAGGGCTTTATGAATGGTAAGTAGCACCTTGAAGTGCACCCGAAGATCAACAGGTAGCCAGCGCAGCTCACGGAGGATCAGTGTTATGTGGGCGAACCGTGGTGCGCCCACAATCACTCGCGCGGCCGCATTCTGGACTAGCTGAAGTCACGGGATGCTCTTCAAGGGCAGCCCCATGTAGAGCACATTGCAGTATTCCAGCCTAGAGATCACAAGGGCTCGAGTGACTGTTGTGAGGGCCTCCCGATTCAGGTATGGCCGCAACTGGCGTACCAGGCGAACCTGGGCAAATGCCCCCCTGGTCACAGCTGACAAATGATGGTCAAAAGTCAGCTGTGGGTCCAGGAGGACTCCCAAGTTGCGGACCCTGTCTGAGGGGTATAAATTTTGACCCCCCAGCCTGAGTGGTGGAACGTTGGCCAAATTGTTGGGAGGAAAACACAACAGCCACTCGGTCTTGTCTGGGTTGAGTACCAGTTTGTTAGCTCTCATCCAGTCCCTAACTTCTTCTATAGGTTAGAACTGGCAGGAACCCACCCCTGCTACAATCTGATAATAAGGTAAAACACTAAAGACCTTATCTTGCAGAGGAAGAAAGTTTCTTACAAACTGAAAGATATATTTTTGCACAGCATTAATGTAGAAACATTTGGACACTCATCAGATTTCCAAATGACACAAAATTTGAGGGAGGAGACTGCTCACATCTAAAAAAAAGACAAAGTTGAAAGCCACCTTTGATTGATATGACAATTGAACCTTTTCCAACAATATGCAATTTAGATAGGAAAAACCAGACACACAAATGTGATATTTGGCTTGGTAGTAAGACTTGTGAGCAGGACTTGGGTGTCTTTGTAAACTGCAGACTAAATGAGTGAGTAATGTACAGCAGCTGCCAAATGAGCCCATGCAATCTTGGGGTAGATCAACAGAAATATAGTATCACAGGAAATCATAGTTTTGTTCTTTGCTGCACTGGTGAGATGAAATCTGGAGCACTGTGTTAGTTCCGATTGCTATAATGCATGAAGCATAATACAATCCTAGAAAGAGCACAGAGAAGAGAACAAAAATGGGGCTTGGAGGCTAAATCTTATGAAGAATGGATAAAAGAAATGGATACGTTTTGCTCAAAGAAGAGAAGACTCAGAGGGGATATTTCAATATTTGTAGGGCTGTCATGGCAAAGAAGGGGTGGGTTTATTCTCCAAAGTGTCCATCATTTCGGGGTGGGGGGGATTAGATGGAATGTTTATAGCAGAAGTTCCAAATCTGAGCCAAGGAAGAATTTCCTTCCTGGTAGAATAATGGAGGTTTTTAAAGCAAAGCTTGGGCAGCTATTTGTCTGGTACAAGCATTTCTGACCAGGGCTGGGGTAGACTAGAAGACTTGCAACCTCTCTTCCAATCCTATGATTCTATGAGAGATTGCTAAAATAATATCTTCCAAAACTGTGGGACTAAATAGGTAGTTCTTGACTTACAACCATTCATTTAGGGACCATTCCAAATTACAACAGCACTGAAAGAAGTGACTTATTACCAGTCTTCACACTTATGACCATCACGGCATCCTCATGATAATAGGATCAGAATTTGGGTACTTGGCAACCAGCATGTACATATTATGGTTGCAGCATCTTGCAGTCATGTCATCATCATTTTTCAGTTTAAATGTTTTTTTTAATTAGCTTATAAGATAAAATACAAAGTACAAAAGTAAATAGGAAGACACAGTAAGGTGGGGGTGGGGAGGCAGGAGAGAGAAATGTGAGGAGGGGAAAAGAAAATAAGAAATGTTGACTTCCGTCTCTGTTGCAGTAAAATAAAACGTTAACATCAAACCACAACTTTTTGTTTTCTCATAGTAATACAAACTAGCCATTTCTATAAAAACATATCAATGTGTAAAACCAAAAATCAAAGTTTCGTTTTCCCCCCACCTCAAGCACAAAGTTCAGAAACAGCTTCCATGTGGATCAAAGGTACTTATATTCTTTCCTCTAACCAAAATGGTCAATTTAGCCATTTCTGCCAACTCCATCAGCTTCTGTAGCCATTCATCCATAGGGGGAATTAAAATGTCCTTTCATTTTTGTGCAAACAATAGTCTTGTTGCTGTCAACATATATAAGATCAAAGCTCCAAAAACATTTTTTCCAAGTCTTTTTCCATTAAACCCAAAAGAAACGTCTCTGGTTTCATTTTTATTTTTGTTTTAAACAAAAATAATTTTTTGTATTACAATATGAATCTTACTCCAAAGTTTCTTTGCTTTATCACATGTATTAGGAATATAATCTAACGGTTGGGTTGGTAATATATAAATGATATAGCAATGCTGTACCTGTTTCTTTAAATCATACTGTAAAATGTGATTGGTTGCTGTTTTCCTCAATCGGCCATAAGAGGGAGCCGGAATGACTGTTAGCTCTCTGTTTGTTAGATGCTGGGCTGATCTGATCTGAGTGTTTTGGAAGCTGGCTGTTAGAAAGTAGAGTTATTGTAAGTTTTGCAACTGCTAGCAAACTTTGAGTACTGAACTGATTGTATGATTATGGACTATGTTATTTGGATTATCCCTTAACTGAAAGACATTGAGGACTGACTGTCTTATCCGTGTATGACTTGGACTGTTTGATGGACTCTGATACCTCTATTTCCACGAAAGTAAAAGCCTATTTAAACTGCAGTGTCTCTGTGTGCTGGTTTGTGTGTTCTCCAACACAACTCTCACAACGCTTCTCTGAATGTACTCGCTCTCCCAATGGGGAGCTTACCTAACAACATGTCCACCATAAATGATAAAAAGTTCCTTCTTTGCTTTTGCATTTCCAACATTCATTTGAAATATAGCAATATAGCAGTAGACTTATATACCGCTTCATAGGGCTTTCAGCCCTCTCTAAGCGGTTTACAGAGAGTCAGCATATTGCCCCCAACAATCTGGGTCCTCATTTTACCCACCTCGGAAGGATGGAAGGCTGAGTCAACCCTGAGCCGGTGAGATTTGAACCGCTGACCTGCTGATCTAGCAGTAGCCTGCAGTGCTGCATTTAACCACTGCGCCACCTTGGAACCTTTATACATTCTAGATAACGTATCCGGCTATCTGGTATAAATTAAATACCAGCGATACATCATCTTATAAATTTTTTCTTTTAAATTATAATATAGTGCAAATTTTAAACCTTTCGTCCACATATTTTCCCATTGTTTAAGCATCACATGATGCATGTCGTCACCATTTATGACTAGTTATGTATTCCTAGATCTTTTTATATGATGAAATATTGGTTTTGTTTTTTTTTCATTCACCCTTTTAACTGATTTATCTTTTAATATTGCTTTATCTCCTTTGCACACGAACAATCCTAAAAGTGCTAACTGAAAGGCGATGTAGAAATTTATTAATGAGTAGTTTTGCTGCCGCTATTGTATTTTCTATAACATAGAAAAGGAAGTAAGGGACAGTGTGGAGAAGCCCCTTTTATTCCTCTTTTTCTTTTCTTTGCAGACTGCTGACTAAGGACAGGATAGGATGAAAAACGAACAATAAGTTTGCTTTCTACTCCTTATCCATAATGTGATGAGCTGAAGGGGAAGGGTAGATGTTTATTAGCACAGATTGCCAGTTTTTAAATTTTTCTTGGTTTTAACCCAAACAGGCTCCTCACCAAGACAAACATACTTTGATGTAATGCAGTTGTGACTAATAGCATTTACATGAAGCTTCCCATTTCTGCTTCGAAAGAGAAAAGAAAACTTGAAAATATTCCAGGGGAAACACTGTGTGCTCTAAAGTTCCTGATGGCTCCTGAGATACAGGAATCCAAGGCAGACCACTTCGCCCAATGTACCTTAAATAAATATGTCCCACAACTGCAGGACAAAACTGACATTCAGATCATAGTGTCACTGTGCCTTTGGCACATAAGCAGTGGAAAGAGGAAAAAAATATATTTCTGTTCTCTTCCTCATACATTCCCAAGTACAATAGGAGACTCATTATTTAGCTTTTCAAGTGTGGGGGGAGGGGCAGCCTGGACCCTCAGGACTTGAACTTGCCATTTTTTATGACCCTTAGAGACCCTTCTGGCTTTACTGCCAAATTCCAAAGACAGAACTGAAAAAAATATATTAGTAGCATAGTTTGCTGCTATGGCAAGGCAGGAAACATAAAAACTGTAAGCATACTCCCTGAAAAAGGCTTAAATTGGGGGGTTTTTTAAAGGCCTTTGCTTGAACTTTGGAAAATCTTGATATATATGAGATATTGCCTCACTCAGTGCTTCTCTACACATCCCTCCAAAGATTGCCCATCTCTGTTCTTTAGGATGTTCAAGCGTGCCTCCTAACATTCAGTATGATCCTACCATAATTCATCTGGTCATGGTGAGGTGCTACGTTTTCATATCTTCACAACCAGAATCCTCACACCACAGGTTAAGAAGGACCCATACCCATCAATCATCATCCAGGTTAAGAAGGACCGCAGTAATTACTATTCCTGGTTAGGCAGTGGGGGGGATTCAATTTTTTTTACTACTGGTTCTGTGGGCGTGGCTTGGTGGGCGTAGTGTGGCTTGGTGGACGTGGCTTGGTGGCCATGGCAGGGGAAGGATACTACAAAATCTCCATTCCCTCCGCACTCCAGGGGAAGGATACTGCAAAATCCCGATTCCCTCCCGATCAGCTAGGTGGTATTTACCGGTTCTCTGAACTACTCAAAATTTCCGCTACGAGTTCTCCAGAACTGGTCAGAACCTGATGAATACCAACTCTGTGGTTAGGGTCCTCACAAATGGAGTGGCATTTATTGTAAGTAAGAAATTTGCTAGAGCACTGAAAGGCTTCTCAACTGTCGATGACCAAATTATGACCATCACAATTCATGCCAAGCCCCTCAATATCACAATTATGGATACAATCCATCATCATTTTAACTAGTATTTCAAACTGGCTCCCTTAATAATTTTTTGTAGTATAATTTTCATTATATTCTTCTTGGCACATCTATTGAGTACCACAGACGTCTGCTTCACAGGCCAACCTTATAAAGAAACCTGCTTAAAATAAATCTGAATTAAACTCTAAAGTTTGCAACTTGTGCAACTCTAAGCAATATGCTTTCACATTGAAGTTCTATAGTGCAACAGAACTGTATCATTTTACAATTCTTTTGAAATTAAAAAAGAGGTGCAGTTTTTTTTTTAAAAAAAGTAGCAATAATAAAGTGTTATTTATCTATGCTACACACTTCTAGAGTTGGAAAGATTTGAGCTGCATTTGAAATACATGAATGCATGTGTATTTTTAAGTTACTATTGGATTTTGAGCAAGGATCTTAGATTTCATGGCTTATCTCCTTATTCAACACGTCAATTGCTCTCTTGCTCATAAAGACCCTGTCCATCTAGCAAGCAGGAATTGCTGATTAGAAACTTCCTAAATGAGAAATCAGGTAATCAGAAAGAATCAGCCATAGCGTCACTCTTTATAAATTCTAAAGTCTAGGTTACATTTCACTTGAGAAATCCTTTAGCTGCTTCTTGGTTATTGTGCTCACCCAAGATGATATTTAACAGTAAATGAACTAGCAGACGCATTTGCAGAACTTGTTAAGCTTGGTTAGTTTTAATTCTTGATTAGATAATTGGCTTGCTGCTTTTTTGCACTTTAGCAGGCAGTGTAATCACTTCTGCATAGGTTAGTTTATAATCTAGCATCTTGTGAAACTCCAGAAAATTAATCTGATTCATCAAATTAAGCATATTGAGCAAATGCATCCAAAGCTTGACAGATTGTGCCTCTCTGACAGTCTTTGCCTCAGGCCTCTGTTTAATTGGTGGTCATGGACACATTGATTGGACCACAAATTAGCCAATCACATTTTATCCAGCTTGCTATGCCATCCATCTCGAGTTATTGGTGTTCAAGGTTCCATGAAAACCTGGTTAACTGAATAAGCCATAACTAAGTCTATGTGAAGAAGGCAACCATATGTCTTGTTTCTTAGATCTCAGTGGAAGGCATTGTGCACATAAAGCAGCAGCAGACGAAGAACTGTTCCTCACAGTACCTTTGCAATGTTCACAGTATAGCATGATCCATTTTGATTTCAAAGTTCCTTTTTAAGACCAGCTAAATGAATTAAAATTTTACTGAGCTGCAAGGCATTGGATAGCAAAAATATTCTAAGGTTGAGAAAAATCTCTTTGTCTTTGCTAGTCGTTGCCACGGACAATGATTAATTATCAGCCTTTCACCGCTGGCTGTTCTATAGTCTCCTCCCCGCACGAATAAGTTTATTAATAGAAAGCGGCTTTGTTAGGAAACAGAGGCCTGGTGTCTTTTGGTAAAGTCTGAGCTGTAAAAGAGAAGCTTATAAACGTCCCAATATGGTTTGGATTACAGCCAAAGGATTTGTATCCTTGCATAACAGGATGCCTCAGAAAAGAAAAGCTCAATCTTTAAATAAACAAACAAATAAAAAGACAAGAAAGACCCTGAGCTCCACAGTGAGAAAAAACACATACACACACAGATTTCTTCTTTACTGGGATATATGAAAAGCTGATGCAGGGTTGTATGAAATGTTTGACAAAAGTTTGCAAAACTGGATATTTGTGTGACTCTGACAAGCAAGAATATTTGCTATTGTATCTTATACACACGCACGCACGGATGCACATGCACACGCACACACACACGTACACCGGTATATGCAGGGGTGAAATTCAGCTGGTTCTGATAGGTTCTGGAGAACTGGTAGCAGAAATTTTGAGTAGTTTGGAGAACCGGCAAATACAACTTCTGGCTGGCCCCAGAGTGGGTGGGAATGGAGATTTTGCAATATCCTTCCCACAGGAGTGGAGAGGGAATGAGGATTTTGCAGTAACCTTCCCCAGGAGTGGGGTGGGAATGGAGATTTTGCAGTATCCTTCTCCTGCCACGCCCACCAAGCCACGCCCGCAGAACCGATAGTAAAGAAAAATTGAATTCCACCACTGGGCATGTTTCATATTGGTAGGTCTCCCACAATTATTAAAAAATCAGAGAGGCCTTGGATTTGCAATTTGAATAAATTTTCTTTACATTTCTTTTTTGATTTAAGGTAGAAGTGAATGCTACTCATAGAAACCCACGAAGTAAGCCAAAACTTTTACTGCAGCTCCATATGTGATGGTATGTATAAATAAATAAGCCAAAAGAAGTCACTTCTATGTTCAACTTGAATATTGTAGCGCATTCTGAGGACTGCTTTGAGTACGTGTACATTTAACATACACAAACGCAGCTCCATGCAAATGTACACAGTTTAAGACTTCTGTGAGGAAATTGGTTTAAGAAAGGACAATAATCTGAGCATTATTATAACTGGAGGAATGTTAAAAAGCTAATTTCAAGCTGAATATAGTGCGTGGTGGAATTGACAGTCTTGATATTCTTAATGGCGAAAATTAAGAAAACCATCATTTTAGTTCAATGTTTTCCATGTATAATAAAATTTATACTGGAAAGAGCAATTCATTCTTTGATGCTTCTGTTTAGGGAAATGTAGCACTTGTTCTTACTTGCATTCTTGAGGAATTTATAAAAGTGGATTTTAAATGAATTGGATGTTGCAAAACTGACAATGAGAGCATTCTCTTATAGTTTTGACCTTTCCTTGAAACTGTACTAGGTTTTTTCCCTTTACCTTTAAAATTCTGGTGATGTATTGGTAGATGGTGACAGCAGTCATTAAATGGGAGTCATCCTATTGCATGTTCATATTCCCTAACAATACAACACTTCTATTATTTATCAGTTTCTTGCTGCTGAACAGGACAATTAACACATCTGAAACTTCTAAAATAAGCTGAACCTGAAATTTTTAGTTTGTTTAAATAAATGTAGGAAAACCCCAGTTCATCAGTCAATTGAACAGCATTCTACTCTATTAAGCTGTAATATATCAAGAGTTCTGCAATCAATAGTGTTGTGTCCGCTGCCTCACTGATGTGCCCACGCACAAGGCACTCCTGATTGGCTTGTAAAACAGTTTACAGCTTATGCGGGAGAACGCAGCTCACTGATTGGTTGCCGTTTGACAGCCACTCCTATATAAAGCGCTGTCAAATGGGGTTCGTTTCTTCTGTTGCCCTTTTGCCGTTTTGATTGCTTTAGTTACTGGTTGTTATCCCAATAAAGGGATTGTTGTTAGTAGTACTGCCTCGCCTCAGTCCTTGTCCACCAAGTTACCTTCCAGAATAAATGGGATTTGAGTAAAGTGACGGATTTGGCACTTGGGCAATACTTGTTCAATTCTGAAGGAGTTGTTCCACTTATAATATAATTTTCCCAGCCATTTCCTTTCACCTTTCCCATGTTTTTGTTTATTTTTATTTTTGAAGTTGATTATTTTGTTAATACTATTATATGGAAGTATACTCTTGTATGGAAGTGTAGCAGTTTAACTTTTTCTAAAAAATAATAATCAGGGGGATATTGTTGCATGATAATTATTAAGTAGAATGTACAGTACTTGTGTTTTTAACGACCATGTTGTGAACATTTTCCTCCTGCCTTTATATACATATATTTGTGAATAGTTTGGAAAGTAACCATAGCATATTCTTTCAAGGTCATCCAGGTCAGCTACTGTGAATTCAAGATAAAACTTCATAACTTAAAAAAAAGAAGTTGATGCATGGACACTTGGGCTGAGATAAACAGTCATCAGAGAGATAACAGATTTGTCTGACTTTGTGGTATTCAATAAATCATAACAAAACCCTCAAATACTGGAAATAGGCCAGAAGTTGATAACTTAGATTATAACTTCTACAATATTTTTGGAAAAGCAATGACATGTTTCCCTATCACATTAATTCATTCTAAACTTTAGGTTGCCTCAAGCATGACCTATTTCTCTTTTTTCTATGCTGGGACTGCATGTGGCTTATTATTTCTGTTGAATAACTTAACCAGCTTCTGCTTTATTCTGATAAAGGTTGTAATTCAGATCTTGCCTCACTGGCAGTCTTGACGGCAAGAACTGCATCTTCCCACTGATTGATAAGCCACACTGGCAGAATTTACATACAGGTAGTCCTCAATTTACAACCACAACTGACCCCAAAATCTCTGTGCTCAGCGAGACCATTGTAAAGTGAGTTTTGCTCCATTTTACAACCCTTCTTGCCACTATTGTTACGTGAATCACTGCAGTTGCTAAGTTAGTAGCATGGTTATAAAGTGAACCTGGCTTCCCCATTGACTTTGCTTGCCAAAAGATCACAAAAGGTGATCACATGATCCCAGGACATTATAGCCATTATAAATATGAGTCAGTTGCCAAATTTTGATAATGTGATCATGGGGATGCTGCTATGGTCAAAAGTGTGGAAAATGACCATGTCACTTTTTTAATGCATGTTTAATGAATAGTCATTAAACAAACAGTTGTAAATTGAGGACTTCCTGTATATAGATAGATGGATGGATGGACAGACAGACAGACAGAAAAGAGCCATGTTGGCACAGTGGTTAGAATGCAGTACTGCAGGCTACTTCTGCTACCTGCTGGCTGCCTGCAATTTGGCAGTTCAAATATCACCAGGCTCAAGGTTGACTCAGCCTTCTATCCTTCCAATGTCGGTAAAATGAGGACCCAGATTGTTGGGGGCAATAGGCTGACTCTGTAAAACCTCTTAGAAAGGGCTGTAAAGCACTGTGAAGTGGTATATAAGTCTAAGTGATGTGCTATTGTGATAGATAGATAGATAGATAGATAGATAGATAGATAGATAGATAGATAGATAGATAGATAGATAGATAGATATGAAACATAAGTAAAATAGATATTCATTGTTGTTTCTACATATAAATTAGGGATAAAGGTGCTCCAAATTAACCTAGGTTCAAATTATCATCCTTTAGACACATTAGTTGGAAACCTCAGTCTCTGGAATGGGCACTAATGCTAGGAAAAGTGGAAGGAAAGAAGAGAGAGGGAAGATTAGCAGAGGCACCTGTCTAAAAATATAAAAATCCTGAACACACCGCCTAACGTTTAGTACTGAAAACATTGCCCTCATGAATAAAAAGTGTGTCAGCAAACTGAAGAAGAGAATCTATCTTCTTAAAGCTATCCAATTTCATGGATCAGAACTCCCAGTGTTAGGCTTTAACATTTAATAGGAATTGTAATAGCTCTGTTAAACATTTCCTTACATTATAATCAACCTGAATTGTAGTTATAACATTACTGGACAAGCATTCCACTTATCATGCAGTTATAAAATTCCAGGCACACTAGAATAAGCAGCTGGTGAATCAATATTTAAGTGGGTTATATAAGTGTCAAATGTTTACTCTTCTTTGATGAAACCATGCTGTGCATCTTTTTAAAAAATTATCAAGGTTGCAAAAATAAAACAGAACCCATATGGCAATGGGGGCTCCCGTTCTTAAGACCCAGCAGTTTAAAAATAAATGAATGAAACCAAAGAGGGGAATGGAAAAGCTAATGATAGACCCAGCAGTTTTCTAAAAACAGCTTTTGTCATTTCAGTCTGCCAGCATAATCAGAATGGCTAAACCCAATAGGGAGTGATTTACTTCACTTTTATGTATTCATGAATATAGTTGTAGTTTGGTTTTATTTTGATGGTTAAAATTAGAGTGGATATTAAGGAATACAGAGCCATGGAAAATTGTTTCAGTGTTGAATCATTAATGTAGAAAGTGAGCTATATTCTGAATTTCATTGTTGAATCATTGCAACAGGAACTGGGGGTTATTTTCTTCTTAAAGCCACATGTCTTTGTCATTATCTTTACCATGTTGTTAGCCTTCAAGGACCACAAAGGGCATAGCCAATAATATCATTTGAGTATATTAAGTTTTCAGGGGGTTCTTATTTTATTCACCCCCAAACCTATAAATATCCTACCACCAACTCCTTGGGGGGGAGTCCTTGTGGCTCTGGACTGAACCCAAAGGGACTTGAAAACAGCACCTGACCTTGAGGTCTTAGATTGACTGACCCTGATATAAATCAACAACCCAAGATTTGGACCTGATCTAACTTGTTTGCCAGAGAAAATAAACAAGTCTAAAGGCTGAACATTCTTCTCAACTTTGTGTGTGTGTGTGTGTGTGTGTGTGTGTGTGTGTGTGTGTGTGTGTAAGTAAGGGGCACAGTGGCTCAGCTTGTCAGCTTGTCAAGATGCTGAGCTTGTCAATCAGAAAGGTCAGCAGTTCAGCAGTTTGAATCCCTAGTGCCTTCGATGTTTAGTCATTCCGGCCACATGACCATGGAGACGTCTTCAGACAGCGCTGGCTCATTGGCTTTAAAATGGAGATGAGCACTGCCTCCTAGAGTCAGGAATGACTAGCACATATGTGTGAGGGGAACACCTCTCTCTCTCTCTCTCTCTCTCCCTCTCTCTCTCTCTCTCTCTCTCTTTATATGTGTGTGTGTGTGTGTGTTGCATGTTGCATGTGTACAGACATACATACACGTTATAGGAGGGATATTTTGCAGAACATTAAAACACACAAATATGTTCACACCACACCCACATCTACCCAAGATAACTTGGCATGGAATTTGTAGTGTGATGGCATGACCAAATTATTTTTCTGGACACGCATTCCCAAATGTCTGAATTCTTCATTTTTCCCCCACAATGTTCATAGTGTGGAGAGGATGGAAAATGAACCGCAAGCATCATCTTGCTTTTTGTGGAAGCACTTTCATTTTTTGAAATCACATCTCTAGAAGAAGTTTCTGTTTGAAGAAGATATATTTTCTCATTTCTTATAGCTCACTTCAGCCATGGTATTCTCCTTATAAATGAAGGAGACAAAAACACCCTCTCTAGGGGCATCTATTTTATTCTTCCACATAGGGCTCTATTTTGGGAATTCTATGCCAAATAGCAGGAATATTGGCCCAATTGCTGCTTAACCATCATCGATTCACAAAAACCTATTGTATCAAACGTATCCCCTAATACATCTAATTCATATTAGATAAACTTTCTGATTCTGAATTTTTGTACATATGGTGAAACCGATAAATGTTCTAACTCTTAGTAGCAGAGCATTCATAGATTTAATAGGTGTTATTTTAAATATTTTGTACTCTTGTAGATATGCTATTTTGTAAATATTAGGGCAGATTGGAAAGGGGAGAATAGGAGATGGAATTTGTATTACTGCTGCTAATTTTTTACCATTTGTTTAATCTATTGACCTAAGGTCATTTGTCAAATGAGTGCTCTTGTTCCTGCCACAATGCATTCTGTTCCCCTTCGGAGGTGATAGGAGAATAGATTTACAAGGAATAATTAAAGAGGAAGTGTAATCTGTAATGGCTAAGTGAAAAGCAAAGGAAATGCCTCTGGATCAGTTGACAGGATGGTAAAATTTTACCAAGCCAAGGAAATTAGTCTAATGACCAGCAGAGAGTGAAAATCTGCCCCAAGAGTCAACTCTCATCATTTGATAGAAGTACACTCAGGAATGTGCTTTGTCCTTTCTTATGGGACAGATGGACTTTCTCCAAATGGTTTTACACTTTCTTCCCCTGATTATCTTCCCCATTTGGTTTTGAAAATGTTTCTTCTTAGTATGTTGTATAATTATTTTTGGGGGGCAACTAAATAATTTCAGTAAAGTAGGTAACTGGTAAAGATGGGTTAAAACCAAGTGCTGAAGTTCTTTGCAATGAAATAGTCACTGTCTTTTTTTCAGAATCAGAATCAATGTGATTGGACACACAAGGAATTTGTCTTTGGTACATATGCTCTCAGTGTACATAAAAGAGAAGATACATTTGTCATGAATGTTTATTATTACCTTTGTTATGACAATTTCACTTTTCTCCAGAGATTTTCTTCTGAAAGACCCTAAAGACCTGACTCTACCAGTTGGTCTGAGGACCAAATGGGGGTGTACCACAATGGAGATGGCTGCTGGATTGATAGCAGACTCTACCTTCTCCCCCACTCTTTACTCTCCACCCACCCATCTTTTTGATCATATATATATATATATATATATATATATATATATATATATATGTGTGTGTGTGTGTGTGTGTGTGTGTGTGTGTGTGTGTGTGTGTGTGTGTGTGTGTGTGTGTGTTTGTTTTCATTGTTTATATTATGGTTCCATTATTTTACTTCTGTTCTGTTAACACTCTTTTCAGTTTCTTCCTTTTCATCATTGTATTTTTAATTTTTTTTAATTTTTTAATTTTAAACACATAAACACATCAACAAAAACAAACATATGACTTAAAACAACATAGGAACAAGAAGTTCCATTGTATATCATACAGCAGTTCTGTATCGGTTTCTTTGCAGTTAGTGTTTTCCCTTCTATACATTTCTATCTTGCATTCATGGTCTCCTTATTCGTTATCCATTTTTATGTACAATTCTATATTTATTTATACTTAGCTATTTATAACCAAATATTGTTTACCTATATTGTGCTTTATATTCTTATTGTCATTTATTCTCTTATATATAATTATAGGTATATATTCACATAGTTATTCTTTTTCTTTGCCATTCTTATACTATTGTTATTCCACTTAAAAGGTTATAATATACAGTTTGGATTGCTTTGTTTACCATCCCTAGCGCCTGTTGTAACACCACCTTATTTTCTCTTTCTTTTCTTTTCTCCCTCCCTTCCTTCTCTACTTCCTTCCTTCCTCCTCTCCTTCCCCTTCTTTCTTCCCTTACCTCTCCCCTTTATCATTGTAAACCACCTGGAGTAGCCCCAAGGCAGGATAGATAGCAAATAAATTTAACAAACAAAATAGACAATAAATTTAAATAAACTTACACCTCAAGCACTATATATACAGACCCAACTCCATAGCAATGACATGTTGTATTGAACACCAATAATGACATACTTGTATTGAATATTGTCTTCTGTAGAAATGTTTTTCATACTTCCTGTTTGATGAGCAGTTTGTATACAAGTATCTATCTGTAATGGCTTTTGTTCTCTAAACCTTCCCTTGCTCCCTTGTGTTTGTGTGCCTGTGTTTTCCAATAGCTTTCTGCTATTGGTCCATGAGGATGAATAGAATGTTAATTATTCTGAAGAGTTCCCCAAACCATTGTAATTAAGTGTATTCCACTACAAAAATAGATGAATGGAGAATAGAATTATCCATTTTCCTTAGATTAGCTATTTTTTAATTGTTTTTCTTATTAAAGAAACACTCATATGATCAAGTGAATATTTCCAAAGTCAATTGTAAAGTCATATCACAGTTGGCTTTTAAAAAACGCAGTAATGTAATTTTAGATATACACACATATATGTTTGTATCTGTGTGTGCATTGTATAATATTCAATTTTGAATTATATAATCATGAAAATAATGTATAAAATGCTAGTGATTTAAAAAATTAAATATTAGAGAATACCATAAACCAAATATGATTACAGAATGCCCGAATCAATACATATAAAAAGCTGTAATTTGGTAAAATTAATTGTTACACACACACACACACACACACACATATATATATATATATATGGCAAGACATGATAGAATCTTAGAAAAAAGAAAGTGAAAGTGAAAAAAATTGATAGGTTTGAAAATTTCCTGTCCAGATCATTTTATAAACAAATTTAATATCTAAAATGTTTATCTATTCCTTACTTTGAGAAAACCTAGCATTTAAACTTCTGCACAAAACATGTTGAGATCTTAAATATTTTTAAATGTATTGTTTATAAATATCAATGTTGGGATAAGGTTATTTTTAAAATTCAACAGGAAAAGTCAATATCCAATTGTTCCTGTCAATTATATCTGATCAATGGCTATTCAGGATATTTTCTTCTTCCATACATGTTATTTATTTAATTAACTAATAACAAATCAATAAATTTGGGCACATTTGAGATCTATAACCCCTACAAGCATGTGCTCTCACTAGTGCTCCAGGTTCAGAATCAATTATTGAAGCCCAATGGAGAATGTACACTATTATGTGTAAAGTAGAGGAAAAGGGAAGGGAAGGAAGAAAATTTAAATGAATACAGGGGCTATGGGGTCTGTCTTTCAGAAGTATTTTAAGCTATGGGACAAAACTCCACCTGAAAACACATTAACTAATGCATAAGACACATGCTTCTGGTCCTGCCACAGGCTGAGTTAAATAATACGTATCTAATGTGATGACAGCTTCATGGGGGAATGGACCATCATTGTCAACAGGAGAGGCCTCCAGCAGCATGTTAGTTGGGAAGAGACACTCTGATTTGATTTCAGACATTAGCAACACTTGGAGTGACTGACATGTGATGAAAGGGAAAACAACTCTACCTTCCATGGTGGATTACTCTAGCAGCAATGGAGAAAACTGCTTTCACTTCCTGACTGTCTCCTAAACTACTTGAAATGACTGGTTTTTTTTAAAAAAAATTAAACAATAGGAGTAGCAACTAGTTGGATAAGTACAGAGGAACATACATGAGATGTAGTCAAAAAACAGATTATTGGTTGCACTGCCAAGGCAGTTTTCATTGTTTTAAAAAAGTGTGGTGTTTCTTCTTCCCATCTCCACTTAATGCACCTGTGAATTTAAGACTAGAAGTAATGCAGTTCTAGTTAGTTCTGGTGAAGTATTTAGACCCCACTGAAAGCCCATTTCAAATCCCATGTTATCCATTCCTAGTGAAATGGTCAAATGTCCTGTTTTATACAAAACAGCCTGTGTATAATTGTTTCCCCTCTTTTTAGGGCTGTCCATTCCAAGCCTACTTTAAAGACCAAGAACCATCAGAAAAAATAGTCATAAATATTTAACAGGTGGACTTCAAAATGAGCAGATACATCCATTACCCTATCCAGGTTTTGTATATTTTGGTGAGAAGTAATGTTTTCTAAATGTATAGAGTATTTTAAGGGTGTGGTCAACAAGGGTGACCACAGGTTGTGACCACAATGGTGTGGTCAAAGCTTCATCACATGAAAACAAGCAGATCTTTAATTACACTATTGTGTGATGACATTTTGACATATTTTTAACCATGCCATTTGGACGTTCCTGAATATACTTGTAGCACCTTAAGGATCAATATATTAGTTGTGGCAGCTTTTTTTTAACATGGATGCTATTCACCAAAGCTCTTGGCATGACTAATTTGGGATTCTTTAGGAAAATACTTCTTGTTGAATGTGTTTACTTTTTTTGCAGCAGTTTATAATCCATGCTATCCCAAGACCTAGTTTGCAGCACATAAAACACACTAAAAAGGGCTTAATCTCAAAATATTCAAATATGTTTATTAAAAACAACCATAATGTTAAAATATAAATTAGAAACTAATAATCCAAATTCAGTATAAGGCTGACCAAAGATTGCAATTTCCCAAATGCCTGTGGAACAGAACCATTTTAAATATCTGCCTAAAATTCAGCAAGGTTGAGACCAATCAGCCAATGGGGTGAGTGATTACATAGCAACTGGGCAGCCACAGAGAAGCTTGACTCTCTATTGGAGCAAAGAGTGGTTTGGCCTCACCTTTCTCATAACTAATGAATGAAACTGCTCACTTAGAAAGGGTTTGGGTGTTTGCAGATCCATGGCTTGTGCTGGAAAAGACGAGAAGGAAAATAAATACATCATGTCTTTTACTCCCTAGTTTTAAAACAATATCATCAAAGCCAATGTTTTTTGGTGCTAAATGATGACACAACTGACAATTATCAAAGTAGTTCATGAGTCCTTCTGCAGGCAATGATTTTGGGATTATTCACTCCATCTGACAACAGCCCTGAATATAATTCTAAAGCTTCTTTATTTTTGGAAAATGTAAGTATAGGTACTGGCCACAATAAAAACATGTTAATGGATACTTCTAATATATGCTACCTTGTGGTCTTTGTAGCTGCTTACTTACCTTAATAGAAATGTGGGTGAGGAAGAGAGAGAAATAGATGAGAAATCTGATGTATGAGATTGAAATATTTTGTCCACATAAGAAGAAGCCAAAAAGCAGGTTTTGTGCAATTGTTATTGAAGACAACCCTAACACCCATATTTCTTCTACAGTGATTTAATTTTTTGAAAAGCAATGTCAGGGGAAATGAAAAGGGAAGCCTCAAGGAAGCGCAGAAAATTGAGGATTTAATGACTTATTGATGTTCACTCAACCCCCTGTTCGCAGCCGAGATTAAAGGCTAGAATAACTTCCTGTACAAATTCTGGGCAGAGTCAACCCACCCACCCCCATCACAAAAGAATGTGAGATTTACATAGTTTATGCCTTTCATAGATAGCATTCTAAAAAGAATAGCTACTAGATCTCTGCACAGGCCAAAGCTATTCAGGAAAAAGGAGGAAAATATATTTTAGAATGTTGAAACAGTTGTGGATTGAGAGCCAGTGTGACAGTAGTTAGATTATGAGCAGACACATCTAGTGTCTTGTCTACATTTAGTCATGGAAGCTTGTTGGGGTATTTTGAACCAGATGCTCTTTTTCAGTCCAGCCAATAAAGGAACCCAGTTCTACAGGATCTCCCATAGGTGATTACCTAGCCTTTGCTGAAACACCTCCAGTGAAGGGGGATTTGATTTCATTCCTAAGGCAGATCTTATTATTGTGTGTGTATATATACAATAATTTGCCTCTAAGAAATTGAGTTCTGTTAGTTCTTTCTATTATGGGCAGCTTCTTCTCATATACTGTTCTTATATAGATAATGTTTTTAGTTGATGAAAACAGGGCTAGGTTTATTTCTTTTATTTGATTTTTATGTTTGTATGTTTTATTTATTTATATTTTATGTTATGTTATTATTTTTATTATTATTTTCGTTACTATATTTTAATATTTTCAAATTTATTTATCTGAAATAAAATAAATTCATTTTAATGTTTTCAAAAACATTCTAAAGATCATATCCTGGGCCCAATTTTATACACTTTGGACAGGGGATAGCAGTTGGCATGGGCTATCTTCCTACCTACTTTGATACACCTGGAGTGAAAATAAAGTAGTAGCAGCTTCTGACAACTTGCATTCAGTTATGGCTTCCCACTGACTCTATGTGTATCTATGTATCTATATAGAAAACCCCAAAAATATTGGTGTTAGCTGGATACCTGCTAAGGAAATCCGGGAGTAGAATATTGTTTAGTTTCTCATTGGAAAAGTTTCCATAGGAAGTACAGTGTTTATTGTGTTGGCATTAAACCTAGAATCTTAAAAAAATGTCTTTACTTGGAAACCATTTCTGGACTTTGTGCTTAAAAAAATGAAACTTTGATTTGGGTTTTACCCATTACATAGATTTGTTGATCTAGAAATGGCTAGTTTATACTATTATGTAAAAGTAAAAAGTTGAGGTTTGACATTATTACTTTATTCTACTACACCAAAGGAAGTCAGAAGTCAACACCTTTTCTTTCTTTTTCCCTTCTCTTTTCCCTCTCCTAATTTTCCTTTGTTTTCAAATTTTATATCATAAATTAATAAAAAGGATAAAATCTATATTAAAAACTGTCTTAAATATTATTACAGAGAAGTGGAATAGGATGATGCCTAGCATTTAGATTATTTTGGCTATTGAAGGCATACAATTTTAGTAAACTTCAATATGGGACAGTGGTGTGTTTCAAAATTTTTTAGAACCTCTTCTGTAGGTGTAGCCTGCTTTGTGGGAATGGTTTGCTGGCCATGTGACTGGGTGGGAGTGGCTTGCCGGCCATGTGACTGGGTGGGTGTGGCCAACTTGTAAAATGTGGTGAAACTCATTTAATAATGCTCTTGCTTAGCAACCAAAATGTTGGCTCAGAAACTCTGGCATTTGAAGCACACAAATCTTAAAGCTGTCAAGTTACAATAGCAATAGCAATATATAGCAATAGCAGTAGACTTATATACCGCTTCATAGGCCTTTCAGGCCTCTCTAAGCGGTTTACAGAGAGTCAGCATATTGCCCCCAACAATCTGGGTCCTCATTTTACCCACCTCGGAAGGATGGAAGGCTGAGTCAACCCTGAGCCGGTGAGATTTGAACCGCTGACCTGCTGATCTAGCAGTAGCCTGCAGTGCTGCATTTAACCACTGCGCCACCTTGCACCCCTAACCCTTTAGGAAAAAAAACCACAGGGGTGTTCAAACTTGACAGCTTTAAGACTTGTAGACTTCAACTCCCAGAATTCCTCCTCTCGCTCTTCATCTTGATGATGTGCGGACGGGTGGGGGGAGGGAGCTTGAACCGGTTCTAAACGGCGCTGTAGATTTGTGGAACCTCTTCTATAGAAAAGGTTAGAACTGGCAGGAACCCACCCCTGATATGGGATGACAAACATGAGCTGTCTTGGGCAATGCTTATAACGCCGAATGCTTGCTAGTTGGAATGTAGCCTTAATGTCATGGAGGGGATGGATACACAAGCTAGAGAAACACACCAAAGATGAGGAGGAGGATACACCATGGGTTTTGTTTGCCCAATGCAGATAATTAGAGGTTGAAGATGATGAAAGAGCTATGGTTTTACCTGTTGAAAAAAGCCAGTCTGATTCACAGAGAAAAATACCCATCACTATCTGCCACTTCTTCCTTAACTTTCAATTAGCAAGTAGGTAAGGCCTAAAAGTAAAGAATTGTATCTAATGTATTAAGCAAACATTATAGAATGCATACAAATCCAGATAGAATTGTGCTATATAACATTAGTCCCTTATGTTGTATAATATTAACTATGGCAGACTGGATGCATCACACTCTGGCCATGCCCTTAGCAAAAGGGGGGGAGTCCTGATACATCACGTGATGCCACCACGATGGCATGAGTTTGACACCCCTGAACTGGGGGGAGGAGTTCAGTCCCTTTGCAGTTTGGCATACCTTATCTTGAAATGGGAATAAGGAAGTGGGGTACTTTGGTAGTTGCAGCTGTAAGTAACTTCCTTGTTCTGTTAAGAAATGTAGTTTGGAGATCAAAAGTAGATGCTGAGGAATTTTTACTGAGTTTCTATCAATTCCTCAGAACTGATAAAAGCTGGTCCCATTCTTTCCTGAAATTTTGAGTTTTGTTTTGCTGAAGTTAGTTCTTATTTCATTGCAGCAGAACATAGCTAACCCAATATTTTGATGGAAAGTATCAGGCTGGGTTTCTTTTTAAGGAGGAGGAAGACCAGTGTTTAGTAACTTATACTAATATTGCCAACATTTAGTAACGTACTAATATTGATATAGCCAAGTATCTATTATGGTTACCTTTGCAAAATCATCCCAAAAATGTATGAATGCGTGTGATAAATATATATTTGTAAATGTGTTATAGGAAGAAGATCAGATATGAGATCTCTCCCCCTTGTTATCTAATGGTGAAAAGATCAATGTAAATCAACTACTTTTGCCCTTTAGATCAATGGTGGGATTCAAATAAATTTACTAGTTCTCTACCCTAGTGATTTCTTCCAATAACCAGTTCATCCAACTGCTCAGAAAGTTAACAACTGGTTCTCCCGAAGTGGTGTGAACTGGCTGAATCCCACCATTGCTTTAGATTAGCACTGAGGCAGAACAAAAAGGAATGAATTTCTACTACATACTGAAGTTTGTGTCCACATTCTGTTGTAATGAGTTTTTATTCCCCTTTGAACTTCCAACAGATTTATTTATTTATTAGATCTGCCCACCTCACCTTGAGGTGACTCTCCTTGGCATTTGACATTTCCTAAGTATACTGATACCTCTCTCTTGTTTCTTTGTGACCATATTTTGGAAACAGTCCCGTTGGCACCTATTAGCTGTATTTGTTACCAGAAGGATTATCAGAAATACTATCTTTTAAAAAACATTTCTCCATGTGTTCCTATATGAGATACATTGGGCTCAAAACTGCCCAGAAGCTTTGTAGGTTGAGTTTTGAACTCAAGTTTCCCATGTCCAGCATTGATTATAATACCACCCCAATTGCCAAAAAGTTTCTTTGGCAGATTCTGAATGGCCCACACATTTCCAATAAATCTGCTATTGTCATCTTACTTCTCTAGTTTGTTTACTTGCTCTTTGCTTGGATTGACTTTAGAGACATTTTTGAGAGAACCAGCTAACACAACTTCCACATAATCAGAATTCTCAGCTGAATGTGTAACAGCGGTGCTTCGTTACAGGACTGATTGTCCATTTGAAAGACTGTCACAAGTGGTGCCACGCTCCAAAATGCATTTTGCAGGTGTCAGAAGTGGTTTTCCATGCTCTTTTTTCTTTCTTGTTATACCAGTCTTTTCTGGCTATGTCTCTTGGATGACTGTGAGCACTTATGTGTAAACAATTTATAGGAGAATGAATGATTCTGTAAATAATCCAGGTAGTTTGTAGAAGGATAAAAAACAGAAAGAGGAAAAAAATAGTCTCATGTATTGAAACCACCGGAAAGAGGTAACAGTGGCTAAGGTTGTGACCTGTGAACCTTGCTGTTAATGTAATGTGATATTGGGCAATGCAGATGGGGGAGGAAAAAGAAGTTTGGTGTGTGGACCACAAATCACAGGTTGTGATGACACGAGAAGGCTTAATAAAAGCTAGCACCCTTCACTCTCAAACGACGCTAGAGCAGGCTGGGAGATTTATTGTCTCAAAGGCTGCTTTCTTTGAAATGATTTCCATTTATCAGTGGAGATGTACTGGTAGAGTGATCAACTCCTTCTATGAGTTTAGCATGTGGAATGCCTTACCTTCAAGGCATTTCACTTTACTAGTGGAACAGCTTGCCTTCAGAAGTTGTGGGTGCCTCATTACTGGAGGCTTTTAAGAAGAGATTGGACAGTCAGTTGTCTGAAATGTTATAGGGTCTCCTCCTTGATCAGGGGGTTGGACTAGAAGACCTCCAAGTTTCTTCCAACTGTGTTATACTATGTTCTAGGGGGAGGGGAGGAAAAACAGGTTTCTTGCGTTTGCTGAAACTATTGAAGAAAGGAAGGACTTGTGAAAACTTTTGTTCAAAGCATAATTGGAAAATTCAGGCAAAATGGGTTGCTACCAGCAACAAAAGGTCCCTGTCAGTATTTATAATTTCTCCAACATGTAATGTAATTTAAATGAAATATCCAGCTACAATAATTCCTCTCTTGCTACTTCCAAGTAATAATATTGTATTGTGATCTATAAAGGAAAGATTTTAAGTATGCAGTCTTCTTGCGGTTTGAATGTTGCCTCCTGTTTTTTAAAAGTCTGGATCAAAGGAGGTGTAAAGTTAGATGGCATGGATATTTCCAGCCCCAAATTCAAGATGTTAGTTTTGACATATAAAATAACACAGTATGAAGCTGAAGTTTCTTAGGATTCAAATCTCCAACATGAATCCCCCCCTCCAAATTTCTTTATGTTGTCTTGAAAA
Source organism: Thamnophis sirtalis (assembly GCF_051295495.1). Lineage (NCBI taxonomy): Eukaryota > Metazoa > Chordata > Lepidosauria > Squamata > Natricidae > Thamnophis > Thamnophis sirtalis. The sequence continues at coordinate 71,521,722 of NW_028261386.1, read as the reverse complement.
TGACTTGCTCAAGAAACAATGCTAACATCCATCAGAAACAGGACCTCTTTTTTTAGTAATTATATCAGGTTTCTGGAAAACCTTCCTCATTCTTCTGAGAAATTAAATCTGCTGGTTTCTTTCCTTCAGTTCAATCATGCCTGATACTTGGAACTGGACAAGTCCATGGAGTTTTCTTGGCAAGTTTTCAGAAGTGATTTGCCATTGCCTCCTTCTTAAGGCTGAGAGAGTGACTAGCTCAAGGTCACCCACATGAATTGTCCCTGAGGTGGGGCTATGCTGGTTGGGGAATTCTGGGAGTTGAAGTCATAAGGTTGAGAAACACTGGATTATGTTGACAAAAGTTGACCATATGATATCTTTTAATAAAATGTTAGAAAAGGAATAACAATATACATTTTTTTTAATGAAGACTGCTAAAAAAACCTTAAGGCACTCTCTCAAATCATATCTTGGCACACCTGGTCTGTTATCCAACATCAAGGGATTAATCCTTAAAATATGTCTACTCCTCTTCTGTGGCAATGAGTTAATTATCATGTGTGCCACTTTCATACTTCAGTTGCCTCACCGGGAAGTTGATGATAGGCTACACCCAGGAATGTCCCCAAAACAGTTTACGTTGAAATGCCCAGGCCAAATGGCAATTCAGAGAGTCATCAATGCCATGTACAGTGCTGCTTTCACTTTGATGTATTTGTTTGTTTATTATGTACTGTATTTCTATTTCTGGTTTGCTGATTCCAGCCAACGAAGCATACAATACATAAAAACAACAGTAAAATAATCTAAAACAGAGAACTACATGTCAAGGAAAAAAAATCAGTGAATGGTTACAGCAGAGTAAAAGAAAGAAATAAGTTTCCAAATCAGAACAGATATTTGAAGCCCCATAGAGCAAAAGAAACAAGAAGGGTTCCCTAAAAGGTAGTACAAGGGGCTTACAGTGTGTTGAAGTAAGTGAAATAAAAGTCACGCATGTTATTATTAAGACCACTCAATCCAGACAAAACAAACAAATTCCGAGAATAAATTGATCTGACTCTACTGTTGCCACCAAGACTGGTTCTTATTTTCATTCTTGTATTGGGAGCAGGCAGTGTACAAGACAAGAATTAAGATCTGGGTGTGTATGGGGGGGCATGGTTGGAAAAAAAAAGATTAATAAAAGCTTGTTGTTGTTGGTTGCAAAGTTGTGTCCGACTCATCACAACCCCATGGACAATGTTCCTCCAGGCCTTCCTGTCCTCTACTATCCTCTGGAGTCAATTTAAGCTCACACTTACTGCTTTAGTGACTCCATCCAGCCACCCCATTCTCTGTTGTTCCCTTCTTCTTTTGCCCTCAATCTTTCCCAGCATTAGGCTCTTCTCCAGTGAGTCCTCCTTCTCGTTAGGTGACCAAAGTATTTGAGTTTCATCTTCAGGATTTATAATAAAGGCTTAGTGATATTATTATTCATTAAATGTATCAGACTCCCAGTGACTCTGGGTGATTTAGAAATGATTTAAACAATGAAACAAGAAAATAAAAGCAAAAGAAATAAAAAAGGGTAGAGATGGCAGAATAACCAATTGGGTGGAAAGAAAAGAGCCTAGGTTAAAAAAAGAAAAGAATAGACCAACTCTCAAAAATAATACTTATGAGTAAAACAAGGGGGTCATGATTGGTGAAATCAAATCAGGATGATAGCTGGCATATAGACTGTAGAATGATAGAGAAAAAAGGAAATGATATGAAAAAAAATGGACTTGTGGAAATAACACCCTCAAGAAAACATAAACTGGATTTGAAAGAGACATCTATAACAATAGAAAAAGAAAGGAAGGGAAGAAGGAAGGAAAGGAGGGGAGGAAGGAAGTAGAGAAGGGAGGGACAAAGAAAAGGAAAGAAGTGGAGGGTGGGAGAGAGAGAGGGAGAAGGAGAGATAGTAGGAGAGGAAGAAGAAATGTGGAGGAGAGGTAGGGGAAGAAGAAAGAAGTAAGGAGAGGTGGGTGGAAGGGAGAGAAAGAGAAGGAGAGGAGGGAGGAAGAGAGAAAAAGAGAAGGAGAGAGGGTAGGAAGGAGAAAAAAGAGGGGAGAAGTAGGGGAGAAGTAAGGGAAGGAAGAAGGGGAAGGAGAGGAGGAAGGAAGGAAGTACAGAAGGAAGGGAGGGAGAAAAGAAAAGAAAGAGAAAATAAGGTGAGATGTGGAGGAGAGGTAGGGGAAGAAGAAAGAGGGAAGGAGAGGTGGATGGGAGGGAGAGAAAGAGAAGGAGAGGAGGGAGGAAGAGAGAAAAAGAGAAGGAGAGAGGGTAGGAAGGAGAAGACAGAGGATAGGAGTAGGGGAGAAGTAAGGGAAGGAAGAAGGGGAAGGAGAGGAGGAAGGAAGGAAGTAGAGAAGGAAGGGGGAGAGAAAAGAAAAGAAAGAGAAAATAAGGTGGTGTCATAGCAAGTGTGAAGGATGGTAAACAATACATTCCAAATTATACCTTATATCCTTTTAAATGGAATAATAATAATATAAGAATGGCAAAGAAAAAGAATAACTATGTGAATGTATACCTATAACTGCATGTAAGAGAATAGATGACAGTAAAAATATAAAGCACAATATAGGTAAATAATACTTGATCATAAGTAGCTAAGTATAAATAAATAAATAAATAAATAAATAAATAAATAAATAAATAAATAAATAAATAAATAAATAAATAAATAAATAAATATAAAAATGGATAATGAGTAACGAGATTATGAACGCAAGATAGAAATGTATAGAAAGGAAAACACTTAACTGCAAAGAAACCGATTCGGAACTGCTGTATCATATACGATAGAACTTATTGTTCCTATTTTGTTTTTAAGTTATGTGGTTATTTTTGTTAATGTGTTTATGTGTTCTGTTGATGTGCTTATGTGTATAAAATAAAAATTCAAAAAAAAAGTTTTCAGTCATCCTCTTTTCATCCTTCATATAGTTGTTCAGCCTGAATTAAGAACCTTCTGGACTAATGGAAGTTTCTGAGTGGATTTCAAGGGCAGGCCCATGTAGAGTGCATGCAGTAGTCAAGCCACAAAGTGATAAGGACAGGAATGGTTATTTCAAACTTCACCCAACCCCACAAACCTAAAAAAATGATGCAACATCTGCACCAGAGGAAGTTATGCAGGAGCTAAGTTCCCACAAATTCTAGGAAGAACCTCAGTTTATGCACTACCCTTGAAAGTGCCATCCCATCCAAGGTAAGAGATTAAATATACCTTAGCCATTAATCCACAACTGCATCAATCAATGGAGGCAGGAACAGTGGCAGAGGGTGCAAATCACACTCCACTCGGGGGTCCTTGGTGCTCTCTGAGCTTGGTGGTTTTTTTACAGGTTTCATTATCCAATTATGGCAGATAATATCATCAGTACATTGATGATGTTACCTAATTGGGTAATGAAACATCCGCAAGAAAAAGACCAAACTCAGAGAGCACCAAGGACCTTGAGCTACAAATATTCTCTTCTCTTCACTACCTTACACCCATTTGTTTCTTTTTGGCCAATTAAGGTCATAGGCTCATTACTAGGCCTAGAAAGAGTGGGGGGCAGGAGCCATCTGCTTGCAGTTTCCTGCTCCAACTTATGCAACCAGACAGCTCAGTTGCATGATAATATAGATAGTGTTGAATGATTTCTGTCAAGCTTTTGCAACTTGTTCAAGTAAGGAAAAGTACTTTGACTTATGCCAGCAGGGGGAATGTGCTACAAGTTACAAGCTGCTTACCAACAAGGTTTTGTGCAAGAATGTCTTAGTCAGCATTACACATTTTGCACAGCTGGCTGTGTGCATTGCCAGAGGGTGGGGGGAGGGAGTTTCCTTTCCTCACCAGCATCCTGTCCAAGCCACTGAAAGAGATAGAATATTTGGACAAGATGACCATTATCCAATTCCGGAATGGGAACTGCTATAGGAATAGCAGAGCTAGCTGGCTCCAACATCCTTCAGCCTTTATTGTCCAGAACAACCACCATCACCACTGAATTAGAAGGGAAAAAAGCCAGTAGATGCTAGAAATGAAGGTGCTTCACAGACCACTAAGGCTGCCCTATTGTGAAGGATCAATTTCAACATGTGATATCTTCAGGCATCTGCTAAACACTTTCATACTGTAGGATCCATTGCTGATGCCGGTTCTAGGCCAGAAGAACCTAAAATGGAGATTTTTCTGTAGATATTCTCAGTCATACGGGTCATGATAGTCCTAAAATTACTTTTCAAGAGGGAACTGGACTTTCTGATTTTTCTTTGAAGACTTTTCGCTTCTCATCAGAGTTGAAGAAGCTTCTTGGATGAGAAACAAAACAACTTCAAAGAAAAACCAGAAAGTCCAAGTGCCTCTTGAAAAAGCAACTTTGGGATAAAATGGAGATTATTGTAGCTGTAAATCAGAAAAGATTATTTCTTTGAAGGTAGACCAAATCAGAAAACATACCATAGAATGACTATTATACCTTATACATTATAATAAAGAACCTTGTAAGTCTGATTGTGGTTCATCTCTCATTTCTCTTACATTCTACTGAATCAAGAAGGAGCCCTCTTCTTCTTAATACTATTTGCCTTCCCAGAACTAAAGGAATGTTTCTGTGCTCTTGGTTTACTGAATATTTGCTTTAAGGTTTTCTGCCCTGCCCTCTACATAGGAGAATCTGTCTGGAAAGAAGAGCACCAATTAAAAAATAGAGCCTATTTAGCCAGATCCAAGTTCTCTGAAGCTGCTCCTGAGGAAGGCCAATATAAAATCAGTATATTCTACAGCAGTTGGGAAGTGGGGGGGGGGAGAAGAGGTGGAGGCGGGTAGCAGCAGCAGCCCTTTTAGTTTGACTCTCCACCACAGTCCCAGCTTTGAATGTGGCCTCTTGGAAAAACTAATTGTCCACCTCTGTTAGAAAGATTGGAAGACAGGACAGAAAAATCTAACTTTCTGGGCCCTGTCAGATGACGTTCTCTAGAAGACATGCCACTCCTGCTGGATAAGATGGGACAGATAGCTATATCTGGGGGGAGCTGATCCAGAGTGATAATGTAATGAGGGACCCAGTCACCCAGAAACAGGGGGTTTAAACTGGTATTATCTCACTGTGTAAACTTTTTGTGGGTAAGCAGGTCAACGTTATATTGACATCTCAACAATTAGTTGATTTGAATAAAGTATTATTAGAATTGGAATGTACTAAATTGTGTGTGCTCTTAAGATCAAATTATTCACTAGAACACAGGTATGTGGACACAGGAAACAGGAGCCACACCAAACTCCTTCTCCAAAAAGATTAGAAAGCAGGAGAAAATATATTTAATTACACCACATGCATAGCTATTTGAGCCTAAGGATATTTGCAGACAGAAAATGGATAAAAGAAACCAACATGATTTAAGCAAAACCTGCAACTATATAGTGCTATTGGCTCCCAGAAAGAGGTGGCCTTTTAATCATCTTTTGCTTCTTTTATTATGTTTTAAACAAAAAGGACCTTAAATTGGACAGTTTAACTTGTGCCTTAAATTTTTGAAAACTGTTGCCACCATGATGTCTCACACACAAACGGTTTCTAGGAAGAGATTAATCTAAACACAGGAGTGTCAAACTGGCGGCCCGCAGGCCGGATGCGTCACACACAGGCCACACCCACCCCAGCTCCACAAATGGGAAAAACATCACAAAACATCCTGTGATGACAAAATGACACAGTGAGTGTGATCTAAAGGGAAAGGTTTATTTAAAAAAAAACCAATTTCTATCATTTAAATCCTGGTTATTTATTAGCATTTTTTTAAAAAAATGAAGTATCAGCAAACAGCATGTGATAGCATGAAGACTGTAGACCAGTTTTCAAATGAGCATCTGAGATAGTGCACAATTAGAAACCCTCTCCATCAATTAGTCTGAAAAATCAAATACCCCCTTTTTTATTTGTGCAAATATAGAATTACAGTTGCAGAGATGCCAGTGGATAACCATATAACCAAGCCCCAAGTAACTGACATTAGCAAGGAAGTAAGAAGGCTTCTTTAAGAGTCAAAAGGATGACATATAGAGTCTTGAAAGAAGGAAGAGTAAATTCCCAAACTGAGTTATAATGAGTCTGAATCCTTCTCAAATCCTTTCTTCTCATGTTTCTTACATTGTGTGGCCTCTTCTCCGGTAAATGCAATTGCTCACCTTTCACTTTTCTACAGTCTCTCACACACAGGAAACTTCTGCTTGCCACCACTAAACCTCATATCACTGTCACTGGTTCCAGCAACCCAAACCCCTTTGCCAAAATTTGGGTGCAGATATAGTATATTGAAAAATCTTCAGGAAGGGTGGATAGGAAGGAGCAAACACCAATTTTCATCAGAGGAGGAATCCTTTGCTTTCCAGTATGTGTAAGAGCTAAAAGTACAATGAAAACCGCATGAAATACCTGAAGGCATTTGTTGTTCCTTTCCTGACCAGAAAAAATGTCTGTGTTTTACCACACCTTAATTACATGTGGCCAGACTATCAGATCCAGATATACTAGCCCAAAAGGGAGTGAATCTTTTGGGCTGGCTGGCTTCCACCTCCTTTGCCCATTAACAATATTAAATCAAAATTTGAAAACATGGAAATTGCTTTAAAATGTTTCAATTATTCAGTTTTCCTCAATATCACTGCAGGTAGTCATTGACTCACAATGACAATTGGGAGTGGAATTTTGTCTCTAAGTTGTTGCAGTCATAAGTCAAGGCACTCATGTGACAGGCCCAATTTTTAAATCCTTTTTAAGGCTGTTGCTAAGTGAACCATGTGATTGTAGGTCTGAATCATGTAGACATTAAGCAAAATGGGTGGTGTTTTTTTTGCCAGAAACCAGCAAAAAACAACAACAACAACAACAACAACAACAACAACAACACTGGAAAATGGCAAAAAAATGGCAGATCATGATTACCTGACTGGGATGCTACAATTAATCATAAATATGATCCAGTTGCCAAGCACCTGAAATGAAGTCAGGTGACTGTGGATTGTGTGTAGGACATTTTATAATGGCTGGAAGTGTTTTATGGCCTTAACACATCCTTTCCAAGGTTGTTGAAACTTCAAAAAGTAAAAAAAAAAGAAAACCTTTAAAATCTGGTTTTAAGTCAAGGACAACCTATATATAAGAGAAGCCAATCAGTATATAGTACAATACAGTACAATACATAGGGCTTCCTGTGTCAGTTTTGTAAGCTGCTAAAACAAGGAGTGACTTTGTCTCCCCCACACAATCGGCAGAAATGCAAATATTTCTCTGCACAATTCAGTCTGGCACTTGCTGTGATAAACCCAAGTGCCAATTTTGTTTCTCATCATTAACCTTTGAATACTAATTCCTTATAAGTATTTGCATACAACTTCCATTTTTACAAAACATTTCAGTAGGGAAATGGGACCTCACTGTTTATCAGGAGCACAGATTAGCTAATGCAAATAACTTCTGAAGAATGACTAATTAATCAAAGGAGTGGCCCACGGGTGGAGTTGGCAAGAATACGGGCATAACTGTTCTTACGCAGGAGGATGCCATAATGTTATCATGGAGGAAATCCACATTTTTGACCTGATTACTAAGCATGTCACCTCTTGTTCCTGAATTTAACAAGTTGTTTTGTGTACTTCTTTAAAAGAAGCAATGAAAGCTAGTCCTAATTTTCAGAGGACTATCTGGATGCACGCTCTCTTCTTCACACATTTAGGATGCCATTAATTCTGATGTCTTCCTGATTGGAGATGGAGACTTCGACGCCAGAAACTTTCACAATCACGGAAAGCTATATGGCTTGAATTGCAGTCCATTTCTTACCTTCTTTCTTCTTCTATTTCTTGTCACAGTAGATCTGTACAGCTTTTGAAATGCAATTTGAAGATGGGATTTTGTGATGGGAAAGAATAGGCTGCAAAGTGCACAATGGACACAGAATTTAAAAAAGAGGCGCTTGATAAGAATTGGCTCCTCTTAAATAAGAATTTGCAGAAATACAAGGAAAAGTTGCATTTCTTCCTGGAGAAGAGACTACAGTAATGCTGGGAAAGATTGAGGGCAAAAGAAGAATGGGACAAAAGGGAATGAGATGGCTGGATGGAGTCACTGAAGCAGTAGGTGTGAGCTTGAATGGACTCTGAGGAATGGTAGAGGACCGGAAGGCCTGGAGGAATGCTGTCCATGGGGTCACGATGGGTCGGACACGACTTCGCAACTAACAACAACAAGGAAGTTCTCAAAAACAGTTGAAGTTGGGTGTGAATGAAGTTCATTTTAAATGCCAGCAGCAAGTCAACAATTGGGGGCTGGATTTGGGATGCACCAATCACAACTGATTCTATTTTCTTAGTTCAGAAGGATCACATTTGGTAGCAGGTGAGGGGTGAAAAGCTGCCTGCATGTGTCTGTTTGCACATGCATACAAATTCTCCACATAAAAGAATACAAAAAAATCTCCTCCCCCTGTTGAGCAGATGTTTTGAAGATGATTCACTTTATACGTAGTGGCAGCAATAGAGGTACAGGCAGAGGACAGCTTATACCAGGGGACCAATTGTTGCTATTCCCTCTCAGCTGTTTGGATTTACATTGTGGTGGGTCTCCCTGAGGAATTATATTAAGGGATGAATCCAATAGGAAGTCAAACTGTGGGCTTGGACAGAGGACTTTGTGTGAGAAAAAGTGGTAGAATTTGTGCTAGTAGCATCAGGGGGTTGGACTAGAAAACCTTGAAGGTCCCTTCCAGCTGCCTTCTGATTGATTGAAATAGTTTACCAAAGACTCAGCTGAGCCCCTTTAATGTCTGCTTTTAGGGCTCCACGTAAGGTAATCAAATTACAACCAACCTTTTTTTAATGTTTGTGCTTTCCTTACTTCTGTCATTTCATTACTTTTTTGCTTTGAAACTAGCAATTTGGACTGTGTTCTTGTTTTTTAAATACAATGAGCTATTTTGATTCTTTGCAAAAAAAACCACCTCAAGTTGAAATTAAGCACATCTTTGCAGAAGATTTCATAGTTTGCAAATGTGTGTAGCTCCCTAGTGAATTCTGCTTCTGTATAACTGTCAAGACAAAAGCAGGGCAGAGATTTATAGCGGAAAGGATTCTCACCAGATCTCTCCATCTCTGATAGGGCAAGATATGGAAAAAGTGCTGACACAGTTTAGTCTTTGCAGTTAGGACCAATCTGTGATAAGCAGATTGGTTCTAATGTTCCCACATTTTAAACATTTGTACATTTTCACAAGTGATACACAGGAATCCAGAGAGCAACCAAAAAGACAAAATGACACTGGATCATGCTCTTGCATTGCATAAAAGAGCTTTAATCGCCAACCTTTATATAAATATTCAAGTGTTGGGACATGTTGGGAAGCACTCTGTGAGCATCCACCCTTTTCTGGCATGTGGCATAAACCATATGTCAATCTCAAGACAGAAATTTCACCTGGCACACTCTTGCCTTCTTCTCTTATGATATCAGGACTGCAATTTGATAATGGGGGTAGGGGAACAAATAAATCTTGACTCTTCTGGGGCTGCTAGAAAAAGAAAGTCAGAATGGTAATAAAGGCACACCTGCTTCCTTTTACTTCTACTAAAAGATTTGATTAAAAGATGATCTATTTAGAGAGTGAGAAAGAATGAGAAGAATTAGTCTGGGTCATTGTGTCATTGAAATATTCACTTAGCTACAGATTTGCCTTCTTCCTCCTGATGGGTTGCTGTGAATATCAAGCGGTAACCATGGACAGCAGCCTTGACATGTTAAGAGGGTGGGCTGAGCTGCAAATGCCTGTAAATATTTTTTTAAAAAACAAATGAGACAGAAACAGTTTTCCTTTGATCCCATCGTTACCTAGCCTGCTCTAGCTTATCTACGATGCTTCTGATCTGCACAAAAGCTGTCATTTCTGCTATTGAGAAGAAAGCTCTGTTTATTATCCGGTAATAATAATGATAATTAACAGAGCTTTATTATTCTACAATTTGCCCTTGACATTCTTGCTCTTCCCAGGAGATCTTGTAGGGTCATGGGCAAGGAAGGATTGTTTTGCTCTGATCAATTCCAGTTGCATAATTGTATCATTCTGGAAGAAGGAAAACTTGGTTTGAATTTTAATCCTAATGACATGGAACTAAGCAACTGTTTCATCAAGGAGAGAGAAGACTTTTGTTTTGTCTTCCTTGGTTGAACAGTTGAATCAATACAATTAAACACAAACCAGAAAAGAATTTTCTATTCAGATTTATTCTTTATACCAAGCTTCATGGAGAGATGGGGCCTTTGTTCACCAGCCTTTTCTATTCCTATCAGTTTGCAGTTAGCATAGCCTGTCTAGTTGGAAATGGTGTAAGTTGCAGTTCTTCAGATTTCTAGACTAGGTAAGGCTGTGTGAGCAGCATTCATTCTTCAGAACTTGACTCTTTAACAGTGCAGTTCAAGTAATACTTTGAACAAAACCTAAGGCCCGTTCTATAAGACATAGAAGAGGAGTTTGAATAATGATTGTCATCCAAATATCATGAAAAACCAGAAGAACCTTGCTGGGTCAGAATCAAGAGATATCTTGGCATCTTTTTTTCATCAAGGAAGCATTTGAAGCATTCTAAATATCTGGTTAACATTCATTGCTATGAGTTTGGTGTAGTGGTTAAGAAATGGGGCTAGAATCTGAGAGATCATGAGTTTTAATCCCACACTAGCCACAAAGAAAACTTCAGGGATTTGTCAGTCACCAGGAGTCAACAATGATTCAAAAGGTATATTTAATGATATAGTAACCTTGAACATGGTAGTTCCAATTTAATATTGAAGGAAATCATTATTAATTACCCACCCTTGATATGTGCATTTTAAAGGCCTTTTAAAGCAATCTACACTGGTTGCAAGAGTATAAACAGTAATAATGAATTCCATAAATTAATACACATTGTGAGAAATATGCCAAATCTCTCCCAGAGTTGTTTTGGGGGAAAACAGAAATAAAGCTATATGCTGTCTTGAGCTTTTTAATGAAAAGCAGGGAGGGAGGGAGGGAGAGAGGGAGGGAGGGAGAGAGGGAGAGGCAGAGAATGCTTTTATTTATTGGAAAACCTTTTGCCTGATTTCAAATTTAATCTGGTTTAATAAAGTTATCTGCTTTCTAAACATAGAAATTATTTTAAATTCATTCTGGGACAATTCTGAACCAGTCCATTTGTTCCCCACTTCTTTTATCTTTCCAGTTGCCTTTTTAACTCCATTTTTTTGACCTTTAAAAAAAGTGAGCAAAATTTGATAGGGCTCTTCCTGCAGCTCCTTCAAGTGTAAAGACTACATCAACGTCAGCTTTAACAGGATGTAAGTCCAGGTAAATTTGCCCACTATCAAATAAATGAAAGCCTGTGTGCCATTCCACCTTAAACTGATAAGATGTTGACAAAGGTAACTTGAGAAGATAAAATAGCATTCACTAGGAAAAACATTTAACCTAGCATGTGTTCCTGGAATATAAAAATACCTGGAGCTTTGTCCTGATGATGTTCTTGACTGAACATCAATCTTGTTGGTTTTTAACATTTCCTGAATGTCTGCATATCGTAATGCTTGTCTATTAAACGTCTCTAATCCTTCTTTAGATGAGCACCATTTTTTTGCCTCAGATTCAGAGAGTAGTGTTCTTCTATTCTAGTGTTCTACACTCTGTGCAGAGTTACAAGGCCAAAGAAGTAGTTGCTATCCTAACCTATCTGGGGAGTTTTAGGCTGAGGAAAGTTCCTGCACTAATTCAACTCCTATAAAAGGGGTCTTCAACCTCAAGGCCATGGACTGGTACTGGTCCCTGGTCTGTTAGGAATTGGGAAACAAAAGTGATGGGTGATCAAGCAAAGCTTCATCAGCACATATGCAGGATCTGGGTTGCATGTCTTCATGGAAGACAATTTTTCTTCTGAAACTGGTCGCTGTGCCAGAAAGGTTGGGGACCACTGTCCTATAGTTCTCCTCTATTAGCATTGTTGTTGACAGTTGTGAAGTCATGTCTGACCCATCACGCCCCATGGACAATGTTCCTCCACGCTTTCCTATCCTCTACCATCTTCTGGAGTCCATTTAAGCTCACACCTACTGCTTCAGTGACTCCATCCAGCGACCTTATTCATTGTCGTCCCCTTCTTCTTTTGCCCTCAATCGTTCTCAACATTAGGCTCTTCTCCAGTGAGTCCTTCCTTCTCATTAGGTAGCCAAAGTATTTGAGTTTCATCTTCAAGATCTGGCCTTCTAAAGAGCAGTCAGGGTTGATCTCCTCTAGGACTGACCGGTTTGATCGCCTTGCAGTCGAAGGGACTCACAGGAGTCTTCTCCAGCACCATAGTTCAAAAGCCTCAATTCTTTGACCCTCAGCCTTTTTTATGGGCCAACTTTCTCTATTAGCATATGCTGTTAATAAGTCCCACCAAGAAGTTTGGATTCTTCTTCATTGTGACCCAATTCTTGAGCCTGAGGTTTTGAAGCCCTTATGTTTCTATTGCTCCTTGTACTTTTATTTCTGAAATCTCTTATCCAAAGATCAAAGATCTTAATCTTCTTTAAGATAGAGATCAGCAGTTTCTGAATATCTCCCATTCTTGAATTTGTTTGTGTCACTCTTCTACTCTATTTCAGCCTCAGAACACAAACCAAATCTTCTCTTAACCATGAAGTCAGCACTGACTCTTCATTCCAATCTGATCTGTTTTCTCTCTCGCACATTTATTTATATCTGGAATTAGGATTCATTGTTGTACATTTGTGCATTTGTGAGAAATACGGCATTCCTCCCCCACAATCAATTGTTCCATGAAGGAGAATTTATGAATTATTTTTTTACAGGAGTGGAGAAGTTTGGAGAAGTTCCCAGTTTGTAGGGGATTTCATGAACTTGTTGAATGGGTACATGAGCAGTGTGTCTTTCCTTGAACAATCATCTTGTCAAAGATCTCTGTTCTTCTGTTCAATATTCAACCCCAAGTGAAAGCATCTTAAAGGAAATCCTTGCAAAAGAGATTTCCAGTAACAGGATTATTATCGTACATAGCAGGAATCCTGCTCTTGAGAAATTTCATCTTAAAAAAAAGGAGAATTAGCCCACATTTCGTTGCCTGTATGTTTGATGCAGAAGATTTGTTGGTTCATTGTACTTATCATTACTTCATGTATTCACACACACACACACACACACACACACACCTGTGTCACCTAAATTACCACCTAGCCTGCAAGTGGAAACTTTTTTTACGGTCATTTTTTGGCCCTTCCAGAGTTTGCCCTGTAACCAGTGGTGGGATTCAAATAATAGCAATCTCTGCCCAAATGACCAGCTGGGTAAATGGAGCTCAGTGGTCATATGACTGGGTGGGCATAGCCAAGTCAATGCCACTTGTGTCAATGGGCATTTTGCCTTAGCTGTTACAATGTAATAAGGGTTAACCAGAGAGGCAGTTTCAGTAAAGATTAGGTTAGAAACAACACCAGAATGTTTCCTTCCTGCCTTCCTTACAGGATTAGCCCTGTAAAGTAGAAAAAAAATAAATTGAGATTTCTTCCAACAACCAAACTGCTTAGAAATTTAACAACCAGTTCTCCCGAATAGGTGCGAACTGGCTGAATCCCACCACTGCAGGGGTGGGTTGCTGCTGGCATTACTGCTGGTTTGCTGCGTGCGCAGTTGACTGTAAATTGTTCTGTGCATGTGCAGAAAATGAAAAAAAATGACTAAAAAAAATGCCAGCAATGGCAGCGGCGACCGAGGAACAGGTTCATGGGCATGGCCAGCCTGAGTCACTGCTGGTTCTGTGACCAAGGCCAAAATACCACTACCGGTTCGCACCAGTTCGGGCAAACTGCCTATAATTAAAGATAGTTTATGAAGATGTTTAAAGAAACATCACACAAAGTATAAATCCTAGCCAAGGAAGAAAAAATGCTATCACTTCACTTTACTATCGTAACAACTCTCCAATCATTTTCTGCTTTCCATTAATTTACAATTCTATTTTCACAGGAGGAAAATTTCAGGAACCTATGGCTTAAATGGCTTACAAGTCTTTGTTGAGAACTGTTGTGAAAAGATCGATGAGCGTTTATGTATCTTTTATTCATTGGGACTCTGCTTCCTTGTTGATATTGTCAGAGGGCTTTATAAAGTTAGTAAGATAGATCTTACCTGGGGAGAAGCCATGTTGATTTTTCATCAACAAATCTTGTCTGGATTGTAAGTTTATTGTCAGTAATGCCTTCTACCTATGTAGAAGTCTTCAACTCACAACGGTTCATTTAGTGACTGTTCGAAGTTACAATGGCACTGAAAAAATAACTTATGACCATTTTCCACATTATGACCTTTGTAGTATCACTATGATCACGTGATCAAAATTCAGACACTTGGCAACTGACTCATATTTATGAAGGTTGAGGTGTCCTGGGGTCACCTTTTGTGATCTTCTGACAAGCAAAGTCTATGGGGAAGTCAAGAGTCATTTAACAACAGTGTTACTAACTTAACAACTGCAGTGATTCAGTTTACAACTATGGCAGGAGAGGTTGTAAAATGGGGCAAAATTCACTCAATAACTGTCTTGTTAGCAATAGAAATTTTGAGCTCAGTTGTGATCAATAAGTCAGGGACTACCTGTATTTTAAATAGGTAAAATCATTGTGCTTGGATTTCCATCTCAAACCCTGAATCCCATTTTAAAATCTGGCATATTTCAATCTTTTTTCAGTTGTCCAATACAAGAGTTAATCTCAGGGTCATTTCACATTTGATTTGTTGCAAAATTAAAAATAGCAAATGAAGTTGATTTCTTGGAGTCAACCCTCATCCCTTTAAAAAAATATTAAACTACATTGCTTATCTCCAGTACTCTGGCAAGAAAATTGCCTTTATTGATAATGTGCCTATTTTGGCTAAAATAGCAGCAGTTTCACATTAGAGTTCTTTAGAGTTCTTTCTTGAATGACAGCCAACTGGCCATGATGACTTGTTAATTTTTAATGTGCCAATTATCTATACATATTGTTCCATTGTTACAATTATTTGACACAGCTCTTCACAGTTAGATCTCATCCAATGTCACCGTACCCCAAAATTGTTGGTTCATATTTGATTACATATCCAACTTCTTTCCACAGTGAAGACAGAGGCAAAGTATTTATTTCACTCTGTGGTGATTTATTAGTCCTCTTTTGATGCTGTACCCCAGACGTTTCCTTACTCTTAACTGAAGAAATGTTTGCATCTGTACCTTTAAACATTTTGCTCCTCAAATTTCTTCAGTGTTTATCATTCCAAAGTTTGTTTTCCTTCCCCCCATTTCTGTATGATTTCCACATTTTAATGGAAGACTTATCACATGTTATACTGGTATTTAATTATTTGGTAATTTTCTGAATTTTACATTTTCTGTTGCATAAATGTTGAATTTCTCATCTTCTTCATCCTTCACAACTTCTCTTCTATCAGTGATTTGGCTAAACAGTACTATTTACCTTTCGGTTCATCATTATTTTACATTATCACATATATCTCTTGCACCATTTCCTTCTCCACTGAGATTATATTTTAAATGTGTAACTTTTACATAAATCTAAAATATAACATTTTTTAAAATGTAACTCAGTGAAACTTCTTGCCCAGTTTCTGAATGTCTCTTGCACCAGTCTTCAAATCTTCTATCATAATCTATCTAGCATGTTGCTGTGAAAATCATACTTATTTTTCTAGCCAAACTGATTATGATATACCTATCCTTAAAATGTGACCAATGTTTCTGACCATTTTCAGACTATGTACAAACACTCAAGAGGATTGTCAAGCTGTCCTACCACTTTGTCACTTTGATTGTTCTAGTCACAGAATTGGACTTCTCCCTTCTTGTGACCTTCACTTATCCAGCTCCATTAGTCTCAAGTAGCCAAGATTTTTTTGTTCCCCGAAACAATCATCCCTCCTCCCTTGTTTCCTTTATTGTTTGGAGTGGTGTTTAAGAACAATTATCTAATTAATTTCAGAATGATCCTTCCTTAAAACTTGCCTTCCCCCCCCCCCGAAAAATGAGGAAGAGGGAAAAAAAACACAAGAAGGACTAGGTGAAGAATTTCCCTAAACTGGATCTTTTACAGACATGCATGCAATTCACCTCCCAAAATTCCCAGTCAGCAAGGTCCTTGTTGAGAATGCTGGAAAATGGAATCAGCATATCAGAAGAGCATTCAAGTTGAGGAAGGATTGGTATAAAAAATAGCTGGAGCTGTGAAAACTTCACGTTTTATCTAACTTCATGTTTTCACGGACTTTAAATTTTCCATAAGGAAAAGATGGAATCATGCTTAAAATGAATAAATAAGTAAATAAATAAAAAAGACTGTTATGTTTTTACCAGTTCCTGCACTAAATTTATCTTGCCGTGTTATGCATAATAACGTAAATTCACAAAGAACTGTATATGCTTTAAATCAAGATTCTTGAATATACTTCTGATGTTTGAAAGCTTCATTTAGAAGCTATTGTATATTGAATTAATACTACTTGGTTATGGAAAACAGATGCAATGAGTGTTAACAACAAAGTCATACATTTGGAGCTTCCCCATCCCTGCCCCATTGAGACCAGATTCCTTGACTCTTGCTCTCCCATACAATCACCGCTCTGTTGGCTTCTGTCAAAGTCCCAATTAGTTTGTTGGACTGAGCCATTCCTCCCACAGAAAACTAATATGAATGAAACATGTTTGTAATGATCAGCTAATATATCTACAGAACATTGTCTTGTTTGAATAAGTACAGATGTGCATGCCAAAGAAATAAATACCAGCTCATTAGTAATAATATGTTAGCTGCTGGGGGTCAATTATTATAAATTTGAAACAGCTTTCTGGAAGGGTAAATTTCAAAAACATAAAACTTAAGACAAATGAAATGTTGTTAGTTTGTTCTCCAACGTAGGGCAGAATTTGACATAGCAATAAACATGGTGTTTTTATTAAAACTTGCAATCCGCTGTCCAGTTTGCCTTCTCCAAATGTGCAGCAAACCTGTCTGGAATACATTCTGGTTAGCAACAATCAATTGACATTGATTATTGCTAACAAGAGTGTTAGTAACAAAAGGACAGCAAGGAGAAGGTAAAAACACATTGGTGTGGGTAGAAACTCCCATGTGTTTACTACAATAAAATATTTCATTTGAAAGATAATCATAAGAGGAAGACATGTCTTTTTTTAAATTAAAAGTTTTTTATTAAATGAACATTAAAAACATTGGACATAGGGTGACATTTCTGGCATAAACGTTTCCATATAGTGATTAGATCTTACAACAATTACATTTTATATCCATTTCATAGGGGTGTGTAGTCAGATTACCTGTCTGTTGATCCTTTCTTATATATAATTACTAATCATACAAATACATATCCAAATCCTACCTATCACACATTCTTGATACCACATTTTCCTATTCTTAACTTGTTTGTGTTTTTCTGCCCCGGCCTTTTCGCCTCATTTCTAACTATCAATACAATTTGTCCCAGATTTCGTGATATTCCGTCTCACCCTTGTCTTTGAGTTCTAGAGTCATTCTGTCCATTTCTGCACACATCAGTATTTTATTTATTATTTCTTGTTCCACGGAAGTCTCTTTATTTTTCCACATTTGTGCAAAAACCAGTCTTGCTGCCGTTAAAATATGCAGCATTAAATATAGCCCACCTTTGCCATGTTTTTCTTTGTAAAAATAATTCTGGCATCAACTCCATCTTTTAATTTAGCATCTCTTCCAAATACTTTCTTATCTGGTGCCAAAAAGCCCTAGCTTTCATGTACTCCCACCACATATGGTAGAAGGTCCCTGCTGCAGCATTACTTTTCCAACATCGTGGCGATTAGTTTTGGTTAATTCTAGCTAATCTTGTGGGTGGGATGTGCCACTTATAGAACATCTTGTATAAGTTTTCCTTATACAAAGTGGCTAAAATTAACTTTCTGTTTCTTTCCCATAAGTCTTGCCAATTGTCCAAGACATTTCTCATGTAATACAGAACTGAAATGACATAAAGCTATTAGGCTGGTACATAGGATATTTATGATTCATTTTATCCAAACCTTGTCATTCCTAGTTAGGAAAAGGATCTTGAACATAAGGAGAAGGTTCACAGACAATGCCACCATCTCATTGCAATTCACCAGTTGAGATTGTTAGAAGAAGGAATGGACCCAGTAATTCAGTGAATTCTCTAATTATGTTTACATTTTTCAGTATATTTGGAACATTATGTGAAATTTTGGTAATGCTATTGTTTTAAAAGAAAAAGAATGAGAGAGAAGATAGTGTGGAAGATTTAAATTGATGGATGTGCAGCTTCTACACTGGACAAAGTTGGTATGAAAATATCAAATGACCAATGCATTAGACCGGTTTCCTCTGACCTGATGATTTCCAGATGTGTTGGGTCTTCGCCTCTCAGGGTTTTCATTCAAAATTGTTCAATGAGTTTACTTCTTATGTAAACTCATTGTTTGTAAATGTTTGCTGGTTGAGAAGCACCTAAATCTCAACCACATGACTACAGAGACACTGTGATGGTCATAAAGTTACTTTTTCAGTGCGGTTGTAACTTTCCATTGTCACTAAACATGGTTGTTGTTAAATGAGGACTACCTGTATGTTCAAAGATAAAAGAAAAGTCTTCGCCAGCCCTCTGTGTAGAGAGGGTAGCATTTTTAGGAGAGATAATAATTGAAGGCCCAGCTTTCTTGTAGCTCAGCCATTTTCCTTTTATAGTCTTGGAGATGTCCTGCCTGTTGAAATTCTTTCTCAAAGTTGTGAACAATGAAAAGAGCTTAACAATGTTTCTCTGGGGAAGATGAACTCTTTAAGAATATTTCAAAGGCAGGATTCTCTCTCTAGTAAGAAAATGCTGGTCCTGCCCATGTTTATAATGCAACATTCTCTCAGCCACTGCATCAATTTCCTCCTTGCAAATTAAGGATGTTTCTGCATACCTTGCAGCTACGCCCCTGATGGTTTAAATCAGAACAAATCTACATTTTTTTAAAAAGTAGTACATACAGTATTTATATACTGTAAACCAGAAGCAAGTTACCACATTTGAGAGATGAGAGCAAAACAAGGAAATTAATATTGGTTGGCAGGTTCAAACAACACTTGAAGGAATATATTTTCTTGTGTTTGGCTGAGTTATCAACAGCCTGAAAGTGGTCTGGATAACTCTTGGTTTTGGTGGACAAAAATGAGGACAAGAAACATCCCATGACAGAAATCACCCACTTATATCTACAAATCCAGCTGATAGTAAATCCAGAAAACAAGCCCTAGTAAAAATAAAGATGGTTCGTATAGTAGTATGTGAACTGGCCTTACAATCATAACACTGTACTGCTTCTTCTACGATGAAATTGTGTTTCTTTCTCTGCCAAGCACAATTAAAATGAAAAGGTTTCAGATTTTAATTTTATTGTTCAAATAAGACTACGGGTCTTTCATGATTCATTCCCTCATGGATATTTTTCTGGTAAGTAGACGGAAGAAGCAAATATATGAGGCAGATTTCAATGTTGTTAGTATCTGGACATGTAAACTTTCCATGGATAAGTGTGGCAGCTATGAGAAAAATGTCATTTAGAAAAATCCCAAGATATAATCAGCTTTTGAGAAACAGCTGTTAATGCAAAAACATTTCTCCCTGTAGCCACAGTTTACTTTTAACTTAATTAGTTCTGATTTGTTAGAAGAGCTTTTTTTCTCCACTTCACAAGAAAGTGGAGAAAAAGGAACAAGAAAGTATCTTGGACTCTTTGCATCCCCCTTTTTAAAAAAATATAGTAGCGTATTTATGATTAGCTTTTTTATTTTGCAAAATAAAACCTGTTACTCAACCCTTTTAGTAAAAGAGTGACATCATTTTGAACGGCATGCATAGTTTCAGGCTATAGAATTTCCTTTTTTTGCTACTCAGCAAGGCATCACAATTTGCCATCAGCTCAAAAAGTCATCTGCCTATAGCATGAATTCTGAAGGCAGCTGGGTTATGTATCATCGTTTAATCATCCTTGGATGTCTTCAAGGCATGACTGAGGCATGTGGTCTTGATGTGTATCAGAAAAATGCGCCAATAGGTATATTTTTTAGCTTCCCAATGTTGCAATTCCTGAATGGTGCATATTATGAAATAGCATCAGAATTCTGAACAAGAATCAACAAAGTGCTCAGATTCACAGAAGTATTCTGACTTCATGCCCACTTGATGACAAATCAAGCATTTAAAGCACAGTTTGGTCTCTAGTCTTCCTTTTCCTCAGATTGGGAAATCTGCATTCCAGGATGAAAAGCGGAAATAGAATAGAAATAGAAGTAGGAGTAGAAGTAGAAGTAGAAGTAGAAGTAGAAGTAGAGAAGTAGACGTAGATGTAGATATAGAATAGAATCTGGAAGGAACCTTGGAGGTCTTCTAGTCAAGCAGGAGAACCTATACTATTTCAGACAAGTAACTGTCTAGTCTCTTCTTAAAAACCTTCAGTGATGGAGCACCCACAATTTCTGAAGACAAGCTGTTCCACTGGTTAATTGTTCTCACTGTTAGGAACTTTCTCCTTAATTCCATGTTGCTTCTCTCTTTGATTAGTTTCCAACCATTGCTTCTTGTCCTGTCCTCTAGTGCTTTGGAGAATAATTTGACCTCTTCTTTGTGGCAGCCCCTCAAATACTGCAATATAAAGTTTGAATCTGGTATCAAAAGTTCATTTTTTTTCAAAAATGGATCCATTGATAGCCAAGCTACAATGAGTTTTTAAAGTATTTGCTGTTATAGTTTGACTTGACTGCAAAAATACTACTTAACGAGATATTACTAATTTTGAAATTAATTTTTCTTCTGATCATTTTTTTTATTACATAGCACAATTGCAAGTGGGGAACTATTTTCCCTCAACCTTACTGCTAATTCCATCTGAATGAGAGATCCCAGCTGCTGATTTGAAGTAAAAGTACTAAAACAGACATGTTATAACTTCAATGAAAGATCTAAAAGTCTTGTGCAGTTTGGCCTTCAAAGGTTTTACATGCCGCTGAAGAGTCTCATCCCTCTAGGCATCGAAATAACAATGAGATGAAAGGTTGGCATATATTTTGAACTTTATCAAGTGTTCAGTGAAAATACAGTATATGTCCCACTGCTGCATTCACCAAAACCCTCCATCATGATAATTTCAGAACTGATTCATATTTTCACTTGCGCTTTCAGTGTTGATTTTCTTCCATGGCAGGTATGAAAACATTAATGCTTGGAAGTCTAAAAGGACACTATCTAGCTGTATTGGGGTGATATTGTACACTTGCTGATATACCAAACATCAGTTTATAGAAACATTTTTCCATTGGAAAGACTATGTCTGTCATCTATATATTATCATCATCCTGGTTGCTGTCATGATGCTTCTGACAACATATAGTCTTCTCCACATTACGATTGGTAGTGGCTAGTACTATGTTTCCCTGAAATATTTTCTTTTGACCCCTAAAATAAGTGCATAGCCTTATTTTCAGGGAGGTCTTATTATTTTTGAGGTGCAGGTGGGTACGAGCGTGGTCACTTCATGGCTGCTGCTGTGTTGTGCTGCAGCGGCAGTGAGGTGCGACACTGTGCCTGCTGCTCTTTTTGCAGCAGCCATTAGTGTGACAGAAGGGGTGCTGTGGCTAGGGTTGCAGGAGCAACATTTAGGTAAGGCAGGTGGGATGTGTGGGGCATGTTCCTCCCTCCCTTCCCCCTCTGTTTTTGCCTTCTCACCTTGTATTGTTTGCATGGCAAGCAACCAGAGGAAATGGCAAGGACTGGCTGCGCATGCGTTTAAATATTTTGGGGGAAGGCTTATTTTGGAGAGAAGGCTTATTTGGTGGGGGGGAGGTCTTATTTCAGTGCATGCTCTCAAAAGCCCGATTGGGCATATTATCTGGGGAGGTCTTATTTTTGGGAAAACAGGGTAGCTTAACAGTGGTTGGGGATGTAAGCAATTTCTTTACTCCAAATGTACTTCTCCATCATGGATGCTATCCTTTCTGTGGTTCAAAGCAAGTTTTTACAAAGCTTGGGTTTTTTTGGAATTCTTCTAATTATCTGTTCACAGGAAACAGAGGGATTGGTTTATGCATGTATATATGTGGGTGATGTTAGAAAGCAATTTAGCTCATCTCCATGTCTACTTTATTCATTCATTCTACTAATAATCAAAATCCCTAGTGAAGTATATTTTTGTTATTGCAGACTGAAGTGGAGGGAAAAAACCATTTTTGACTATGGATACTAGAATTAGGCTTCAACAATTCAGATAACCAGTAACTATATGAATGTTTTCCATATTTCTTTGTTGTTATCTACTGGCCAATAGAATCTTTGCAGTCCAGAACTGAAAGTCCCAATTATTCTGTTTCAAAACCTCCTTCTACAATCTGCTTTTCTTTCCTTTTTTTACAGCACTGGGGCTCTGTTACCTGAGCTTGTGAGCATGAGTTGGCCCCTCCATAATGTTTAAGAGAAGAACCCTAAACTCAGGGTCATCTTTCTGCAGTGTCATTAAGTAAACATCCAGCCAGGTGTACCGCAAAAGATAATAGATGGAAAAGCAAATGGGTGTACATTCCTTGCTTTTGTTAAGGTACTTCATATCATTTGTAGCACAGCCACTCCTAATCGGCAGGCCATAATTAGTCCCCATTCTCCCCACCCCCTCTACAAATGCAGAAGAAAAGCAGTTACCAAAAGATCCAATTTGCAGAGTAAGGTTGCGGGAAGCAAAGAAGGGAATCGTTGCAGATCAGCCCAGATGAAATTCATTCTCTAAAGGGGTTTAGGTAAATTGGCTCATGACCCTATATTGAACGATAGAAAAGTCAAGAGAGAAAATGAATACAGATTGGGAGGGGGGGGGGTTGTTCTGAGTCTGAGAAGAACAGTGACTTTATAATTATCACTAAACCTAAGCAGTTTGTGTTTTTCTAGTCAATACTCTATTTTAGGAAAGAGCTACAAAAGGACTGAGTTTAACCAAAATGAGTACTTTGAGACATGAGGAAGCATAAAGATGCTAAATGTTACCTGCCATAGAGACAGTGAGGCAAGCTGGACAAAGATGCAGTCTTGGGAATTATATATTCTCTTCATAATTTGTAGATTGTAACAACCATCCATTCATTTTTCTTTTTAAAAAAATCTTAACAATATTTTCCAGCAGTCAGGTTTTTGCCAAAATACATATAAAGAAAAAGGGCCATTGTTGTGGAAGGTTCCTTTGTCTAACAATGTCTTAAAAGGCAATTCAACCAGTGTGAAACAGAACAGCCTCACACTGAAGACTGAGCCATGTGGATAATAGGAATTGCAGTCCAACATAGCTGAGGAAGGCTGGATTAGGCCATGTTCGAGAAAAGCATGAACTTGAATCTAGAGCTGAGCTGAGATTTCTCAATACATGCGCCCTCCCTCCCCAAAGAATACCCTGAAGAAATTCCTCTAGAAAAGGCCGTTTTGTAGATTTTTGTTCTATGTATTTGTCACTAAGAGATGAACTTCTCTTTACTTTCTACCATGTCCTGGCATGAGGCTAAGTCTAGAACTCTGTGGAAGAAATCAAATGGTCAGATTGCTCCTGACACAAGAATGGCTGTTTTCACCATTTCACTCATTTTAAAAAATGAGAAAAATGAAAGAAGCAATGTCTCTGATAGAAAGAGTTGGAGTAAACATCTTCCATGGAGAAATTTGGCAAAATGGTTTCCTTTTGTAATATTTACTACCCAAAACAGAGAGAGCATTTTGACTTCAGCTTGAAAATACCTGCAGTACATTTTCTAAAGTAGTTGTGATTCCAGCAATGTGTGAAGCAATCTATTGCAATCTATTGTTTACATGCCCTAACAGTTTAACCCTCTGTATGGTTCATAACAGTGGTGGGTTTCAAATCCTATTCCAACCAGTACGGTTGGAACGGGGCCAGCGGTGCCCTTATAGACGCGTGCAGCACGCGCCTGCATTCAAGCGCCTCTAAGACACTCCAGCTGCTCCGCAGAGCGCTGCGCAGCCGCTGTACGCGCCATGCACCTGCTCAAAAGCGCAAAAGCCTTTAAACTCTGGTAAGGAGCTTGGGCGGGTGGATGGGCCCTCCAGAGCACCGTACCAGAACGGTATCTGATGCTCCGGGCTGGCTCCGGTACGTGCGTACTGGGGCGTACCGCCTGCAACCCACCACTGCTTCATAATCTCAAGCATGCGAGACTTGAATACTGGTAACAGTCCCTATATATCCATGATTGTGTGTATCACAAATCCTTCTGTCCTTCCCCACTCTTCCTTTTTAATTTCAATGGCTGTTTAAACAGCACCTAGTTCTAGAAGTTATTGCTCAAACTGAATAGATATTCCTCACAAATGTCTGAAGGAAAGGACCCTCCTGAGCTTAGTGACAGCTGTAAGTTGTGGCTGTCTCTGTGGAAGCCATCATCATCTTTTCATGGAAGTAAGGCAAATTAGCAATTCCCCCAGGAGATCGGTAGGGATTTCTTTCCCAGGATTTCCCCCACCCACCAAGTCCTGCTGAGTGGGAAGGTAAGTATGTTCCCCATGTGTCTCCTTCATTCATCGATCTCTTGTACCTCCAGGAGGGCAATATGAAACCTTGGTCGGAAGCTGTAGCAAGTGGTGAAATAATTCAGAAGGAATTTAGATCAAAGGACTGCAGTTACGTTAAGAGTTTAACAGGCTGTAAGGCTGACAGGCTGTCAGAGCAAGGGCAACCCATGAATCAAGATTGCAAAGATGCATAAGCCCAAGAGGAATGGCTAACCACCTAGGCACTTTCAAGATTGATAGCTGTTTTTTTCTTCCCTCGTAGCCCATCTATTCATCAGCAATAACAAGAGAGCAGTTTTCATGGTGTCATGACACACATACAGTTATATTTTCACTCAGGGAAAAGGCAATTCAAATGAAGAAAATCCTGAAATCTACAACATCATCACCATGACCAAGCATCTAATAAATACATAAATAAACTTTTTCTTAAGTATTCAACACGAGATGATAGATATACTAGATAGATAGATAGATAGATAGATAGATAGATAGATAGATAGATAGATAGATAGATAGATAGAATAATATTAATATTAATATCCAGGGGAAGTATAGAGAAAATAGAACAGATAAAAGTACTGCAAGCAGATAGAAATGTTTTGTTGGAATAAAAAAGTGAGAACAAAAGGTGGCATGAATAAGAATATAATCACAAGGATCATGAAATTCGTCAAATTGGGTCTGTGTGTGTAAAACATATGTGCATACATGAACCAAGGATGTCTTCCAAATTAATAATTCCACTCAATGAAATACCTATTGATGTTATCGCCATTCACTATGGCACAATGGTAACAAACAATGGGGGTGGCATGGACCTGGCATTCTCTCCATTTCCGTGGAAACATTTGATCTCTTTATGGATTTTGCTCAACTGCCCATGTGTTATAGGAGGGCAGAAACTGCCAATCACACCATATGGTCCTCTTAAAAATAAATCTATTCCATTCCGCCACATGGCTGTCGAGAGGCATTTTCAGCCAGAAAGTTTGCATTTTTATCTGCCATGTCATCATAAACACAGGGTGATTAATCAGCATCCGAGACCAACACCTAGTCATTTCCACTTCATTGCCATTGGCAATTTGCATGCATTTGATTAAACATGCTAGAAATGTACTTTCTTGACACAATTCACCAGGGGTTTCCTTCTCAAAACAGATTGAAATCTTAATTAAAATAATATTGAAGGAAACCTGGAAAAAAACTTAGATCAGCTTGTTTTGTGTGATTAAAAAATATCTAAAGAGCTATTACCTGGAATTACATGAAGTCACAGAATTAACTTTTTTTTAAAAAGTGGACATGAATTCCTTTATGGCTTTCTAAATGTTTTTGTTTGTTTGTTATTATTGCCATCAGAAAAAGTACTATAATTTAGTCCATTAAATGGAAGGCTTGGAAAATGGAGCCATGAGATTGAAATAATATTCTCTCAGCCATGAAGCTAACTGGATCAGTGGTCGGTTTCAAAAAATTTCACTACTAGTTTGATAAGCATGGCTAGGTGGGGTGGGGGGGAACTTGTGACTGAGTGGGCTTGGCCAACTTGACATCACTCACGCCCACGTCCACGCCCACTCAGTCACATGATCCCCACCACCACCAAGCCAAGTCCGCAGGAAAAGGTAGGGGGAAAAATTAAGTTTTTCCTTACTGTGCAAGATTTTTCCCTGCACACAATGACGGAGAGACGCTTGCAGTGGGGTGCAATTTGGGGCTGGCAGATGCGGCCAGAAATGGGGTGGGGTGGGCCACAAGATGCGCATCATATCAGAGATTGGCAGCTCCGGATCTTGCAAATTTTTTGAGATTTTCTTTTTTTAAAAACCCACCTCTCCAGACAAGCTTGAAAACTTCCAAGGTTGCTTTGGGAGCGGGCAGTTGGGCAGCATTTCCCCACCCCCACCCCCGGCACCTGCAGCCTCGGAGCCTCAGAGCCTGCAGTGTTGGAGCAACTCTCAGCCCTTGTACAGTAAAGAAAAACTTCTTGTGAGTGCAAGTTGTTAATTGCCTCGCACTTGCATGTGTATTTTTTATGCAGAAAATCCCAACTTTTGATTGACATACCACAAAAAGAAGGAAAAATGATGGAGAGGCGCTGGCAGTTGACAGCAAAATGAGAATGAGAAATGCAACAAAGATATATAAAACAATGCATGGCACAGAGAATGGGAACACAGATGTTTTTCTCACATTCTCTCACAATGTTAGAACTGAAGGGCATCCATTAAAACTATATTGTGGGGAGATTCTGAGATGAAACTATCGCTTTAGCAAGTTTGTAATTGATAGAGATGATTTTACTATTGATTTTATAAATATGCCCCAACCCTTTCATAAGGCATTAAAAATCTGTTCCCCCTCCTCCCCCAGATTAGGATGTTGGATATATCTGTCTTGGGAAATGATATGATGAAATTTACTGGCTGGTTTTGTATGACAGTTTTTTTTATTTTAATTATTATTTTTAATAACAAATGTTTAATAAATTATTATTATTATTATTATTATTATTATTATTATTGACTACTGTTTTAATGTCTTATAGGGTGCCCAGAATGGATTAAATTGAATAAACAAATCAATGGAGACCAGTGGTGGGATTCAATTTTTTTTACTACCGGTCCTGTGGGCTTGGTGGGTGTGGCTTGGTAGGTGTGGCAGGGGAAGGATACTGCAAAATCCCCATTTCCTCCCAATCAGCTGGGACTTGGGAGGCAGAGAATAGATGGGGGCGGGGCCAGTCAGAGGTGGTATTTACCAGTTCTCTGAACTACTCAAAATTTCTGCTATTGGTTCTCCAGAACTGGTCAGAACCTGCTGAATACCACCTTTGATGGAGACTTCAGAAAGGATAAAATAAAACTTACCCAGAGTAGAGATACATAGTTCAAATATACACTTTTGAAATGTAAAGGGTGTGCAAAAATGTATTTATATTTTCAAAGAAAAATGTTTATTTTACATTATATTATACATAGTACTTAAATACCTGAGGATACCATTAAACACTCAATCTACTGTATTTACAATACAAACTGTATTTTGTAATGCTTCAGTCAAGGCCTTTTGTTTTAAACCATCTACTCTCCCACAAATTGGTGAAATTTTTATTGGCTGGGTGAAGGACAGATTTAATTAGAGCAAATAATTGATAGGGCTAAAGGAGTTCCCTTCTCTTTCGAATATTTTCATTGAAATATATACATGCAATTCAAATATTTAAATAGCCACAAATTCCTTGGAATTTGGGGATTTGGAATTTTTATTCCATAAGGTATATAATAACTGGAATATATTTCTTTGATATCATATGGCATCAAACTGTATATGGATCAGTGGAATTTTCCTTGTGTGCATTGACTGTGTGGAGAATCAATGCTAACTTTAGCATCTCAGTTATGTTTAAATGGTTCCCATTTAGGTTTCATCAGAAGTGTGTACAAAGCTGAAAAATGAAAATAAAAATATATAACATAGAAAAAAGAAGTGTGTACAAAGTTTTGGGCCCTTGAATTTGCCAGTATTGGGTGATCACATTCCAAAGAATGCAAGCAAAGACACCTGCATAAAATCAGATAAAATTGACCTAATTTAACTTTGACTGCAATCATGTAAGTTGAATTAATCAAAGTCAAAACAATGTAATGTATTTCTTCCCTGATGTAAAGACTCACCTTCTGTAAATTTGAAATTAATATAACCAAATGGCATTTTTGAGCTTCTCAGAACCCTAACTAAAGATTTAGGAATTGCATTTGTTCCTGGACTTACACTTTGTACATCTCTTATATACCGGTACCTGTAAATATTGCCTTAGGGCTAAAATAGAAATATCTATGCATATTTTGGTCTCTAGTTCCTGTAATTGTCAGCACTTAGCCAAATGCTAACTAGAGTGAAATCTGTTTAGTATCTGGGTAAGACATTGCCACAAAATATTAGGTCTGTAGAATAAAGCAGAAAGTAAAAACAGCAACTTAATGGAAGGCAGTGGCAAATATTTACATTGTGCTGCCAAGAAAACTAAAGATGTATCTATAAAGATACCAGAAATCAAGTTTAACCTTATCTTTAACTTTCACTTTGCAGCTTATCATGTCTACATTTAAGAAGTAAGAATTGAGCCAGACAATGAAGACAAACAAATACCATAAAATATTTTTGGATATTGATAGATTAATCAGATGCTTCCAGCAGAGGAATGTTCATTCTTGAAGACTGATATGTATCATGAGAGAAACTGACGAATATCTGAACATCTTATCCTTCAGAAAAAGAATCTGAAGGAAGTGGTGGGATTCAAATAATTCAACAACTGGTTTTCTGCCCTAATGATTTCTTTCAACAACCAGTTCACCAAACTGCTCAGAAAGTTAACAACTGGTTCTCCTGAAGTGGTGCGAACTGGCTGAATCCCACCACCATCTGAAGGGCACCTTCATACTAAGGTATCATAGGTACATGTGGCATGAAACAGGTGAAGGTCTTCTTTGGGGCAGTCCTTGCTCTCTGAACTCCATTCCCCTGAAAGTCTCCATAACCTCAACCTTTTTTCCATTTTACAAACAAAACTAATATTATTCCAGTGTGCCTTGAGCCTTAGCTGATTGTTGGATCGCCAGTTAGATTATCAGTTATTGTTTTTAGTGCTTGACATTGTTTTCTTTCATTTATAATTTATTTGTGTACCTTTAATTAGCTACCCAGAGTTCATTTGGAGTGGGAGACAACACAAAGATGGTTAAATTAATAAAGCCACAACACTGAGGTTTTTTGTCATAGTGGTAGCAGCCTCTTTCGGGAATCTTCCATGTGTACAACATATGTATGGAGAAGGAGGGGCAAAGCTTGGAATCTGGCTGCATCCTTGACATCCTGTGTGATTGTAACCATTTGCTTGGACCTCTGCAGATTGGCACACACATCCAGGGATGTAGCTGACATCATGCGGATCACTACAGATAGGACCAGATATGCAGTCTTTTTGCCCCCCTCTCAGTTTCTTCAAGTACAATGACTGAACATCTTAGCAGAACATTATGGTGGCGACAGATAAGGGTAAGGGTTGAGGGACATTAGAGTGGGAGGCAAAGCACTACAAAAAATAAGGGCCCAATATTTCATGCTGGTTCCTTGTTCCAGCACCAGGAACTCAATCCCAGTTCTTGATCAGTAGGTCTCCTGCAGCCTTGGCCTTCAGGTGTTGCTACTAAATGCAAGGTCAGCCTATAATGAGGGATTTCAAGAAGTTTAGTCTGCCTTCCTTGGGAGTGGGATCTGATGCCCACAGTCTCCATGACAGCCTTGGGCCTATCCCAGCTCATCCAGAGATTAACATGGAACATTGGTCCCCTGATCTAGCTTTCCATTACAGTAATGGCAAAGTGATCTGAAATTAGAGGAGCTCTCTGTGACTTCTTTATCATAGTCAGACCATGCCCTGGTCACCATGAGATTCTCAGGTGCTGCCCCCATCCTCTATAGGGAGCCAGAACCTGTTAGATCAATCAATCTGCCCCTGATCATTGATGGACCTGCAAGGGTTGCAGAAGGAGCTGGAGGTTGTTTCTGGTGATCTTCTGCATAGTTCAACAGAGGTTTTAGTCAGCACTTGGAACAAGAAGGCAGATGGATTGTGCCAATGCAACCAATAACTTTATGTAGATCCTGTTGCAAACTTTCTTTTTTTATTCTTTTGTCAAACAATGTTGATGGTATATAAACCTCCTTCTAGCACTGTTACTCCATAAAACTCACATAATATATTTCCTCATTTCTGTCTTCTACTGATGATTGCTATTTGAAACCAATGGCTTTTTTTCACTCCCATTTTTATGAAAAGATACCATACAGTGTAATGGCTGACTTCTGGAGGAGGCGTGATGAACTAAACAGAGGAGCTGTAACAGTTATGGTCAAGACAAAAGAACCGGCAAGTAGAATGGTTCTTTGGAACTCTATAGATAAGAATAAGAAGGGAGATCATCCACATGTGTTCTGGATGGCTGCTTCTCATGAGGAGACTACAGGTTAGTGGTCTCTTGCAGGTTTGAACATTGGAAAACAAAGAGATCAGCCATCATGCCCAAAGTTGGAGTGGATCCTTTTAAAGGATAATGAATAAGCTAACCTCACTTTCTAATCACTTTCAGAAATTGCTTGTTTAACTATCCTGAGCATATTAAAGAGTTTCGAAATGAGAAGTTTGAAAAACTGCCTGGTGAGTTTATCTTCCTTTTTGAACAAAAGAAAAATTAACTATGAGTTTAAAAATTAAGTTAAAACTTCAAAGCATTGGAAATAAATGGCAAAAAGCTAACAGGATTTTAATCTAAGAAAGCTATAAATGAATTAGAGATCCAGACAATTTGGGAACATTAAGACTTTAGTATAAGATTTTGGAAACAATTTAATAATATAAACAGTATTTCATGGAAGCCAGTATCTTTTGTCTACCTTAAATCAAAACAGGACATTAAACAGGGCTAAACATTCCAGGAGAATGTTGGAGTAAAATGTACGGTAAATGTTGGTTTTTTGTTGGAGTGGGGATTTACAAAATTACACAAAACACTGTAACATTAGAAATATTTCAGGAGATTTTCTAAGAATGGGGAAGATACAATATGAAAAAATGTCAGCAATAAGGCCTGCTTCTGTGGATAAATTACTGTATGTCCAGAGAATGATAAATCTAAAGCACATATTAAATCTGATACCAAAAAGTATACTATAAAATGGAGTTACAAATGGCAAGTGAAAAGAATGATCCTGATAAGGGCTTTTTATTGGATATATAAAAGAAACTGGTTAAAACTTTGGAAATCAAAGTGGAAATATAAATGATAAATCAAGGCAATCACTTGATTAATGATATTTTACTGGATTTACCAGAGAGATTTGCTTTTTAAAAAAGACTTTGTGATGGGGAAAAGAAGGGGGGAAATTTAAGAGAGACAAATCCTTCAGCAAATGAATGAATTAAAGAGCAGGATTATTAAAAGTAAAGGGTAAAAGTAAACCAACCATAAAGTTGGTTTGTTTAATTAAAGTTAGGCATGTTTCAATAAAACTTTGGTAATCCTTTGCAGACTTTTTGCTAATATCAGGACTGAAAAGTTGATAGTTTATAGCTTTGCATATACCATATATAAGGGATGGATTATGGAAAGAAGATACACTTGTTTGTAAATTATAGGATGAAGAGGTATCAATTTTTTTTCAGTTGAAATGAAGATGGAAATCACTTATTTATAACTTTCATCTTTTTATCTTTATCTTACTGTCTTCTTTTTATTTATTTATTTTCTTTGCACTTTTCATTCCTTTTCTACATTTAGCTTGTATTTGCTTTTACTATTGTAATTGCAATCTTTAATAAAAAAATATTTTTAACAAGCTACCTGTTCAACTAAGTTCTACAACAGAATACTTTTAAAAGAGGACCATGAAAAGCCACATTAATAGGATGCTTATAATTATAGAATCCCGATGGCTGTATTGAAAAAGGCAGACTGAATACTTTGGCTCCAGTCATAGCCTTTGATGACCAAGAAATCCAACCCAGCCATTGAAGTTGGTACCATGTAATATAGTAATGTAATAACCAATGTTCTTCTGATATTTAAAGATATAGTAATCCAACATCTCTCTGATATTTCTGGATGTGCCTGGAGGACTTAATATAAAATGCTTTAAACAATTTTAAAGCGTTCAAACTCTCTGATGTGATCTTTTCATTTATGCAAATTCAAAGGACAATTGTGCATGCCATTTCAGAAGAGTAACATGAAGGATTATTTTTTTTTAAATATCATCAATTCTACTGTCAACAAGACTTCTTTGGCTTGGTTGAAATGGTTCACTTGAATATCCCAGATGGCTAGCCTGGAAGAATGCATTGTGATTAAAAGAGTAAAAGGAACATTTCTTAAGGACATTTGGATGCCTTGCACAAAGCAGATGCCGTTTCTTAGCAGGGTTTGAATCTTAGTTCTTTTGCAGTATTTATTTCTGCTGAAGAGTGCTTAGCTTATATAATATTGGCACTTCCTAGCAATGCTAACCACTAACAGAAGTTTGAAGAGAAGTATTTGGAGCTTAATGAGAATAACAGCTTGGATGTTGATCCAGAACATGAAGATAGTTGTGAGAGTTTGCTAAGGTAGAAGAGGGGGAAGGAGATGAAAATATGATGTGCCTTCCTAATTTGAGTTTTTGCTTCCTAATTTGAGTTTTTGTCAGACCAGTTCATCTGATTTTGGATGCATTCTTAGACTGAAGGAAAAGTTGATTTTTTTTTCTCCAGTGTTAATTGCGGGGACGTGTATTGGTTGACTCCAAAGACAGCATCTTTGTGCTTTCATGCCAAAACAGCTTTAAAAATGGCTAAGTCAAATGTCTATACCCATACAAAAAGATTGTATGTTCATACAAAATGTGTACACCGTGAATATGCTTAAAGATTTCCGTGCCAGCTGAAATCTGTGAGGCGTGTGAACAATATGAGCTGACTGTCTCAACTTGGGTTATGTTTCTGTAACTTTTGTTGTGAAGCCAGGTTCACAGTGAAAGTCAACAACCTCTCATGTCCATTTAGAAACTCTGCTGCCTGAATCCTTTTTTGCTGGAATTTTGAAAAAGCCATCAATAAAATACAATCCTCCTCCAAATATTCAATTGTAAAGCATTTTGTACAACCTTCATCCTATTCTTAAGCGGGCTATGGAGTTTCTGAAATAAATATTCAGTAGTTTGAATATACTTCAAGTGCACTTGTGTGTGTTTTCCATTAGTACAATTGAATCGACCGAGATCTGAAATGTGGACTTTCTTGTTCCTTGTTTTAATGGGTTTTTTTTAATTGAAAAGTAGCTCCGGGGGATTGTTAAAAGCTTTCCATTAGAGGTGTTGGATTGGAGCAAACCTCTAACAAAAAAACTTATTTTGACTGAAATGATGACTACAGAAGATCAAATAGAAGCCCTACAAATCCCCCCTCCCGGCAAAAAAACCTTAATTTAATTTAATTTATTAGATTTATAGGCCGCCCAATCCCGGAGGACTCCGAGCGGCTTACACAGAACAAGAAAAGAAAAACAAACAAAAAATAAAAATAAAAAATTTAAAAATTGGGGCTGGACCCTACATAATAAGGTCAACAGCCCCAGGCCTGCCGGAACAGCCAGGTTTTAACAGCTTTTCTGAAGGCCATGAGGGTGGGTGAGGTCCGGACCTCTGGGGGCATCATAAAGGCAGATTTCTTGGCTTTAAGAATAAATTCATGTGACAGTTTTCTATTTCAGATCCTAGGGAACATTTTATCTTCATCTCCTGATGCTCTTCTTCTTTTTCTAACCCATATGTGACAAAGGAGACAATACCACCCCATGTCACTAGCACACCCAGGAGGTGCTTATCTATTCCTCCCTCCTCAAAATCAGATGTTATTAACAGGTCAAAGTTGGAGTATATCTATGTACAGTATATAAAATCTCAGAGGAGAAAGAGTTATAACAGACAGGAAGCAAAATTTACGGGGAATATCTAGAGAACACTAGCTAGCTGGATGAACGGATGATGACTCCCTTATTACTGCAATCACCTCTATAAATGTTTTGCCATTCATCTCAGTTACTTAGATCTACTGCAGCCAATTTCTCTGGATATGAAAAGGGCTTCCCCTCTCCTTTGCTGCTTTTGTTCTCCTAAGTACTCACCACAGACCAAAGCTGAAATTTTGTATGCCACTGTCAAACCCTTATATTACCAGTGGTGGCTAAAATTGCAAGGTTCAGCTTGCGGTGAACAACTTCAGATGATATAGTGGCATGATGAAGGAATGGCTATGATGGAAAAAAAATTAGGAAAAGAGGTGAGGCTGCCTTAAGCAAAAAAAGATGCTGTTCTTGTTTTGTGTCATGCACAGCTAGCAGGGGAATTCTGGGAGTTGAAGTCATGTATCTTAAAGTTGCTAATGTTGAGAAACACCGTTTAAGTGTTTGTAAGATTAATTCCTTACTACCAAAGCTGTTATAAAGTGGAAAAACTAAAAGAGGGATGCTTATTCATCCTTTCTATCTGCCTGAGTACTGGTGTGCCTTGGATCCTCAGTTTTCTTTAGCAATAGCAATAGCACTTAGGTTTATATACCACTTCATAGTGCTTTTACAGTCCTCTCTAAGCAATTTACAGAGTCACCTATTGCCCCCAATAATCTGGGTCCTCATTTTACCCACCTCTGAAGGATGAAAGGTTGAGTCAACCTTGAGCCAGTGAGATTTGAACAGCCAAACTGCAGCTAGCAGTCAGCTGAAGGAGCATGCAGTACTGCACTCTAACCACTGTACATCTGCTCTGGTTTGGTGTAGACATGTTCCTTAAGCTTGCCCCTTTGGTCCCGAATCTTAAGTCCTCTGTTTTATGGGATACTCTGGGTAAATTCTAACCAGGTGGATGGGAATTAGGTCATTTTATGAAAGTTCTAAATCCCAATATTTTCTCTCCTTAGTACCCATTCCTGGTAAACAATCAGTTATAGATTGTAAAGATAGAAAGAAAAAATAGAAACCAGTCCCATCTGCATGTTAGTGCAGTAATTGTAATGGTATGTGGGAATGATTTTGAGGGATGAGGAGAAGATATGTTTCCTAGGGAAGAGAGGGAGAAACCCCAATGGTCACTCTTCGGAAGGACCTGCCCTAGGAAGGTGGCACAGTGGTTAGAATGCAGCACTGCAGGCTAATTGTCCTGATTGCCAACTGTCAATCAGTTTGGCAGTTCAATCTTCACTGGCTCGTGGTTGACTTCCATCCTTCTGAGGTTGGTAAAATGAAGATCCAGATTGTTGGAAGCAATATGCTGACTCCGTAAACTGCTTAGAGAAGGCTCTAAAGCACTGTGAAGTGGTACATAAATCTAAGTGCTATGGCTATTGCTAATGGATCAGCAGTTAAAAGTGAAAGCAGGAGATTTGTACTTCCAGATTTACAAAATCTTGTTAATATAACCCTACAGTAAAATAAAATTAGCTCATCTGGGTTTTTATCTGCTTTATGTGGGAGAGCTGACACTATACAGCATTCTTAACAGATAGTTATCCCTGTAGAAACATCTGCCAAGAAGATATCGCACCATTGAACACTTAGTTGAAATACCTTGGGATTTTTTTTGGGGGGGGAGATGAAAAAAAGTTACATTGATGCCTTTCTCCCTGCCAAAACTCTGGGTGGATTAAATACAAAAATAACAAAAAAGCTGAAAAAAATCATTCAAAGCATTTTTTTAAATAACACTATTAATCTATCAAAAAAAAATCACCAACCCTATAACAAAACTACCTTATATCTAAAGACCAATTTGTGGTTTGTAATCTGGAACCAATTTGTGGTTTGTAATCTCAACTTCTGCCCCATGTTCATGTTAGTCCTTCGGAAACTTGAAGCTATATGAAAATAAATATATAAAATTATGAGCCTTGGTGGCGCAGTGGTTAGAGTGCAATACAGCATGCTACTTCTACTGACTGCCGGCTGCCTACAATTTGGCAGTTCAAATCCCACCAGGCTCAAGGTTGACTCAGCCTTCCATCTTTCCGATGTCAGTAAAATGATGACCCAGATTGTTGGGAACAATATGCTGACTCTGTAAAACTGCTTAGAGAGGGCTGCAAAGCACTGTGAAGCAGTATATAAGTCTAAGTGCTATTGTTATTACTTTTCTCTTCATGAAGCTAAAAACACTCAATACTCCCTGCTCTTCCTCATAAGTTTTTCCTTCCAAGACACTTAATATCTTTGCTACTCTCCTCTGGAAATGGCTTAAATGTGTTCTTTAAAACAGGATGCTGTATTCTAGAGATGAGTCGACCACTGCAGAATAGAGAGGATCCAAGGCTTCTCCTGATCTTGACATTATATTTTGTTATTTTTGCATTTTGTTCATATTCAGCTTGCATTCATCAAGACGTATAGATCTTTTTCTTATATAGTGCTACTTAATACAGCTCCCTCTATCTTACAATTTTTCCACTTATTTTTCCTATCCCAACATAAGATTGCATTTGTTCCTGATGTATTCATTTTACTACCGTTCACTAAAGCAGGGGTCACCAACCTCTTGGACTTCCAGGTAACACCAAATTCATAATTTTAAATCCTGAAGACCAGTAATATGATTTTTTAAAAAAGATAAATAGTATTTAGTGCAAAATAAAAAATGCAAATAATTCTTCTGTGGACCACTAAAATGTTCTCATGGACCACCAGTGGTCCACCGACCACCAGTTGGTGACCACTGCACTAAGATATTTCTATTCTCCCTGTATTTCTGTTGTCTCAGACTTGATATCAGATATTCTAATTCTTCATCCATGTCACAATATGCCACTGAATATTTCCCTCCTGTTTGATTTGGAAATACTGGCATACATTCATTGGCTATAAATGTTCGACCAGCTCAATGCATCTATAAATCAGATAATCTTTAAAATAATCCCAAAGCAGATGTCCAGCACTTTTCTTCTCTGAAGTGCTTCTACTGCAAGACAATAACTGAATCACTATAAACCTATCAAAACCTTTAATGATATCATGATTAGGCTTGGGTTGTGAAATGGATATTAACCATATTTTTTTATTAATACTGAGATGGTATGATTCCCATCTGCCCCTATTGTTTGAGAACAATGCATGATATTGCACTGCATAAGAATTTGGTACTGTTAAGAAAAGAGAAGAAGAAAGAATGCTACTAAACTGCCAAAATATGTGGACCAGATTTACTTCAATTAAATTACATCTTGATACCTTTAAATTCATTTTCTTAAACCTGAGTATGATGCCAATGATATAATACTTTGCAGTGCTTTTCTTTTCAGTTTAAAATGACTGAATGGCTTGGATTCTGCTTAGATGTATAATGCCAGTTTTTCATTAATGCCTAAATGCTTTGTTTTGCTATTCACTCTTAGTGGGATGAGAATGATCAAACTCTTCAACATTTTTGCTGTAGTTAGTTTCCTACCTAGATGTTGTAGCTGGGCTTATCTCAATGTTTTTTCTTTCCTATGACTATGCTTAGTATCTAAGAACTAAGGAGGAAAAGAGTGACATCTCCCCTCTTATGAACCTTAGAGTCAT
The DNA here is from genome assembly GCF_051295495.1 of Thamnophis sirtalis. NCBI lineage: Eukaryota > Metazoa > Chordata > Lepidosauria > Squamata > Natricidae > Thamnophis > Thamnophis sirtalis. Next base: position 71,483,890 of record NW_028261386.1, on the reverse strand, counting down.
AAGAACATAAGCAATGACCTGCTAGATCAAGGCTGGTCCACCTAGCCAGCAGACTGTTCTCACAATGGCTAACCACCTGCACAAAGAAGCCCAGTAATCTCCCAGCAGATACTGGGAGTCAAACTGCCATGAATTCTAAAGGTCATTGACCCTCATAACTTCCATGAATTGTTCAACCTTTTTTTTACATCAGCCAAGCTGACCAAATCTCATGGTAGCAAATTCCAAAATTGAATTAACATATTTTTTTAACTAATTCTTTCCCTTTTGTCTATCCTGGTTCTCCCAGGATTCAATTTGACTGAATGACCTCTAGATCTTTGGAAAGGGAAATTTGCATAATCTTGTTCATCTTAGTTATGTCCTCTTTGATTTGCCTCCTTTCTAGATTAAATAACCCCAAATGTCATAAATCTTTCCTCATAGGAAAGCTGTTCCAGTCCCTTGATCATCTTAGTTGCCCTTCTCTGAGCCAAGGTGGCGCAGTGGTTAAAAGCAGCACTGCAGGCTACTGCTAGATCAGCAGGTCAGCGGTTCAAATCTCACCGGCTCAGGGTTGACTCAGCCTTCCATCCTTCCGAGGTGGGTAAAATGAGGACCCAGATTGTTGGGGGCAATATGCTGACTCTCTGTAAACCGCTTAGAGAGGCCTGAAAGGCCTATGAAGCGGTATATAAGTCTACTGCTATTGCTATTGCTATTGCTATTGCTATTACCTTCTCTAGCTCCACAATATCATTTTTAATATGCCATGACCAGAACTGCACAACTGCACAATATCCCAGAAGTGGTTGCACCATTGATTTATCAAAAGGCATTAATAATGCCGCCATCTTTATTTTCAATACCATTTTTATTAATTCCAGCATGCTGCAGACCTCTTCTTACAGTAGATACTGGCACACATTGTGTAAACACCTTTATTGAACTCTTTCCTCATAGGTTACTGCTATGTCTGATCTCTTTAATTTATATGTGCAGTGAGGATTTGGGCATCGCTTTACACTTGCTCCCATTGAATGGCAACTGCCATTTTGCCTCCCACTCCCTTAATGTGTAGAGATCCCTTTGGAGCTCTTCACAATCTTTTATACTTTTGCCATTCTCGACAATATTCTAGTTACTAAATAACTAGTCATACCTCAATTCCACATCATTTATAAATGCATTTCAAAGCACCAGTCCTGGGGGATCCCACTGGTTATCTCCCACCATGATGAATAAAAATGTCCATTTACTCCCACTCTTTGTTTTCTATTTGTTTAGTCAGTTGCTTGTCCACAAAAAGATCTATCCTTTTATTCCAGGGACTTTATCAAAGACTTTTTGAAAAATGAAGCAGATGATACCTAATAGATGATACCTATTGGCTCTCCTATATCCACATGTTTATTGATGTTGTTTAAAAAACCTCTAGTGGTTTAATTAGACAGGCCCTTCCCTTAGTGAAGCTATGTGGGGTATCCTTGAGCAAGGCCTGTGTCTCCAAATCTTCAGTAATTTCATTTTAAATAGCAGTTTCCACTATCTTCCCTGGAGCAGCTGTTAAGCTGACAAGCCTATAATTTCCTGGAACTCCCCATGAGCCTTCTTAAAAATTGGAGTTACACTGGCCCCCTTCCAGTCCTCAACTGCAGAGTCCCATCCTCTAGGTGGATTTTTATTTGTTATGTGCAAAGAAACTAAGGATGCCTCAAATCAAATTTGACTCCACGTAAAGGCATTTGCGCAATTTTCTTGGAAGCAGTCGAGAAGTGGTTTGTATTGCTTCCTACTAGCAAATATGCTTTCAACTTCCCAGTTTAGACTACAGCCCCGGAATTCCCCCATCCAAACATCAACAAGGCTATCCGGTTTAGCTTCCAAGTTTATCAAAATAATCCAAAGGCTGTCTCTAATGGAGGGAGACATGACCCTCAACAGCAATAGCACTTAGATTTATAAACCGCTTCACAGTGCTTTACAGCCCTCTCTAAGTGGTTTACAGAGTCAGTATATTGTCCCCAACAATCTAGGTCCTCATTTTACCCACTTTAGAAGGATGGAAGGCTGTGTCAACCTTGAGCCTGGTGAGATTCAATCTGCCAAATTGCTGGCCGTCAGCAGAAGTAGCCTGCAATACTGCACTCTAACCACTACGCCACCACAACCCTATAAAGGCTGCCTCTAATCATTGCCCTCTGATCAATGTAATGGAAGCAGCAGCATGCTGCAAGTCGGTCCCATCTGAACATGCCTGTGACATCACAATGTGTATGTAAAAAAGAAGGTCTTGTGGTTTGACAGCGCAATGCTGCTTTTGTCATTCCGACCCAATTTCCCTCCAAAATTTGGATGCTCGGCAACTGGTTCATATTTATGACAGTTGCAGTGTCCCTGCAGGATCATGTGGTGACCTCAGAAGTGGGTTGCTGCCAGTTCAGTCTGGTTCGGCCCGGTTCGGCCAAACCGGTAGTGGAAGTCAGGCCTGGGTCGCAGAACCAGCAGGCTTGACATGCCCCTGAACTGGTTCCCTTGCCGCTGCTGATGTTGCCGCCATGTTGAATTTTAGTGACTGCACCTGCGCAGCTCCCTGTAAATTGTTCTGCACATGCATTCTCTCACAGTTACAGCTATTAAGTCTGGTTTCACCCAGTCTGTATGTGTACTTGGTAAATCTGGTATTTTCCTGGAGCATCTGAGTAGCTTTGGAGTATCACATGTTGCCGATTGGAGCAATCACATGGAATTCTAGCCTGCCAGTTATTATATTGTGGAATGTGGCAGTATCTAAAGCTTGCACTTGACTCAAACATGTGTTCTTTGATCTAATGCATAGTTTTGCTGCCAGAACAATGATAGTCAGTTTAATATGTTTCATAAGTATGCTGTATACCAGGCTGCCAAGCTGATGAGCTGATTGAAAACAGCTGTCCCCCACCCCAATGTCATTAAAAATATTAATGTATTACTATCCTGAAAGGTTTATGGTGGTTGGAATACTCAATTGTTAAGGTAGAAATATTTTAAAGTAAATTTCTTTGACAACATTGTTATCCAACAATGATTATGATTAACAAATTATGATTAACACATTTATTTGTGAGATATTTTACCTCTCTCATGAGTCCACTATCAAATATTTAAGGATAACATAAATTTTATAATGTAAAAGTATACACAGTATAAATAAAGATAATATTGATTATATACCTAAATCATCTAATAACTGCACTTTCTTGGTTTTAAGAAATCAATTAAAAATGCATTTATATAAGAGAAAAAAACATAAAAACTGCACAGAGAACATTGCAAAAAGTAAATGCAGAATGAATAACGATATTGAGCCATGGTGGCTCAGTTGTTGCTGTGCAGTACTGCAGGCTATTTCTACTGACTGCCAGCTGACTGCAATTTGGCAATTCAAATCTCACCAGGCTCAAGGTTGACTCAGCCTTCCATCCTTCTGAGGTTGGTAAAATGAGGACCCAAAATTGTTGGGGGCAATATGCTGACTCTGCAAACCACTTAGACAGGGCTGTAAAACACTGTGAAGCTGTATATAAGTCTAAGTGCTAAGTGCTATTGCTATATTAACAATAACAAAAGTGCCAATATTATAAGACTACCATTAAAAAACAGTACAGGTTTCTAACATCATTGAGTTGATTTGTAACTGCATAAAGAAATATTAAGTTTTGGTATGAAAAAGACTAATGTAGGCAACAAGAGAATCGTTCTAGGCAAGATGTCCACAAATGACCCCCATTGGTGGAAGGATACTTCCTCTTAAGGCCGTCTTGGTTTATAGTATTTGACAGGAACTTGTGGAGAACATTCTCAGTGACTTGGCAGATAGTTATTCTCAAGTTGACCATTATGGATCATAGAATTGGACCAGTTGAGATTTTGGCCTGATTCAGCACAGTTGTTGCTATGAAATGCCCCTGCAAATTTTGCCATGATGGAATCAAGTATCTTTTATGGAACTTTGAATGGAACTTGCTGTTGATAATGATAACCAAAGTTCCATGATAAGTCTTGATTCTTCCTGATGTTACTGATGTACAGGTAGTCCTTGACTTACAACCGTTCATTTAGTGCCCATTTAAAGTTAAAATGGCACTGTGACGTTTGGGGCACTTTTCACAGCTACGACCTTTGCAGCATTCCCAATTTCATGTGACTAAAATTCAAATGCTTGGCAACTGGTTCATATTTATGAACATTTCTGTGTCCCGAGATCTTGTGATCCCCTTTTGCGACCTTTTGATGAGCAAAGTGAACGGGGAAGCCAGATTCACTTAATAACTTAATAACTGGGTTACTAACTTATCAACTGCAGTGATTCACCTAACAAATGAGTACAAGAAAGATCACAGAATAGATCATAGAAAACTCACTTAACAAATGTCTCACTTAACAAATGTCTCACTTAACAAATGAAATTTTGGGCTCAATTGTGGTCATATGTCAAGAGCTACCAGTACATTATTCATGAAACTCAGCCTCCTAAATATTTTCAATATAGATACATATTTTCAGAATGGAAATAACTATACCCAGAATCTCTCATTCCTACTAGTCCAACTTTAGTCTAATACTGTGACTCCCTTGAAAAATTCCTGAATTAGTTAATTTTTTTTAAAAGCATTATTCTTTTTCTTTCTTTTCAGTGCTGAATTATTTCCCTGCCAACTATTTTTCTTCTGGACAGCAATCATCCCAAACAGCCATTCATTTTCCAGGCATAGATCTGGATCCAGGTTTACTTCCTAAATAGCAGCCCATTTCTCTGTGACAGAGAATCAGTCTAAATCGCTGAATTGGTCTAGCAATAGCTTGACTGGTACTTGAAGTCAGTAGAGGATTATTTGAGGGCTAATAAACTAAAGCTGAATCCTAGCAAAATGGAAATATAGTGGACAAGTAGTTGTGATCCCCAATATAAGGGGCATTGTCTCTCTGGATAGTTGCTCTATGCTTCTCCGTAAACAATGAGTATTCTTATCCCATCACAATCACTGAAGGTTTCAGTGATTTTTAAGTAGTAGAATCTATTACTAGCTTAATAATAGGATAGTACATGAATTGAGACAACAGGATTTCTGTGACACATGCATTAGGGTAACTTCAATATTCAGTTATTACAACCATTGAAGCACTCCTTATAACATTGCTTTACAGTATTACTGAAAGCCACTTCAAGTTTAAAATAGATGAGAAACACTATCCAGAATTTTAACTAAAAAAGGCAGATTATGTACCAAATAACTGAGATGGAGGGTGTGAGCCCCTCCTCAACACACAGACACACACAGAGACACATATACACACAACAAAGTATTGTCTCCCGTTTGCCAACCTTCTAGTGTACCTGAAAGAATTGATTTTGGACAGACATTCCCCTGCAAAATATGCCCCAAGAAAATCCTAGATATAGGGGTGATGAGGAAGGGCTTCTATCTCAGAATTGGCAGGTTCTTCTGTACCATTATTTATGCTGTGACAATCAAAAAAGGGTCACAACCCCACAGGGCTCACCAGAAGGAAGTTCCCCTTTTTCCTATCCTCTATCAAGGAGTTTGCCTAGCCAAGTAACTGTCTAGTCTTCATCTCACTAACCACAAATAACATTTCTGACGAAGATTTCCAGTTGGGTGATAAAACAATTCCACATTGCCAACAACATTTGAGTTCTAGGTATCTGTCATTCTGATTTGAATGTATGTTCTAGTCTAGACTTAGGAAAAGATTATTCCTACTCAGGGGAGGATTGCTGCCAGCATTACTCCTGGTTCAGGGTGTGTGCAATTTTGTGTGCGTGTTGTCACATTGCTCGTGTGCACAGCATGTGCAATTGCCCATAAATAGGCAACTTAAAAATAGGGGGAGGACATGTCGCGCTGACCGGGGAACTGGTTTGGAGGCGTGGCAGGCCTGGGTCGCTGCTGGTTCTGGCAACCCAAGCCAGCAGACCACTACCGGTTCAGCCGAACCGGTAGGAAGCCACCTCTGCTCCTATTGCTTCACTTTCAATTAACAATATTTTGTTGTATCTATCTTACCTTGTTCTTTTTAGGGCTTGGAGGTTTATCACTTTGGTACTGAGTAAAGCAATATTCATTACCATGTTAGTCCAGACTCTATAATTAATTGCACCACTGATTGATTACCACAAGCATTAATACCGATTCTGTCAAGAATGCAATGTAAATCCAATGACTAATGAAGACAGATGCACTAAAGAAAGTAAACATTTTTTTTTAACTGCAAGTAAGACGATTACATTGAGATTTGGTATGGTAAAGATGGCAAATGTTAACAAAATCAGATCAAGGAAAGGTGAAAAGAAAGATGGGTTAAGGAATTGCAGGACATGAGAAGAGGAGGGGGAAGGTTACCATTAATAAGACCAAATTTAATAAGGTCCATAGCTACTTTTATAACCATAACATCTCTTGAATGGAGGCTTCTCTCCTGAGCACAAATGAATATCAATATCTTATTAGCTCATTTTTCCATAAAGATAATCCTGCATCTCACTCCTACAACAGGAATTCTGCTAGCTCATCACAGAACCCACAACAGCCGACTCCCCGCCTCTTTCCATATCTAACTACAAGCAGACATTTTTCACAGCTGGGCAACAGATGGGATCGAAGAGAAGAGATCATGGCAGCACACAGACCCAGAGTTTCTCTTCTGGAGGTGTTGCAGGGGCACACGGTTGCCAAGAAGGGCTTTGGGAAATGTGCTCTAGGCAATTCAGCGTGGGTAGCACACTTGGACGCTTTGGGAGAAATTGCAGCATCTGTTCTTTTCCCCCTCCCCCCCTCCCTGATTCCCACAAACAACCCATTCTGTAAGCCTGGGTCTCTGTGTGTTTGCAAGAAGGGATCATCAATGCAGCTGATAGAAGCCGACACATATTTCATTACCATCTGGTCTTTGACTGCTCCAGGAGAGGACTTTGTATTCTCTTTTCTGCTCAGTCTTTTCTCTGTGAATTTCTCCCATCCCATTGTTTTGTTGATATTGACATCTTTCAGCCACCTGTCACGTCTTGTCTAAATGTGAGATTCTCAGTTGTGGTGAAAGAGAAAATGTATGTGTTTGTGCGTGCACATGCATACACACACACACACACACACACACACCACACACCCCTCAGTTGCTTTTGAAGGAATGATCGTCGTTTACCTCCATAACTCAACATTATATCTTGAGCTATTTGATGACGAGTAATCTATTTTTTTTAATCTAGGCAAAATAATAATAACCGAATTTAGCCAGATTTTCCAGCAAGATGATTGGTCAGGAAAGGATGTTACTTGTCCTCCCTCCCCCCCCCCCCCCGATATCTGGAAATAATTAGACTTTGATCAATTTGGTGCAAAAAAGATATTTTGAAATTGCTCATAGTTGGAAAAGAGTTCTTTGACTTAAATTCCAACCTATCTTTTTACAATGATTAAAGCAATTGGGAAAACCCATGCCTAGGGGTTGTCACACGTGAAGCAGCTTTACACAAAGTAGCTGACCTTTGGATCTGAATTTATCTTTTGCTGCTTTTGGGTCCATTTCTGACCATCAATGAGTTTGGGCCAGTTCATACTCTTGCTAACCAGCTTTCTTCATGTCCTTCAGTTAAAAAAGAAATAAATCAAGTGCAAAGTATTATTTTCAGATCCCGTGTTTACTACACCTCAGTAACAATGCCAGTCAGTATCGTGGTCCTCCCATTGTTTAATGCAAGGTAAATTCAGGGAAAAGATTGGATGATTCTTTGCCTTTTTTCCTCTTTCTGCATCCACCCAATGTTATCAATGTTAGGAAAACCAACCACAAGTTCTTTTACTGAATGTATGAGTGTATGATGGGTTGAGGTTGGGAGGTGCTGTCAGAAATGATGAACTTACAATAGATCTGCTCAATCATTTGGAGCTCAGCTATTCATTAACATCCAGTAGTTTCACCCTCCCTATAATGTCCATATGGAAGTCCTTGTGCTGTGGTATCAGAAAAAGCTCTCCTTCTCCTGGAACAACTACGCTATCTTCAGTCTATCTCTGGAATGGACTAGCGATGAGATGAAGGGCATGTTTCAAAGACATGATCTCAGGTGATAAATTATTAGCCAGACATCTTTGCAGGTGATAAATTATTAGCCAGACATCATGGCAAACTGAACTTCTTGATAAAACCTACAAATATGTAAATTCTTTAGTGGCATTCCAATATACCTTCTTTTCCTGTAAACACTTCCTAGAACATTTTCAAAGGAAGAAAAGTGTGCCTTATGCTATAAATCAACTCATTTGGCTCTATTACAATTGCAAAAAATTATGAACCTTGGGACAATGCTGCACCCTTTTTATTGCTTAAGCCTTAACTCTTTATAACAATGTTATATTGGAATCCACTGAGGCTCTGTTGCTCCAAGCTCGACATATCTTCCCTCTTATTTCATTTACAAGATACTTTCGGTTTTTACTGAGTCCATTAGCATCTTTTCACTTTCGAGTTCAAGACAGCATACATGGTAGATGGCTCTGCATTTTATCACCACAATAATAACTCTGTGTGATGAGTTAGATAAAGATTGGCCCAAAGTCATCCATTATCAAGTGAGAACTTGAATCGGAGTTTCTCCAGATCATGTCTAAAATGTTAGTCAAAATGCTATACTGGTTCTCAGTTCACTAGCAGATGGAAAATAATTTGTGATACCATTGCATAAATTGGACAAGTTGCTTTCAGGTGGCTTCAGAATGGAAGCAAATTGCACTGAAAGTAGACGATTAGAGCCAGTGTTCTCTGACCAAGTGACTTCCAAATGTGTTGGATTTTACTTTTATAATTGTATGTTAATTAATAATTGCAAGGCTGGAGGACACAAAGATGGAGAAAACTGTGTTGGACAGATCTGTATACAATTTTGTTACTTCACTTCCGGTCTCATTTTAAGGAAATTAAACACCCTGTATTTCAAAGGCAAGATAAATGGTTGTTCTGGCTTACAAAATATTACAGTAAACAAGTTTTTAAGCAAAATGCAGATACAAACTTTTGGGACATCTTGATTACAGCTGTTGGAGAAGTCATCCTAGTGCACTTTGGGAAAGCAGCCAGTGAAGTCATTATTCATAATTGACAGGAATCCACATATATGGTTTTCATGCTTGAAACAGTGTATACTTATTAGAAATATGCTGAACATTTTTTATTACTGCATGGAGATACAGATGTTTTTTTAAAAAAATGTTCTCCTTAACTACAAGAACATGTTGCGAAGCAAATATTTGTAGCTCAGTTCAATCTTATATGCATCCATATGCTGTCCAGCACTGAAACAAGCTTGTTTCATCTGGGGTGTTATGTCTGGAACACCAAGAATCTCTTCCAATGTGGAGAATTAACTTCAGAAATCTGCTGGAGAACCTTCAGAACACTTGGATTGCCACGGTCTAGAGGTGATTCAAAATGTATTCCTTGGAAGATTCTATTACCAGAACTTTAGGTTTTACAGATAGCTTCTCTTAGGTATTTAATTGGCAACATAATTACTAATTGCTTATGCACATAGAGATACATCCACTTTCAAAGTCAACATTCAAACAAGTAATTAAATCATTAAACAGATAAATCATATACAGGTAACATAGGAAATTACTTTACATCAAATTAGATCATGGTGTAGTCTTACTTCTTCAGAATTGCTTACTTGACCAAGGAGTAGCTGCTCAAATTTTAGACAGAAGTCTGCCCATCCCTGCCTATAATTCTCTAAAATCTTTCATGTCAAAGCCTGTGCTGTCCACCAGAGTGTCTTTCAGTCACTATTAGGGTTTTTCCTAGAAGAAGAAAAAAGAGGAAACCCCCTAATGGGTGATTGTCTCTATAACAATATGTTTAAATGTATGAACAATAACTTTTTTTTACCAGTCTCAGATTTAAATTGATAAAAACAAGTGTCCAGGCATAAGTAGATTTCCTCAAACTGACTTCTTAAGGAATTATAATTGTACATTCACTAAAAAAACAAAACATATTCAGACCCTTCACAATATCACGGTTTTCAGATTGTCAGAATGGTTAGACATACTGTATGTTCTTGATTTCATCTTATTTGATAAGTGTGTGCGTGTGTGTGTGTGTGTGTGCGTGTGTGTGTGTTTCTGAGTCCTCCTGTCCAAAGTTCTGTCTTCATTGGTGTTGCTGAGCTACAACAGAGACAATGGCTACTGCTCATTAAATTAATCATAAAGAGGCCTTGGCTTAGCTCCTTTCAGTCTCTATTCCAAGAGAGGAAACCAGCTAGAGGTGCCAACTTTTCAATTAACCCCTGCAGCTGTGCCCTTAACAATTGCTGGATCAGCAGGAATTTAAAGGTGAAGCATCAAGATCAATAGGACCATGTTTTTATATGGCCATCTTTTAATGCCAAGACTCAAATGTCGGCAAATCTAAGTGCAGCAAAGGGAAATACAACCCCAAAACATCTAATTAGCCTAATTTTTTTAAAGTACATAAAGTTTAGAATTAAGTATAAAGCTGGGGAAAAAAATCTGTGTAGAACCAAACTAGCTCAGAAACTAAATCTGTGTAGAACCAAACTAGCTCAGAAACTAAATCATTATAAGATAGAGTCCACTCTTTGAGGAAGGAATTTTAAAGATGGGGCATCAACACAAAGGTGGCCTTCTCACTGGTTGGTGCCTTTTATTCAGAGAATGTTCTTAAAAAATATTTGGCAACTTATTGGATATGCCTTGCTTTGTATACCAAAAGCAACCAGATTCTTTAGTTAATTCAGTGCCATCAAATCAGGCTTGGCACCTGGTGACAATCAGACAAAATTTTGTCACCGCTTCCTGAGCCCAACAGCCAATCAGAGCTTTTCCAAAAAAACAAACCCCATTAATCACCCTGATCCTGTCAATTCACTTAACTGTCATTTCCCCTTTCTACTTTTTTCAGCCTAGGAAGCATAATTATGCATTCCAACCCATCACAAGGCCAAAATATGTTTTTCCTCACTTATTAAGGGAACAGCCAGCCTTTATTTGGTCCAGAACTGATTGATTGGTTCTCCTTGATATTCTTCATAATCATCTCTATAATTTGAACACGTATTTGGAAAAAATAATTTATATTTTCTTTTCTCACTTTTTTTTTGCTGATGTCTGGCTTCACCTACACATTCGTGCTATTTAAATATTCTGATCTGTTGTCCTTGAAATGTCCTTGATCCTGTCTGAATTTGTCACCACTTTCCTCCAAGGATTAATTTCTTTTCTGCAACACACTGTCCCTCTGTATTTCTCCTTACCCCTAAGAAAACAACTGTCTAATGCCTTTCCTTTCTTCAAATGCACATTTATTAAGCGTGCAGGATGACATTACCTTCTAATATTTAATATGAAGCTCAATTTTTCACTTTCCATTTTCTTCTTCTAATGAGCTGTCATTCAGTGCTGATAAAAGGTAACATCCTCCATTGTATGTAAGGACAGCTTGTTTAATGAAAACAGGATAAGCTGCATGGGTATAGTTCTGCTTTCCATTACTTTGCTGTCATTCACTGTCAGTTAGTAAAAGAGGCTTTACTTTTCTGGATTTAGGTTTATGGCATAAAGCATATCATCTTTCTCAAGTCAGAGTGGCATGTTTTGCTTACTAGAAACTTGCCATCATGGGCCATCTTGCAAATGGTATATTTGGTATGCAGTATAAATTGGAGGATGTAGGGACTCTCTGCCTTGGAAAGATGGGGTTTACCCTCAGTCTCTTGGGAAACCATTTTCAAATTCCAGTTTGCTTCTTGTGGTCATGTTAAAGTAACATAATCTAAAAGCTAAATTATCTTTTTGTTGCAAAATTTGGGTGCTGTCTATGCATTTAATCAAGCAGTAGATTCAATTAGATTAGATTAGATTACTGTTCCTTACTTGAGGGGCAGAGTGGCAATAACTTTAGTTAAAACACAATGAAATCTCAATATGGCCCATCATCCTTGAGTTTCAGAACCCCCTGTAGTACTGTAGGATTCAATATGGTTTTTCAGTGCAATTCACAGGGGGTACCACAATATTGTATGCAAAATGGCAGGCATAACATCGCAATCCAAGCTCCATGCCTTTTTGTATATGTTTTTCCCACACATGCCCACTCAAGCAATGCATGTATTATGACATTAGTCCCACTGTTCTATAGATCTTGATCCACAATTCAGATATTCTTATCTCTTTACCAATAATAAGCCTATAGCAGCACACTCTAGACTCAATGTTTAACAGTATAAAAAGTTAAGGAATGAGACACTGAAATATCCAGTAGACTAATTACACTGGCAAACGACATCTATATATTATATTCCTGTATATTAAACATTACACTGGATCCAATAAAAATATTACTTCATGTTTGTTGAACAATGTTGTATTTTTCCCAGAAAATAACTGTTGAAATGAGCTCCTTAAAATGCAAGATATGTCCAGATGTTGTAATTGTGCATTTTAGTGTCATTTTTTAAGATTAAATATTAAATATTACTTCATATATAAATTTCACAGTATTTTGAAAGATGCATTAGCTTTTCAAGAGTGTCATGTCTTTTGAATTATATATCACTGTTCTGGAAACTTACCAGAGGACAATGGAAACGGATATCATGTCCTTTTTTTTAATAGAAGGGTGGGACTACAAAGTAGGAAGACAGTTGGAAATTGCAACTGGCTAACTTTTTCAAACTTTGGTCTGCATACACTCATTATATGTTTGATTTCCCATTGTTTCCTATTGTTAGTAGATCAGCTAAATGTTAAAAATTAAATTGAAATACAAAATGTAGTTATAAATGTAAGGCCTTTGTTTCAAATATAAGAGTTTAATAAATAAATAAATAAATAAATAAATAAATAAATAAATAAATAAATCAAATATAAGAGTTTTTAAAAATTTGCACATACAAGTAAACTAGACAAATAATCTCACTGCTACTTCCATCCCTGGTGGAAGAGTCGTTCTTACCCAATTGCTTGAAATGAAGCTACAATCAGGGCAACCATAGGAGAGGTTAAAAAAAAAGTCAAGATGGTAAGAATAATAAAAGTCAATCACTTTTTAAGACACATCATATTAAAAAAAGGAATTAAGCTAATTTTTATTTACCTTTTTGACCATCCTGCAGAAGCCCTGACCCAGAATACAACAGATTACAATTTAGCCTTCATAATCATTTATAGATTATGAAATCCTTCTTCTCCTTCCTCCTCCTCCTCTCCCTCTTCCTCCTCCTTTTGCCACTAGAGAACTAAGTTAAATCATTCTAATTTATAATGCATATGTCTTAAAAGGAAAGATAGGCAGGAATATGCACTGCATATCAGACATTAATACAATCAAGCGAGTTCAGAGATATTTCACGAGAAGAGTCCTCCACTCCTCTGTTCACAACAGAATACCTTATGCCTCCAGACTTGAAATGTTGGGCTTAGTCAACTTAGAACCACGCTGCCTTTGATGTGACCTGAGCATAGTATACAAAATTAACTGCTACAATGTCCTATCTGTCAATGACTACTTCAGCTTCAACTGCAACAATACACAAGCACACAATAGATACAAATTTAAGGTAAATTGCTCGATTGCAGAAAATATGAGCAACAGTGTGGTCAGTGCCTGGAATGCTCTACCTGACTCTGTGGTTTCATCCCCCAACCCCCCTAACTTTAACCTTAGACTGTCTACTGTTGACCTTACCCCATTCCTAAGAGGTCTGTAAGGGGTATGTATAAGTACACCAACGTTCCTACCGTCCCTGTCCTACTGTCCCCACTTTCTCGTATCCATTTTCTGTATTCATAATCATGTTTACACTTATATCTGTTATCTTATACATTATTGACAAAATAAATAAAATAAAATAAAATACAGCATGACTCTAGTGAAAAACTCTGCTGGCTTTCGCCTTTAGACTGAAACAATAGAAAACAAAACTCTGAAATGGTTGTTCTATCAAATAACAAATATATCATCTGATCAATCAATTATCAGACATCAGATCTTATCAATAATAATCAATAATCACTATCAAACATCTGATGTACTGGCTAAAAGTTATCTTAATTAGATGCAGTTTAATCAGACTTTAGTATATCAGTCATGTGGAACACTCTTCTGTGAATGAAAAATGTTAGTGTCTTTTCTGTAAAATAACTTTCTTGGGAAAAGAAGTTTGCAATGGTTGCATATGCTGTGAGAGAAACATGCTGTACAGTTGGAGAACAGCTTCCAAAGACATCTGGTCTTTGACTGAATAGCATCTGGAATTGCCAAATGTTGGCAGTTCCTATGGAAGAAAAGAATGCCACATTTTTAATGGCATATTCCACCTGCTAGTTTTCACTTGGGGGAAAGCTATTGAAAGCACATGGAATGGAGGCAGATGGGCCCCAGTTCAGTCTCTGGTGGAGTCTCCTATGAGATATCTAGGAATGTTGTTGATGCTGTGGATCATATCCTCTAGCGACCATGTGTGAACACAATATCCAACATTGGCAGATGATTCATCTTCCCACTCATATCACTCTACACAACACCGTGCCTGTCCTCGAATCCATTCTAGTGATGTAGAAGGTTAAAAGGATCCAATCTGGGGATGCATGCATAGAGGAGGCCATAAAGAAGGAGAAATACACAAGAAACACTGAACATAGATAGTGGTGCCTGCAGCAAACCCACAATGCTGTCCAAATGGTGACACCATCATATTATATCCAAGCATCCTGACATCTGTGACAAGGAAATGTCACAGAATTTGCATTATTATGTCATTTTCTTTTCATTATTTGCCACGATCACCCAGCTCTGCCTGGGGATGTCCATGTTCATGAAGGCCCAAGGTGAAGGAATGCCCATATTCATGAAGGCCCCAGGTGGAGGAATGCCCATGTTCATGAAGGCCCCAGGTGGAGGAATGCCCATGTTCATGAAGGCCCCAGATGAAGGAATGCCCATGTTCATGAAGGCCCCAGATGAAGGAATGCCCATGCTCATGAAGGCCCAAGGTGGAGGAAGCAGAAGGAGGCAGATCATGAAAAGTGAGTGACAACATCAAAACTGAACTCAGCAGATAAATGGACTGAAGTATCTTCTCTGTTTTACTAATCTGCAACAGAACTGCTACATTAAAGATGTCAAGGCTTCATACCCAGCATGCTAATTAGACTATCTCCTTGTTCACTTGACCCAAGCAGATTCAAATAGATTTACTACAGTAAATTAAGAGGCCATTCATATAAGAAACTTTCTGTTATGTTGGGGGGGGGGCGAGGCCTGAGTGATTTTTAACAGCTCTTTATTCAATACTTCCTCTGAGGCAACTGTATCTCTCTGGCTGACACAGGTCCTTTTATAGGGAAGCTGATCAGCCCACAACCAATCATGAGAGAGTATTTTTCCGCTCCAACAGAGGACCAGACTGAGAACTTCAACTGACAACTATATACAATACATAACACTTTCCAACTAATAACATTCAGGAATCTTGTCTTTTATAAATATTAGTGCTAAGGTTTGAATCCTGGGATCCATCCCTCTGCATTTTTGAATCAACAGCCATGTAGCTGCCTGTTTCCCAACCTTGAAGATTTCTGCCATCTGTCCCTTATTTATGAAATGGATTTCTCTGGCACACGAATCAGAGATTCCTGCCTCATCAGCCAACTCAACTCTTACAACAATCTCTGTGATCTTCAACTAGTTCAACTGCTGTTCATCCTGTTTTCCCTCATCTTCTACAGGTGCTTTTATCCTCTTTTCATCCAGACAGCCTGCAGCAAAGATCTCAATTGAAATCTTGCTCATCCAAGTACTAAGTGCAATGGGTGGATTGCTTTGGTGAACTACAACTCTTTTCTTTTTATCGCTGCTGGTGAAATTTCTTTTCCCTATAATGCCAAATACAGTTCATTGGCGTTCATGTAACGCCACACCATTCAAGGTTATGCTTCGGTTTGTTTTTTGAAAACACAAGTGGTGCCTTGTGATGGTCTGGTGGGTTGACCCAAAAAGTATCTAAAAGGGGAGGGAGGTCAAAAGAGGCAGGATAGTGGTTGTAGCATTGCTGTCAAAGCCCTGTCACTTTTGTACATGCAAGCAAAATCAACCCAAATGCAAAAGAAGTGGGGATTCCATTGCAATACCATGACCAGCAACTGTTCCTCTTTTGACAACCTCCCCCCCACCCCTGTGGATGGTGCTGGGTTGGTCATCCAAACACTGGAAAAGTATAGAGCAATGATGGCTAACCTTCTTCCCATCGCATGCCAAAAGTGGGGGGAGCGCAGGAGGGTCATGTGTGGGCATGCCCACACCCATAATTCTATGTGCATGACCCCCTGCACATGTGTACATGCCCCCCAGCTGTATGCGCAGCTCGTAAAATTACAGCCTTGGAGACTTCATTATGGCGGGAACTTGTAATCACTCACCAGGGCTTCTGCAGAAGCTGCTCTCCGAGGAAGGAAGGGCCAGTTGGGAGAGATGCTTTGATCCTGCTCCGGGCTGTAATTGCGCGCCTATGTTTTCCATGGAGTGGGGCCATGGCCAGAAGACAAGGAATGTGAGGTGGTGCAGTGGTGGCTGTGGCAGCAGGGGGAGTCATGGCGCTGCCCAATGAGCAGCATGACCCACAGCTAGCCCAGAAGCAGTAGCTGCTGCCTCCAGCCACCCCGCACCGCCATCGCTCACTACCACTCAGGCTGGAGCCCGGGCGGGCACGTCGTAGAGGGGGCATGGCGGCAGCGATGGCACACATGCAGGGGGAACGCTTTGGTGGGCGCTGAGGGAAGGAAGGAAGGAATGAAGGAGGCTGCAGGCTTATTTGCTTCGATTACGCTATCTCCTTCCATTCTCTGCTGCCCAAACAAACTACCGCCCGTCGCCCCACGCTCAGCAAAGCAAGTCCAGGGAAGTCCTTTGCTGGCAGCCAGGTTCTAGGATGCCTGGCCATCAGCAAAGGACCTCCCTGGACTTGCTTTGCTGAGCACAGGGTGACGGGCGGTAGTTTGCGTGGCGCGGCTGGTGCCTAGGAGGTTGTAGGAGACCAGCCATGCTGCGTAAGCTCCCGCCACCATCCCACCCCTGCGTCCATGCTTGCTGGCGACCAGGCATCTTAGGAAAATCTGGGGACCTTGCAAAGGACTTGCGAGGTCTCCGAAGTTGCCAAAGACACCAGCTGTGCTGTGTAAATTCCCACCACCATCCCCACCCCCACACCCATTTTGCTGGCAGCCATGCAGCCCTGCGCTATAAGTGAGCCCGGGATCCATGCAAGGCCGCAACTGGTCACAGGACTCATTTATAGTGCAGGGCATGGCAGGCTGCTCCAGCTGGCCCGCCACCTCCCCCCGCCCCACGCTTAGTTGCAGCTTACTTACCTCCTCAGCAGGCAGCAATAGAGAGCCAAGCAGAAAAAAAGGTAAGTGGGTTTAGATAGGGCTCTTAGAGGTGGGTAGGGCGATTGGTGAGCCAGCTAATCAGTGAGTGGCGGGCGAGGCAAGCGTGATGCAGACAGGTGGGGGGAGTGAGTGAGTGAGCAATGATCAGATGGGCAGGGGGAGGGAGCGAGGGGGCCGGGGCAGGTGTTCCGGTACTGTACCACCACTGGAATGGGTGGAACCTCTTCTATAGAACCGGCAGAAACCTACCCCTGATTCAAGTGACAATAAGTCTATTCTTTACTATCCAGAAATGTTGAAGAGGCGGGATGAAGTCAAGCTGCAAAGAAAGAAAATTCTGCCAGTGTGTTTGCTTTCATGATAATGACTTCTGATTTACACTGCTGACTGCCTTGGTCTGTTTTTGATCTGAAGCTCCATCAATGATGATAAAAGTTTGGATGGTCCTCCTCTGATATCCTTCTCTTCTGAGGTCACTCCATTTTCTAACATTCATTTCCTATCCCTGATACAGAAGTGGGAAGGGAAAATATTTAGGATACAAGCTGTAGGAGATGAAATAGAGTTCCTCCTTGCCCAGTCTGGTGACAATCATGCTTCTTAATTCCGCAGGTGCTACCCACTTTCAGGCAAAAGCACTTGAATTCCATCACAGTCCCTCAAAGGCAGGGGGGAAATCTGCTGTCTTGTATGAGAAAAGGGCCATCTGTGGATTCTGGCACAAACTAAGTTCAGGCCTTGATTCCTTTCTGTCCATGGTTTCTTTCTAACCCAGGGCAACCAATAGCTGCCAGCTTAAGCCTTTGCTTCGCAAAGGCTTCCTTTCATGTGGGCATCCTCTTCAATCAGGGCAGCCCTTCTGGTATCAAGCCCACAGCCTTCTTTTCATCACTCGGAATTGGAAAGAGAACTTGCTGAAAAAGAGAAGCCAGGGCAGTTGGGAGGATAGCCCAAGAAAATATCCTCGTGGCTATTTCACTGCAAAGAGAGGCTTCCTGGAAGCTGTCTAGCAGCAGGGACAAAAGATGCCACAAGGAATCCATGAAGAAAACCCTTTCTTGGCATTGCACTTCACAAAGCCTTTCTATAGACCTTTACAGAGCAGGACAGTATCATTCATTCCTCATATACTCCAGCTGTCTTGAATGAGCGGGCTAGCACCCTGAATGGATTGCAAGCCATACATATTGTTTTTCAGGGAGAAGGTGCCAATCTTTTCCTACTTGACTTTACTAGTAACCAGGATGCATGGGATCTTGGGAATGGGTCCTGGTTTGCTGTTTGGTACAGCAACTAAACAGGACAGGTACAGACATCAATAGACTGCAGGACTGCAGAGAAAGACAATTGCAACCAGCCTGCCTTCCACTGAGGATCTATATACTGCAAGGGTTAGAAGGAGGCTGAGAAAATAACTGCAGACACCTCAAATCCTGGACATAAACTGTTTCAACTTCTCCCTTCAGGACATCACTATAGAGCATTGCATGCCAAAACAACTAGACATAGAAACAGTATTTTCTCTTGTGCCACCACTCTGATGAACACATAATTCCCACAGTACTGTCTTATGTCTAAAGTTATTTACCCATGTAGTAGGGCTGTGTTACTACTATTATCCTTCTAATCTTTTCTAGTACTTGTCCCTCTTAGTATCTTTATGATTATATTATGATTACATTTATGATTATATTGCTTTGTTGTTTGTATGTACACTGAGAGCTCACACAATGGAGGCAAATTCCTTGTGTGTCCAATCACACTTGGCCAATAAAGTATTATTCTATTCTATTCTATTCTATTCTATTCCAGGCCATTCCACTCCATTCCTCTCCATTCCATTCGCAACTTTGGTTCTCAGTGGATTTCAAATCTTCATCACTTGCAATAGCAATAGCAATAGCAGTTAGACTTATATACCGCTTCATAGGGCTTTCAGCCCTCTCTAAGCGGTTTACAGAGTCAGCATATCGCCCCCAACAACAATCCGGGTCCTCATTTTACCCACCTCGGAAGGATGGAAGGCTGAGTCAACCCTGAGCCGGTGAGATTTGAACAGCCGAACTGCAGAACTGCAGTCAGGTGAAGTAGCCTGCAGTGCTGCATTTAACCACTGCGCCACCTCGGCTCTTACCTGCACATTGTACAAAAGAGAAACAAGTCAGATCATTTAATTCTGAAACTGTGGGACCTTAGTGCGCTCCAACCCTGGTTGTTACTTGCAGACATTTCATTACTCAACTAGATACAGGTAGTCCTCAACTTACAACCACAACTGAAACCAAAACTTCCATTGCTAAATGAGGTAGTTGTTAAGTGAATCATGGCAGATTTTACAACCTATTTTGCCATTGTTCCGTGAATCATACAGTCATTAAGTGAATCTAGCTTCCCCCATTGACATTGCTTGTCAGAAGCCCTCTGGGAAAAGCATAAGCAGTGGTCATAGGACTCAAAGATGCTGCAACCATTGTAAAGATATGCTGGTTGCCAAGTGCCCAAATTCTGATACCGAGGCTAGGGAGATATTGTGATAGTTTTGAGACGACTAAAATAAGTCACTTTTTTTTTTTAGTGTCATCACAATTTCAAACAATTGTTAAACTAATGATTGTAAGTCAAGGATTATCTCTAACATCATCTTTGCTCATGATATTTGCACCCAAGCTTAGAGTTTAACCCTGAGCTACAGACATTCTCTTCTATTTGCTCTGAGATCGTTTGTTGCAAGGGTCACTGCCTCTAAAAGTCTTTCTCCCCTTGCTTCCCAAAAGCCTTCTGTCAAGAAACTGTCCCAGAGGATAGAATACACTTAATATATTCGTCCACTGAATAATTCTCCACCTGATTCTTAAATTGTGCTGGCAGATTCTGGTGTTAGAAGGAAATCTAGCTCATTCTGACCTGGGACAAGAATGCAGGACATAGGCAGTTGCTTGAAGCCGAGGTGAAGTTTATTTCCAAGAGCAAAATATAGGCAGAGTAGTAGTCAGAAATTGGAGGTGGCCACCCTAAGCCCTTCCCTACAAGCCCCTTATATAGGGAAACCTTGTCTTTGTTCTCTGAAGGTGAAAGAAATCGCCCTTTAAGAAACTTTAGAAAGTGTAATTAACCAGGTCTCCCAAAGGGGGCATTCCCGAGTCAGATACCATCTAGGGTCAGGTACCTTGTTGTTTAGTTGTGAAGTAGCATCCGACTCATCATGACCCCATGGACAATATTCCTCCAGACCTTCCTGCCATTTACCATTCCCCAGAGTCAATTTAAGCTCATCCTGTCTGCTTCAATCATTCCATCCAGCCACCTCATTCTCTGCCATCCCATTCTTCTTTTGCCCTCAATTGTTTCCAACATTAGGTTCTTCTCCAGTGAGCCCTTCCTTCTCATTAGGTGGCCAAAGTATTTGAGTTTCATCTTCAGGATCTGGTCTACTAAAGAGCAGACAGGGTTGATCCCCTCTAGGACAGACCAGTTTGATCAGCTTGCAGTCCAAGTGTGGCTGAGTGACTCGTAGGAGTCTTCTCCAGCACCTTAGTTCAAAGGCCTCAATTCTTTGGCACTCAGCCTTCCTTGTGGTCCAATTTTCACAGCCATACATTGCCACTGGAGAAACCATCGCTTTGACTATATGCACTTTTGTGGGCAGGTGATGTCTCTGCTTTTTAGTATGATGTCTAGATTTGCCATAGTTTTCCTCCCCAGGAGCAAGTGTCTTTTAATTTCTGGGCTGCAGTCCCCATCTGCGGTAATCTTGGAGCCCAGGAAATCTGTCCAGGAATCTGTAACTACCTTATTGTCAGGTATCTTACTGATCTATACTTTTTTGTATATTTCCTGCTCAATTCGAGTTATAGACAGAAGTGGCAGTTTCACGGAGGAAAAGATCTTTTGTTTATGAATGGATGGAATCTCTAGAATCCTGAAATGAATCTTTACCTGACTGAGCTGCCACTTTTGGCCAATTTCAACATCTTGGTCAAGTTTGTTACCTTTTGTTTTAGTGTGGTTTCTCAACTCAACAATTCCTGCACTTAATCTTGGGATGATGTTGACATCTGGCTGTTTTATGCATTAGGGCTACTACTGTTCTTGCAGAGCTGAATAGGCAGACTGTGTAAATGATGCTACTGCAGCAGGGAAGAAAATAATGAAGCTACAATACTTGAAAAGAGAAGGAGAACACAACATAGTCCCACAACATTCAGCTGGTCAGAATTCTTCAGGAGAGTTCAGACAACAGGGGGTAGTTTGAGATGCAGGAAAACAGGACATTCAAGCTCTGCATTGCCTGAAGAAAAGTGAATTAAATCTTTGCCTGCTTAAACCCGCTGTAAACATTGTATCAGATGTGAGGGGATGTTGATGGGAGATTGAACAGGAGAGATAACTTTATATATTCTTTCTGTCAATATTCCCTGGTATCAAAACCATAGCACCCTTTCTATCTTGATGCTATTCAGGCATGTGGAAACTATAGATCTCCTTTTGCTGGGATACAACTTGGTCCCTTAGCAAAGAAAGACTCCATTTGAAGTGAAAAGTATACTTTTACTAAAAGCCAAGTGGATTACAGTAAAACAAAGCTGGAACTAATTTCCCCAGTTAACTCCTCCTGTCCAGTTCCTTCCCAGTTTCTCCCCTTGATAGTCTTTATTGTCCAATTATATTTGAACAGACTGTTTTGGTCACTGTCTTTTCAATGAAGTTTTGGGAAGAGGCCTCTAGCCCTACTTGAAGGTGAGGGACAAACCTAACAACTTCTATATGCAAGGAGGTTGTCAGTGTCCTTTCACATCCACAGCTAAACACACACATGCACACACAAATAGACAAAGTATCATTTGAAGGTAATACTAGCTACACACAAACAAAACCCTATAGATTTTTTTTAAAGTCACATCAGTGTGTAGCAAGATTTTAAAATTCAGCATTTCTCTTCCTTCAGATTGCACTAGTAAAATTAGCTTACTTCTATGTAATTTAGAATACAGCTTTTACAAACAGCCCTGTAATAATCTCTGAATGGCAATCAGAGTGCTCTACAGGTTAAGAGGTGTAAACATCATTGATTTGGGTAATTTACCTGAGATTGATAACTGTAACTCAAGATTCTTCCAGGGAATGAATAACCAGCTGAGAAGAGTTGATGAACCAAAGTACAGTCAAGGATCATTAAACTGGGCTTGTCATTAATTTCAAGAAAATGTCCTGTGCTCAGATCAGAGGATCTACTATATAGTGCCAGTGAAAAATAATACATGCACATGGCATTTTTAAGAAGGGTAATATAGCTTTAATTTCTAACCAGTTGTATTGCTGAAATATCCCATAACATTTAAGTTACTTTACAACTGAAACTGAAGACATGTTTAACCTATATTCCAAATTACAGTTGTAATTTCTCAAAGACATTTCCCCAAATAAAAAGTATTCATTCTACTACATGTTTTTATACTGCATAGTCTACTCAATGTAGAGGAAAAATAGATTTTTCAGGATTCCAAAGCTTTTGACAATTTTTGCTGGTTAAAGGTAAAAGTAAAGGTTCCCCTCGCATGTATGTGCTAGTGTTTCCTGACTCTAGGGGGCAGTGCTCATCTCTGTTTTAAAGCCGAAGTTGAAGACTTCTGTCTTCAACTTTGCACTGCCTAAAGACTTCTCCATGGTCATGTGGCCGGCATGACTAAGTGCCGAAGGCGCACGGAACGCTGTTACCTTCCCACCAAAGGTGGCCCCTACTTTTCTACTTGCATTTTTACATGCTTTCAAACTGCTAGGTTGACAGAAGCTGCGACAAGTAACGGGAGCTCACTCCATTATGCAGTGCTAGGGATTCGAACCACTGAACTGCCGAACTTTCTGATCAACAAGCTCAGCATCTTAGCCATTGAGCCACCGTGTCCCTTTTTTGCTGGTTACCACATGCCAAATAGCCAGCACTTGTCTGATGGAGGAGCATATTGTAGATGTAAAGAAGTATTTTTTAATGGGAAGATTCCTGTATGCAAAGATACCCTAGGGGAGCAACCCCCAACATTTTGGGCATCAAGAACTGGTTTTGTGCAGAGATATTTTTCTGTGGAATGGAGGGGGTGTGATTTCACATGTTGCCTGCATCCCGTGGATGGAGCTTTGCTTGTTTTCACGGCCCAGTTTCTGGCATGCTGCGGCCAGGTGTTGGCCTATGGATGGAGGGATTGAGGATCCCTGCCCTATGAGTTATATATGTGCAAATGGGTGCATTTGATACTCTGACACACTGGAGTGAACATATATGTATTTGTATAGTGTGTACATGGTAAAAACATTTTTAGGGATGAGAGCAGATTTTTGAACAAACATGGAAAAATCCAGATGAAATAAAGAGCTGCATAATAATCTATTCCAAATTTTTCTGTATCAAATGGTGTACATTTTTGTAATTCTTTGTAACCAAATGACGTAAGAATGCTTTAAAAATAATAATATAAATGGTTTCTAGGGTGAAAAATGTAGGCCTACTTATATTTTTATTTTTCCAGGAGGAAGAGAAATAGTCTGGGGAAAGACTACTTGGAATTAGAAACACAAAACTCATATTGTTGTTCCTCC
This sequence comes from Thamnophis sirtalis, assembly GCF_051295495.1. Lineage (NCBI taxonomy): Eukaryota > Metazoa > Chordata > Lepidosauria > Squamata > Natricidae > Thamnophis > Thamnophis sirtalis. Next base: position 71,459,852 of record NW_028261386.1, on the reverse strand, counting down.
TCTCAGAATGTTCTCTCTTCAATTCTATTTTTTCTTATATATAAAGATTTCAAAATCTATCCTTGCAGTGCTGTTAGGTTGCTCCTTAATTGGCATAATACAAGTACATTTCTCTCCACCTTTTCCTTCTGTTTTCAGCTAGTTTCCTTTCCTTCGTATCGCTATATCTTTCCCCTTTGTGCAAAAAGGAAGTGGTGAAATTCCAGATCAACTTTCCCCATCTAGAACTCTTTCTTTATTCAAGGGTTGTAATTCTTATCATTACTAGCCAGCCTGACTACAATGGCTGAAAATAATAAGAGTTATGGTTCTATTCTACATCCACACAACAATTCAAAGTATTTTAAGAAAGATGAAGTAGATCCTGAACAGAGTTTTGTTTTTAAAGCTTGATAGCTGCATAGCATTATTATGACTGTTGTAGATGTAGAACTGAAACTGAGAAAATTGTGCTTTGTTTGAAGCCACCTATGGCAGAACCAGATGACATCATTCTATTCCATTCTATTCTATTCCCAGAATAAGCAGGTTATAGGTGAAGGAACAGAATAACTACAAACCAATACTAGAGAATATGTAGCTCAGGTCTTGTTGATGCTTTCTGAACTTGGTTGTTTGGTTGCAGACTTTTTATTACTAAGCTGGGTAATACTCTTGGTGCAGAGGAGATATAATCCACATGAAATGGCAACCCATTGCAATACGCTATGCAGAAAATCAAATGAACATTCACAACCAGGACAATGACAATGTGATACAGAACTCAAGACACTGGAACATGAATTCTCTTGATCAGAAAGTATTCAGAAAGTGTGTGAGTAAAAGAAGTGCCCACAGTATAACTGGATTCAAGCCAAAATGATAACCAGCTGCTGAACCAGATGCAAAAGGAAAGCTTTGACACTACAAATATACTCTACACCACTAGTATGTGAAATGTCAGAAGCATAATTCAAGGCAAACTTGATGTTGTCAAAACAGAAATGTCAGGACTGAATTCCAGTTTTCCTGGAATCAGTGAACCAAAATAAGTCACTTTACATCAGAAGTGCATCAGCTGCTTTACCGCAGACAAAAAAATATCTTCATAGAAATAGTGGTAGCCATCCCTGGTAACAAAAGGGTATCAAAGTTATTGTGCAGTTACAACCCCCAAATGATAGAATTATTATATTTCGAATCTAATGAGCGATGAGCGATAATTAAACTAAATATAAAATTGGGAAGGACAAAATATTGATTTAAGAAAATCATAAAAAACAAGGCTACTCTCTCATTGTGATGCCTTTCCATGTTTTACAATATTTAGAAGCTCATGAAGTGAAATGACATATCAGTTGATGGTGATCAACTTATCAAGTGTCCCAAAGGGACTTTTTCAAGAGGCAACTGGACAGCTCTGAGAATGAAACATCTTCAAAGAAAAACCAGAAAGTCCAGTTGCCTCTTGAAAAAGCACTTTTGGGACAGCCATGACCTGGATGACTGAGAATCAGTCATTTAACTTATCAAGGTTATCACAATTGGGATGGTGAACAAATAGAGTGATATAAGTGTGGGTCAATGTCATATACCTAGACAAAGGGGTAGGAGACTGGCTGTATGACTGCATCCACCATCTTAACTTTTTTTTTTTTACTTCTGCTCCTTCCATCAGGAAAGCCTTGTCTTAGAAGTCAGGAGATGGAACAAACCAGGTTTTCAGATCTACAGAACACAAACAGGCCATTACAGAATAAAATGTAGGTTCATTTTGGTTTCAAAGAAGCCAGGGCAGAACCACAGAAAAGCCAATTCACCAAATGAACCAATCCTGTGTACAGATAGACCATAACTGACATCCAAATTTCTGTTCTTAAGTAAGACATGTTTTAACTGAGTTTTGCCACATTTTATGAACTTTTTGCCGTGGTTGTTAAGTGAATCACTGCAGTTGATACATTAGTAACTTGGCTGTTAAGTGAATCTGGCTCCCCCATTGACTTTGCTTGTCAAAAGGTTGCAAAAGGGGATCATCATGACCTTGAGGCACAGCAACAGTCATCCGTAGGATGAACCGTGTGACACGGTGGCTCAGTGGCTAAGATGCTGAGCTTGTCAATCAGAAAGGTCAGCAGTTCGGCGGTTTGAATCTCTAGCATCGTGTAATGCAGTGAGCTCCCGTTACTTGCCCCAACTTCTGCCAACCTAGCAGTTCAAAAGCATATAAAAATGCAAGTAGAAAAAATAGGAATCTCCTTTGGTGGGGAGGTAACTCTGCGCCTTCGGCATTTAGTCTTGCCGGCCACATAACCACGGAGACGTCTTCGGACAGCACTGAATCTTTGGCTTTGAAACGGAGATGAGCACCACCCCCTAGAGTCGAGAACGACTAGCACTTATGTGCGAGTGGAATCTTAACCTTTATGATGAACCAGTTGCAAGCATCTGAATTTTGATCATGTGACCATGGGGATGCTGCAAAGGTTGTAACTGTGAAAAATGGCCCCAAGTTACTTTTCTCAGTGCCGTTGTAACTTTGAACAGTCACTAAATGAACTGTTGTAAGTCAAGGACCATCTATAGCCTGGATGGTTCAAAGTTAGCTACAAACTGAGTTGAAATTATGTTAAGGAATTGTTCCGAAATAAACAGGACCGCTCCATCCTGGATTTGGAGACAATCTGAAAGGAGCAGGGGAGAAATTGGCAAGGACATTGTCTGTTTCCCTCTTCTTTTTCAGACCTGATTGTTGATATGAAAAATGCCAGTATTTTTTTCCCTTTCCTGTGGAAGGAAAGTAAGCCGCCCAGAGAGTGTTTTCAAACACTATGGGGCGGTATATAAGCCTAAATGCTATTGCTATTCTAACTCCTTGCTCTCAGTCTTTCAACCCAGCAGAAGTGAAGATGAGGACCATGTACCTTTTTCCGCAGCTTTGAATCTGAGGGGGTTGTGAACAGTGTCGCCATGGAAGTGCCTTCATGTAAAGCAGTGTTTCTTGAAGTATGGTCCTAGAACTTCTGGGCATCGCTCAAGACCCTCTCAAAATCAACATGATTTGCCAGCAGATATTGAAGAACAAGATTAAAACCCCAAATAGGGCAATTTTAATTTTAAATATTGATAAATAGGACCCAACAAAAACTTTTTAAAATGGGAAGGGGTACTCAGATTTTTTTAAAATGTTTAAGAAACACTAGTTTCAAGGAACAATGTCAAAGCCTTGAAGTTTGAGAAGCAACTGAGTATATGTTATGCTAATTGCCAGCAATATCTTGATGTAATAAATGCTTTCTTTCCAGTGTTCTGCTAGCTTGGATAGAATAAAGAATGACTAAATATTGAGGTAGCTCGTTGACAGCCATTCCAAAAAGAGCAAAATGGTATAATAGATCTACTTGCTGTATATATAAATTTAAATTATATTAATTTTCTATTTATTACATTTCTTAATAAACATGTTGTCTGGGTATTTAAATTGCTTACCAATGCAAATTCCCTTCTTACTCTCCACCCCTTTTTCCCAAACATTGGTAAAATAAGTTCCATGTTTGATAATATTCTGTGTCTTCTTTCTGTTTGATTTTCAATGTAATCCATTTCTGCACAATCTAATATTTTCTTAATTATCTCTTCATCTTGTTGCAGTTCTTCATTTTTCCAATGTTGTGCGAAAATAATCCTTGCTGCTGTTAAGACATGCAGGATGTACATTCTGAGCACCCTTAAAAAGTAGCTTTTCTCTTGGCTTCCTTATCATCATATCAGTTGCTTCTGGTTCAGCCCAGTTCAGCTGAACCAGTAGTGGCAGTGGCGGGAGGCTCCACCCACTCACCCGGATGCTTCTGTGCATGCACAGAAGTTTCTGCACATGTGCAGAAACATTGCACGAGAGAGAGCATGAGCGAACCGGTAGTAAACCGGCTAGCAACCCACCACTGCATCATATTAATAACAAAATCCCTCTGGGAAGATCTGATGATTAACCATCAGATCTTTGCCCCCACTTTCTTTTATGAGCAAATGGCTGGCTGCCATTTATCCTAATGGCACCCATTAGTTTGGGATGTGGTCCATTCCTTGGCAGTCATGGAGTAGTGCAGTCATGTTTTTTTCTGGTGGAAAGGACAAGTGGGCCTGAACTGGGTGGTTCCTCTTAAGGAATCTTTCAGCCAAAGGACCCTGTTGCCTTTTGTATGGGAATTATTCCCACTCTCCATCTTCAGCAATGTCATCAGCCCTGTCACTTTTCTGCAGGGAATTACTAATGGGCTGAGATTCTGCCTTTTTCCCCTCCCTGCCCTTTCAAGCCAGTCAGGGCCATCTACATAAATCTGCCAAGAATCTGACAGCAAAACTGTGGGCTCACAGGAGCTTGAGAACGTTTGGAGTGATATTCCTTCTGTTGCACTGCTTCCCCAGACAGCCCTTGATTTAGGAGGAAGTGCATCCCTTTCTCCAGTTGAATTAAACAAATAAAAAGGGGAGGAGAGAGAAAGGGGCGATTACAATGTCTGACTGGGGTCTCTGGGGTTGAAATTGTCTCAAGGGCCCTGGGAGAAAAAGATGCTGGGCTGTAATGGATGAAAGAGGAAACAATATTATGTTGTTGATTTGTGTCTGCGTGTGTGTTGTAACTTGGAAGGCTCTTGTAAGCAGGATTGGTTATCTGGGAATTTGGAAAATAAATTCACTTTGACATAGCCTTCCAAAACTCAATGCCCTTCTGGTTTGAATTTCAGCACCCATATTCCGCCCACCCCACCCCAAGAGGGTTTTCTGGGAGCCAAAAAGTGAATAGCTTTTGCTGCTTTGATTTGCTGGGCCCAAAATGATGTGATCAGTGTCCTCTGCTGAAAGCCTCTGATCATGGCTACTTCTGTGTTTACAACATTCACCTTCATTTCTCTCCTTACATTGGGACAAGTTTACTTGGTATCCTTTATCTGAGTTTAATGAAAGCCATGGTCTTCTACAACATTTATTTTTCTGGTTGGTTCAGTTCTTCCCTGTTTTGACTAGTACCTAGAAATATAGATGTCTTGCAAGTTGTTTAGGCTGATAATCTGCCATGCGTATCTAGCAGTCATTACCTCTTGGGGCATCCTATTACAGCACAGCCATCTCAAGCAAAGACTCAAACAAATCAAAATGTTATATGTATCCACAAAACTAGCTGCCCTCAGGAGTTATACAGTTATAGGAAGTTCTAAGGTTTGGTGGTGGGGTAGTCATCTTCTCAATTTTCCTGAGGAAAATTGTTTTCCTCAGGAAAATTGCGATCCATTGGATGATGTTCCTACCATTTTGTGTAAAGACCGCAACTGAATCAAATATAGCATTGTGTTGATTCAACTAATTCAAATAATATATTGGTGCTATTGTGATGAAATAGTAGAAATAACTGATTGCTTTTTGTCCCACACTGATCAGCTTCCACTCCAAATTAAAGGAGTTTATAATTAAATTAGACTTTTCCAACTTTATGCACTACTATCATTGACATCTGTGGAGGGGAAAGGAGCAAATGACATCATATGTATTATGATGATATCATATAAATGATGTCATGGCCCATGTGATATCATCATGGCTTGTACCAGATGCCTCCACCATTCAGGTCTATTAAAGCAATCTTATCCAAGGCAGACCCAGTTTGGGAACATGAACATTATCATGGTCTGAATTTTGGTTTTTATGCTTTTCATTTCAAAACTGAACCATCAACTCAATGTGCAATGCATAGTTTCACTACATTTCCTCCATACCAATATCCTAGCAAACACCCACACATACACATCAAGTTCATATTTAAAACAAGATTGGTGCCCATTCCTATAACACTCAAAAATATGCATTTTTTTTAAAAAAAAAGCCAGAATCCAATTTAGTCTTTCTTAGTCTACAGAAAAGAGTAGAAATCCAATGTGCTACCTTTGGAATATTTTTTTCCCTGAAATCTCAAAGATGTCCAATTCTAACCAAAGGTGCTCACTCCAGATACTTTTGGGCTTGTAGATTTCTATCAGCAGTTTAACCCTGCCCACATACAGATTGAGAAAGCAACAAGTGGATGGTCTGTCACTGGGTTGTTGTAAATAAGATGAAAACAGAAGTTCAAAAATAAATAAAAATTGTTTTTAAAAAAAGAAATGAAAACAGGCACAAAACTCAGAAAGATATGCCAGCCTTAAGAAGCTCTTTGAACAAGGGTCAGTGTTCCCAGTTGGACTCCATGCATTACCCTTCAAGCCTTCCAACCGAAAAGCATTCCACCGTTGGGATGGTCCTCTTTCTGAGCCACCTGCCACACTAATGAGGACAAAGCTTCCTTTATGAATAGCCACAAAGATCCCATCTCTCTGATTTTATCCCGTCTAATACCCATTGCACTATATAAAATGCATTTTGTTTTGAGGAGAACAAAAAAAAGACCCACAAAGAAAGCCCTACAAAGCAAGAGAATTCCTCAGGTTAAATAGCTGAGAGATAAACATTCCAGGTGCATTTTCCATAAGGATCTGCAGGGGAGGCTAGGGAAGCAAAACTGGCCAAAGAGTTTCCAAAGAAGTGGTCAAGAGAACTACCCCCTTCCCTTCCCACCCACATCCTATGCCTGACACTTTTTTTGCAGAGTATAATGTACACACAGCCTTCTTTTTTTGTTTTTTTTATTTAGAAACACAGCAGACAGCCTGCAGTGCAGATGGATTTCCACTTGGGAAAACTAGCAACTTTCTAAAAAGATTTTTCTGAGTAGTTCCAATAATGACCCTGCTAAGATAAAGTTCCACTGGTCGTGGCTCTTGAGCATTTCACTTGAGATCCTTATTTTTATCATGGATGCAACTTTATATTTTGGGAGAGAGGCATCGATCTGTTTATTTGGAATCAACAGCAAGCTGGCCCTTAAAAATGCAAGTCTTTGAACGGAAAGGCTGAGAGAGATGAAAGCAGGGCTAAACAACAGGAAACAAAAACACTCCTTCATGCTGAGCGGATGGTGCAATGGTGGGGGTGGTCCCCAGTAGAGTCTCCATCTCTTGAGGCTGAGGCAGTTTCCACAAAGGCAGATTCCTTCGTTCTTTAGCAACTGGTATCAGCTTTACTTGTTTCTCTGTGCTACCAGTGGATAACATTGTCAAAAAGGAGCGATCTTTGCCATTTATGTTCTGTCATGATCCAGAAAGACAGGCTTTTTTTCCCTTTTACTTTCCCCTTCTGTTTGGAAGATATAAAGATTTTTTTAAAAGATATACAAAAGCTATCTAGGAGGGAGCTGAAGGGAGGGAGGGAGGGAGGAAGAGAGAGAGTGAGTGAGAGAGAGGGAGAGAGAGAGAGACAGAGAGACCTATTGGGAGGCCCCATTGGTTAAAGGCTATGCACAGGCACTCTGAAGTGAAGGTTTAATGAAGTAGCCTGTGAGAGAATGGAAGGGACAGTCGCTGCTGTACAGATGGCTCTTTGTCCCCATTGACACCTGCCATCTGCTTGTTTATCTAAATGATGTTGGAGGGGGCATCACCAGCTCCCAATCTGCTCTACTGCCTCCACCAGACTCCGGTGACCTCCTGACCTCTGTGTCAGACAGGTCCGTAGAGTTTGTTCTTTCACTTCAATGGGCTCTTCCTTCTCCATGTTTACAGCCTCTTCCCAGGCTGTGATATTCACAACAGCAGCAGCAGCAGCAGCAGCTTTGCCAAGAGAAGGAAGAGCAGCTGCCTTTAGTCTAAACTAGCTGAGGGTCTCTTGGCCTCCCCCCTCCCCCTGCCCCCTCCCTACACTAAGCCCAGGGAGAGAAAAAGGCTCAATCTTCTATGTATGAAGGTATAAATCTCATCTTCATGCATAAGAAAAGCCAAGAATTGGAAGTTTTTTTGGGGGGGAGAGGGCAGAAAGAGAGAAAACTTGAAATACGTGAAAGAGGTACTGAGGCCTACTTCACAAAAGAGGAATTCTGCATAATTTCTGATCCTGTAAACAGAATCCATTGGGGGGAAATGTGTCATAAACCTGAAAAAGAACACAAGAAATCTTCATTTTTGTGTCATAGATGGATTCAAGAAAAATGAAATGTCAGAGACTCAATGGCCTGCCATCGTAGTGAACTTATTTGTAAAAAAAAAAGCTTAAAAATAAAAAATAAAAGTATTGAAGGTGTTTGGAGGTGCATATATACATCGACAGGCAGATATGTATGTACATATAATTTTCCAGTACATAAGCATCATCCAGTGGTTTCTTTCCTCTCAAAATTATATTTTCAACTTTTGAGGCGGTAACAAATCCATCAATATTATAGCAATACTGAGCTTTCCATTGCAACTAGAGACGCAGGTGAGATGGAAAACGTTTCCTGGTGTTTGGTAGTTGTTAAGAGTCTGGATGAAAAGAAATAGGCTACCTTGCTTGAATTCAAGAATGAGTAAGTTAATATACGTTCATTGAAGTAGTCTGACAATATCAGTGTTGTCTCTTAGAAAAGTGGCATTTCCCCTCAGGGACAAATCCATGAATCCTCTTGGACATTTGTGACTACTGCTGAATGTGGCATGTGGAGACTGTGATGAGGAGAAGTTTGGATAGCTTCTGCTATTGGCCACTTGCAGCCCTTTCTGAACTACGTAGATCTAGCTGTAGTGGCCTTCATTGCCATTGCCTTAGACTTCCACAAAGTTCTCTAGAAAGATGCCTTGGAAAGTACAGTTGGTACAAAATGCAGCAGTTCACTTGGTGTCAGCTACTTAACATCTTGCTAAACACTTACATATTTTTGGAGTATAAGACATACCTTCCCCGCCACAAAAAAGAGGGTGAAAATCTGGGTGCCTCTTATACACTGAATACAGCATTTTTGGCCTACCGAAACCCCCTTTGCAAAAATGGATGTGCAGAGGGTTTGGGAGGCTTGCAAAGTGCTCCTATGGGTTGGGGAGGGCAAAAATGAGCAAAAATGGGCCATTTTTGTTTGTTTTTGCCCCTCCCCAGCCCCCAGGAGCACTCTACAAGCCTCCCAAACCCTCTGCATGTCCTTTTTTTTTTTTTTTTGCAAAAAATGACCCATTTTTGCAAAAAACTGGCCATTTTTTGCTCGTTTTTGCGAGGGGGGGCAGGCCTCAGGAGCATTCTAAGAGCCTCCCAAAACTCTGCATGCCCCCTTTTTTTGCAAAAAAGGCTGTTTTTTAATTCATTTTTGCACCCCCAGCCCCCAGGAGCACTCTACAAGCCTCCCAAAGCTCTGCATGCCTCCCCTTTTTTGTAAAAAAAAGAAAAGAAAAAAAAAGAGGTGTGCAGAGGGTGTGGGAGGCCTGCAGAGTGCAAAAACTTTTTAAAAAAATTTACCTCTTCAAAATCATGGTGCGTCTTATACTCCGGTACGTTTTATAGTCCAAAAAATATAGTATCTTGTGGGTTTCTGAATTACTTCCCAATTCCAGCAAATATTGCCCATGTAATCCTAATTAATTTACAAAGAGCTTAATATCTGTAAGAAATTTTGGATAGCTTTTTAAAACTATTTTGCTTGCTAATTGGACTTATTGGAACATCTCAAAGAAGCAATAAAAAGCTTATAGATTTGTTTGACCATATCAATCAGATCAAAATCAAGCTATCAGGTAGGGCATTGATTGTCTTAGGTAATCAATCAAATATCCTGAAAATGGCAGATTGATTACCCTTTCTTCAATTCTTGTAGTTGGAAGCAGGCACTTTAATCAGTTAGGAATTGAAACAAACCTGTCAGTTATCTGTTTGAACCCATGAGCTCATCCTTGGTAATTTGCTTCACTGTTAAGCTTACTGTTGGGAATATATTTCCTAATATTTAATCAGAATCTGACTTTCTAGCCATCTTATCACCTACTTCATTTTGGTGCTGAGGCTTACCTAAAATGACCTTCTGAGGGAAATGAATGTTTTGGGGCAAAGATAACCTCAACACATAGTCAGCCATAAGATTATATCATGCCTTTTCATAGTATTTTGCTATATGGTTTCCACCGTATGAAATTTTGGCATTACTATCACAAGTTGTTAATTGACTTAGATTTTAGTCATGCAGTAAGGATCACACATACGGAAACTGTCTGCTTGGATTAACACATCTCCAACTTCTGTTGGCTTCTACTGGAAAGACAAGTACACACAGAGAGAGAAAGACACACACACATTACTCTTCTGATTTAGACTGCCTTACACAAGCCTGCACTCATAGGTAAAGGTTCCCCTCACATATATGTGCTAGTCGTTCCCAATTCTAGAGGGTGGTGCTCATCTCCAATTCAAAGCCGAAGAGCCAGCGCTGTCCGAAGATGTCTCCGGGGTCATGTGGCTGGCATAACTAAATGGCAAAGGTGCACGGAACCTGTTACCTTCCTACCAAAGGTGGCTCCTATTTTTCTACTTGCATTTTTACATGCTTTCAAACTGCTAGGTTGGCAGAAGCTGGGACAAGTAATGGGAGTTCACTTCCATTACACGGCGCTAGGGATTTGAACCGCCAAACTGCTGAGCTTTCTGATGGAAAAGCTCAGCATCTTAGCCACTGAGCCACTCATATCCCACCCTAAATTCCTAACCACAAATGTACACTTTGGACCCCGACAAGTTCTTTTTTGTCTTTCAAGTATATTGAATGTATCCACATAGTGATGAAAAGATGGAGCTCCAGGCTCTGTTCCTCATGGGATGGAGAACATTCTCAATTTCATGTATATTGATTGAATATATATTTTACTTTCAGTTATAACATCTTGAAATGATGCTATGTCAGAAAGAGCATTGGTTCTTACCTGATATGCCTATTCTCATAGTGTGGGAGGAGTATTCAGACTGGGTTGACTTCATCCACTCAATGATTGGAGTGGGCCTTATGAGACCTTTAAACTATGCCCCTATTGCCAGGCAGATCCCCAACTTCGATGAAGGACTCTATCAGACTTGATCTGTCATCTTCTCCAGAATATTGTTGCAATAAAATACCTTCTTTTATTACACACACAAAAACAGCTAATAGTAACAGCAATAAGGCATTCAAGGAACCATGATAATTCCAGGGCGGGGCTGGATACTCCTCCCCCACTATGAGAATAGGCATATCAGGTAAGAACCAACGCCCTTTCTCCATAGTGGGAGGAGGAGTATCCAGACTGGGACATACCAAAGCCATTTCGTCCCTTGGGAGGGTTTATGCAGAATCTATATACATGTATGCAAAATTATACATGGTAGTCTGTTGCACCATCTCTATGCACAGTTTGTAACACCCTGCATCCAAAGGCTGCTTGTGCTGAAACAAAAGAGTCTAATTTATAGTTCTTTATGAATGGTGAAGGAGATGCCCACAAACATCCCTACAAATCTCAGTCAAAGAAGCTTGCATAGCCCAGACCGCTGATGTAGCCGTACTTCTCGTGGAATGTGTTGTGATAGACCCCGGTACCTGAACCCCCTGTGCTTGATAGGCAGTAACAATACAGGCTCTTAACCATCTGCCTATGGTAGTAGATGTCACCTTATTCCCTAGGGATCCCGGCTGGAAAGAAACAAATAATGCTTCTGTCTTTCTGGTCGACAATGTTCTCTTGAGATAAATCCTCAGAGCCCTCCTCACATCCAAGGTGTGCCATTTTTTTCTCTAAAGGATGAGAAGGATCTGGACAGAAATTGGGCAAGATCAGTTCCTGAAATCGATGAAAGCAAGAGCAAATCTTGGATATGAAGGAGGGGTTCAGCCTTAAAACCACTCAATCCTGGTGGAATACACATAAATCAGCCCTGGTAGACAATGCCTGTAGCTCAGATATCTGCCTAGCAGAAGTAATGGCCACCAAAAAGACCACCTTGAGTGTCAGGAACTTGAGAGCCACTTTTCACAGCAGTTCAAAGGGGGCACCTGTTAAAGCATTCAGCACCTTGTATAAATCCCAAGAAGGGCACCTATGTACCGTGGGTGGCTTAAGATTAGAAGCACCCTTGAAAAACAATCTGACCATAGGGTGCTAAGTCAGTGTTTATGACCTACCGCACAATAGCACAGAAGAGATTGCCGATACCTGCCTCCTAATAGTATTAGGAGCCAACCCTTTATCCAGGCCTGCTTGAAGGAAGTCCAGGACCTGGCTCAAACCGAGTCAAGATTGTTAGTGGAACACCACATGCAAAATGTGCACCATGTAGCACTGTAGATGTGCTCTGTGGATGGCCTACAGGCAGCCTGAATAGTCTGTATGACCCTGGAGGAATAGTTGTCCTCCCTCAGGACGCTCCACTCAAGCTCCAGGTAGTCAACTGGAGCCACTGAGAGTCTGGATGTTCCAGCGACCTCTGGCAGAGGGAAATCATTTCCTGAGGAATCCTCCAGGGTCTGTCCACTGATAATGATTGAAGGTCAGCGAACCATGGCCTCCGGGGCCAATGTGGGGCAATCATCACCACCTCCGCCTCCTCCCGCAAAATCTTTTGTATGACCCTGGGAATCAAGGGCAAAGGCGGGAAGGCATAAAGGAATCCCCAGGGCCATGTGTAGCAGAGAGCGTCCATCCCCTCCACATTCTGCAATGGGAACTGGGAGTAAAACCTCAGGAGTTGCACATTGAGAGGGGTGGCAAATAGGTCGACATCCAGGCAGTCAAAAAGATCCACAATTACGTGGAAAATTGCTGGCTGCAGCTGCCACTCCAAATTGTCCACTTTGGTTTGGCTGAGCCAGTCAGCCCTGACATTGTCCACCCACACTATATGCTCCGCCATTATAGAAAGTAGGTTCCTTTCAGCACAAAGCCCCAGTCTCTTGGCCTCCAGCATGAGAGCCTTTGACCTGGTTCCTCTTTGCCTGTTTATATGGGCTTGGTGGCTATGTTGTCGTGAGGACCAGAATATGTTTGCCACTGACGTGATGACGAAATTGCTTGAGAGCCAGACGGACCACCCTGAGTCCCAACCAGTTTATGTTGTGAGCTACTTCCACCTGGCTCCATTGTCCATGCACCATGTGCACTTGTAGATGGGCACCCCATCTAAACAGACTAGCATCTATTGTGACCATCTACTTGGTCTGGAATGCTGAAGTATTTGCCCTTGGTGATAGCAGGTGACCACCACCACTGCACTGGGTAGGGGAGTTGGGCAGCTCCTGCTCCTGGGCCTCAATCACAGCTGGTATTGCTGAAGGGACCACTCTTGGAGGCTGATTCTGAGGATGCTGAAAGGCAGCAGCTAGACATTGCTGAAAGGCTCTAGTCATCATCTCTTGGAAATTTGGGACACTCATGGGAAGGATCTGCACAGGTGGTACCCCCACAGAGGTGGATGGAATATCCTGTGTTAAGTACCTGGCAGGTTGATATGTCACAGGTGCACTGGGTGGGGGGGGGACTGCCATCCCTCAGTGGACTCCCAGATCCCTGAGGTGTCAAATGGGATCTTTAGGTTGAGAGAGGGATCTGTTTCTGTCATTCTCTCAGGAGGCAGAGTGCCTGTCAGTTGTCCCAAAGACGACACCTTCGCAGAAGAGCTTTTCCTGCTGCTGGCTTTTTAATATATGTGCTCAAGAGCCTTATGCTTCCTTTTCTTGAACTTGGAACTGGGCTTAGAGGCTTTTGTGCCCTGAGGTGAATTAGAGAGGTGTTTGATCTTTCTGCTGGCCTTGTGCCCCCCCTGCCTTTGGTGGTTCCTGAGTAGCAGGACTCAATGTAGGCACGAGGTCTTTCTGACCTCCCTCAGGTCCGATGGTCGCATCTGCGAGGACCTGATCCCTTGCAGCATCCATGCTGTCACTTGTGACCGCCATGTTGCCACACGCCTCTGTCTTTTCAACCTCCCAGCCGTTCGTTTGTTTTTTTAAAAGCGCAGGTGCTCCATGGCAGTTCAAATAACCGCGGTCTCCACTCAACCTTGAGAGGGAGCGGCGGAGCGTTCGGGCGCCTCTTTCAAAGTATCTCTTTGGCTGCACTACACATTCACTTTAACAGTTTAACAATTTAAGTCCCACGTGCAGCTTGTGGCTGGAGGTTTTGTTTCCGAAAAGCAGGAACTGACAGTTTCCCTCAGAGTGCCTTAATGAGGCTAATAGCCCCTTAACGGCTCCCTACGCCACCACCCCCACCCCCAAGGGGTTAAGGCAGACAGACACCACCCCAGTAGGGATAGTGGTATGAACTGGGGAAATACTCACAAATAGGCAGATTCAAAAATACCATTAAATTACAATAAACACAAGTATACTGAAAATTTCTCTGGAGAAACTAGATGACCAACCGTCCAAATTGATGGACTGAGTCGAAGCTGGGGGTCTGCCTGGCAATAGGGGCGTGGTGTAAAGGTTTCATCAGGCTCAGTCCAATCATTGAGAGGATGAAGTCAACCCAATCTGGATACTCCTCCCCCCATTATGGAGAAGGGAGGAGGCAAACAACTGCACACATGCAAGGACCACTGCTGAAAGATAACTAAGGTTATATATACCTACATATAGTATACCTATTAGACAACACTTTTATCTCCTGGATCTCTTTTCCATAAAGTGGTCAAGTGAAGTATGCAGAGTTTATGTCACAACATAATTCATCACTTTCCCTCTCCTGTGCCTCCCGCTCCCCTACATCTGTGGCACTAAATAGGGGTTGATATGTGGGGTCTACTAAATTAAATCTACACCTGCGGTCTGTTTTCCGCTTCTATATATGGGTGTGGGTGTGTTTATTTTGTTTTTGCATGTGAATGTTGAAAAGCTGCACCATGCTCCATCAGTATTGAATCCAAAGCCCTGTAATATGCTGATAAATCATTTCAAACAGAGAGCTTAAAATTGTAACCAGCCGTTTTCCCAGATGTTCATCTTCCAAACAGCAAGTTGCCATCCTTTAATTGCAGACTGTGTTTCTCTCCAACTCACTGAGACTCTGAGTCAGTCAGTTCATTAGGGAAACATATCATTGCCACACATATATTCTAATGTTTATCTCTTTTATGGAATCTACAATTTGTAATACTATTCTACACTCATATAGCAATAAAGAAGGTCTAAGGTATAGTAGGTCACAACATAGCATAAAACACAGAAATGTCTCTAGTGTTTTAATATGTACTCATTACACATGAATTTTAAAAAAACTATGATAAAAAACTGTGATTGGTGTGATCTATTCACATGGTACCCCTGATTTATGTGCTGCTTTGGAAATACTCTTTTGGTCAATTGTTATAACTTTATTGATTAGTTAATTGGCCATCACAAAACATCTAAGATTATCATAATATCTGGTATTTCCCAGATTCGGGATTCAAATACTAAATGTGTGTCCAGTCAGGAGCTAAAAATTACAGTGAAACTATTTACTAAATCTGCATTACTATTACTATTAGTCACCCCTCTCCTCCCACTTATGACTGTAACTTTGTTGCTTGTATCCTTATAATTTATATTGATTGTTTCCTAGTGTGATTTGATTGCTTATTTGTACTCTGTGACTATCATTAAGTGATGTACCTTAAGATTCTTGTTGAATGCATCTTTTGTTTTATTTACACTGAGAGCATATGCACCAAAGATGAATTCCTTGTGTGTCCAATCATACTTGGCCAATAAAGAATTCTATTCTATTCTATTATACAGGTTTTGTTGTTCCATTTTAAAGAAGTTGGAGATTTCTCTCTCCCTCCCTCCCTCTCCCTCCCTCCCTCTCCCTCCCTCCCCCCTCCCAGCCCCCCTCTCTTACACACACACAAAGACATACCACAACTTTCTTAAATTGTTACAGTAGATCAATTGATCTGAAAGACATTCACTACTTATATAGTCTAAGAAATGTTAAGTGCATTTCCTGTCATTTTCCCTTATCACCAACCGGAGGTCCAGCTCAAGACTTATCTTTCCATCTTCCTCCTTGTCCCAGCAGCCACATCTTTTCTATCTGATTCATATTGTATGTGTATGGATTTATACATATGGCAATAAAGATACTTAGTAGAACTATTAGTAGGACTATCAACAATAAAGTTTCCTTTTTACTTTCAAACATTTCTCAATGATTTACCAAGGAGCAAAATCTGTGATATTAAAGGTTCACCACACTTCCTTGCATTGAATTTTGTTCCTTATCTGGAAAATATCTTCCCAGGCAAGCTTAAAAAACTAAAGCCCTTATAATTTTTCCAGTCTCTCTTGTTGCCTTTGTCTAAAGGAATAATGACAACATTCTTTCAGTTATTAGGCACAGATGCAATCTTTACACTTGTGTTAAACCAGTTACAGCCTGTCCATAAACAAACTACATCCATATTTAACATTTCCCCAGTTACACCATCTACACCCGCAGCCTTATAATTTCCAAAATCCTTGCAGCATTTATGCCTCAATTTTCATTCATTTTTTCTCTTGAAGCTAACTTATAAAGTATTTGTTTCACTTCTAAATTTATTTCTAACATTCATATCTAAAACTCTCAAATGCTCTTTCAGCACTCCCTCACTTTGGTGTCATCCCAGAGCATTTCATCACTTTATAATTACTTACAGTTGTCATTTGTCTATAAGAATATGCTGATGAAGTCCACAAATCTAAAAATGCCATCAATATCTATGTGCTGACTATATTAACATCTTGGATTTTCCAAAGTGCCTGCTAGGTCATCAATGCATAGACATAGAATTGTGAACATTTGTATATATTTTTTAAATGAAAATAAAGATTCTTGTCACCAGGCATGACATTCTTAGTCAATTTGAAATACAGACAGAGTTCCCTTTGCTTCAAAAGCTGGATAAAAATCTAATATTTTAGAAATTTTTATCTTTAGTGTGGCAAGACTGACATCAAGCCAAAGACTAAGGACAATGCAGTGAAGTCCAATCAAGAACAATCTTTTATTTAGAGTTAGACTAATGGGAAGAAGGAACCAAGATACTTGGTGAAAGGCTGAAGAGAAAGAACTCCTAGATAAGAAAATGCATGTATAATTATGCAGCAAAAAGATACTTGCAAAGAATGCAATCAAAAAGACCAAGGAATGGTTAAAAACAGATTGTGCCAAATCAATCTTATTTCATTCTTTGACAAAGTCACTAAATTAGTTGACAAAATAGTGTGGGCATAGTATATTTAGATTTCAACAAGGCATTTGACAAAGTAGACCACAACCTATTTCTTGGTAAGCTAGAAAAATGTGGAATATGCAACATCATCACCAGATGGATTTGTAGCTGGCTAACAAGCTACACTCAATGAGAAGTCCTTAATGGTACTACATCCACATGGAGACAAGTAGACAGTGGAGTAACACAAGACTCCATCTTAGGCCCAGTAGTCTTCAATGTTTTCATAAATGACTTAGATGAGGGAATAGACGTGGAACGCATCAAATTTGCAGATGACACTAAGCTGGCAGGAACAGCCAACTCCTCAGAAGGCAAGCTCAGGATCCAAAATGATCTTGACAGACTTGACCAATGGGCCCTATCCAATAACATGAAATGTAATGTGGAGAAAAGTAACGTTTTACACATTAGCAGAAAAAACAGAGGCACAAGTATGGATTAGGCAAAATCAGGCTCAAAAATAGTAACTGAGAGGGACCTTGGACAATTCTAGTGAACAATCACTTAAACATAAGCCAGCAGTGTGCGGCAACAGCTGAAAAAATTAATACACTCATTGTATTGTATATACATATAATATACATTGTATATTGGTTGTATAAACAGAGGCGTAGATCACTTGAAGTATTAGTACTGCTTTATAAAACCTTAGTAAGACCACATCTGCGATACTACATCTGGTTTTGGTCACCACATTACAAAAAAGATGTTGATGCTTTGGAAAAAGTGCAAAGAAGAACAATTAAAATGATTAAGGGCCTGGAGACAAAAAAAAATGAAGAACAGTTGCAGAAATTGAGTATGGCCAATTTAGAGAAAAGAAGGACTAAGGATAACATGATAGCAATATTCCAGTATTTGAGGGACTGCCACAAACAACAGGAGCTCAACTTATTTTCCAAAGCACCAGAAGGCAAGACAAGAAACAATGTATGGAAATTACTCAAGGAGAGAAGAACCTGGAATTAAAGAGAAACTTCCTAACACTGAGGACAATTAACCAGTGGAACAGCATGCCTACAGAAGTTGTAGATTCTTCATCAGTGGAGGTTTTTAAGAAGCAGTTACACAGCCGCCTGTCCAATATGGTATAGGGTTCCTGCTTAAGCAGGGTGTTGCACTAGAAGACTTCCAAAGTCCCTTCCAGCTCTACTGTATTCTAATTGATTGATTGATTGAAGTTTATATTTGACAAGGGAAAGGCAACATTTCTTATGCTCACACATAAAAACAGCAACAACAGCAATAACAAAAGGAAACTTCTAAAGCTCCAGAGCGTGAGAAAAGGTATCAGGCATTAAAATGTCTGCATAGATTAAGAAGAATGGGGAACTCAACCTAGAAGTACAGCCTTGTTAAGTTGCAATGGTATGCATCCTTTCTGCCTGGGGTAACATTTCCCCTTGGCTTTGTGTTGTCCAAGTCACTTTTTCCATCAAGGCAATGACAAAAAGCT
Organism: Thamnophis sirtalis; assembly: GCF_051295495.1. Classification (NCBI taxonomy): domain Eukaryota; kingdom Metazoa; phylum Chordata; class Lepidosauria; order Squamata; family Natricidae; genus Thamnophis; species Thamnophis sirtalis. The sequence continues at coordinate 71,441,317 of NW_028261386.1, read as the reverse complement.
CATGTAACCAATTAGGGTATCAATAAGGGAAGCCTTTGACTCAGCTACAATAGTCATCAGGATAGCCAGGAAAAGCCAGTACTAATAAACCAGATTCAATCGGACAAATTGGATATGCTTGTTAGAATTGGTTTATTAGACTACACAGACAAGTGAGAGAAGCAAGAAGGCAGCAGATATCAACTAAAAGATTTTTAATTTTATTTGTGTGCAAATTAAAAAAAAATACATCATCTATATGGTCACAAAGAGTCGACACTGACTTAATGGCACATAATCAATCAGTCGATCTTCAGAAGTGAGCTCTATGGAATCCAGGAGGAAGGTTCATTGATCTTAAGCACTGCATGTGACATGTAATTTGCCTCCAGGGCTACTGATCAATGTAACAGAGGAATATGGTCACAACCAACGAGTGTGTTGCTATTATCTGAGCCACACTAGGATGTCAAAGACATTACTGATTTACAAGCCTACAGCTTGTCCAGGCCAACCCCATGATTCACAGGGCAGAATCTGAACATCAGTGGAGGACTGCTAGTTTGAGGATATAATCTGGTTAATCCCTTACTTCCAGGTTTCATTTTATTTGAATATAGTCTCATGTAACAATGGCTTCCTGCGCTAATATTTTTAATAGCTTGGGAAAAAGTACCATGTTTCCCCAAAACTAAGATAGGGTCTTATTTTCTTTTGACCCCCCCCAAAAAAAAATAAGCTTTTGGCCTTATTTTCGGGGAAGTCTTATTATTTTTGAGGTGCAGGAGATGGCAAACATGGTCACCTAATGGCTGCTGTTGTGTTGCAATATTTTCATGGAGGGCTTATTTTTGGGGGGAGGGCTTATTTTAGTGCATGAGTTCAGAAACCTGATTTGGCTTATTATCCAGGGAGGTCTTATTTTCAGGGAAACAGGGTATGTATTTATGTATTTCACAAAATATGGATATACATGTCAAAGGTTTAACAGTATTCTAAAAAGGAGCATTGTCATTTATATGCATAACAAGCCTATCTGGTCTTTTGTTTGCTACGTAAAATATTTATAGAGCATCTAAGTATAAAATTGTGGGGCTGGCAATGACTATTATGCATCCCATAAACTGCAAAAATCACAAGCAAAGAATTCCTAGACTGAGCCTCACCAAAAATATCACTCAAAGCCAAGATTGCTGAACAAAGGCTATCGTGCTTTGGCTATGCCATGTGAGCTGACTCACTTGAAAAATCAGTCATGTTGGGAGTAATCAGCAAAAAAAAGAGAAGGGGCTGCCCTGGTACCTGATGGCTGGACACTATAAAGGATGACTCTAGGATGCCCATGGCAAATCTGAAGGAGGTTGTACAAGATAAAAGGGCAGGGTGAGTGCTGATTCATAGAGTGACCAAGGATCAGACATGACTGAATGGCTGATGATGACAATGCTCTAGGTATCTTTATAGCTATTGACACATTATAGCATCTGAGCATCTTTTCCAAATAAGGGGACAGTATACAAACCTATCTCAGTCAACCTGAAGCAAATCTGCTCTGTACTGTGGATTCCTGACCTACGTATATATTTTGCATGATGAGTTCTAGGATTCCTTAACATGCCTGAATCAGTGGTGAAATTCACATTTTTTTACTACTGGTTCTGAGGGCGTGGCTTGGTGGGCATGGTGTGATATGATGGGAATGACATGGTGGGTGTGGCAGGGGAAGGATATTGCAAAATCTCTATTCCCACCCCACTGTGGGACCAGTCATAGGTGGCATTTGCCAGTTCTCCGAACTACTCAAAATTTCCGCTAACGGTTCTCCCGAACCTGTCAGAACTTGCTGGATTTTACCGGGGCCTGTATTGATTGTATGATTAAGGCCAACAAAAAGTATGTATATTACAGTAATAAATAACATTGTCATACTTTTTGTCCTGAAAGGTTTCACCATAAATACTTAGATTCTACTTTAGAAGTTGCAGCTGCTATTTTTTTCAGTTAGCATTGCTGTTGGATCTTATTGTTTTAATAGTTATTAACTACTGCAAGTGGCATATGTGTACTTGAAAGATTGGATTTGCAATGTGATGTAATAAAGCAAACATAAAATAGGCCTATGGGTGTTAAATGTGGCATGTATTGTTTTGAAGATAATGTTTAGAGATTGCTTTTCTGTTTTTCTTGCAATAAAACATTGAGAGCCAATTTGGTATTTTGGTTAAGGTACTGGCCTAGAAACATGTGAGACTGTGAGTTCAAGTCCCATCTTAGGCATGGAAGCCAGCTGGGTGACTTTGGGTCAGTCATTCCCTCTCTCTGCCCAAACTACCTGATAGGATTGTTGTTGTGGGGAAAATAGGAGGAGGAAGGAATATTGGTACGTTCACTCCTTTGAGTTATACATGGGAAAATATGCAGGATAAAAATATTTTTAAATACATTTAATATCAGAAACCTGTCTGTTTAAACATCATAGTTCTGTATAGATAGCCAGTGATGTCAAAGACAAACAGATGCACTGTATGCATGGAACAACAGAGTTTGGTTATGATACATTCTCCCAAGTCATAATAGAGTAACTGACATGTTCTATCCAAGTCATCCAGAACTATATGTAGTACAGATAATTCTGTATCAGAGACTGTTTTGAAGAAGTAACAGAGACTTTAATTGATTGCTGCAATGAATACAATTAGTTGTTGTAGGAGAAGGGATAGCAGAACCTGGGAGTGGAGTTAAAAGAGGACTCAGTCTAGAATCCCTAAGTAGCCACTAGAGAACTAAGTTCAATTTTTCTTGAGTGCTACTGATCATTATCTAAGTCTAACCAGGTGCTGATCATTAGTTGAGAAGATTCTTGTGCATAAGCTTTACACCTCTACATATGGACCTGGTCTTTTGTGCCTGACAAATAAATGTATTATTGAAATGTGCAGAGAACTTTTCCTCTCATGAATTTAGAACAGGCTGTCTTTTAAAACAAAAGCAATTTTACAAATAATATATAAATAATTATATAAATACTATTTTTTAACTTTTCATACAAAATATTGCCAACAGTGAATTGATCTGCCTTGATAAAGATGATACATTCTAAAATAAGACTCCAATTGAATTATTATTTTTTGTAATATCAATCTATAGACGAGCCACGACGGCGCAGTGGTTAGAGTGCAGTACTGCAGGCTACTTCTGCTGCCTGCCTGCTGCCTGCAATTTGGCAGTTCAAATCTCACCAGGCTGAAGGTTGACTCATCCTTCCAGCCTTCCAAGGTGGGTAAAATGAAGACCCAGATTGTTGGGGAAAATAGACTGATTCTGTAAACCACTGAGAGAGGCTTAAAGTACTGTGAAGTAGTATAGGAGTCTGTTGTGGCCCAGCAGGATCCGGTTGAGCTGCTGATGGACTCGGATAGCGAGGAATGATATGAGTCTGCCAGGGAAGATGTGGAGGACCCTGGGCAGGGTTCAGACTCAGAGCAGGGACCAGAGAGGCTGGTTGGCCACCAGGAGACACCTGAGGCATGGAGCAGTGGGGAGGACTCAAGGCAGTTTGTTCCTGATGCCAGACAAAGAAGGGCGGAGAAACGGAAGCAGCAGCTGCGGAGGCAGACTCAGAGATGATAATTAAGCCCAGATGGTTGTGACTTGGCCTCTCCCAAGAGAGTATATAAGTAAAGAAGTGGGGAGGAGTCATTTGCAAGACACAACCATTTGAAACTGTATTGGAATACTCTGTCTGTTGTGTATCTGTGCCTGTTGGATTTCCAACTAGTCTTGCATGTGAGTCGTGTCTGGGCCTTCAGCCAAAGGAGTTGATAAAGCCGTGATTAAAGAGTGGCAAACAGCCAAGCCTGTGTCTGGGTGATTTGCAGGTGTGGGGGGGGGGGTCAGAACAGGAGTCTAAATGCTATTGCTATTGCTATATATTGCCCAGCAATATATCTAATTACTATCATCCTAAGATATGGTCTTTGTTTTTGTTTGTTGCAAAATCTTACCTTACTTTAATTTTTATTGGGTTCAAGGACACATTGGTAATAATCTACTTGGCAATAATACAAAGCCATCTTCTGGGAAGTTTTTTCAACTTCTTAGTCAAGCCTACAGCCTTGAGACTTCCTTGTGGTCTTCTGTCCAAATATTAAGACCAGTCACATACCTTGGTCCGGTATATTTCCTTCACTAACCACAAGAAAGATAGGGTTAGGATTATATTTATATATTTTTATAAATGTGATGTTTATTACATATATGAAAACTACACAAAGAAGGTAAATAATGAAACAGGAAAGACAACATGGACAAAAACTAGCACAAAGAATCCAGAGCAACCTCTGCCTTTCATTGTCAATGGTGATTATGCCATTCACTTGCATAGCAGAAAATGCATTGCTGAAAGGATAGCAAGAGATACATTCTGTTCATCCACCAAAGACCCTAAAATGTTAATAATTTATAGCATATACTCATTGCTACTTAGCAGCACTATTCTCAGTCCTATCAACACAAGGGGAGAAATGAATTCAGGAAGACAGTCCCACTGGAAACAGTAGATAGGAAGTATAATTTTTCTTTCTTTCTTTCTCTCTTTCTTTCTTTTCTTTTCCTTTGCAGAGATCATGTGGCTCTTGCTTTTCAGTTGGATAGCTTTGAGTTAATGCAACTGCATGTTAAGTGTTAAAAAAAAAGCTTAGTAGATTTGATATAAGGCCATAGCTTGGAGAAGCAAAGATATCTGCAAGCCATTCAAAGCAATATGGAAATATAATTGTCCAGAACCACCTTGGAAGTTCTAACTCCTCATAGCTTTGCAGAGCTACAGCAGTTTGATAAATAATTACCAGTACTTAGAATGGCACTTGCCTGCTCTACCACCAATGCCTTCCTATTCAGGAATAATAGTGTTGATTTCCAGCCTCTGCCATGGCCTTTCCTTAGCTGTCAAGGCATGGAGCAAGCATTTTACATGACAATTAAATTTAATAGGGAAAACTACAAATATAAAGGGGGTATCCTCTCTCAAGCAAGCCACAAAATGGTGGGGAGTGAAGGCCAAAAAACAAATGCAAGAAGGCATGGAGGAGGAGTGAAGGCACGGTGCACACTTCGTCTTCACAGCTCACAATTTTACATGTCATGTTGTGACTTTCAAAGAGAAAAAAAGCAATTAAGACAAATAATCACTTTGCTTCCCCTAAGGGGGAGTAAAAGTTCCATTAGGGGAGGCAGGACCTCTGCATGTCCATCAAAATACAATCCACAAGGACACTGTGTTTGTATGCAGTATTAAAGTGCATACAGAAATTACAGGTTCTCGGGTGACTGGATTGAATTTTCAATGTTTGAAAAGGTCCATCAGAAAGAAAAGCATTCATATACATATATGCACACACACATACATACACACTTTTATTTGCAAATGGGTTTCTCCCATAATATATGCCCGAAAATCATTTACCTAGTGCAGCCATTTGCAAGGAACTCTCTGAATTGTTCTTAAGCAGAAATCCTAAAGTCAAAATTCATTCAAAATAGGTGTCTGTTCTAACTGTGATATTTTGTTACATAGTTATGGGTCTGCTGTTACTCTCTATATTAATAAAACCCCATAATTTCTTTATAAGAGGATCTCAGCTTTGATATTTTGACCGTCATGAAGGTGCCTCCTAATATTTAGCCTCAGATTTGAAGCTATAATTTAGCACACTCATTTTGCTGGGATTCGTTGTTTGCAAGTCAGAAAGAAGCAAGATAAATACATATGCTGTCTGTAAAGAATAGGTCCCCAAACATGTGACATTTGTGTTTTCAAAACAGAACAAAAAAAGCCTTCAATGCATGAAGTCACCATGTGTGCTGGTCTGCCAAATATCTTAGTCCAGCAGTGATCCACCTTTTTTTTTTTTTTAGAAACACTAAGTAACCTCAGAACCTCACCCTTATCTTCAAAAGAGAAGCCTTGAGTGGAGATTTAATCACAGGTCATTGTCTATTCTGCAGGCATTATGAAGATGAACAATTACAGCACTTGAAGGAAACCTATTATCAAGTGAGAGGAAAAGACTATTTTTCTCAAGCACCTGAATTCAGTCTTTTATGACTAAATGACTACTTGATGCTGAAAACTCTAATCATCACCACTGGTTTTCTAAAATGTCATCTCCCTTATTCTTTTTCTTATATAGAACCGAAAAGAAGGCACAGCACTCTGGGAATATGCTGATGCTTCCCATCTCTCAAAATATATTATATTCAGATTGTATAAATGATGCCTGCCTCCTGGCCAGGCTGCTTAGGATTATGGGAGCTGATTTCCCAATATATCTGCCAGCTGCCTAGGGGACAAAGCACAGTGGTTTGAGGCAATTGGATAATCAAATTGGTGAGTTTTTTGGAGGTGTCTCTTTGCATTCCCCAGCTGGGTTCTGTGTCCCATCATTCAGTACTTCCTCAAGTCTATTAGCCTATAGTGACAGAGAAATCACTATAGTTAGTGGAGCCACAGAGACATCAGGTCATTAGAGTTACTATGACTTGGGGGGGGGTATTATTGGTTCTGCTATCATAATCATAAATCAAAATATGCTTGCACACTATTCATGCACTTAACAGTATTTTTTTTCCTTACAGTAGCTTGGCTAGTTGTTATCGTAAATGGGGAAAGACCCAGGTTGTCCCATTTTTTTATCATGCATGGAGAAAGAAGTTCATGATATTAGAGTAAAAAGTCCTATAGGCAAGATTTTTTTAAAAATAACTAAAAATACCTTCTAAATCCACACTGCAAAGTGGGTTTTATGTGAAGGGGCAACAATGCATGTAGACTTCAGTCTCTCCAATGAACTTTGGAGAACTATGTGATACAGTAGACACAGTGATAGAGATTTATCACAAAGGGGGGCTTCATATCCTCATTTAGCTACAGCAGAGGTGTGAAACTCTCAGCATCATGTTGTCATCACATGACGTATCATGACTTTCTTCCCCTTTGCTAAACCGCAGGTGGGCGTGGCAAGCATGTGACAGGCCATGAGTTTGGCACCCCTGAACTACAGCAATGATAAGGATCAATGAGCAGATACTAATCTGGGTTTATACATTTCTCTAAACTGTAGTTTAAATATGATTTGTAGAATAAATCAAATTGGTTTTATGTACAACACACTCTAAACCACTCTCCTGGTTTACAAATTAGCCATTGGAGTCACAGGACATACTAAACATTGATGCACAATATTCTATAGAGACCTCCATTTTCAGTTGCTCCATGCTGAAGCTAGTCGACTGTATTTTCTCATTTTAAAAAAAAAGTATATTTTAATTCTAAGTAAAAGAAAAGAGAAGTTGTTACACTATAAAAGAAGAATTAGTTTTATTTCAGAGAATCCCCCCCTAGTTCCAAAAATATTGCGTAGGCGTTTTTAGAAAATAGAAATGGTAAATAATATAATCCCAGTTTTTCATTTGCAAATTTAATGAATTGATTGTTTGACTGATTATGCACCATCAAATCAATGTCAACTCTTAGGGACCACATGGATTATCTACAAGATGGTCTATCCCTAACCTGCTCTTTCAACATGCACCCATTGCTGGTGCTCATTCTCATCTTTTCTTTCCTTCCACCTTTCCCAGAATTATAAACTTCTAGGTCATCATAGAATTATCTAGGTGAACCTGGTCATTTGTTCCTCAAGTTAAAGTTGGGATTGATTTGTTCTATGATCCACTTGTTTGCTTGGTTATCCAAGTCTTCTGAGGAATCTTCTCTTCCACCAAAGTTAAAGGCATCAACGCTCAACGTTCACTCTTGTAAAGTGTCATAGGAAAATCAGGATTCTGATCTTTGTAGCTACAGATTCATCCTGACATCTGAATATCTTTTCCAAGGCTAAAGTAAAGGTAAAGGTTCCCCTTGCACATATGTGCTAGTCGTTCCCAGCTCTAGGGGGTGGTGCTCATCTCCATTTCAAAGCCGAAGAGCTAGCGCTGTCCGAAGATGTTTCCATGATCATGTGGCCAGCATGAATAAATGGCGAATGAACATGGAATGCTGTTACCTTCCCACCAAAGGTGGTTCCTATTTTTCTATTTGCATTTTTACATGCTTTCAAACTGCTTGGTTGGCAGAAGCTGGGACAAGTAACAGGAGCTTACTCCATTATGCGGCGCTAGGGAGTCAAACTGCCGAACTGCTGACCTTTCTGATAAACAAGCTCAGCATCTTAACCACTGAGCCATTGCGTCCAAGGCTATCTTTTACCAATTGCTAGTCTATGGCATAATTCTTGACTGCTGGTTCCTTTACTGTTGATTGCTAGTTCCTTTACTGTTGATTTCAAAAGACAGAAGCCATCAACCACTTCAATTCTTCATTACCAGTTCTAAGGCTGGTTGCTATACCTGTTGTAATTAGCTTGGCCTTAGTCCCATTTTTTTCATTATGCCCTTGACTTTCATTACTAGAGCTTGCAGATGATTTGCATTTGTCACTACCAGAGTTATGTCATTAGCATAGCCCAGAAACAAATCAAAGTTAAACTTCAGGTAAATAATAAATACGTTGGATAATTATTTATTCATTTGTTTGTTTGCTTACTGGGGCTTATGTATCACTCTAATTCAACAGAACTCCGAGAGGTGAGAGATGGTAAGGAGAAAACTCACAAGTTTGCTTAATCATTTACAAATGGGCACAATCCCCTAGGCCTGGGATGGCGAACCTATGGCACGCGTGCCACAAGTGGCACGTGGAGCCATTTGTCAGGGCACGTGAGACATTGCCCTGTCAGCTGGCCACTGTGCTTGCGCGGTGGCCAGCTGAGTTCAGTCTTTTTAAAAACCATTTTTCGCTCTCCCCAGGCTCCAGAGGCTTTATAGGAGCCTGGGGAGGGAGAAAAGAACCTTCCCCGCCCACCGGAAGCCCTCTGGAGGCTTCAGGAGCTTTCCTGAAGCCTCCAAAGCACAAAAAACTGGCCCTATGGGAAAACAGGAAGTTTGGGAACGGACTTCTGGTTTGCTCGTAGGGTCGGTTTAAGCCCACTGGAGGCTTCAGGGACCTTCAGCAGGCTTCCCTGAAGCCTCCATGGGGCTTAAACTGATCCTCCGAGCAGACCGGAAGTCACTTCCAGTTTGCTCATAGGGTCGTTTTTTGCCCTTTGGAGGCTTCAGGGAAGGCCTCCAGGGGACGGGGGAAGGCGAAAAAAGCATGGAAAAATGGGGGGGAGTGCCTCTCATGCACATATGTGCACTGGGGGGATCATGCATTGCATTATGGGTGTGGCACGCCCATGAATGACCCCCCTGCGCTCCCCCCTTTATGGCACGCGAGCGAAAAAAGATTTGCCACCGCTGCCCTAGGCAATCATTTACTTTGAGAATCCAAGATATAGTCTCAGAATATCAAATGAACCAATGGCCTGAACAATTTAAGGAATGTATCTCTCGGAGAAATTAAAACCATTGTCAATGAATGGTTTCACAATTTCATGTCAGTCTTCCTCATATGTAAAAGGAACGAGGATTCTTTCTTGCAGTGAATTTGACAGGATAGATACTCTTGGGAAGATTCACAACTGTCCCAAATCTTCTCATTTCAAGACTACAATCACTCTTTAGAGAGTCATAAGAAAAAAAATGCACTATATTAACACAGTATGCATTTCTCTCATCCTGGACTCAGTAGAAAAGTAGGTCAACATAAGTATTGCCTGTTTAACTGAGATTTATTGTGCTTCAGCAGTAAGGTCAGAAAGAGTGATATTCTCCTTATAGATTTAAGTCAAGAAACTTTCAGGGCAACAATTGGTTGATCCCTCAGATATCCTTCCTATCCAATATTATCTGCTCTCAGGAAAGATAATCATCACTCAGTCTGCATAAAATGCCCCTTATCTTTTTAGCAGAATATTTTTAAGCTAGGCCAAGGAATGATTTATTTGTTCACACTGATATTAAAAGACTTTGTTATAATGAAACAAACACCAAACTTTGCCAATATTTGTTCACTCAGATTCCCACTGTGTATCAGGAAGGCCCAGATGACATTCTGATAACACATGGTGACAAAAATAGTCAAAGAACCCCTCCAAAAATCTGAACTGTACATTCACTCAAGTAATTTCTGCTTATCCACATACATTGGGGTATCACCCATCAATCTATTGCCCTAACAACTTTTGTGACTATGAGAGCCTTCTGAACGAAACCGTGTCTTTCAGAGAGGCAATATTTCTCTCAGCCTCATCCTTGTTCTACAACTCAGTTCGGTTCTCCTCAAACATGGCAACCTAAAAGGAAACCAAAAGCATTCTAAATATGCCTAGTTGTCTTTTCCATCTTCCCCCTCTTCCTTTTCCATTGGGAGTGAAATTTCTTTTCCATTTATGGCAAAGACAAACATACCGGGAGCCTTCCCAGCTAGCAAAAGCAAGCAAGCAGCCTGGCCTGTTCCTGAATGTGTCGCTTAAGATTGGAAGGGTGGGCTCAGGAGGATATGGGTGGGAGTGGTGGCAGTAAGGAAACTCCTGCTTACAGTTTCTTCCAAGAGGAAATGGGCACAGATTCCAAGGAAATTGTTTTGTGTTTCTAACTAATCACAGGGGCAGGGCAGCACATGAAGACCAGCACTTTCCCATCGTTAGAAACCGGCTCAGCTGTAGCAAGAAAAAAAAAGGTGGGGGTTAACTGCTATATGCAGGCTCTGCCATTTCTCATTGTTCGCCATTAACAAATCTCTCTCTCTCTCTCTTTCCACCCCCTTAAAAAAAAGAAAGAAAATCTCTTTCTTTCTTGGCATCTGCTAGTTATGAATTTAGGGGAAAATTACAAGGTGTAAGAGATGATGTCACAGCAAAAGCAAATTCATATATGGGCTGGCCCATATATGGGATGGCCAAGATGGGAGCCAAAGGTTCAGTCTTTCAGTGAGGGGACTAAGCACAGGACATTTCAGCTAGAAAGACTGGGAGGTCAGAAAACACCAGCAAGACCACAAATTTGTCTGTCTGAAGGGAGAGGGGGAGAAAACTCACCAGCAAACCTCTAAGCACAGACTAGAACTTAGAAATCTGTGAAAATTAAGGTTCCTCAGATAATTTCTATGTGTTGCCAAATACAATGAATCAAAAATGCCAAGAGATCCACTCAGTCTAGGCAGCCAGGTGGGTGAATGAAGGAGGTTTTACTCCCTCATTCCCATTTGAAGTAATTTCTGACAGTCCATGTGTGCTGCTGGACTAGATCAGCCTTCCTCCGCCAACCTCACCTCACCACCTCCGGGTCAGCCCTCTGTTTCAGGAAACAGACCTATGCAGTACTGAGCCAAGATCACTAGCCAAATTTGACCTAGAAGAAAAATATTGAAATGAAAATTTTCATTAATTTCCAAAAGATCCAGATAATAAGAGTAGATAGTAGTTTCATTCATTTATCACAACTTCACATAGGAAATGATAATTAATACTCATTTTTACAGATATGGTATAGTCTTGATAAGACAACATAGAAACTTCAGTCAACATATGAGCAGAAATTTGGACCTCAGCAGTAGTTCAGATTTATTAGACTGAAAGAAACCTAACCATTATCCATTGGGGCAACTCATCATATGCCAAAGTCATCTCTTTGAGTAAACAGGAGAATCTCCACTGGGTATCATCTGTATGCTTTATCTTCTTTTCTTTAAGAGGGTGATGCTTGATTGTATTGTCATTTTACAATCTCAAAGCATCCTAAGAAATAGCAATGGTCTAAAATATGGGTGGGGAGCTGTAACCCTTTCATGATTTGTGAACTTCAACTCTGGAACAATTTGTTCAATGATCCATACATTTTTCTTGGCTGTCTACAATATTCTCAGGCATCCTCTCCAACATCAATGTTCAAAGAAATCAATACTCTTCCTGTCCTGCTTCTTCAAAGTCCAGCTTTTTTATTCCATAGATGCCAAAGGCAATTATCATGAGTTGTATGATTCTTATCTTTGTAACTGTATATCAGGGGTGAAATGCTACCAGTTCGGGCTGGTTCACCCGAACTGGTAGTAAAAAATGCTACTGGTTTGCAGAACTGGAAGTAAAAAATACTAAAAAAAGTTTTTAAAAAAGTTTCAATGATCGCACATCATACAGCAAAAAACAGGGGGGGGCGTTTTTGCTCCCAGCAGGCTTTCCTTAAGCCTGCTAGGCCAAAAACGGGGGATGAGGGTTCCGTTTTTGCTCCCAGCATGCTTCCCTGAGGCCTGCTAGGCCAAAAACGGGGGTGGGAGGTGCTGAGAAAGAACAAAGGAAAGAAAGAGAGAGCGAGACAAACAAAAACAGAGAAAGAAAGAAGAAAGAATGAAAAAGAAAGGGAGGGATGGAGGGAGGAGAAAAGGAGAGGAAGGAAGGACTACAAACCTGGTAATAGACGCAGCTTCAGTGGATAATCCAGGGCTGGAATGCATCTGAAGGTCATCTAGTCCAACCCTACTCCAGCAGGACATTCTTAAAGTGAGTTTCTGTCTTTTGATCCCTCAGTTACATGACTACATAGTCACATGACCCCACCAAGCCATGCCACCAAGCCATACCCACAGAACCGGTAGTAAAAATTTGTAGATTTCACCACTGGCATATATTACAGTATTTGAATGTCTTTACCAAGACCTTCATGGCTAGTTTGCAGTGCATCTCTTATTGTTTTTTTACTGATGAATAGAGCTGTACATTTTTAGACCCAGTTAGTGAACTCTACATATTACATCACCCTTAAAATCAATCCAGCATTAACTCCTTAAACCAGTTTCCATTGTACTTCACAATTAACCTCACCCTCCTCAATATGCAATGGGAAAGCACAAATTTTACCACCAGCTTCCAAAAAAAGATTAAGGTGAAGAAGCTGTCCTAACATGAGAGAGTCAGATGTTCCGGATCAAGAGGGACTATCTCTGAGACGTGGCATGACAAAACCACGCTCGACTAAAGCGCGCCCAATTAAACCGCGTCGCTGATGTCATCAACAGGGCGACAACAGCGAGCGCGGAGAAAGAAGGGCGCTTTAAATAGCGCTTTGAAAGCAAGCCGATTCCAGTTAAGGTAAGAGTTAGGTTTAGGTTTAGGGTTAGGTTTAGGGTTAGGGTTAGGTTGTTAGGATTAGGTTTAGGGTTAGGTTAAGGGTTAGGGTTAGGGTTAGGGTTAGGGTTAGGGTTAGGGTTAGGGTTAGGGTTAGGGTTAGGGTTAGGGTTAGGGTTAGGGTTAGGGTTAGGGTTAGGGTTAGGGTTAGGGTTAGGGTTAGGGTTAGGGTTAGGTTAAGGGTTAGGTTTAGGGTTAGGTTTAGGATTAGGTTTAGGGGGGTTAGGTTTAGGTTTAGGGGTTAATTTTAGGTTTAGCGTTTACAGCGTGCTTTTTTCTCCATGCTGTTGTCGCGCTGTGATGACGTCAGCTACGCGGTTTCGTCGAGCGCCCTTTAGTCGAATGGTATTTATATCTCTGGGGTGGCCCCCATAACTTCCTCTCTTAGCTATACAGTCTCGGCTAGTCAGATTCTATCTGAAAAAGATTGTCCTTATGATAGAAAAGGTTTAATATATCTGCAGGGCCTTGACTAGAAGGCTCTTATAGTCTGCATTACCAATTTATATAATCTTTTATTTCAAGATAAGACAAGAACTTTTTTTAGCAGGTTTTAAAGATGCATAAATTAATAACAAGAACCTATATTGGTGCAATAGTGGTCTCTTTTCCGAAACAAAATGAGAATGAGCATTTCTTCATCCCTGGGTGGGAGAAAACTGCTTAGCACAAGTGTCAGCATTTGGTAATTTATGATCAATTGGAGAGAAACGTCTTTTTGAAATCTTGAACCAGGGACGTACAGTCAGGGGAGGCAGGGAAGGCAGAGCCTCACCACTGTCATCATGAAAAGAAAAAAAATGCAAAAGAAAAAGGCAAGAGCTGAGGTCAGGCTGAACTAGTTTCTGCCAGAGTCACTGTGGATGACTCTGCTTAGTGCTTAGCTATTTTAAAAAGCCTCTAAAAAGTCTTCTCTATAGGAGGAGGCAGGAGAATGACGTGCCTCATCTAGTCTGGCGTTTTATGGTCACTCGAGCAGAGTTAAGCAAGGATTAAAAGCCAAAAAATTCCTGACATAGATGAAGCACGTTGTTCTCCTGCCTCCTCCTGTAGAGGGCATTTTTAGAGGCTTTTTTAGACAATTAAGCACTAAGCAGAGTCATCCATGGTGACTCTGGCAGCAACTAGCTCAGCCTGACCTCAGCTCTTGCCTTTTTCCTTTTACATTTTTTTTTCATTTCATGATGGCAGGCAAGAGCAGAGTTGAAATCCTCTCTGAAACAGCTGGAAAAGGTAGGTGTGGGTCAGAGGGAGGGGGAGGAATTCAAACTTCATCCTCAAGTGTAGATCCCTCCCCAAGTGTAGTTTGATTGCAGGCAGAGCCACGTTGCCTTTTCAAAAACACACACACACACACACACACACACACACACACACCTGGATAAAACTATATAAGCCCAGCTTCACTGATTACAAGTTTGAAAAGGCAATGTGGCTCCGCCTGCAATCAAAGGCTTGGATCGCCTCCAATCCAACTTCTGTGTTTGTGTTTGTTTGAGAGAGAGTGAGTGAGAGAAGGAAGAAGATAGTCCAATCCAACTTCTCTGTGTGCGTGTGTCTGTTCGAGAGGGGGGAAGGGAGGGAGAGAAGGAGGAAGGAGGGGGAGGGAGAAGAAAAAGAATGAAGGGAACTTTTTCGCAAAGGAGAAAAACAAATGCTGTCACTTTAAATTGGAACTGAGGATGCCTGGCTATGGAATTCTGGGAGTTGCACAAGTCTAAAAAAAATTGAAACCTCTGTGTCAGTGCCTCACCAGCCATAAGCCTCACTGCACGTCACTGTCTTGAACTACCACCTTGCACTGTACACAGGCCCAAAGTTGCACTACTGTCGGAATTGTGCTACTGACCTGAACCAAGTTGGTGGATATAACCAACAAAACGGATTTGTGCCAGAGAAAGAAACTATAGTAACCGACCTCCTCCTTATGTCCTCCCAAGAGAGATGAAGCTAAAATATCTACTCTTGACCAATTAGCTTCTGACATAAAATATGGTCGTACACATCATGGTTGAACATCACTAAGGAATGTTTATGGTTTCTATGGTGACCAGTTTACGAGCCTCTGGTCCCAGGAGAAAGCTGTCCATTTCAGTGAGAATTATGCAAGGGTTGGCCCTAAGGTTTTTTTGTCTATTAAACAGGAGGAAAAAAACTACCAAAATAGGCAAATCTGCAAGGACGGGGGGTGAGGGGAGTCTGGAAGGCCTAGACATTTATCAAGGAAATATTTTGTCGAAAACAAAATGTTCAAAGCTGGCTGAAAATAGATGTCAGGCACTCAGGCTCAAAGGAAAAGCGGAAGGGCAAAGGGCTAGAGGCTGGGAGTGGTGGGGGGACATCAAACAAATGACAAGGAGGACACCCCTGGGGAAAGGGGGGCACAAAAGTTGCAAAAAGATTTCTTTAAAGCCCATTTCCTGTAGCAGCAAGAGGAGGACCCGTTGGCTTAAAGCAAAGCTGTGGCGGAGTGTCTCCAGCTACCCTACAAGTCAGCCTTTGCCTTGTTCAATGTTGAGTGCATTGTTAGAACTTTAATTTGCCTTTTAATTACTTTCCTCTTGTTTGCCATGAAAAATCATTTGGTCATAGAGTAAATTTCTCTTCCATTCTATCTATTCCTGTACAAAACTCTCTTTCTCTCCCTCTCTCCCTCTCTCCCTCTCTCTCTCTCTCTCTCCCTCCCTCCCCCTTCTCTCTCTCTCACACACACACACACTCCAAGCAAACCCCAGACCACTTTGATTGTATACATGATGAAAAGATTTGGGACTGTTTCTATTTAAGGAGATTGTTAACTCGTTAGCAACTTTAATTAAAGATGTTTGCCCTGCAATAAAGTAACTGTTGTTGGTCTTGACTGGAACACGAATTTCTTGGGGCTTTCTCCTTGTCATTAGTCTCTTTTGCCCTTTGTTATTGTTTGTCAGTGTCTCGAGTTTTCCTCTCCACCCTCCTCTTATTTCAAACATATGTCTTTATTTGCTTAATATAGAGAGCATTCATCCTCTTCAAAGCATCTTTTGGTCTGATGTTGTTCAAACTTTTTAGCTGTCATCATCATCAGCACCACTGCCGCCACCATCACAGCAATAATGTGTTTTATGTTAACGAGCCTGAGAAAACAATAGGAAATGGGATCGAGCGGCAATTAACAGAAACAATTAATGACACCAAGCACTTACAGTACAGCTTCATATTTCATGAGGAGAAAGGAGGAGAAGGAAAAATAAGTTGGAAAGAGTTGAGAAAAATGTGCTGAGGAAGCAGGATGTCGCTTTGAGGAGGTCTTAAAAAGAATGTGAACTAACTAGAGAAAACATCACAAAGATTTCTGCATGTTGAGGTAAATGTTGACTGTTATTTTTTCCTACAAAATGGGATATAGGCATTTAATGGTCTACAGCAGGGGTGTCAAACTTGTGGCCCCCAGCCCAGATACGTCACGTGCTGGCCACACCCACACCCAGTTTAGCGAAGGGGAAGAAAGTTGTGATACATCATGTGACAATGTTGTAACGATGTGAGTTTGACACCCCTGGTCTACAGAAAATGCTGTTATATTTAAGAGCATTTGTCACGTAACCAGAAATGGTAGGAAACTATGTGCAAGTGAGCATATGAGAAGCAGGAAGTGAAAGAGAGACAGGGCACTGTGGAGATCTTGGTGCTCTCTGACCTTGGTTGTTTGCTTGCCGATGTCTCATTACCAGGCAAGGTAACAACTTCAGGGTTAGGTACAGGACATTTTGCTCCTTGTATGTTTCCAGCAATGAATTTCCTTGTTCCCTCTCTGCCAATCTTTCGGCTAGTATACAAATGAGGAATGTCTGTCCATTTATTGTCAGAGTTCTATTAAGACATTTCATGCAGAAATGATTTTCTTATATGTGATCACTAGCTGAAGAGGCTTTTGTATTGCATCAGCTCTTAAGCCTTAAGATTTGCATACTGCAGTGCTCATTTTGTTGACTGGGATATTTCCATGGAGAGACCTTGTATGGCTGGCAAAAGCTTCTAGGAATATTGAATGTGGCTAGATAAGTAGATTTGGGTATCTCTTGCCTAAATAATTTACATATGCTTCTCAAAAAAAGGGGGCATTTCTACTAATCAAGCAATCAAAAATGTACATTTGAAAATGTTAATTTTATAAAAAATATGTAACAATAATGAAAATAGAGGTGCAGTATTCAGAAATATTGCATCATTCAAAATATAATAAAAGCACTAACAATTGAAGTTCTTCCTAAAAGTACATGTTACTTGGATATGAGACTGGCATCTGATTTGCATACATTAAATGTTTTGGGTGTGTAGCTTTAAAAAAGTGCAACTCTTGTGATCAAATAGTGATTTTTTTTCAGCTGTATCCTTGAAATAAGAAGGTTCATCAGAAATGGGCAGCTTATCACTGGATTTTCCACATATATTTCCATTCAGAAGACCTTATGCTGCCATTCCTTGACCAGGTGACATATGCAATAGCAGTAGACTTAGCAGTAGACTTATATACCGCTTCATAGGGCTTTCAGCCCTCTCTAAGCGGTTTACAGAGAGTCAGCATATTGCCCCCAACAATATGGGTCCTCATTTTACCCACCTCGGAAGGATGGAAGGCTGAGTCAACCCTGAGCCGGTGAGATTTGAACCGCTGAACTGCTGATCTAGCAGTAGCCAGCAGTGCTGCATTTAACCACTGCGCCACCTTGGCTCCTTATGGCCATGGATTTGTAGTGCAGATGTCCTATGTGGGACCTATGATACAAATTGGCAGTCCAACACTAAGTAGCCCAAATGGCCATGGTCCAGGTCAATGGTGAAATTCAATTTTTTTTACTACCGGTTCTGTGGGCGTGGCTTGGTGGCATGGCAGAGGAGGAATACTGTAAAATCTCCATTCCCACCCCACTCCAGGGGAAGGATACTGCAAAATCCCCATTCCTTCCCCGCTCTGGGGCCAGCCAGAGGTTGCCAGTTTTCCAAACTACTCAAAATTCCTGCTATCGCTAAACAAGAGCAGAGGTGGCACAGTGGTTAGTGCAGTACTGCAGGCCACTTCAGCTGACTGTTATCTGCAGTTCAGTGGTTCAAATCTCACCGGCTCAAGGTTGACTCAGCCTTCCATCCTTCCGAGGTGGGTGAAATGAGGACCCAGACTGTGGGGGCAATATGCTGACTCTGTAAAACCGCTTAGAGAGGGCTGAAAGCCCTATGAAGCGGTATATAAGTCTAACTGCTATTGTTATTGCTACCGGTTCTCCAGAACCTGTCAGAACCTGCTGAATTTCACCCCTGGTCCAAGTGAGGTAACTTTAGACAGATGTTGAGGCCTAAATCCAGGGGGCTGAACTCTGATTAGATTTATGAATGTTTTCCCATGTTACATTAAATAAGGAAGTAGTCGGCCACATTTTAACATAGCAAACTGTACAAATGTGGTACTTGTTGATTCAGCATCTTGGGGGAATCCAGGCATTCCAATTAATTGAGAAATCCATGAGTAAAGGTTTTCAAAGCCATTGCCTCTGAAATTACTTAAGTCTTTCTGGTTTAGTTTTGCATTGGAATGTGGAACGGGAACAGAAGGAACAACTATGGCAAGAACAAATATTCTTGAGGGTACACAAGAACAAAATCAAATTTAAAAAATGGAGGAAGGAGATCTTTGAGCAAGGAATAACAGTGAAGGAGAATATGGCTGATGGCTCTGACTTCCCTTATAATACTTGGAGGACTCTGAATAGGTTGAGCGTTGGAGTGCCTAAATGTGGAACCAATATGCTCAAGTGGAGGCTCTTGTGAGATAACAACATGCTATGTGAATGTGGAGAGAAACAGAGCCTGGTCCATCTGCTGGTATGTCGGCTAGTATCAGAAATATGTACTAATAATGACTTATTTTTGGCCAACTACAAAGCCAAGCAGGTGGCTTCAATCTGATAGTTTATAGTTTGATCTAAACAAAGAAGGAGGAGGGGGGAGGAGGGAGGAGGAAGAGGAGGAGGAGGAGGAGAACTACAACAATAACAACAACAACAACAACAACAACAACAACACGTTCTTACTGTAACTGAGGTTGGGATATATTTATTGGTAGATAGTTTTCCTTTCATCCAGCTCTTTTTCTTCCCCTTCTATAATTCTTATACTGGAAATTTTGTTTATTTTGCGAGCTAAACTTTGAATTGGTGATCAGAAAGTGGTTTCAGCCAGTGGGAGGAATTTGGTGTAACAGTCATAATTCTTTTCAGCCAACATACTCTATCTTTAAGTCAGTATTTAGTCTTATTGCAACGCAGTGAAAATATCCACAACTCAGCTATGTATCAATAATGAAATCCCGATCTATCCTAGTTTTCCACTTAAATATATCAGCGCAATATGGGCAGCAGGGGTTCTTTCAGTACAATGGAAGGCAGACATGGGAAGTATCAACACAAGATAGAAGTGTTATAAAAATAGGCCAAATCCCAATTCATCTGTCCCATTCTCAGCCTGCCTTGTTTTCTCCAAATATTGCTGCTATGTACTTGTCAATAGTTTGTTTGATCATATGGAGATAAGGCATCAATTTATTAAGCAAAGTTTCAAGTTCCCAGGACCTTTTTCTTTTCTTGTTTATTACAGAGACATTTTATTGCTGGAAATAAAATTAACAATTTCTATCCCATGAACTGTAAATTTAATAAAAGGTTAAAACTACTGTTTTTCTTCTCCTTTCTTGTAACCCATTAGGGGTGGGGTTGGGAGTCTGTGACAATTTGACCTTTCAGCAAATTGAAGTATCCTTTCTGCTGACTTCTTCATTGCCCTAGAGAGTCTTTAGTGGTGAAATCAGGCTCAGCATATGCAAGCAAAGAAGAATTATGACTTTTCTTCAATAAAGGAGGATGGAGACAAAAGAAGAACTACAGTGGCTTGTAAAACTGTTTTTGGAATATTTTATGAATTTATTGTGAACTCCTAGAAAATATTTTGTTTATTAAAATCAGTAGAGTCACTTGGATAGTCAGCTGGTTAGAATCACATTTAGATGGCATATCCATGTCAGATTGGCTCCTTATAATTCAATAGAGAACGCTTGGGCTAGAAATATACATCAAACTAAATCACAATTTACTTTGTCACCATTTGTTTATTAAGTCGGATTTGGTCAGATTCAATATGCTAACTGTATGCCATGATTTTAAAAACAGGATTGTGAATTCACAGCAGACATGATGTTGGAATCAAGGAATATCATATTTAATAATGGCTCAGAAGTGGACACCCTTATGTACATTGGTTTGCAAGCTTTATTCGGGCAGAATACTATCATAGAAATTATTCTCACAATTGAACCATTTAAATTTGGGCACTTAAAATGGTGCTCTGATGCCTTTAGTATCCTATTTTTCAGCTAATAAACTATTGTTAAAATTGTGTGTTGCAAGCTAACATTTAATGAAAATTGGGATAAAAGCATGCTGGAAACAAGATTGAATAATTATTAAAATTAAATAACTACGGTATACAATGTTTAATAAAACATAAAAACAATAAATGTTAACAAATTACACCATACAAAATCAATAAATATATTTAAAAATCCTTCTGCATAATTCTGAAGTACAAAGCAATATATCTGTAATTTTATGAAAAGAGATAAAAATTATAAACATCCATGGCTAATACTATAAGTCTATCCAAGAAGAAAGTAATCTAGTTGGAATTTTTGTTGATATAATCAGAAAGTAAATACAATGTGAATAAATTAATTTTTAATTAAAGATTCTTCAAGGTTCTTTACTATTGTGTTCATTTTTTTTAGCAATGCTATTTTCAGATGTTTAAGTACCAGTGACCAAAAGAAATATGTACTTTTAGTTTCCTATTGTTTTGCTGTAGAAAATCTGGCAGCAGACAACAAAAATTAGATTAATTTCCTGTGTTGCCCTCTTTTATATGTCTTCAGGAAAATGGACAATGAAACTGCACTGAAATTAATTATTAAAGAATGTTGCATAATCTTTATAATATTTTTCATCCAAAATAATAAGTTAGTAAATGAACATTGGCATGAGAGATGATAATACGTACCAGCTTGATTACAATCCCTTCATCATAATCTAGACAAGACTTTGATTAATATAATACAGTTTTTAGGAGGTAGACTACCAATCATATATTATTTCTGTGTTCTATTCTTGATGAGTTGCCAAAATACATTAAGAAGAATTTTAGACCACAAGGGGTTCCAAGTTGAATTGACTCACTTTAAATCCCAGATCCATTTATTCATACTGGCTTTTAAATATTCAATATGAGTTTTCTGTAATAGTGAATAAGTTACTTTGATTTTCAAATGAAGCAGACTAAAAACTTCATTATTATTGGGAGTAAGTATGTTTCTCCTGAATATATTTTGGATAAGAATTCATCTTAAATTCAAACTATGATAGTTTCAAATGAAACAAGGGCAATCCCTTTTTTTTGGAGATTTTAGTCTCAGTCAAGTATGTTCGCATATATGGAAAACTGCACATTTTTCCTTGCGCTGAGCAAAGTTGTTAGAAGTTCAAGCAAACCACTCCTTCAAAGCCAGAAGAGGTTGGCCAAGCAACCTGGAGCGCCCAAGAGCACATGGAGGCAACATCTGCCTCACATAGCCCTAATAATAACTATTCTTCTGAATGGCTTTCATATGTAGAAAGAACAAGTAATCATAGGTGTGGGTCCAAAATTATTGCCATATTTTACTTAGACATTATTCTATTCTTTAAAATGACATTCAATTATAAAGGCTGTATTTTTAGATATCCCTGCATTCATATCTGTTGCATGTTTGTTGGCAATTCTCACCTTCATAACCTATCTTTAATCTATTCCTATGTCTTCAAACTATGTTTGCAGAACATGATGCTAATCATCTACTTTTACAGGGTGTTGAAGATCAGGAAAGCATTCTATACATAAAAAGCATTTTCACATACTTATTGTAAATATTTCTACAATTATCACCACCCAGATAGATCACAGACTCTAATTGACCTTGATATTCAGAATAAGTAAGCAGGGTCTCACCTGGTTATGTCAGCCATGACAGGTAGTCCAGGCAAGAAACACATCTAGAAGCACTAGCTCTATGTTTATTATGAGACATGGTGGTGCAGTGGTTAGAATGCAATACTGCAGGCTACTTCTGCTGACTGCCCGCTGCCCACAGTTCAGCAGTTCTATTCTCATTAGCTCAATGGTGACTCAGCCTTTCATCTTTCTGAGCTTGGTAAAATAAGGACCCAGATTGTTGTGGCCAATATGCTGACTCTATAAACCTCTTAGAGGGGGCTGTAAAGCAATGTGAAATGATATATAAGTCTAAGTGTTAGTGTTGTTGCTATTATAAGGTTATATTAACAGAATCTTGCAAGTTCCTGAGTACATCTTTCCCCCTCACCTTTACAATCCAAGAAACTGGGGAGGGTCCTTTCTGATATGTTTGCCACACCCCCATTCCTTCTCTGCACTAAGCTGCCTCTTATCTGACTATCATCTTGTACATGACTCCTCTTTCTGTATCCCATGATCATTCCCGCATACCAAAAGAACTTGTTATTTAGATAGGCAATGATTAAGAAAAACCAAATTAAATGATCCTGGAAGAGGGGCAGTGGCACAGCATTTCATATTGTTAATAGGAAAATTAGATGTGTGATTCCATGAAATCAACATGAATTGAGTTTGACTTAAATATTGCATTTTGACATGTCACTGAATATGTCCTTCTGCTGATACAGGATGTCAATTACTCTAGCATCTCAGTTCAATGTCCCTTCAGCCTTTGTTTCAAAGCCATTAACAATAGAAAATATTGATCTATAATATTGTATTCACTGGTACATTTATATCCCTGTATCACTTTTATTTTAACCTAAGTTACCGTAATGGTACATTGGCTTTGTTTGTTAGGAAAGCATAACCTTCATGATGATTTAAGGTGTCCAGTTCTCTGAAACCACTGTATGGCTTGATATTAAGAACAAAGGCGGTTCAAACCAACAGTTAGAAGCTAAAGTTAGCATCTGAAGAATAGTCCTAGAAAATATGGTGATTCACAGATTACCTCTGGGTCACAGTGTTTCCTCTGTTTGCCTTGAACTTTCAAAGGGTAGTAATTTACTTTTAGCTATATATGCAGCAATAATTATACTTTTAGCATATCAAATCAACAACTTTCGCTATGTGTGTGCAATGCAGTCAGAAAAACTGAGCAGCTCTATCAAGTAAAACATAATCAAACAGTACCAAGGTAACACTTTAAGAACGCATGTTTTAAAACAGTATGCTTGGATACCAGCAGACAGAGAAAGAGCCCTCAGTCTGTCTAAAGCAGTGGTTCTCAGCCTGTGGGTTGGGACCCCTTTAGGGATCGAACGACCCTTTCACAGGGATCGCCTAAGACCATCGGAAAACACATATTTTCAATGGTCTTAGGAATGGTCTTAGACACCAATTTTATGGTTGGTGGCCACCACAACATGAAGAACTGTATTAAAGGGTCACAGCATTGGGAAGGTTGAGAACCACTGGTCTAAAGAGATCTTTGAGGTCTCAGGTGTGCATGGACATGGCTTATGCTCGATGTATATTCTATTGTATATTATGCAGAAATAAGGCTTTTATAAAGGGACATAATCAAATTATAATCATGTATATATAATCATTATATCATTAACATAATATAATATAATGATTATATTAATATAATATAATCATTAAATCATTAATAATTATAATCATATAATTATAATCAAATTAGTCAAGCCAATTAGCAAAGTTTGCTTATTTGTTGCTTATTTGAAATCAGAACTTCTTGTTCTTAATTTTCATGTGAGACAAAAACTGTCTATGATAGAGCAGTGCCCTCTAGACACTACTAAAAAAACAGGATTGAAATTAGGATTTTGAGTGCTTTCTTTGGGATGATTGATACTTTGAAAAAGCATAACAAGTGTATTAAAACTATTTTATATAGTTTTTGACTGAATACCATTAAATTTTGCTTCTATTCTTTGTCATTCTGGAATATGAGACATGGGGATATTTTACACTGACCAGTCATTTCTACACAGTCATCTCGTCCTGTGCCATAAAAATAACTTCTGTTTTGGTATTATAGATGTCTTCTCTTTCAAACATGTGCTCCATCATGAGATATGAACATCTTCTGAATGTTCAACTGATAGAATTAAATGAGACACTTGAAAATGTGGTGTACGTCTAGGTTTTGTGTGTGTGTGTTACATGTTTGTTAATAAAAAATAAATAAAATAAATAAAAATAAGTAAATGAGACACTTGAATGACTGAACTACCCACTCAGTGAGATCAATACCCAAATCAATACAGCCAGATAGCTCTGCAGAGAAAACTCTTAAAAGACAACAGACAAAATCAGAACCCATGGGTTGTCTTCTTCAGCTGAAGTTCCCATCCCAACACAGTTTAGTTTAGTAGAAATATGATAGTTTTCTTCAAGTATCTGAAGAGTCTTACACAGTGGAAAGTCTTTGATTTCTTTATTGTATCAGAGTGCAAGATACACAAAGCCTTGAGGTATCGAAAGATTCTAGTTAAAGAAAAAAATCCTAGCAATAATACTACTTTGATGACTTAAACAAGTGCTGAGGAAAATAATAAACTCCCCTTCACTGGATATCTATCAAGAATGCTTTAATTTGGATGTGTACACAAACCAGGAACTGGGATTGATGAACTAAATTTAGATTTTCAAATCTAAGATTCTATCAACCCTAAAAATGCTTATACAAATGTGCTTATCATTTCAAGGTTGGATAACTATTGTGCTGCTTTCCACACACATGAATAGCATGAACAAAGAATCTATTTTTGGCAACCTGCTTCAAATAACATGGCAGTCAAAGAACTTCTTTTGGGAGAGATATTATGCATGAAAGATGCTAGAAAAAAAAATTAGAGCCATGGTTGGACAGTGGTTAGAATGTAGTATTACGGGCTAATTCTACCAACTGCCAGCAGTTCAATTCTCACCAGGCTCAAGGTTGACTCAACCTTCCATCCTTCTGAGGTGGGTAAAATGAGGGCCACTTTATTGGGGGCAATATGCTGACTCTGTAAACTGCTTAGAGAGGGCTGTTTTGATATTATGGATGTAGCGATATATAAGTCTAAATGCTATTGCTATATGTGAGGTAAAGAAACCAATACATAGAAAAAGTACATTTCCTAATATTGGTATAGTGCAATCTACTAGCAGAAAAATTATGCTGAAATAACATTTGCTGCCCTTACTGGTAAGCCTTCTTCAACTAGGTAACAACATTGGTGCTAGTCAGTTTGAGGTCGTAGATGACAATATATTGTAACACACTGATGTTATAACACCAATGATGAGGAGTCATGGTGGTGCTGTAATTGAAGAGCAGTATTGCAAACAAACTCTGCCCACAGCCAGGAGTTTGATCCTGACAGGATTCAAGATTTACTCAGCCTTCCATTCTTCTAAGGTTGGTCAAATGAGGACCCAGATTGTTGGGGGCAATATACTGACATTTGCAAACTACCCAGAGAATGTTACAAAGCATTATGGTCAGTGGTGGGATTCTTTTTTTTTTACTACTGGTTCTGTGGGCATGGCTTTGTGGGCATGGCTGGGGAAGGATACTGCAAAATCCCCATTCCCTCCCCACTCTCAAAATTTCCACTACCGGTTCTCTAGAACCTGTCAGAACTGGCTGAATACCACCTCTGATTATGGGATTGTATATAAGTCTATTGCTACCTAGTCAAGTAATGAAACATCTGTAAGCAAACAACCAAAAGCAGGCAAGACCAAGGACTCATCAGTTCAACCCTGAGCTACAGATATTCTCTTCTATTTAATATAATGAAACCTCAATTTAATGAAGCAGATGGGTGAAGGATTGTTTCTTAAATGATGGTGCAGATTCATTTTTTTTCACTTGTATATGATGTCATTACACAACTGAGAAGAAACTGATGCAAAGCTCTTCGGATATTTGATCCACTGCATGCCAAGTACATCACATTGAGATTTTACCATATTTTGAAGGTTTAAAACAGTTGATGTTAAAGATCCTGCCTGATCATTCAATGTATATGTTTGTTTTTAGTCCTTTTCATTATACAATCATTCCTTTATGCCCACAGCTGCAGGTGCCACCCATGACATCATAATATATTCACATAGGAACTCTATGGAAAAGGCCCTAGTTGCTGGGAAAGATGGAAAGAAAGAGAAGCATCAAAATTACAGTGATGAGTACATAATTGGAAGACCTGAAAGAACAAGCCATCTCTGTAGCTGCAAGGAGTCAAAAATGATTTGATGGCATATAATTGATCAATCAATCAGTTTTCAAGAAAGCAGATCTTTCTGTGTCTCTTGCTTTTTATCCTTGGATGTCTGCTTGCTTCCTCTGTATTTTTTCTCCAGCATTTCAATTTTTGCCAAAGTTTTCAGCCTACTTTTTAAAAATGTCTTCTTCTGAAACACAGCATCTTTGGCAAGATATACTCAGCTCTAACCTTGTGCATCGACATTCCTCAAAACAACAAAACTGAACAAACCTCAGAAACCCAGAAAGTGGAAGAAGATGAATAAAAAGGGTTCAGCTGTTTGAAGCCCCACTTTTTCCATTTACCCAGCAGCTTATGCAGTGAAATGTCAAATAGCAAGCTGCTTTCACAGTGCAAATAAGAGCAAAAGTGAGAAGAAAATTGTTCTTCTGCTGTTCCATTGATAGTGCCTCTGGCTTGGATGCCAATATTCTTCAGAAAAGATCTGGCAATGTGCTTTTCTTGTCAAGCTGCTTCTAGGCAAGCCATCAAGAAAGTGAAGCCATCTGATTCCTTCATATGAGTCAGCGCTTATTTTACCTCAAAGAAATGCTCAAAAGGGCATATATTGGTGTAAGCTGGTGTTTTTTAAACTTGGTGATTTCAAGATGTATGAACTCAACTCCTAGAACAACTTAACCAACATGGGAATTGAAGTTCACACATTTTAAAGTTGTCAACTTTGAAAATCACTGGTGTAAGCTAACCAAAAACTGGGTTAGGAAAACATGTAGCACAATTCAATGTCATTGAATATTTTTTTTAGGTTTTCATGTTCTTGTGCCTGAGTGACAAATTTGATATCTGAGTTTACTTCTCTTTAGTTACCGTAGCTAGAATACATGGCTGAGATTTTTGACCATCTCTTTCCACCAAGGTGAAACCAGCAAACAAGTCGGGGCACCATTAGATCTTCTTCTTGGTTTTGGTGCTACACAGAAGCTTTTGTTATGAACCCAAGATACGTTGTGTGGCCAGTCTGCCTGGATAAGGCTAAGTGAGATAATTTCACAGCTTTACTTCAAAGGACCACTTTGATCATAGCCTCGATGAAGCAAAGCAGCCCTTTGAAGATCTGTACACTCTTGACTTGTTCCTTCCTCCAAGTCATGCCTTTTGCCCTGAAACTGAAATGAATGTGCTAAGCTCTATAGTCAGTCTAGTCAGATGGAATGAATATATTTGGGGGGGAGGGTCAAGGCAACCTCTGATAGATTGCTGAGAAATTAGTGTTGTCCTTGGCATTTGAGCTATAAATAGAAAATATGGGATGTCTTTTTTTCTGAGATGCAGAACAAAAACAATTGGAAATTTTAGAGGGGAAACAAGGCAGCCTAATTTAAAAGGTTTTTTTAATAGAATGAGTGCAATGGTACTTAAAGCAATTGTTGTCACAGCCAGTATACATACTTACTACAAATATATAGGATTTGGTGTTAATGGCAACATTCTGTTGCAGCAGACTGAACTGCTAAACAAACCACATTATTTTGCTTGATATATTTTAAATGTTGCAGGACATTCATAATATTTAAGTAATTTACCCAGATTCAAACATACTGATCATGCAACATCAATCAGAATAGAGCTGGAAGGGACCTTGGGGGTCTTCTAGCCAACCCCCTACTCAAGCAAGAGACCCTATACCATTTCAGACAGGTGGTTGTCCAATATTTTCTTAAAATCTTCCAGTGATGAAGCAAGCTGTTCTGAAGGCAAGCTGCTCCACTGGTTAATTGTTCTCACTCTTAGGAAAATTCTCAGTAATTCCAGTTTCTTCTCTCCTTGAGTAGTTTCCATCCATTGTTTCTTGTCTTGCCTTCTGGTGCTTTGGAAAATAAGTTGACCTCCTGTTGTTTGTGGCATCCCCTCAAATACTGGAATACTACTATCATGTTATCCCTAGTCCTTCTTTTCTCTAGATTGGCCATACCCATTGTTCATATGTTTTTGTCTTCAGGCCCTTAATCATCTTAGTTGCTCTTTTTCAATTTTTTACAAAGTATCAACATCTTTCTTACAATGTGGTGACCAAAACTGGATGCAGCATTCCAGGTGTGGATTTACAGGATTTATAGAGCAATATTCATGCTTCACGTGATTTTGATTCTATGCCTCTGTTTATACAACCAAGGATTGTATTAGCTTTTTTGGCTACTGTCACACACTGCTGGCTCATGTTTAAGTGATTGTCCCCTAGGACGCCAAAGTCCTCTCACAGTTATTGTTTTTGAGCCAGGTTTTGCCTAATCTGTACTTGTACCTTTGTTTTTTCCCTGCTTAGTTCTAAAACCTTGCTGTTCTCTGTTGAATACTGGCTTGCGGGCGGAGCCGGTTCAATGTCTTCCCTGATTGGCCGAGACACTCGACGCCCCATTGGCTCATTGCTCAAACCCGGGGGTATAAATGTTTGGCGCGAACCACGCCAGGTTAATCATAGTTTACTCTGCTAGAATAAAGGTTGCTGTTTTACTACCTTCTTGTCGCGTCCTCCTCCTTCCGCTCCAAGATGCAAAACTGGCGACGAAGGTGGGATATGTGCCGACTATAAGTCGACCATCAACTTGGCCCTGCAGGCAAATCCATATCCTGTTCCTGTAGTGCAACATCTACTTCACTCTTTGGGGCAAGGCCGCATTTTCGCCAAGCTGGATATGGCACAGGCCTATCAGCAGCTTCCCGTAGACGATGATGCGGCTACAGCCCAGACCATTGTTACCCATCGCGGGGCTTTCCGTTGCCGCCGCCTCCAATTTGGCGTTTCGGTTGCCCCAGGGATATTTCAGAGCCTCATGGAGCGGTTGCTCCATGGGATCCCAGGCGTCGTTCCTTATTTTGACGACGTCCTGGTTGCAGCCCCTAGCCACCTGGAACTCCTAAAAACACTGCGGGAGGTTCTTACACGTTTTAGGGAGGCTGGATTGAAGTTAAAGCGCAGCAAGTGCGAAATTGCTGTTCCCCAAGTAGAGTTTTTGGGATTCCTTATTGATGCACAGGGCATCCACCCCACTCCCTCGAAAGTTGCGGCCATAAAAAACGCTCCTGCACCCACCTCGAGGGCGGAATTGCAGGCGTTCCTGGGGCTTTTAAACTTTTATGCCCCTTTTATTCCCCACAAGGCGTCGTTAGCTGAACCGTTACATCGATTGCTTGACCGGTCAGCGGCCTGGAAATGGGGTAGCCGTGAAGCGCAGGCGTTCGCGGCTATAAAGGACATTTTAACCTCGTCAGCAGTCCTAATTCAATATAGCGACAGGATGCCCCTAGTTTTAACGTGTGACGCCTCTCCCTATGGCATAGGGGCGGTCCTGAGCCATGTCCTCCCGAACGGCTCAGAGGCCCCTATAGCTTTCTACTCCCGGACGCTCTCGTCAACGGAGCGAAATTATAGCCAAATTGACAAAGAAGCTCTAGCTGCAGTGTCCGGTATTAAGCGTTTTCATGACTACCTTTACGGTAGGAATTTCACCCTTGTTACGGATCACAAGCCGCTTTTAGGCCTATTGGCGGGCGATAAGCCAACCCCCCCCATTTTGTCTCCCCGCATGACACGTTGGACTGAGTTTTTAGCGGCGTATTCATATGCGCTGGTATACCGTCCGGGTAAGCAGCTAGGGCACGCAGACGCCCTGAGTCGTTGTCCCTTGCCACAGACGGACACAGCCCACGTGCCCTCTCTCTCCATTTTGTCTATTGCTGAATCCGACCTCCCCGTTTCAGCCGCGGATGTTGCAGCTTGCACAAAGGCTGACCCCATTTTGTCCCAAGTAGCTTCATGGGTGTTGAGGGGGTGGCCCGAAAAAAAGGTAGCGGAAGAATTTCGACCGTTTAAGGCACGACAAGCCGAACTTGCCCTTCACGGGGGTTGCCTTGTTTGGGGGGATAGGGTAGTGATCCCCAAAGTTCTACGGGCACGAATCCTGCCCGCGCTCCATAAAAATCACCCAGGTATAGCGCGAATGAAAGCTTTAGCCCGTAGTTATGTGTGGTGGCCCTTGTTAGACTCGGAAATCGCAGATTATGTAGGTCGATGTAGAATATGCCAAAATTCTAGGCCGAATCCCCCCACAGCCGCCCCTCGTGAGTGGGAAATCCCTAGAGGCCCATGGTCCCGTTTACACATTGATTTTGCCGGTCCCTTTCACGGCCGAAACTTTATGATAGTGGTTGATGCTTACTCTAAGTGGGTGGAGTTGGTAATCATGACCTCCACTACGGCAGAGAGTACCGTGAGGGCTCTTCGTAAGATGTTCGCCACACACGGGCTACCAGATGTGATAGTTTCAGACAACGGGCCCCAGTTTACCTCCACTATGTTCCAAGAATTTTTGGCAGAGCAAGGGATTAGACACGCGGCCACAGCCCCGTATCATCCAGCTAGTAACGGTAGGGCGGAGCGCGCAGTTCGCTCAGCTAAAGAAGCTTTGGGCCGCATGGACCAGGGTGACTGGCAGGAGAGAGTGGCGGCCTATCTCTTGAGCCAGCACTCTACACCCTGTCCAACAACTAATAAAAGTCCTGCGGAGCTCTTGATGGGTAGGAGATTGCGAACCTCCCTAGATAGGCTCCATCCACTTTATGCAGGGGATTTACCGAGCAACTTGGGGGCCCTTCCGTCCCATACGTTCAAGTTAGGGGATCCCGTTTGGGCTCGTTCCTTTTCAGGGGATCCACGGTGGGTTCCCGCAACAATCACAGCTTTGACTGGCCCCTGTTCCTTCAGGGCCGGTCTGGCCGACGGAACGCAATGGAGGCGCCACCTGGACCAGTTAAGGCGCCGCCTCCCTGCGGAAATAGACGGCCCGGGCCCCCCAGACATTCGCCCTCAGCGTGAGCTACCCTTGATGACCTTATCCCCAACGGACTGCCTTTCCTCGGGGAACGGGGGACAAGCCGATACGAACTTTTCGGACAGACGTGCCTCATTTGGCCATTCTTTCCCTCAAAGCCTTTATCGAGACTCTGACCATATATTCCAACCAGATTGTACGGGTCCATCGTCGGATACTCCGGCTGTTGCGGAGATACCATCTCAGACAATTGGAGCGCCATCTCTCGGGGCCGCATCACAGGATCACCGTTCCGCCACAGACTTGCCTCTGTTGGCGATTCCCCCCCCGACGACAGCTGCCGGGGAGCTACGAAGGTCGGGACGAGAGCGGCACCGTCCCACCTATCTACAGGACTATGTTTGCCCTTCGTGAGGGTACTTGACTAGGGGGGGAGGGGTGTTGAATACTGGCTTGCGGGCGGAGCCGGTTCAATGTCTTCCCTGATTGGCCGAGACACTCGACGCCCCATTGGCTCATTGCTCAAACCCGGGGGTATAAATGTTTGGCGCGAACCACGCCAGGTTAATCATAGTTTACTCTGCTAGAATAAAGGTTGCTGTTTTACTACCTTCTTGTCGCGTCCTCCTCCTTCCGCTCCAAGATGCAAAATTTCATGTTGTTGGACAGGGCCTGCTGTTCAAGTCTGTCAAGATCATTTTGTATGATGAGTTTGTCTTCTGGGGTGTTGGCTTTTCCTGCCAGCATAGTGCCATCTGCACATTTGAATTTCTATTCTCTCATCTAAGTCATTTGTGAAGATATTGAAGAGTACTGGGCCTAAGACAGAACCTTGTAAATACCCCACTGCCAGAACTGAGCTGAACCTTTACCCTGAGGAAAAACCAACAGGACCTGAAGAACTCCAGTTTTAATCAACTCGTGCTTAAGGATTGAAAGTGAAAGAATATATTTGACTATATACAGAGGACCAATAATAAAGGGTAAAGAGATCAGAGATAATGTACATGCTAGATAAATGTAGAGAGGGATGTTGCATATGGGTAGCTTTGGGCTAAAAGTTCCAAGGTGAGATATTTTAATTGCTCGGTTTCAAAGGAGAACCAATGGTTTCTTTTATGAAATTAATGAAACGTTCATTTTAAAGTTGGAAACAAAATTTCCCAACTACTAAAAAATTGTATATTTTTAAGTATCACCACATTACTTAGTGACCTATAAAGCCTGCATGCACATTTCTAACCCTTGGTATTTGTATATAATTGTTGTTCAATACAATTGAAAAATCATTTTTACATAATTACAAAATCATTTCAATCTTTGGAGTACCTCCATTTTACTCCTTTTTTTTTCATTTTTTTCAAAACCTATTTTCTCTGTGGTTTAAAAGTTTCTACATTTTGATTTATGATTATGAGTTGTCCCAGATTTATCACTATTTATAGCCTGCAGTTCTCATCAATTAAATGAACTCATAGAAGCTTCCCTCATTAGAGTATTAAGTTTTTTTTAAGACCAATGATTCAATTGCTGCAAATATACTTCCAACAGAATTTCATCATTTTAGCTATCGCCAAAGAAAGTTTTTTAAATGTTTTCCTTTTTTATTTCCTTGAGTTGAGTTGGTGTTGTTTTGATCTAGCAGATTTTCTGATGATAATAAATAGCTGCACTTTTTTTCTCCCGTAGAACTCTTTAATCAATTGCATTCCTAAAACAATACACAGAGGTTCCCAAATATATATTAATCTTATTTTTCATTAGTGACAACATGGACCCTGGAAATGTAAATTATCCTTTCTGTAGTATAGTAATCAACAATTTTAGCCAAATATTGTGTGGTTCTTTCTCTTTCTTTTCTTTTTTGGAAGATAGGTGATTATGGTTGTATGATAAATGGATATATATTGTCCTCTTTCAACACTGCAAAACTTGAAACAGGAAAGGGTGATCATTTTTTGTTTGAAAAAACAATGAAACCTAAGAATTACTGAAAATATAATAATGTTGAAGTCTTCTACCAGCCTTGAGTAATGTTTTACTCTAAAGAACACATTCTGTCCTCAAAATAGCCTTGAAAAACCTGTAGAAAACAACCAAGCTCAGGATCCCTCATTTCAGCCCTGAGCTACAAATATTCGCCTCTATCAAGTTATCTTTGCCCAACAAATCAACTTTCATGTTTTTTTAATTTTTTCTTTCACCTTCTGATCCATCTGCAATTGCCATTGACCTTCATCACTCATACACTTATATATAAAATGTAAAAAAGCTCCAGTGGGTTTCTTAGATTTTAAGTGGAGAGGCTTAATTTTAACAAAGAAAACAAGCTATAGAATGTTGATCTTTATATAAGTCTATTCTAGAGACCTGTACTTCCTGCTTAGAGACTAATGGTGTTGGGAGTCTGAGAAAGGAAGTGGGCCAGTGGTGGGATTCAATTTTTTTACTACCGGTTCTGTGGACATGGCTCGGTGGGCATGGCATGGCATGGCTTGGTGGGGTGTGGCTTTGTGGGCATGGCAGGGGAAGAATATTGCAAAATCCCCATTTCCTCCCCATTCCTGGGGGAAAGTGACTGCAAAATCCCCATTCTCTTACTACCCCACTAACCTGCTTTCCAGCTCCGTTCTCCTGTTCAGGGCAACAAAAGAAGATCAGCAGGGAGGCAGCGGGAGCGGGGTCAGCCTATTTGCCGGTTCTCTGAACTACTCAAAATTTCCACTATCGGTTCTCCAGAACCTGTCAGAACTGGTTGAATACCACCTCTGAAGTGGGTCTGTAGAGGTTTCCTGTCAGGTTGGCCACTTGGTATCTTCCATCATATCTTTTAGTCTAGTTGACCACATTTGATTGCTTCCATTAGTAACAAGGGCAGTTTGTTGTTTTTGTTAACATTATGTTAGCCTAGCCTTTTCCAGAATGGCTCTCTTCAGGTAATGTGAAAACCATATATGTAGAATTCCCAGTTAATTGGGGCCCCTTTGATTCTGTGGCAACTGGTCATTTTTTAACTGTGCAGGCACTGGGGTTTTTTTGTCATCTGGAGGGTAAAACAAGACCCATAAAAATGTGCCAAAAGAAAATGAGTCTCGTTTCTACTGGTTGTTCATAAACTTCTTTGATGAACTGAAATTATCTGCATCCCCTTGCTTCCACTGACTACTGTGGCATCTTTGTTTTAGCTGAGAGGACTCGCCTAATCATTGTTGGTTAGGTAGCAAAATGTTTGGTGTAATGGTGAAGAGACCAGAAAAATTGTGAGTTCTAGTCCCACCTTAGCCATCTCTCTCTCTCTCTCTCTCTCTCTCTCTCTCTCTCTCTCTCTCTCTCTCTCTCTCTCTCTCTCTCTCTCTCTCTCTCTCTCTCTCTCTCTCTCTCTCTCTCTCTCCCCAACACACCTCACAGGGTTGTTGTTGTGTGGAGGAAGGAAAGGACCAAAGTGTGCTCTGAATGTTCATGAGTTGACTTATTTGAGTTACCTACAAGGTAATAAAGGCAGGATTATTTTTAAAAAATCAAATAAATAAATAAAATGTGTTTGCTGAGACGTGGCTACACAGGAATGAAACTGGAATTTCATCTGGCAATGATAAAGCAAGTTGAAAAAGACATTATTTTTATTGCTCTTTACTAGGAAAACGTCCAAAGAGGAGACCAGATTCTCTTTCACATCAGGTTAGAACCTCTGAAAACTGTGCATTGTTTCATGTCCCCAACATCTGAAAAGAAGTCTCAGTAGTCTGAAAACTGCACACTGCACCATGGGGAAGTTTGATCTCTCCCTCCCACCTTGATCCTCTTGTCTCTCTCCTCTCATTTCTTATCAGCCACTGTCCCTGCCTGTTTAGCTGCCCTGATGCTTCAGGATGAAAATCTAAATAATATTTCTAAGATTGCCATTTTAAAAAACTGATTGAGATCCACAAGGTTGCCTTCATTTATTGACTTAATGCTTACATGATATTATATAGAATCTATTCTGTGCTTAAAAGACTCCTCAGCCCTAGATCTGCTGCACATCTGCATACAAATAAAACAATTATTCTGGATATAATAATTGGTTATAGATGATGCAGAAGGCACCACTGGATAAGCAGCAAATCATCCTTGAAAAGGGAAATTGTGTGTGTGTGTGTGTGTGTGTGTGTGTTTGTAATGTTGAACAATCTGCTTCATTAACTTTTAAAACTTCCTAAAAATCTTACCTAAACATTTGATTCATCCAAGAAATGACATTCCTTACAGGGGAAACAAAATGTAGATAATAATAATAATAATTGTATTTTAAAAGAGGCTCCAGTCATTCATCTTTTTAATGACTGAAAAAAATATTTTAATCTAACTAATTACATAAGTAGCGCAGCCTTGTTTATATATATATATTTTTCATTTATAAAGCAAAAATGCCTAAAGATTTATTCACGTCTGGGCAGGTATCCTGACTCAAATCTCATCAGGAAATTAAACTTCAGATTAATTTTTGACTGTGTAGTGTCTTGAGTATTCCTGGTGCATTTATTCTACTTTGTAAACAGCTGAGTCAACGTCTTTGTTTTTCCAAAAGGCCATGTTAACTTATTAATTTAACTTTCTGATTGTGTAATGCTAGTGTACATTGGAATTATTTAAGTACAGTGTAAATCATTGTAAGGTGACATTTACTATGAATGAACAAGTGTGAATGTTTCTCTGGGTAAGAACCAAAAGAAAAAGAACAAGTAGAAAAATGTGATGGGAATTAATTCTTTCTCAGCAGTGGCTCACCATGATAAAGTTACAGGATATTTGTAACAGTGGGAAACATAACCTTTAGGTGACATTTTATTTTAGGTAATAGTTGTTGATGTTGTCTCTGTGACCTACTTACCAAAGCTTTGTAGAGCAATAGGAAGCCAACAATCCATGGGAAGGCCCAAGGTATGTCCATGGCTCATCCTGTATTCTAAAAATATAGCCAGACTCCTGGTTGGTTATTTTAGTCACAGACGATGAACTACTTCCTTCAGATGAAAAGGCTCCACAGTCAGTACCCGGAGCACAAACAGGATCTTGGCATATAGAGATTAATCAAACAATTTAGGCAGCTTGGAACTCATGTAGACATAAACCCAACCATGTAAAAGCGCCCAGAGATAAACAGCATAAACTGAATTTAAGACTGAGTAAAAATGGGGGAGAATTTTTTTTTTGCTTTATGCCAGCATCTTCTAAGCTTCTATCTTTATTTTACTATTACCAGATAGAAAGGGATCCACCTTAATTCTGACCTTCAAATGTATGAGTTTTGTGAGATAGAGAGAAAATAATAACAATATATTTGCAACAGTCCAAGGTGAAGCACAGACAATTAAAAACAATAGAACAGATGATTCTCAATATGATTACAACCTGTTAGAAATAGTATTTGTATTTTATTTCTAATTTTAATGTGATCTTGTATACTTATTTATATAGTTATGATTTCTTTTTAATGTTGTAAGCTGCCCAGAGTCACCTTGTGGCAAAATGAGCGGCAACCAAATTTAATAAATAATAATAATAGCAGCAAGATAGTAGCCACAGTTTAATACTTTCATACACAGCTATGAACAGAAGGTTCCTGGTATTTTTAGAAGAGATGAATAACCAATAAAATCTTCTTCAGTGTTACATGTCTGCTTTGTTGCACTATCTTCCATACTCTTCCCAAGACACCCCAACTTTTGTGGGGGGGGGGGCTAGGAAAAGAAATAACTTTCTTGGAAGAGAGTAGGAAAAAAAGGGTGCTTTTCCCCCTCACCTTTCTTCAGGAAAGAATTCCATGAAGACTATGGAAAACCAACATTGGATATAAAATAAAAAGTCAGTTGGAGGAATACTTGCATTCTGAAGTTCTGGATGTACGCTTTCTGTTTACAAATCATTCTATTTTGCAGCAGTTCAGTATTTGGAGTTCAGTCCAATGATGCCCCTTCCTTGCTGTGCCAGGCACCTTAGAAGTTCCCATTAAACTTAATCCAAGAGAAGTCAATACAGGGTCTCACTTGCAATAGATATTTCTCTGGATAAGTCAGGAATAAACTTAGGTCGGGTGAAAAAACTGGAGTGGGAGTACTATTACCTAATAGAGAAGTAATTTTTTTTAAATATTATTTCTCACAATCAAGAGAGGAAAAGAATTTCCCTAGACTTGTGATGGTAATACTATGGCACGTGTGCCAGAGGTGGCATGCAGAGCACTCTCTGTGGGCATGAGCACCATCGCCAGCTGCTCTTCTGGTTTTTGGTGCACGCATACGTGCCAGCCAGCTGGTCTTTGCATGCGCTGAGCCAAGAGCCAAGGTGGCGCAGTGGTTAAATGCAGCACTGCAGGCTACTGCTAGATCAGCAGGTCAGCGGTTCAAATCTCACCGGCTCAGGGTTGACTCAGCCTTCCATCCTTCCGAGGTGGGTAAAATGAGGACCCAGATTGTTGGGGGCAATATGCTGACTCTCTGTAAACCGCTTAGAGAGGCCTGAAAGGCCTATGAAGCGGTATATAAGTCTACTGCTATTAAGTCTACTGCTATTGGAGCACCGGAAACCCAAAGACAAGCTTGCCAGTGTGCATGCATGCACCAGAACCAGAAGAGCATTTAGTGGGTGTGTGCACGTGCACCGGCCAGTTGGTTTTTGGATTTCCGCCACTCCAGCACGCACATATGCACACACATTCCAGTTTGGACACTCGGTGCCGAAAAGGTTCACCATCACTACCCTAGACTATATCTACAGTTGGCATGGGGAACAGTGCCAAATGGAGGCCATCCAGATAGAATGGAACAACTCTAGATCCATGGATCCACATCTGGTCCCTTTATATCCCATTCATAGAATGCTCCATCCAGGGCTTTCTTTCAGCAGGAGAACTGCAGCTGATTGCCCATTTTAATGTAAATATGGTCATCATCTAAATGAAACTCTGTCTCCTACTACCTGAAGCACCAAGGGACCATCCTTATCCCTCCAGCCATACACTGAGGATGGGAAGGGGGAAGAAAGTAAGATTGAATAATTTCTCTTCTAGAAATAAGAATCCCTGAGGGAGAGAAATCTGGCCCCCTGACTAACACAATTAGAAAAAAAATGGGTCCTTTTCCCTGGTATGCTCCACGATCTAGTTTGTCAGGCTGCTCTGCCAGGCAGCTATGGGCTCTTTCTCAGAAACCAGAAAGAACCCCAAATAAGGGGGAAACAGGACTGCATTTGCTGGAGATAATTAATGGGTTCCCCTATTTTTGCCAGTTCAGAAAATGTGGGGCCTCGGAAACAACTGCCAACATAATATTCTCTGAAAAAAGCAGCATTCCTTCAGAAGAGCAATCTGTCATTCTCTGCTTGAATATGACTAGACTTGCAAAACTATTGCCTTATTTAACACAATACTTGTAGACAAAATACTGGTTGGGTCACCATGCTACACAACATTCTTCATTTTTACAACCAATCTATTTTGTCTCATCTGTCAGGAGCTGCCAACACTAAAAAAATATTTTGAAATTTCCTTGGGCATAACTAGTTCACCTTCTGACTTGAACAAGCCTGGTCTAGCAACTTCTGCACCCACTGTTTGTGGCTTGAAAATATCTGATAAAGAAGTCCCACGCACATATACAACTGCTCCAACTTTGATGGTTTACAGATGAAGAACTTGGCTGAAAGAAGACAAATAAAACTGATAAGCCTCTTGCAGAAGGAAACAGTATGATGAGGTGAAGAATTCAGCAGGTGTGGCACATGTCTTTTGGTGACCTGACATGGCTGCAGTTGTGGAAGGAGAAAAAGGAGGAGGAACTCAATTCTGGCCTTGAAGGGCTCATGTGCTGTCAAGAAGGCTGATGAACTGATGAACTGACCTGGCTACTAGTCAGGTCTTTTGTGGTGAGATTTTGGAGAAGCAATCCCATTGGTCTCAAACAAATCAATCAAACAAATTTAATAAATAATAATAATTTGTCCAGCCTGAAATGTAGATGTTGGAAACTACTAGAGTCATGGGAGATATCCAACTTCACCCGTTCCTGGAGAACATGTTGCTCATCTGACTTAAAATAAGAGAGGAGACGGCAAAAGGGGAGAAAAGAAGGGAGACGCTTTAGAGAACAGTTGAAAAGTTAAGTTACTTGAGTATGCAGAGAAAATGGTGCTCAGCAATTGAAAAGAAAGATCTGGATGGCTTCCTTGGAAGAAAGTGAAGACCCAGATAAAGCATATCTTCACCCAGGATATCTTTACCCAAACCCAAGATGGGAAGGAGGGACCTAGTTGACTCCGATGACATCATCACATATGACCCAAGAGAGACTTGTTAGTCATTGGTAAAGCTCTTGTCTCTGGATAAGGAAGGGGCAGAAAACCCTGACAGAGATTCTTCCTCCAACAGAGAAGCTGTAGGAGTTTCAGCAGATCCAGGAGAAAATTAAACATATTCTTTTCTTTTCATTCTCTCTTGATAAATTAGAAAAGGGGGAGGAAGCAGGAGGAGAATAACCACAGGGAGAAAGACATAGGAGGAAATCTGACACTACGTCAACAATAGGATTGTGTTGTATATATCTGTTGTAAATATTTGTTGTGAATAGTAAAAAACATTTTTTTAAAAACCAGTGGCTTGTCACTTTTGCAAAGTACAATACACCTCCAGTTCAAAAACAGCCCCATCGTATTGTGACAGCAGAAACATCTCTTGTCCGTTGATGTCTTTTCTGCTACTGAATCTTAGGTCAGCACTCTTCACTGTTATGCTGTCTGGAAATGAAATGAAATAAATTCTAATAGGCCACTTTGGAAAAACCTTGTAGGGTGCAGCAAATCTCTCGAGATCGCTTTCCATAATTTTTGCTTCCTGAGGTTACCCATAGTCAGCCCTGCTTCAGCCCTGATGTTCTTCAACCTTTACAACTTACAGATATTCACTTGATCCCATCCACTATGTTATCTCTTTATATATATGCACAGGTAGTGATAGTCATGTAGTTTTGCTGCAACCATGTTTTTCCAGAGTTTTGGATGAATGTGTTGAGTGAGATAATGATATATGAGGATATAGCATCTAATGTTATCCAAACCAGTTATTTCATGCCTGCATTTAATATTTGGAATTATATAATTCCACTTGTCTATATTTTTTTTAAAATGTTAATAAGGAGACATCTAACCAGGCTACCTCCAAGCTAAAACTGCCATGAGTCATGACTTGCCTTTTTGTTTTGTTTTGTTTTCTCAATCAGTCAAGGATGATCATGTTTCTACATTTTTTCTATCTTGTTGCAGACCCAAATCAAAGCAAAGAAAGAATTGTAGGCCTTAATTCAGTAGAAGATCACAGTCTGTCTATTGAAAAATGCAACATATTTTTGTCTCTTGATTCTACCCCAAAGATTCCTAAACTATTTTTTAAAAGTGATCTATTAATCACAGCATTTTAACACTTAGCAATAGCAATAGCACTTACATACCACCCCATAGTGTTTACAGCCCTCTCTAAGTGATTTACAGTGTCAGCATATTTCCCCGAATAATCTGGAACCTCATTTTACCAACTTTGGAAGGATGGAAGGGTGGGTCAACCTTGAGTTGGTCAGCATCAAACTCCTGGCAATGGGCAGAGTTAGCCTGTAGTACTGCATTCTTTACCACTGCAATTCTACAGCTCCTAAACTGCAAAAATGGTAAGGTCTCTACAAAATATTTTTACTGGGTAAAAATAGACATTCGCTTCTTGATTCTTAGGAGAGCTTTGGATTTTGAGAAACTCTTAGCTATCTTAGTCTGAACCTCTTGGAAATATTAACAGTTTTTAAACACATACATTATTTTACTGATTATGAGAGCAGTTGCAACTTGAAAAAACAATCTTTGAAGAGTCAGATACCAAGTTGCTGCAAGCTGGTGGTTGAGGAAGCTTGTGGCAATCATGTCTTTTATGTCTTTTGATGATTATTGGGGAGATTATAATCATAATCATAATTTTACTGATTTTCAGTAAGAAATCTGTTTCTAAAAGAATGGAATATATTCATTGACCACAAGATTTCACAGTCATTCCACTTATCAGTATTTGGCTATGGTCACCAAATACTGTCCTATATATGGAATTTAGGCAACTATGGGAAGGAAATGATTGGTAGACAGAATCTCAGGATCACTAAGATGTATTATAATTGTATCCATTATTTCTTCAACATATTCCTTAAATAAATGGCGGATATCCTCCATTTAGGCTCATTGTTTTTACTAAATTTTGTATGGTGTCTGATGCTACTTCTTGGAGTAGTGCATTCCATAAACCAACACTGTGATGTCTACTTTTTAATCTACTGCTAATTACTTTCAATGAATCACATCCAAGTCTTCTTTTAGATTCAGTGAAACTAACTTAGATTAGCCTAAATTATTATAATGTCAGTTAGCCTCTTTTAGATACGGTAAAACCTACAGCCAATCCAATATATTACTGTAAATTTTAATTTTTAAGAAAGCAGGGAGAAGAAGAAATGCTATGTATTCTCTTTGTCATCTAAGTCTAAAAGACTGAAAAGAAATATGTTTACTTTAATGTTTATGCCAGTAATAATCCTCCCTAAAGCAATGCCCTTTTCCTCCTTTCCCTATTTCATTCTTATAGCTTGCCTGAAGCAAATGCTTGCTAAAACATGATGTAAAAATCTTTTGGGGAAAAAAATAGAAATGCTAATAGAAATACAAAAGTACACTTAATTAAGAGCCATGAGCAATGCATATGTTTTCACAAACCTTGTAATTAAGTGATAATCAGTCGAATCTTTTAAATATCTTGCCTTAACCACCCTGACAATTTCCATATGAGTTGAGCACAAGAGCTATCATTCACAATCCAAATTCGTAATGTGACAGGAGCAGCCATCCAGAAACAAGGGTCTCTGCAGGATTTATTTATTTTTAAAAAAAATCAAGAATTCAGGAGCAGCTAGAAGGCACATGTTAAAAAATTTTCAGTCAAATTTTCAGTCAAATCAGTGAAGTGATGAAGGACGCCATCTTGATTTTTTGGACAACCCTACTGAAGATGCCCATACCAACAAACCTGTAAAGCACACAAATCAAGAAATCTGCCTTCAAATAACAGCTTAATAATATTTATTTATGCTATATAGGAAGAATTGCAATATGCCTAATGTAGCCCGGATTTCTGTTTCTGAAATATTTCTGCTTCAGTATTTTAAAATTCTCTTTTTTGGACAAAATAAAAAGTGGTTACATAGAATTGTTGCCTCTACATTGTGGTCTGCTCAATGAACTATGTTAAGCTCCTATCAACTTTTTCTAAAAACAAGAGTCTACTTTTTCAAGCACTACTTTTCAAAAAAGCAGTTCTAAACTCTGTTAACCCTGTTGTTTTTCAGCTCTTCATTTACACATTGAGTCTAACTCACATTTTAAAAATAATTGTTTAGCACAATGGTAACCAAGAACATATGTACATAAAAGAACCCACAATTGCTTTCAATGTGATTTCTTCCCAAATGACAATGATTCTGCATCCACATTATGTATTACTTTTTTAAAAAATCACCTATGGAAAACCCTGAATTGAAAAGGATCTATGATTGAAGATTTTGAATTCTAAACAAAGTTCCAACTGAGAAATGAATGGTTAGAGCTATTGTTTTCACCCATGGATAGAAACGCAACTGGGAAGAGTGAGATGAGAAAGAAAATGGAAATGAAGGAGTGCCCAACCTTGACAACTTGACAACTTTGTGACTGGCTGAAGATTTTTAAGAATCGAAGTCCACAAGTCTTAAAGTTGCCAAGATTGGGCACTCTTGTTTATAATTTCTTCTCCCTTGTGGATCTTGCAATCAACTTCTGAATACATGGAAGATTCATGAAAGAAAAGCAAACACTATATCATTTTCCCAATACAACTCATTTTATTTTATCAAATTGCTTGTTTATTTATTTAGCAAATTTATACAGCTGCTCATTTCACCGAAAGTGACTCCAGGTGGCTTACAAGAAAATTAACAAAACCATATCTCAATGTAAGAGATAAGTAAAACATAGTGTACGTAACAAAATCTATATATAGATATACATAAGGGAATAAAATGGGAAGATAGTGGGAGGACAACCTTCGTGGCTCCTGCTAGGTACTAAAAGCAAAATAGGCAACCATTTAATAGGAGCAGAAAAGTTTTCTTTGGGGAATTGTCTTGTCCCACATTCTAAGCTATAGTGAAAGGATCACAAATACTTCTAGTATTATCCATGTTATTCCAAATGAAAGACTAAAAATAAAATGGATGCCATAATTAATTATTACCACATGCTAGCACCAGAATCTCTGTCACCCTTTTTGATAGTTTTTTGCTGTCTCTTCCTCCATTTCCTCTTTGGCCCAACAAAGACAACTTCATTTATCACATCTTTTTATTATAAAGGTC
Organism: Thamnophis sirtalis; assembly: GCF_051295495.1. Lineage (NCBI taxonomy): Eukaryota > Metazoa > Chordata > Lepidosauria > Squamata > Natricidae > Thamnophis > Thamnophis sirtalis. Next base: position 71,397,596 of record NW_028261386.1, on the reverse strand, counting down.
TATATCCTTTCATTTTCATACATATTTTTCTTTTTCTATATTTAAACAATGTTTATCACCATAGGTGTCAGTTGGCGAACTATTTAGAAAGTTGGCTGTCACATAACATATTATTTAATGTTTGAGGTAAACCAGGTCAGGAAACAGATACTATAAGAACAAGTGGGATTCTGTTTGCTTGCTCTTATAACTTATATAACATATAAAAGTGAAAGTGAAGATTCTTTTAACAGACTCTTGAAAGCCTGAGAGAGTTTTCCCCTCTGTCCTTCTTATAAAAAAGAGAGTTAAAATGGGACAATGTTCACTTCCTTCCTCATCCCTTTCAATCTTTTTGGCTAAATTGATGTTTTTGTAATAACTACAATACCAACTTAAAGGCCATCTCTGTATTTCTCTACATTTCATTTCCCTTTTTTTCTTTTTGTTAATTAAGATAAAGGTGAATGGCTTAATTGGCTAACATGATATTATTATATGTGTAATATTAGTTTTTGTTAGTATATAAATGATGTAATGCATACAATAAGTGTTCAAGATAAACAGTCCCAGCCGATAAAGCAAAATTTTCATTAATTCAAAGTAACCTAGGAAAGATTTTTTTTTAAATCACACAATGTCAGAGGGCAGAGAAGTAATTGAATCTTTGGGGGATAAAGTCTTCCAAAATATCAGTGTAATTTCTGAGATTGTCTTAAGTGTTCCTCCAAGTGTCTGGGCTTCCATCTCGGACACATCTGATATAAAAAAAAAAATTATTTATTTATTTATTTATTTATTTATTTATTTATTTATTTATTTATTTGTCTTGTATGCTGCCCACTCCCGGAGGACTCCGGGCGGCTCACAAAAGACAAGGGAAAGGGGGGAACGAGACAAAGACAACATATTAAAAACAAAACCAACATTCACAATTTCCGTGGAGGTAGATGCTTCTCAGCTCCCCCCAGCGTGCTGGAACAGCCAGGACTTGGTGGCTTTGCGGAAGGCCGGGAGGGTAGTAAGGGTCCGGATCTCAACAGGGAGCTCGTTCCAGAGGGCCGGAGCTGCAACAGAGAAGGCCCTCCCCCGGGGAGTCGCCAGCCGACATTGGCTGGCAGATGGAATCCGGAGGAGACCCAACCTGTGCGATCTAATTGGCCTGAGAGAGGTAATCGGCAGGAGGCGGTCTCTCAGGTACCCAGGTCCGATGCCATGTAGGGCTTTATAGGTAGTGACCAGCACCTTGAAGTGGATTCGGAGACTGATCGGTAACCAGTGCAGCTTGCGGAGGATAGGTGTAACGTGCACCAAGGTACACCCACAATCGCTCGCGCGGCTGCATTATGGACTAATTGGAGTCTTCGAACACTCTTCAAGGGGAGCCCCATGTAGAGCGCATTACAATAATCCAGTCTTGAGGTCACAAGGGCGTGAGTGATCCCGATCCAGGTAGGGTCGCAATTGGTGCACCAGGCGGATCTGGGCAAAGGTCCCCCTGGTCACAGCCGACAGATGGTGTTCTAGAGTCAGCTGTGGGTCCAGGAGGACTCCCAAATTGCGAACCCTCTCTGAGGGGCGTATAATTTCGCCCCCCAGCCTGAGAGATGGAACAGTTGGACAATCTTTGGGAGGGAACATCAGAAGCCACTCGGTCTTGTCTGGAATGAGTGCCAACTTGTTTGCTCCCATCCAGACTCTAACAGCCTCCAGGCACTGGCACATCACTTCTACTGCTTCGCTGAGTTGGCACGGGGCAGACAGATACAGCTGCATATCATCTGCATATTGGTGATACTTAATCCCGTGCCGGCATGTGATCTCACCCAGTGGCTTCATGTAGATGTTAAATAGGAGGGGGGACAGGACCGAACCCTGCGGCACCCCATACTTGAGGGGCCTTGGGGTCGATCTCTGCCCTCCGACCAACACCGACTGCGACCTGTCCGAGAGGTAGGAGGAGAACCACCGCAAAACGGTGCCTCCCACCCCCACCTCTCGCAACCGTCGCAGAAGGATACCATGGTCGATGGTATCGAAGGCCACTGAGAGGTCAAGAAGCACAAGGATAGAGGGGTGACCCCATCCCTGGCCCGCCAGAGATCATCGATCAGCGCGACCAAAGCAGTTAAATATTAATATTAATTAACTAATTAATGCATTCATTTGGAGGCACACACCTAAGACTTTTAATGTAACTTAACTTCATAAGGAGGAAATAGACCACTGCCTTCATAAGAGCAAAAAAAAACCCATCCCAACTCCCAAGGAACATGCTCCACAATATGGATCCAAATACATGGTGCATTGATCTACCAGGGTGTAGATCTAAAATACAAATGGCCCCACCAACAGCCCCAAGGACCCATCCTCTTATTCAGGACTAACAGGTTCATAGACATCCAAGATATAGAGAAGTTAATTTCTCAGTCAAATTTGTAGGACTTCACCATAATATAGCTAAATTCAAGTATTTTAAAGAATTGTAGGATTGATGCTATTATTTGAGGGGAACCTTTTCCTCAGTATCCCATCCTCATCGCCAGGCTTACCGTCTCTGTCTCCCCTTGAATACACTGGCGGAAAATGTACCGCCTTGCAAAACGGGAAGATTTTGGAGCATAGTGGCCTTTTAGCTTTGCTAAGAGAGTGTCCCAAGGTTCAATAAAAACTTGGGCTGGTGCGGCTAGAGCTCGGGCAGTAGCAAACATCTCAGACCCTCAAGAATTAAGAAAATACCCTCGATGTATTTCATCTGATATATCTTTAAAGTCATTTGCGAACAGGAAGCATTCGAACAGTTCAATAAACGACTCCCAAGATTCTCTCTCAGGCATGAAGGCAGCGAATGGGGCGGTAGTCATCATAATATAGCTAAATTCAAATATTTTAAAGAATTGTAGGATTGACGCTATTATTTGAGGGGAACCTTTTCCTCAGTATCCCATCCTCATCACCAGGTAAAATGTACTTAGCATCTGAGGTAATGAGAAGGCTCTGCGTTCATGCAACAGGTTTATTTTCTAACAGCAACCAGAACAAGACAACAAATTTGCTCTGTCAGCTCTTTTATACTCTCAGCTGTCAGAGTGTTAACCAATAACAGCATGCCAAATCTCCTGCCTGAATGCAACTGCAATTAATCCAATCAGCTAACACCATGCCTGATTGACAGGAGGGGCGGGACACATAGGAACGTAACAGGAGTGGCTTGCCAGCCATGTAACTGGGTGGAAGTGGCTTGCCAGCCATGCGACCAAGTGGGGGTGGCTTGCCAGCCATGCGACCAAATGGGGGTGGCTTGGCAGTCATGTGACTGGGTGGGCATGGCCAACTTGTAAAATGAGGTGAAACTCACTTAACAACGCTCTTGCTTAGCAACCAAAATGTTGGCTCAGAAACTCTGGCATTTGAAGCACACAAATCTTAAAGCTGTCAAGTTACCTTGCACCCCTAACCCTTTAGAAAAAACCCCCAGGGGTGTTCAAACCTGACAACTTTAAGACTTTAAGGTTTAGATAGGACTCTCAGAGATGGGCGGGGCGATTGGTGAGCCAGCCAATCAGTGAGCAGTGGGTGGGGCAAGCGTGGTGCGGACGGGTGTGGGGAGGGAGCTGGAACTGGTTCTAAACGGCACGGTAGATTTGTGGAACCTCTTCTATAGAAGAGGTTAGAACTGGCAGGAACCCACCCCTGGACTTGCATATCCAACTTAGATCAGATATTTATCTGCCAGATGCCAAGCCTAAACCGCACAGTAGTCCAGTTAATGCTTCTCTGACCCCTCATTACCCTGGAAGAACTCAGATGCTTTGAACAAGGCTATTGGCCAGCAATCAGCAGATGCAAAAAGAGCAGAGAAATAATTATTTGACCTCCAGTCTCTTTCAATATATAGATTCTCTTGATGTTACATATGCATGAAATTAATGTAATGCCCTATATTCCCTGTATTTCTATATTTACACATTTACTTCCTCAGGGCTATTGAAGATGGTCAGGATTTTAAAATCAATTGTCTGGCTAAAGAAGAAGAATATTCTGCAGAGTTAGAAGACTAACTAGAGATGACAGACATGTTTACTTTTATTGTACAAATGCAAACTAAGAAGAAAGTGGCAATCTACACTGCAAAATCTGATAGTAATCAGAACATGCATTATCTATTTTGCATATTGCAAACCATTTTGACAAAACCCACTGAACATTTCTATTTGGGAAGGAGCCATTACATTTCTTTGAAGAATCTTCTTGACAAAATTTTCAGTGTCAATTTTAGACAATGTACAAATGTAACCACAATAGCCCCTGGACGTTTCTTATATGAAAAAAAATACTTTCAGATATTATGCTGGCTGGCATAATTCTAAACTCTTATATTTATTGGAAAAGTATTTAGAGGGTCGTTGCTACTGAAAATATACGATCAGATTTCTTTTTGAAAACAATCAGAATGACGTAGATATAAAACCTATTACCTGTTCAAACTTCTATGATTTGAGCAATAACAGCAGCTGCTGATACCTCTTGAAGTCAGTAACACAGGAGAATAGATGAGACAGCTCAACAACTGTTCTTATGATTAGAGTAACATAGCCATTGTTATGTCTATGAAGATTCTCAGACATCCAGATCATGGTTGTCCCAAAGGTGCTTTTTCAAGAGGCAACTGGACTTTCTGGTTTTTCTTTGAAAACATTTTGCTTGTCATCCAAGAAGCTTCTTCAGCTCCAGTTATGTAGTTAAGCAGGAAAGTTTTGACTGTATCATAAATTATATTTAGGTCGTTTTTGTCACTAAAGTCCTGTGACAAATTCCATATTCAGAAAATCAGAGAACAGATATTCATGGCTCATTTTCATTTGCAAATTTCTTTCAGTTTCTTTCTTTCACAACAAAGGTTATGAGGCATGATCTTGTGATAACATTAAGGAACAAGGGCTCAGTCGGATCATCTACCCTCATATTTTTCTTTCTAGGAAATTTGGTCTTTGCTTCTTAACCAGTATGATGACATAGCAACCCAATGTGCCTGTCTTTGGTATCAAAACATTAGTATTGTTTAAACATGGTTTGCTAAAATATCCAGAGTCCCTTATGAAAAGTTTTGCAATACTGAATTGTCCTTATGGGTCCATTGAGTCAACACCGACTTCTGGTGACTATAAGAACAGGTCCATGGGACTTTGGGGGTAACATTTTCACAAATAACTTTTTCCTAGAGGAAAACTAGGCAAAGTTACCTAGTTAGCTTGCATGTCTCAGACAGGACTAGAATTCATGGTCTCCCAGTTTCTAATCCAGTTCCTTTAACCACTACACCAAACTGGCTCTCTAATGCTTTATGAAAATAGATAATTCTTGTGTTTGCCCCAGGAGTGGGATTCTACCGGTTCAGACCAGTTCGGGAGAACCGGTAGCTCTGATGATCAGCTGGAAGTGAACCAATACACTCCAATAATCAGGTGGGAGTGAACCAGTTCGCTCCAACGATCAGGTGGCCTGCCTGCCCACCCCTGCACTTTACTGATCTATATTTTCTCAGCTGATTAGCACAGCAGAGCGAATTGTCACACTTCAGCTGTGTAACTCCCCAGCAGCAGTGGTGGGATTCAGCCAGTTCACACCTATTCAGGAGAACCGGTTGTTAACTTTCTAAGCAGTTCGGAGAACCGGTTGTTGGAAGAAATCTTTTGTTTTTTCCCACTTTACAGGGCAAATCCTGTAAGGAAGGCAGGAAGGTGTTGTTTCTAGTCTAATCTTTATTGCCCTGCTTACAGAAACTGCCTTCCGGTTAACCCTTGCTACATTGTAACAGCTAAAGCGAAGCACCCATCGACCTGAGTGATGTTGAGTTGGCCATGCCCACCCAGTCATATGACCACCAAGCCACACCTACCCAGCTGGTCATTAGGGCAGAGAACCAGTTGTTAAATTATTTGAATCCCACCACTGCCCAGCAGTAACATGAAAGGTAAGTTTTGTTAAAACTGTATGCACGCGCAAAGCACGCAATCACCGAACCAGTTGTTAAACCGGCAGGAGCCCACCATTGGTTTGCCCTCTGTCCTGTGACTACCCTTTCTGGTAATACCACTAGCACAAAGAATAGTGAGATCTGCCTGAGTTAAAGGTGGCAGTCCAGAACATTCTTCATCCTCATGAAACCTGATTAAAATCTGTGGCCTTTTACATTCTGAGCTTTTTCTGAATGACTGGTTTTAGCAGCATGAGGTGAAATTATAGTGAAAATGTGGGTACAACTGCCTAGTGTTATTGATTCCAGTCAACAAACCGGGCAGTGTAATCTGTCTGCTTTTGTTCCGTTCACTTGGGGGTGTGTTCTCATTAGCCCCCCATGGACAGTCAACCTGTCAGCAGGTCTGCACTCCAACTGCCCGACCTCTGGCTTCAGCTCATTCTTCCACAAATTAATTTCCCAAATTGACAAATTAAAGTGCACAGTATGTCCAAGGTCACCAAACCACACTGGGTTCTGGTAAATGTCAAGCAGCACTGGGCAGGAGAAGGAAAGGAAGAATGAAAGCAGAAGACTGGCAGAAAAGCTGTAGTCAATCGATTTTGTCCCTTTGACATAAAATGCAAAGGAAAAGAATGAACCTCGCTATTAAGGCATTTTAAAGTATGATTGCATAACACGTATCTTATCAAAATGACCAGCTCTTGGTTTGCTCTTAGATGCTTTTGGTTTCATTATTTTATTATTAACTCACATGCTATGTTTCAATGCTGCCACGTCTTCCCTAAGCCACATTTGCAAGCCATTTTGAATGCTTCATAGAAAGGTTTCCTACAAACATAACATTCTAAGTATTCTTTCTTCCCAGTGAATCCAAGGAATTGATATCTTGTAAATCAGAGTGAAAGGGACATGGTGGCTCAGTGGCTAAGATACTGAGCTTGTCGATCAGAAAGGTCACCAAAGAGTTTGAATTCAAACAGCAGTTTGAATCCCTAGCACCGCTTAACAGAGTGAGCTCCCATTACTTCCCCCAACTTCTGCCAATCTAGCAGTTCAAAAGCATATAAAAATGCAAGTAGAAAAATAGGAACCACCTTTGGTGGGAAGGTAAAAGCTTTCTGTGTGCCTTCAGCTTTTAATTGAGAAATGGGTTCCTACAGGTTCGGACCGGTTCAGCCAAACTGGTAGTTGTATGGTGGCCTCAGTCACTGGAACCGGCAGCAATGCAGGCCTGCCATGCCCCCGAATCGGTTCCCCGGTCACTGCTACCCCTGTTGCCATCTTTTTTTTTAGTTCTGCTCATGCGCAGAACAATTTTAATTGAACTGTGCATGCACACATAGCACGCATCCAGCACATGCAAGCAAAATGTGTACACAAGCGAACCAGCAGTAAAGCCAGCCAGAACCCACCCACCCCGGTTTGGTCATGCCAGTCGCATGACCACGGAGACATCTTCGGACAGTGCTGGTTCTTCGACTTTGAAACAGAGATGAGCAAGGACCCCTAGTCGGAAACGTATATATGTACAAGGGGAACCTTTACCTTTTAAATCAGAGTGAAAGGGGAAGCAAAGATCTCAGACAACTCTGTACTTCAACAAACTAGGATTCTTTAAAGGATGCAGTCACAATCCTGAAGTTTGAAGCCCTTTTTATAAATCTATTTATACGTGGTTCTTGACTTACGACCACAACTGAGTCCAAAATTTCTGTTGCTAAGCGAGACATTTGTCAAGTGAGTTTTGCCACAGTTGTTAAGTAAATCACTGCAGTTGTTAAATTAGTAACATGATTGAAAAGTGAAACCGGCTTCCCCATTGATTCTGCTTGTCAGAATGGCTGTGTGGGCAATATAATTTATTATCCTTATGTAGTTTGGTCCATGGATGAGTGCTGCTTGTACAGGTGCTACATCTGTGTTTGTTGTGTATTAAAGGAGTATGTTCTTTGAAAGTTTCATACTTAAACTATTATTTTAATGATATAGTTTGTGAGTGTAAAAGAAGATTTGCACTACTGTATATATTGTACAATTCTGTGGTATCAGAAAGTTGTCAGATTCTGATTTAGAATCACATAAAACAATAAATCATTTATTTCACCTCCTTCCACACACATATTTTGGGCATTTCCTTTTATAGTCCTTCATGCCTTTCTGAAAATATTACATAATCCTTAAAACATTCAATGAGTGTTTGCTTTTATTGCTTTTCATTCTCCTTTGCTTCCTTTTTTTGTGGCGATTAACTCTGCCACATCTTGCTGTATCAAATATATAATACTGCACTGTATAAAATTTCTCCCATCAAGTGATCACACTGAAAATGTTTGATTATTGTTTTATTTAAATTACTAATTGATTCTCCTGGACCCAGGGTCTACGTGGGAGAACATGAGAACATGAACAAGCACATGCTATGGCACCAGCTGTTTTTAAGCCTAAATCTCGCTTTGACCAGAAGGCTGGCATTAGAGGGCTTCTCATTTTACATGTTATCATTTTTTACATCAACATTCCAAGCCTCTGAAGCTACTGTTGGCTTCTCAGGAGCAGATCTGAAGAATTAAAAACTAAATCTTACTTTAGCCTCATCTTTTTTCCCCCTTCTTTAAATAATAGCAGTAGACTTAGCAGTAGACTTATATACCGCTTCATAGGGCTTTCAGCCCTCTCTAAGCGGTTTACAGAGAGTCAGCATATTGCCCCCAACAATCTGGGTCCTCATTTTACCCACCTCGGAAGGATGGAAGGCTGAGTCAACCCTGAGCCGGTGAGATTTGAACCGCTGAACTGCTGATCTAGCAGTAGCCTGCAGTGCTGCATTTAACCACTGCGCCACCTTGATGGTGGCATAAGCTAATCATTTGATGCAAATGCCTAATTTTTTTAACATGATAGAGCAATATCATGGATTTATTTTGAAAACTACAAATAATTTTTTTTTATTAAGAATGTATTAAATTATTTCAAGTTAAGGTCTTTAGGATGACAATATGAGTCAGCATGTTTGCAATAATTAGCTACCAATAGAAGGGAATGTAGCCTAGGTTTGAACTCTGGAGCCTTGGTGTTCTGAATTGTGGAGGCCTTGGTGTTCTTTAAGCTTGGATGTTTGCTTGCAGATTTTTCATTGGGTGCACAAGAACAGATAGTTTCAACTGGGAAACTGTGAGCATCCTAGGCTAAGTGAAATCCAAAAACACTAGGGAATTCCTGGAAGCTTGGCACTCAGACAAATAAGCCATCAATAAATACATACACAGCTTTCAAAGTAGATAATAAAAAGGATAAGAAAGAACAAAAAGACCAGGACATATTTTCTTTAGCAGCCCATAAACAAATAAGCAGGGATTAACAGAAGACAAACAATCAAGAATAAAACAATACTCTCAACAAAGGAAAACCAAAGAGAAACCACACTCCCTTCAACACTTCCAGGATAAGCTACTGTTTATAAACAGGGAGAAAATCCCCACACTTACTATCACTAATGATGTTACCATACAGATAACCAACATCAAGGACTCCCCAGTAGTTACCTAATTAATGAAATGGCTATGCTAGCAAAGCTGAGAGAAGGGGAAGAGGAAGAAGAAGATAATGGATAGAGTTGATTTATGGGATCCAAGAAATTCTAAGAATGTTCTTGGATGAACTAGAAGTTATGACTAGAGATGTGTTGAGATAGAAAACTTTCATCCTTCTGTTCACCAGAAGCTGAATCCAACTTGATGATATTTATGTTAATTAATATTTCAGATATTTATTTATTTAATGTTTCTTAACTGCCCATCTCCATAATACATAAAATCCATGCCAACCACAAATAAGTAATGTTTTCAGATCTAAATTATCTGTTCTCCCAATATATTGGAAAAAATCAAAAATACTGGAAAAAATAAAAAAATATTATTTTGAATAAAAATAATAATATTATTTTGATTTTCAAATAAAGAGATGGTGAAGTAGAGTTTAATACATTTACATTGAAAGAGAAAGAGATGCTTCAATTCAGAAATAATACAAATCAGCAGAATTTTACCATGAACTTGTAGGAGATGATTTAATAAAACACCCCTGAAAGATGTTTAAGAACCTCACTGAGCACTTAGACTATATTATTTTTGTAACAGATACCACTTCTTTTTTACGTTAAAGCATGTTTAAAAAAAATATGTTGGAGTCAAAAGCTCTGTTCAGCCATTTACCAGAAGAACATCTGGAGGAGCAACTGAGATAAATCCTACTCTAGCCCTACTCTCTCCACTCCAGAAATTACTGAAGAGGATTAAAGTATTACAAAAATGTATTTAAACAAGTGAACATTAGACTGTAGATCTACAATATATAAGAACTCTACCAGTCACTGCTACCCAAATGCTATACCAATATACATACATACATACATACATACATACATACATACATACATACATACATACATACATACTTTTATTAAGACTTTTAAAAATTAAACTAAAAGCTAATCCAGGCTAATAAAAAGAGGGGAGGGAGAGAAAAACTCAAACAAAAAGATAAAAGCTCAAGAATGAGAAAAAGGGATAGAAAAATAGAAAAGAAACAAAAGGGCTACAAAGATATGACATCCTATTTATAAGTAAATTATAAATTTACCTCTTTCTTTAAGTTATTTGTCTCTGTTCTTTATATAATCTATGAGTCTAATCCAGTGGTGGGTTTGTTCCGGATTTACTACTGGTTCATATGCGCATGCTCACACTCTCTCATCCCCCCCCCCGTGCGACACTTCTGTGCATGTACAGAAGCATCTGGGCGAATGGGCGGATCCTGCCGCCACTGCCACTACTGGTTCGGCTGAACCGGGCCGAACTGGGAGCAACCCAACTCTGATCTAATCATGAAAAACATAAAATCTATTTTTATTTGTTTTTACACAAAAAGTCCACAAGAAGTTTCTAGTCAGCTATTTAAAAAGATATATATTATCTTTTCTCTAATCAAATAAGTTTATTTGGCTATCTCAGAATGTTATATCATCTTCACCAAAATTCCTCCATTAATTTGAAGAGCCTTTTATACATTCTAAACAATTTCTCTGATTACAAATATCAACAATACATCATTAAAAAAAAAACCTTTAAGATAACAGTATTAATTTCAATCTTTTCAACTACATATTTTCCCATTGGTCTATCTGCATATTACGGCCAAGATTTTAAGCCCATTTTATCATGCATTTTTCACTTGTTCTTTTCTGTTTCAAATTTCAATAAATTTTATATATTTTAGCAATTCCATTTTCATCATTTGTTCACAAGACTATTTCAAACTAAGTCTTATAATGTTCATAAACTTTTTATTTTAAAACTTTCTAATATCTGTAAATAAGAGAACTATTGGCACCTATATCCCTTTGCTCCTAGATCTTCTCTTGATTTTATTTTACATTCCCCTTAATAAAGGTCTAGTAACTGGTGATAAATTTTAGCCATTTGTGTTTGCCTATTATTTCTCATTTATAAAATGCTTCTTCTGCCGAAGCCACAAAGGTATTTTCAGGTAGAACCTTGATTTGTATCTATTTCATATTTTCAAAATGTCACATCTGGTATTATGATTTTTAAAATCCATAATAACCTTGGCTAGTCATACCACAAATATCCATGCAACCAACATCTCAGGTCATGTCCTTCTAACGCCAAGAACCTGAAATAAACAGTCATGTTTGTTCTGGAGAGTGGATGATCTATGGTTTTCCCAGTTGCAATGTATGGCTTTGAAAGTTGAACCATAAGGAAGGCTGCATGCCAATGAATTTAGGCCTTTGAACTATGGTGCTGGAGAAGACTCCTACAAGTCTCTTGGACTGCAAGGCGATCAAACTGGTCAGTCCTAGAGGAGATCAACCCTGACTGCTCTTTAGAAGGCTAGATCCTGAAAATGAAACTCAAATACTTTGGCCAACTAGAAGGAAGGCTCTTTAGAAGGCCAAATCCTGAAAATGAAACTCAAATACTTTGGCCACCTAGAAGGAAGGAAGGACTCACTGGAGAAGACCCTAATGCTGGGAACGATTGAGGGCAAAAGAAGAAGGGCATGGCAGAGAATGAATTGGCTGGATGGAGTCACTGAAGCAGTAGGCGTGAGTTTAAATGGACTCCGGGGAATGGTAGAGGACAGGAAGGCCTGGAGGAATGTTGTCCTTGGGGTCGCGATGGGTCGGACATGAATTTGCAACTAACAACAAATTGATATTCAAATATCAATTTCTCCAATCACGTAAAAAAAGTTTAAAGCTGATTTTAAAGCGCAAAATGGGAGAACTCAATCTCCCATCTAATGCAGGTCATCAACCTTCAGAATATTATCACTTTTCCCCCAATGTTGCAGAATTATGCATTAGAACTTCAGCTTTGTTGGGGGAGGGGGAGGCAAACAAAATAAACTTACAAATCCAATTGATTTTATTATGTTTATTTTCAAATTGACTTATGAGTTATGCATTTTTAAAGTCATGCCTGTTCATACATACACAGTGAAGAGAATCATTGGCTAAATTCTACAGGTTTCTGGATAGAAGCAATCAGTTTTGGTTCAAATGGAAAGCAATGATTTTTCATTCAAAAATTCATTTTCTAATTTTCCTTTCTGTTTCTTTTCTGTTCCAAAAAAAGCCGCATGTCTTTGCAATGCTATTTAGAAGCATGTATGTATTTAAATGCTTTTGCAAATCCCAACAGAAATAAAACAAATGTATCACTTTGCAATGACATACTGTAAAGCATTCCAAATTCAATTGTTAATACATTTTAAACACGCCGTCTGTATCAGGTGAGTTTTATGGATGAACTTACATTAACAGCAGAGGGAATATATGACACACATTTCATAACATGTGAGTTGTTCTCCTTTATTATGAAACAACAGAAATTTGGGGAATTCAGAGATCAAGATTGTGAACTGGTTTAGTTAAGAGCTTCACTTACTCGGCTGTTGAGGAAGGTGCCTGGTGTGAAAATATCATAAATGGATGATCATTAGTTTCAGCTTGCTGACAGCATGAGTTATGGCTGACATAACTAATGGAATTTCACACAAAAAATGCATAGAGGAGCTCTGGGGAACACACTGCCACAGAAAGAGCCTGGAACAATTCAAATTCAAAACAGGGCTTCCTACTAAACTGCATGGGCGTTGCCTAATAGCATTTGTAAACTTTTTTTTTCCAAAACCAAGGCATTATGTAAAATGTTTGTTTCTCATAACCCGCTGACATTTCTTCCAATGAGCTCTAATGTCATTAAGACTCACGAAAATCACCTTCTTTATTTCCTATTTATATCTTCTTAGTATGTGGTTGCATTTTCCAATAACATTTCTGGTTTAAGTATGAAGCGTTCCATCAACATGTGACCAAACTAGTCCAACCCCCCCCCCTTTCCCAAATCTGGCTCGCTGGCACAGTCTTGCTTTTATGAAATAGTATTTCAGGAACCCATTAAGTAATTACAGAAAAGCTCTGCTCTTCAACTCAGCAAATGGCTGTTAGCTGTTTTTCATTGTCGTTTCTTTCAGTTTTTTTTTTAAAAGAGTAAGCAAAATAGGGACTGTGAAACAATTGCAGGAAGCCCAAAAACAGAAATATGTTTGTTATCCTTCACTATGGGGTAGGTGCTCTAAGAGCAAAAGGAAGGTCGCTCGTTTCTCAAATGGGTTTTCCACAGCACCAAGGAATTGTTTATTTACTATTTATTAAAATATTTTATGTATTAATTTGTTTGCTGCCTGTCTCTCCACTGATTATATCCTGAAATAAGACAAAGCAAGGTCCTTGTTGTTGTCATCTAGGAACTTTCATTTAAGAACTGCCCCAGAGTGTCCTTTGACCAGTTTGCTGCCTTTAAAAAGCAGAAGGCATCTTCTGTCTGTTCATGGCCCTGTTTTATTGGGGGTTTCATATGAATTGCCTTATTGTTGCCCAAGAATCAAGTGCTTTCAAATGGCTTTCAATCACAATTGCTCCAGCAGGACTTATCATTTGGTATAACAGATAGAATAACAGAGTTGGAAGGGACCTTATAAGTCATCTAGTGCAACCCCCACCCACCCACCCAAGCAAAAGACCCTACACCATTTCTGACAGATGGAAGTCCAGTCTCTTCTTGAAAGCTTCCAGTGCTGAAACTCCCACAGCATCTGAAGGCAAGCTGTTGCATTGGTTGATTGTACTCACTGTCAGAATATTTATCCTTAATTCTAGATTGAATCTCTCCTTGATAAGTTTCCATTCAAGTTTATTCATTGTCTGGCCTTCAGGTGCTTTGGAAAATAGATTGACCCCATCCTCTCTGTGACAGCTCCTCAAATATTGGAACATTGCTATCATGTCAGCCCTGGGAGAAAGAGGGTAATGTGTTGAAGAGCCATAGGAATCTGAATAGCCTTCTGGTGGAAAGCAGCCCCAATTTGAAAAAGAATGTCCTCCATAGCAGAGTCAGTATAAAGATGAAGAAGCATAAGAACGTGGAAGAGTTGGAATCCTAGAGTTGCTCATCCATTGGGAGCACCTTTATGAGAAATGGTCAGTTTTCCCACTCTTTTGAGAAGAATTGTCATTTCTATTTATTTTACACTAAAACCATAATGCAGTGTTTCTCAACCTTGGCAACTTGAAGATGTCCAGACTTCAACTCCCAGAATTCCCCAGCCAGCATTCACTGGCTGGGGAATTCTGGGAGTTGAAGTCTGGACATCTTCAAGTTGCTAAGGTTGAGAAACACTGCCATAATGTCTTGCTACACAATTGAATGACAGCTTGCACATATTATGGAAATGTGTGTCTCTTGTTTGACAATATGTAAGTCACCATACTATGGTCTCAAAAGCCATTTGATGTCTTTTTAACAATAAATCTCTTTAATAAATTCAATAAATATATCAATATATCAATAAATATAGCTATATCAAAGCCAGCTTGCTGCATTGGTTAGGTAGAAGGCTAGAGATCATGATTTCTAGTCCCATCTTAGGAAAAGCCAACTAGGGTAACTTTGCTTTAACTGCCCTATCCTGCCCACTGCCCATGTTTTCAACTTCCTTCCAAAAGCCATGCCTTTTCCTGGTGTTAATTTTGTATAATCCATATAATAACCTTGTAGTGTAGGTAGGAATAAGCAATAGTCATTGTACTAAGCTTAATTTATTTTACAACTGAGGATTTGAAGCCTCTCTGGTCTAAATCTGGCACAGAAAGCTGGCTTGCCTTATTTTAAATACTATTTGGCATGTAAAATGATTTTCTATTACAGAATACAATCTCAGGAATGTTTGCTTTGATTATTAGCCCCCTCCCCCCAAAAAAGCCCTTTGTTGATTGAAATCTTTCATATAATTTTGGCTTGAGCTATGCAGTAAACTCTTGACTGCAGGAGTCCTGACTCCATTCTCAAAGGAAAAGGCTCAGCCTGTTGGAAGATCTTTTCTAAATTAGTATAAAAGAAAATAAAACTCAAGCCATTCTGGTTCCAGCCAATGCCACAGACAATCCACAAAGAGAAGTGTGCAGCTTTGCCATACAAAGTACTAGCAACCATCTAGTAAAAAGGAAACTTAGACATGAAGAACAGTCTTAATATGTAGGAGGATCTGAGCTGGAGGAAATGTGTCTTAAAAAGGTATGGCCAAAAGTATTGCACTACTTGTTCTATAATAAAACCATCACCATCACTTCGTCATCACTGCAGCCATCTTAATTTTCTTCTGAGAAAGCATAACTGTTTGGAGTAAAAAGCCACACTTATACCTGAACTTTGAATAGAGGGACAAGGAAATTATTGAGGTCAGGACAAGGAAAATGGATTGAATGAAAAGAAAAACTACATCTGCTTTAATTTAGTCCAAATAGTTAATGCAATTATTCTCCCCAACTCATATCTCCATTGGAAAGTTTGGAGGGTCAGCCCAAACCTTGGATATTTTCATGGGTGTAGGTATGCTGGTCTTTGGCGAGGTCTCACTCACCAAAACGAGGTCTCACCTCGCCAAAACAATCTCAATCTTAAACAGGAATAGACCTGAATACAAGACCAGCATACCTACATCCATGAAAATCTACGAAAACAAATATATATATTTTCATTGACTGTGAATCCAATTATTATTTTATTCCAGTAAAAGAATGCACACTTTAAGTCTCACAATTGTTGTTGTTGTTAGTTGTGAAGTCATGTCTGATCCATCTCAATCCCATGGCGCTCAACCTTTCTTATGGTCCAACCTTCACAGCCATACATTGCAACTGGGAAAACCATAGCCTTGACTATTCACACTTTTGTTGGCAGGGTGCTGTCTCTACTTTTTCATTTGCTGTCTCACAATTAATAAGACTTAAATCAAGCCATGATTAATTTCTCCTATAATCTGAATGACATATATTCAAATATCCCTTTTCTGGATCCCAGCTCAAATGCAAATATCTCATCTTTGAATCCCTTGCTTTTTCAGCTGTTGCCCAAAATAATTTGTTATTTATCAGGAATATAACTGGTACCATGAGAATGAGAAAAGCTATCAATTTGGTTTTTGACATGTCTGCAAATCATTACACCCTCTCATTCTGTCCCTTTGGTATCTTCAATGTGCTTTAGATCTTGGAGCAGAATTGTAGATGGTCAATAGGATCATTTCATTTGAAACATCACCTCAGTGGGCCTTTTCCCAGCCTGCCCAGTAGGCACCAGTAATGATAGCATAAGAAAACTAAGGACACTCCAGAAAGTGTTTTTTTTTAAAAAAGATACTTGCGACCCAGTAGAATATATATGATGAGGTAATTGATTTCAAAATGTCAGTATTGAGAGATTTAATACGATTCAAATGGAAAGTTCCAGTATTTATTATATTGGTTTTTCAATTATTCAGTCCACATTCCATGTGATACTTCACAAAAACCACGATGGCATAGTTTTCTTTCCCTCTCCCCTTTCATTTGAGACTAATATACTGCACTTGTTCTCAAAAGAAAGACCTCCATCATGTATTAGACAGTGCTCCAACTGAAGCCAATAAGCAAACAGTTTTAATGAGAAATGTCTCCACTGAGTGATAATATGTGCAAATAATAAATTTTCACATGCTCTTCACTTTTGAGGGCAGCAGTCTATGACTGATCGATTCTTCAGAGTTCAGCACATGGTCATGCATGAACTGACCTTGTAGAAGCCTGATCATTATCCAATAATAGAATCACAGACCTAGTAGAAATCTCTGGGGTCATTGTCCATCCCCAGCAGTGCGAAAAGAATCACAAAAGTTTAACCCTGACAGATGTTTATCTAAAACAGAGGAGGGCATATTTTATCCATTGCTAGTATCCCCAGCATAAATAATTTGTTGACAAGTTGTTTTTATTGGTTTTTTTAAAATATATATATAATTTCTGTCCCTCATAGAGAGGTTTGTGAGTGTGATGTCTTAAAGTCTCTGAACTGTTGTGCTTCTTTTACAAATTATAATCTGCAACTGCAGTTTGTTAGGAAGCTAGGCACTCCAAAGAAAATAAAACTGTGGCCTTGACAGTTAGTGTTTCCATTACAAAGTAGAACTAAGGAAGGTATAAGACCCCGGCTATTTTATTCTTGGTTTCCTATATTTCTCATCCAGGGCTAAAAAAAAATATAGGTGAAAATTCATGCTAACATTACTGTTATAATTTCTATCCAACTGTTGTGCTCTGTTAGACAACAAGATTGGATATTATCTCAGCAAACACATGGTGAAGAGTGGGAGAAAGAGGAGACATGAAAAGCAGAAAAGACTGAGGGGACCAAATTAAATAATTACTTAATCCTTCTTGTACTTATCTGCTGCAAATGTCTCCTTATAAACCAAAACTCTGAACTACTTTTTGATAACATAGAGCATGATTATATGATACTTATTTAAGGACACATCCAGACAACCAGAATCCAGATTAATATAGCTTGCTCCAATGTGTAAATTGGCACAACCTAAATTTGCCTATTGTATAACCAGTCTTTATTTTGCCTCAATAATGGGGATAGCAAGTGGCACTGTTCTAACCCTTTACTGCACAGCCAAATTAAGTTGCAGCAATTTCCCAGTTGCCAGAAAAAATACCCATCAGTTGCCCCACCTATAAAGAGGTGATGCTAGAACTGAGGGAGCTCTGATAAGTGGTTAGAATGGTTGTTTTAGCTGTCTGTCAGAACCTTTACAATTTGCTTTAGGAAGGTCTAGATCAGTGGTTCCCAAAGTGGGCAGTGGAATGACTTAGGGGGCGCTAAGAGGCAAGGGGGCAACAGGGGGGGTGCTAAGAGGGTGAGGAAAAAAGATTGTGTATTGTGTTGGCTGCAGAGGACGTCACCCCTAGGTTGGTAGGTTCCCCTTAACTAATTCTAAGATGGAAAGGAGAAACTTGCCGAGCAGAAGATGGACTGTTTAAAGCCCATCCGCATGGGCAGAAGGACAAAATTACCCAAACAAACCTGGAAATAGCTGCGGGTTTCCCTTTAAGCAATGTCACCACCCTCCCCTCCAATCACCGCCTTCCTCCCAGGAGAGGGGCGCATGCCGCTTCAATTGTCCACCCCCCAACACCACCGGCACCTTAACCAACTGGCTTGGCTTGTGAAAAGTTTTTTTTTTAATGGTTGGTGGGTGGGAGATCGTGCATGGTGTTGTTAGGGGGGGTAAAAACCTATCAATCGAATTCTAGTTGAGCTTGCGAGAGAGCTCATTGCCACTGGTTTAAGAAATGGCCACATATTTTGTGCCATCCTTTTCCTTTGTATGGAGACGCTGCTGGGTAAAAGTAACTGGGGGGGAGGGGGTGATGAGCAGAAGTGCGTTCACTCCATTTTGGTGGTGTGGATTTTGGTTAGGGAGGTTTGGATTACCAGCAGGAGGGAACTTGCATTGCAATCTTCCGTTTCTTGCCTTGGAAATAGGGGTGTTGTTAAACTCATGGGAGCTTTCTTTGATATAGGTATAGTATACTATATGTATACACTACTATAGTATAGGCCACGAGTCCCCAAACTTGGCAACTTTAAGACTTGTGGACTTCAACTCCCACTATTCTCCAGCCACCATAACTGGGAGTTGAAGTTCATAGCTGTCTGGAGAATTCTGGGAGTTGAAGTCCACAAGTCTTAAAGTTGCCAAGTTTGAAGACCTCTGGTATAGGTTCTCCTGCTTGATCAGGGGGCTGGACCAGAAGACCTCCAAGATCCCTTCCAGCTCATTTATTCTAAAGCTTATAAAAGCTCTACTCAATGCTGGTCGCAGGTGGATTTTCTTTTAGGATATGTGTTTAGTTTTTTAAATATCCCCATTTCCATCCTCTCTCCTTGCAGAATTACTGGTTTTGAATAGTTGGTTCGACGAGCAGAAGTTTAGCCATTGGAACCACATAAGCAGAATGTTTGTGTCATGCAAAATAATTGGCAATCTGAAGGAGATAAGATTATATTGTATGCCTTTGTATGTGTGGATATGTGCACACATAAATTTTGCAGCAGGGTTAACAATGACCAGAGTACCTCTTGGTTAGCATAGCCAATAAGAAACTTGGCCAATAATATTAAGGCAAGTATGAGCAATTATCTGTCTATGGTTGCTTTAAAAAAATGATACCAGAGTTTCTTGCCATTTTTGGATGGGGACTGGATGAAAACAGTAATACAAATCTTAAAATTGAGATTTTTTTTAAAAAAGGGAAAAATAGATTGTACTTCAATTTTGCTTAGATGTGTGGTGTGAGTCAACCGTTTTTGATATTTAGACCACCAAATCTTTAAGACTATGCAGATGGTTTGAAAGGGGTTAGTAGCAAAGCTAGTGTTGATATTGTGGAAATTAATGAAACTGAAAATTACAATGATGTTATTGCAGGGATGTGACTATTCAGCTAAAGTTGTTTCTCTGACATTCTAAGACTTAGATGTCTGAGTGATATCAGGATCTTTTTTTGATGGAAATTCCAGATTGGGTGATAAATCCATTTTCAGATACTGAGGAAGATGGGGTAGTGGAGGAACAACTCATAGAGCTGCAAAATGACATTGAGCTGAAGCCAAAGTTTAAGAAATCATACCAAGAGTTTTGGTTACAGAAAAAATTTATGATTGCTATCCTGCACTATGGACTGTGGTTAAGAAGCTCCTTGTTGCATTTCCAACATCATATTTGGTGGAACGTGGTTTCAGTGTGGTCATCCAACTTCTCTCCAAGCAAAGAAATTGACTCCAGATTACTGAATGTGGTGATTTAAGACTCCTGCTAAGTGACTTAAAACCAGACATTGGAAAACTGGTATCGCTTCGTCAAGCCCATCCATCACATTAAGAATTTACTGAACAGTGAACTAGCTACTAAATTTTACTGAATTTACTAAGTTACTAGTTACTAAGGTTCTTGATAAATGACTATCAGACTTTGAAAACCTGGTATCACTGGATCATATTCAACAATTTTGTTGAATTAACATTAACTAAAAAGGTTTTTAAATTGGATTTTGAATAAATGTGCAATAAATGTTACAGTTTTGAATTTTACTGTTACCATCTTCCTTCCGTCGTGCAAACCGCCCAGTCACATGATCCCCCCAGCTATGCCCACCAAGCCACGCCCACAGAACCGGTAGTAAAAAAATTGAATTCCACCACTGGGTAGGGGGCACTGAGGATCAGTTTGTAGCACCAAGGGGGCGGTGGACTGAAAAAGTTTGGGAACCACTGATCTAGATATACATCTTAAAAGATGTCCTACTTTACTCTGTTTTTCGCCAGTAGAGAAGGCAATAAATCAGGAACCCTGAATTACTTTCTTTATTGACCTTGGTACTGCTAATGAAACAGTGAACACTGGGGGAGCTCCTGGTTTAGCTCTAGCAATACTAAGATCCCTAGGACATCTTTATACCATTAGGGAAAGTCATAGACTTCTGTTTAGAGACAACATGTGCAAGAGCAGCACCAAGTACTTATGAGAATTGCTTGCAGAAGGCTTGGTCAATCACTTTTCCTAGTAAGCTTAGTGTTGCTCTTTCTCTTCTAATATCATAGCAGACCATTAGCACAAACCTAAATGACCATGACAAGAAAGTAGCTGCAACCAGAAAGCAGGAGTAGTCAAAAAAAGGCAATGGAGGATACTCCTGGATCATCAACACAATTGCCACAAAAGTGTCACAAACCATACTTACAGCAAAGTTTGTGTCAAGCGAAGATGGAAAATACTACTTCCTTGCAAGATCAGGAAAAAATGAAGTAAGCTATCCTCAGTTATGGATTAAGGATCAGAGGAAAGCTGCATGATGCATACATGATTTTAAAGAACAGTTAGGAACGTATCATTGATCAGTAATAAAAATGACATGTAGAGGTATCCTATGAAAGTCTTTAGAAACATTAATATGGACAAGATACCCACAAGGACCCATCAACTATATCCAGTTCAACTTATCAAGCTATATGTCTTTTATCTCCATCTGACACCCTTTCACATGATACCATTATTGCCTCTGACTTTTCCTTCCTAGCCTGGTTTATTATTCATGAATGTAATATACTTACACTGTGTTTTTTCAACTTAAAAGGCTGGTGGAATGGCTTTCAAAGTGAAAATCAGGCAGATGTGGTACAGAATGAAATGGGGAGAGAAAAAAATTAAACCTAAAGATGTCCAGAGAAGCCTAGAGGTCATTCTCAGAGGAGATGGACCTAAAGCTCTTCTTCAGAGAACAGTTCAGGTAGACTCTGTGACAGAGGTGGGCTCCTACTGGTTCGGCCTGGTTCGGCCAGATACGTGTCCAAACAGGTTCTATCTTTGGTGGTGCTATTTTGATTTTCTGTTCTGCAGATGTGCAGAACAATCTGCATTGAAAAAATTATTTTTCCTTTTTTAATGTTGTGCGCATGCACAGACCTTTTTAAGTGAAAATGCACACACACATGCAAATTTTTTCAGGCACTGAACGAGTAGTAATGCCAGCAGGAACCCACCCCTGCTCTGTGAGGAGGACAACTGTAAGTGAAGATGGGATTGCTTATCTGCTCTTCCTCACAGGTATTTGACTCTAATGGATGCCTTGAAAAGAAAAGGGCCTAGTTTAGCAGTATGCTCTCTCTTTCTCCAACATCCCCTTCATAGTTCGCTGCCTGTCATGGCTTGCACAGCTCAAGGAAGCTATGACTTAAGCCATGCAGGGCCACCCAAGAGGGACAGGTCATAGTGGAGAGTTCTGTCAAAATGAGGTCCACTGGAGAAGGAAATGGCAAACCAGTATCCTGGTCAAGAAAACCTCATGAACAGTACCAAAAGGCTAAAAAAAATGATGCCAGAAGATGAGCTCCTCAAGTTGGAGGACATTAACCCTGTCTGTTCTTTGGAAAGACAGATACTGGAGCTGAAGGTAAAATACTTTGGCCACCAAATGCAGACTCATTGAAAAAAACAACTCTGATGTTGGGAAAGATTGAAGGCAAAAGGAGAAGGGGACTGCAGAGGATGAGATAATTAGATAGTGCCATCAATGCAATGAACATGAATTTAGTCAAACTCTGGGAGACAGTGGAGGACAGAGGGGCTGGTGTGCTATGGTCAATGGAGTTGCAAAGAGTCAGACATGACTTAATGACTGAACAACTCTCTAGCATACTTAAGGACTGTCATTGTCATCATCATCATTATCATCATCCTGAGTAAACTGCAGGATGAAAGTTTCTTCACTAAAGGTCATGGTCTATTATCTACCACACTGGTTCAATGTGGAATGATAGGTAACTTTTTATGATTATATTCTTATTTAGGCTTGAGAAGGAATGACTAGCCCAAAGAGCTGATAAACTGTCTTAACCCCAATACTTTTTCCCCAGAACTCCACAGGAATGTAGCACAGGGAAACTATCAATTTACAGTGACCAAACTACTGTTTTTACTGAATTACAATGCTTATGTTTCTTTCAGAAGAAAATCCTGCTGAAAGTTTGTAGATGATTTCTTAGACACTGATCATTTTTGTATGGTTTCTTTTGATTCTTTGCCTTCAGAGTGGATTTTTAATTTATCTTTATAGCATGATGCCATTTCTTTTGGAAAGGTCAAAATACATTTTTTGTGAACCTACTCTTTCTTTTGGTCTTTCATTTTGGTTTTCTCATGCTAGGTTCCCTGTTCATTTGGCTCTTCCTGGGAGGTATGCTCCATCTCAAGAGAGACGGACACGTGGCCATGGACATCCATATCCTTTCAAGTACAAGCTGAAGACGTCGTCCTTTGATATTTGCCTGAGTTTGCCTTTTGGTAGCTTTAGTGCCTAATTTGGGTTTCTTCTCTTCTTGCAAACTTTCAGAGAAACCTCTTCTGTATCCGGTAACTATCAAGGAATGTGGCATATTCCTTTAGTGATCTGAAATTGGAATGGACCAAGGAAAAAAGCACAAACAAAAGAAGAATAAAAATGTAGACCAAAGGGAAAGCTGCAAAAATAATTGCCCTTCAAGCTGAGCTAGAATTTGGCAAATGTCAGTTCCAGCTGGCTATGCTTTGTCTTCACTTAAGATCTCCATTAAGGTCTGATTTGCAACTTCCTAAGTCCCTTGTCTCATAATTTATTATGACATGCTGAGGAGCTAAACTGAACAAGCAAGCTATGCTGAATTACATTTTCATCCTTCATCCCCTCATTGAAGAAAATGGAAACTAATTGGAGTTCTCCTGCACTTCATCTAGGAACATTTAGTGATCTAAACACAGGACAATCCACCATCCTCTTTTTGTGAAGGTCAAATAGCAGAACTTTAGCAGGGCCACTTTTTCAGCAGTTGGGTGGATGTCTAGCTGCTGCATGGTAGAATTTAGGCAATTATACTATGATTGAAGTTGTAATATGACATTTTAAAAGACTGCAGGAAAAATGGTTTATAAGGGGCTTCCATTTTCTGTGAAGTTGGAGCCAGAAAACCTTTTCAGGTATGCTTTTCATTGCAGGGATTCTCAAGCAATATAAACTCTGGCATAGTGTATAAAGCAATTGCATAGTACATGATACCCACCAGATGCCTAGTATGGTCATTGTGGAAATTTGTTTGTGTAAATCATTTTGTCACAAGGTTCTTAGTTCTGCTAAAGCTTTGGTTCTTCCTAAGTAGAATATGATGTAGAAATAGGAGTGATCTCCTGACATAAATTTAACCAGAAGTGCAGAGTGTCTTAGAAAAGTTAAAATATGCTGCTGAATTTTAACAACAGAAATCATGGATATATTTTCTTACTCAAAAGCATCCATAATTTCCATTGTTAAAATACAATTTTCTTACTCCAATTCAGTTATATAATTATGACCTTGCTATGCAAATAAGTGTTTCTGCATTAGGAATTGAATAGCAATAGCACTTAGACTTATATACTGCTTCACAGTGCTTTACAGCCCTCTCTAAGTGGTTTACAGAATCAGCATATTGCTCCCAACAATCTGAGTCCTCATTTTACCAACCTCAGAAGAATTAAAGGCTGAGTCAACCTTGAGCCACTCAGAATCAAACTCCTGGGGTGAACAGTGAGTTAGCCCTGCAGTACTGCATTCTAACCACTGCACCACCATGGCCCATAAATAAATCATGTCATTCCAAAATAAGTCAAAACCCACCTTTTTTAATCCATATCATCACTGAGTTGGATACACAACCATTTAGCATTTCATGTTACAAAGTAGATTGCCATTAAATAATGTATTGTAAAATAGGAAGAAAAAAGGAACATACTATGTCGATCCATATCATACTTTATCAAAAGTGGCAATAATGATTAAAATAAATTGAAACTAATGTTAATACTAATAATACTAATACTACTACTACTAATAATAATAAGACTAATAATAATAATGATAATACAGTAATAAGTAATAAATTAAGGCTAAAATCTAGAAATTCTTATCAACAATAAAACATTATACCATGCATCTCTTTTACATTTTACATAGACTAATGAATTAACAGGGTAACTATTATATATTATTATAGTAATATTGTGTAAACTAATGGGAAGGGAAAAGGAAGAAGGAATAGGGAGGAAATGGGAGAGAAAAGAAAGTAGGAGAAGAGAACAGAGGCATGAAAGAAAATGCACCTTGTAATGTTTTCCTAAAGTCAAAGACATGTGAATAAACAAGCAAAGGTCCATTTTGAAACCAGACATAAAAAAATTTAATAGCCTGAATACACAACTGTAATAGCAAACCATTAAAAATGGATCCCCCATTTCAATAAGAGTGTAATGAAGGCTGATAGATTTCAGCTTCCACATTTTCATGAAATATTTTCTGAATATTATTTGATCATTTCAAGAATCTCAATGGACAAATCAGACTTAACTACAGACCTCCCTCATATTCCAAAGGAGATATTTTATTCTCAACTGCATTTATTCTGGAACTGAGTAATAGCAGTAACTTATTAGCTTTTATAGTCTCTTTTTCTAAAATAGAGTAGCCATCATATCTTTTATCAGATATTGCCAGATCTATCACTTTAATGTATTCTTGAATATTATCCAGGCTGATATGAACATGCTCTCTCTGTTCATCAAAACACACATTAATCAATTCATTCGGTTTCCAGTAATAGCAATGAGCATATACAATAAATGATTTTTAGAATGAACAGTGTAAGGGATTATGACAAAAAATTATCATCATCTGAGATATCATCTATACATATTTTAGTCTTTACCCAGGAGAAGTTAATTTAGATAACTATTATTTTCTAACAATCCTCTAAGTAATACATATACTAAACAGCTCAACATAGAATTAATGGATTGCCTAATTAAAAAAAACAACCTGTAGTTCTGGGACAATTTTCTCAATCATTACACAAGGCATCACTTTGTAACATCTAGGCAAAAAATATATCTCTCACAAAAGATCTTCTGCAGTACCTTTATTGACCTGAATGGAGCTTTTGATATAATCCCTCAGGAAAGACTATGGTAGATATTAGTTGTTTCTTTTTTATTATTGATCAGTGGCTTTGAGGCTAATTATAGTTATGTGAGGACATAACCCACCAAGATAAAGGCCACAGCACCAGGATCAGTTGGTATTCTAACAGCACCAATCATCACACAAAGGCGTGTCAAACCAGAGTGCATTAATATTAATTTAATCACTCAGATCTTTTCCAAATGTGAACTTCACTCCTCCTCCAACTAAATTACAAAGTAATTTCCATATTCCTCTATGCTGATGACAGACTGTTTCAAGAATCACATCTGCTATAAACAGAAGAGCACTAATGTTAGCAAGATTCAATGTCCTACTTCCAATGCTGACTTAAGGAAGATGTAATAACATACCTTATGCAGAATGTTTTTGCATCTCTTCTGACTTCACTATTGAATCAATAGGTCATATTTCACTTCATCGCCTCCTATACATTTCCTATATTGATAGGCAAAATCCATAGCTCCACTTATTATTCCTTATGCAGGCTGGTTTTGTGATATACTTATTTGTTTTCTACTTGCTGACTTAACTAAAATTTAGGAAGATATGAATGCTATTGATATTCGAAAGCTCTTGGTTTGACAGCAACAATGGGTGCATTGAACGCCCATGGATATATATTTTATTGTAGTTTAATTATCTTCACTTATATTTTATTTTAACTAGTACTACTAACACTTTACTATCAATCTTATTTTCTAACTTATTTCCTGTGGTGCTCTGTAAGCTTTTATTTATTTATGTCTCCAGCAGTAAATTCATCGACATTTAACATGTCAGTATTAAAATGGCTCAGAAATTTCATCCAGTCCATATCTTGGTTACTTATATATTGCTATATTTAAATATAGATACTGCCTGAGTATTCATAACATTTTAAACCAAAACAAACAAGCCACAGCTAAGGGTGCTATGAAATCCCATTCCATAGTTTCTAAATCATGATCCTACAAACCCAATTAGTTATGGTTTGTTCAGGAAATAATATTCAGGAAGCCTTGACAAACCTAATGTAGGAATTAGGTCACTTTTCCAATGTAGCAATATGATTCAAATACAAGAATTAAATTTTAATGAGCTACCCAGAGCAAATATATTAATTACTTCAGCTTTAGACTTTCTTCACAAATCTGTATGTAGAATAGACACCTTGCAAAGGGGTTCATTTAACAGCCTTGGGACTTCAGTACTGGGTGTACACTTTATAAATTTTTTAGAAAGGTGTTCTATTTGTTGAAGATTGCAGAGGAATAATTACAGTAACAGGTTTTCTGTGGACGTGGCAATTATATATACCTATATATTGCCAGGCTGGAGAGGAGAATGTGGCATTTATGTTTCTATTATGAAATACATTCATATGGTCTTTTTAGAGTGAGGTATATTTTCCCAGAAAAATAAGCCATTCACTGGGCTTTTATCATAGCCATATTAATGTGCACTTTTCCCATCCTTGACTGGCAGAAAAATATTGCTGGCATTGCTTGCATTGTTTTGATGGTTGAGCCTTAATTTGCCCCTATATTAAGGACAATATCATTTACTGGCCTTATTATCATACACACACACACACACACACACACACACACACACACACATGATAATATATATCATATATATTATCCCCCTCCCCCTCTCTCACCCTTTCTCCCCCCTCCCCCCTCCCACCCCTCCCAGTCTCTCTCTCTTTCTCCTATAGGGAGGATGCAAACCAATTCTGAAATCTTGCAAGAAAATTTCAGGGACTTGTCTAGGTAGTTGCCAAAGTCAATACTGATTCAATGCACACACATAGGAAAACAGTACAAACGATGAATAATGTGAACCCACAGGGCCCAGATCTAAGATGGTAGCAGTATATGCTCTTAAGTAGCAAGAATGCTGAACACAGCTAGGTCTGAGAATAATTTTTTTTCCGAACAGAGCCACTATGTTGGACTTCATAGATGGAGGAGAAAGAAAAATAAAACCAACTATCTAGACTTTCAATCAGAAACTTTTTTTTTCCAATTTGTCTTCCACTGGAAATGGGTCAGGTTTAACCATGTTAAAATGATGTATGGATAATCATTCCTTGGGACGATCATCTGGAAAGTGGGATTTCTCCTATAAGATGCACCCATTCCCAGAAGGGAAAATAAGACAATTCTTAGAGAAAACCAGAATTACTGGTATCTATGATACCAGAAAAATTTAAGAAGGGTTAGAAGAAAAAATTACAATGATGGAGGTAATAGAAGGCATTAAAAGGCAAAAGAAATGGAAAACACCAGGACCAGATGGATTACCAGCAGAACTGTACCAAACATTACAAGAAGTATTAAGCAATGTAATGTTAGAACTATTTAATGACTTACTAAGGGAAGCAAAGATACCAGAAACATGGACGGAGGCATATATAATGCTGATACCAAAAGACGACTCAGACCTACAACAAGTAAAAAATTGCAGACCTATTTCATTACTAAATGTAGATTATAAAATGTTTGCATCAATAATGGCTGAAAGAATGAAGAGACTCCTAAATGAACTTATACACACAGATCAAAATGGATTTCTCCCTAAGAAACAGATCAGAGACAATATGCAAATTGTATTAAATATAGTAGAATACTACAAAGCCTACTCAGAGAAGCAAATGCTATTTGCAGCATTGCTATTTCTGGATGCACAAAAGGCCGTTGATAATGTGAACTGGCAATTTATGATAATGCAATTTCAAATGATGGGATTTGGTGAGGGATTTATAAATATGATCAAAACAATATACAATAATCAATCGGC
This sequence comes from Thamnophis sirtalis, assembly GCF_051295495.1. NCBI lineage: Eukaryota > Metazoa > Chordata > Lepidosauria > Squamata > Natricidae > Thamnophis > Thamnophis sirtalis. Next base: position 71,368,836 of record NW_028261386.1, on the reverse strand, counting down.
AAAGGTAATGGAAATGGTGAGATGACAGGAAAGATAGAGATTACGAAGGGAACTAGACAAGGTTTTCCACTATCACCATTGTTATTTATACTGACAAACAAACAGACAAATGTGACAAAATAAAGAGGTAAAAGGGATGAGGATTAAGAAAGAAGAATATAAACTACAAGCATTTGCAGATGATTTGGTGTTTACTATGGAAGATCCAATAGAAACAGGGCCAAAACTAGTTGAAATAATAGAAGAATATGGAGAAGTAGCAGGCTTGAAGATAATAAAGATAAAACAAACATTTCAGTGAAAAATATGACAGAAAAACAGAAAAGAGAGTTGATGGGGAAACTGGATATACAGGTGGTGAAAAAAGGGAAATATTTGGGTATTCAATTGACATCAAGATGTGTAACACTAAAGGAGGTTAACTATTATAAGGTGAGAAAACAAATTGAAGTAGATTTGGGAAGATGGAAAAACCTACAATTATCACTGATGGGAAGAATAGCAGTAGTAAAGATGAATATACTACCAAGATTGCTATACATATTCCAAACAATACCGATAAAATTGGAGGAATTTTTTTTTGAAAGTATGAACAAAATAGTGGTGAGATATATATGTCAGGTGAAAAAAGCAAGAATTAACATAAAAATGTTGCAAGATGCAAGAATTCGAGGTGGATTTGGATTATCAAATTGGGAAATGTATTATCAAGCAGCGGGATTAGCTTGGATGAAAGAATGGATTCTACTGAGTAATACAAGATTATTGACATTGGAAGGTCACGATTTGCAACTACTGTATTTTTCGGAGTATAAGATGCACCTTTTTTCCTCAAAAAAGAGGCTGAAAATCTGGGTGCATCTTATACACTGAATACAGCATTTTTTTGCCTCCCAAAGCCCCTCCCCTTCACCAAAATGGCCATGCATAGCCTTAGGGAGGATTTCAGAGAGTTCCTGGGAACTGGGGAGGGCAGAAATGAGCAAAAAAGGGCCGTTTTTTGCTCAATTTTGCCCCCCCCCCCAGCAGCACTTAATACTACCTATTAAGAACTAGCTTAGAAGAAGAAGTGGTTAAAGATATAATGTTAACTTGGGCAAAGAATTTTGGCCACACAATTGAGCTAGAAAAGTGGCAACAACTATGGGAAAGGAACTATAAATTAACCATGTCAACGGCCTATAAAGAAAACTTATACAAAATGTTTTATAGATGGCACATGACACCCGGAAAATTAGCAAAGATGTCTAAAGTGTTACAACAGGAAGAAGGGATGGTAAATAAAGCAACCCAAATTGTATATTATAACCTACTAAATGAAATAATAAATGTATAAGAATGATAAATGTATAGAAGAATAACAACTATGTGAATGTATACTTAAAATGTTATGTAAGAGAATAAAAAATAAAAAATTTTCTGGAGGAAGATGCACCCATTCAAGATAAATATCTCTGCCATGTGGAGCCTGAAGAAATCAAGAGCAATATTTTCTCAAGTGGATGGACAGAAGTCTACATGATTAGGAAAAGAATTAGAAGTAACTTGATTATACTAAATTGAAATGCTAATGTTTTCTCATAGACCTCTTTCCTCAGACTCCCAACCCCATCTCCCTATCCTTTTCAAAGTATGGGGAGATTAACAGCCGACGCTACAGCTTCTATCATTTATTTGTAATGAATATGCCCATTTTATCTCCTTGCTCCATCAGATTATGCTGCCACTTTGCATATTTCTTTTAGCTAATGAAATGGACACAGTGATAATTTACTGGCTAGCAATTTGCATGGAAAGTAGTAGCGACTGCAATAGCTAGCATCACTGTCATTCTTAAAAAGAGACATCAAGTCAATCAGGTTCGTTAACATTTGAGCTCAATATTGGACCTTATCTGATATGTTCCTGCAAGGGAAAGAAATCATTGTGCAAAATTCACCAGTCTAGCTGGGGAACTGAAGGGGCAGGAAAGAGAATGTTGACTAATGTGGGTTTCTTTTTACCCTATTAATCACCCAACTGAAGCTGGAGATTTCCCTTGAGGTTCTAGATTAACGACCAACTTGGTGGAGCTGACAGCATGAGGCACAGATGATAGCCATCATCCATTTCAAATAATATGCATGGAGAACATTTGAAGCGAATTAATGCCCTTTGCCTTAACCAATTGAGTTGGTGGCTTAAGCTTGCAACATTCCATCTATCTTAGAGCCTCTTTCACTATCCAAGCTGACGGGTAGACGTGTAATTAAAATGAATTAATGATCTGAAGCAGAAACTGTGTTTAATGAAGCTTTTGCTCAGATGTGGGATGTGAGATTCAAAGCTGTTTGCTTACAAATGTTTACCAATCCTCCATGGATAAATGGCTTTGCCACCTGCTCTTTCCTGCCATCGTAGTCAGTTGTTCAGTAGTTGTTAATTTCCTCAATGCAAACTTCTCACAAGAGCTTAATATTTTTGGATCCAAATGTGCGATCCTTTAACCCAACTATCAAGCATTTGCTTTTCACAGTGAGGTTCTGGAGGAGCTTTAGGGAATGTGGGAAGGTGCAGTAACAATCTAATGATTTAATAATTAAACAAAGCTACAGCTTGACTAACATCTCTTTCAACCAATGGCACATTGTCAGTCTATCAATAATTCCTGTTCCTTCTTATTCATCTCCGTCCCTGAGAGCGACCTTTGTCCTCATAGCTTTTAAGTTCTTTTCCTCGTCTAGCCTCCTTTCAGCCCATGCTCTTCTTTTCTCACTTGTCCCCATTGAAGATTTTCATTATTTCTGGCACAGCTATGCTCTTGCTCAGTTCTGTGTGACCCACCTTCCTTCAGCATTATACTAGCACAACTGTAAGGCAGCACAAGCATAGCTGCTTCATCCCAACGTATCAATCAACTCACACAGACCGGTTCTCTTTGTTTCCTTCATGACCCAAAGGTCTTTACCTTATAATGGCAGAGGCATCATTTGAAAGCTGGCCTGCAATATATCATTACCACATTGGCTCATCTCACCTCTGCAGTTTCCATGCTGCAGAATGATTTGCTGATTCCTGTAGAAAAGCTCTTTTTGGGACACTGCTGAAGGCTGATTAAAGATCAAGTTGTGAGTTGTTGCAATATCCACATTTGCCAAATGCATGGATGTTAGCCGTGTTTGCCCATAGAATTTCCTGATGAAGTGATCCAAGCAAAATGTCAACACTTTTTCAGTAAGGACTGAACTGAACACCAGACTTACAGTAGCAGTCAAATGTTTTCTTCATCCGTGTTGAATTAGGAGATGTGATCCTCCTCTTAAATTTAAAGCAGGTTCAGGAGGGAAGAATGGTTTAAGGAGAGAAACCTACTATTCATCTAAATATACTGCTTGCATTAAAAATTCCACCTCTGTTTGTGGCAGGAATAAAGCAGACCATAAAAATGGTACAAATTGAATCAAATATTCAATAAAATGGAATGAAAACAGACAGATAAAGAATAGAAGCAGTGTATGGAAAGCAACAAAAAAATATGTGGTGGGGGGAGTAGAGCTTGACTGGGAAAGGCTTATAAAAATATGTTTTTAAAAAATGTCTGCAGCACCCAGTTTGATACCTGGTATGTTGCATTTCTTGGCATGTGCCCACTCACATTTTCTCCAGTGAGACTCTGAAGCAAAAATCCAATCCAATGCAAATGCAGATGAAGTGAACCATTATGTGGGATTAGTTAGTTCTTACTCCTTCCTATTCCTTCCCAACTCTCCATGACAAGCTTTCTACCCTGATAGTTGAACAACCACAAATATGGAAAAATACATTTGCATATGTCTCCCCTCAGAAACCCACCATTATCGTATTAGGAAAAGGATGGCAATGGCCTTTACTCATGTTGCGGCATAGGCTCCATGTTAAAATTGCAGGAGTAGGTAATCTATACATGTAGGTAAATAAGTAGAAATAAATAGCAATAGAAGCCCTCTTACAGCCCTCTCTAAGTGGTTTACATTGTCAGTATATTGCCCCCAACAATCTGGGTCCTCATTTTACCAACCTCGGAAGGATGGAAGTCTGAGTCAACCTTGAGCTGGTGAGACTCGAACTGGCAAATTGCTGACTATTTTTAAAAGTGATCTGTTAATTGCACCATTTAAACACTTAACAATAGCAATAGCACTTATGTACCACCCCATAGTGTTTACAGCCCTCTATAAGCAGTTTATAGAGTTAGCATCTTGCCCCCCAACAATCTGAATCCTCATTTTATCAACTTTGGAAGGATAGAAGGCTAAGTCAACCTTGAGCCGGTCGGGATCGAACTCCTGGCTATGGGCAGAGTTAGCCTGCAATACTCCATTCTAACCACTGAGCCACCCATGGCTCAGACCAGATCAAGCATGTGATCAATGTGGATTAATTTGCGATGTTGTCTAGAACTACTTAGGATATTGGATTATAAAACCATAGCTTCCTATCTTATATGCTAATTATAATGACATGGTTCGCACATACTGCTAAGCCGTGATGTGATTTGTTCTTTGTGACATAATGTGCTTTGTAAACATAGCTTTTGTTTTTTGAAAACAGTGGCTTATGGATTAATGCAACATGTGCATCTAGTCACTGGAGCTTATTAAACAAATTGCTTATTAAGTAACCCATGATTCAGTTCAGTATATGGGCTCAAACATTCCTAGGATTATGATGCTGGCTTTATAAAAACATTCTCATTTGGATTAAAATAGGAAGAGAGCAAGGTATTAAATGTAAAGACTATTTTAATGTAGGAATATTAATATGAATCTTACATAAGCTGTTTTCATCAGTGTTTAAAATTAATTCAGGTTATATAAAGTGAATATAATAATAGTATCAATGGAAAATCTACCATAGTCCTGGAGGGGAGTGAAGCAAAGGAGGGTAGTAACAGACAGTGTGTCCTTCATGACATTGTAATGGAAACTTGTACTGCACAGCAAACACAAAAGAATAGAATTTGGGTTGAGATATCACAACGCACATTTTGTCATGTTGGCATCCCCATGGTTAGGAATACATGGTTAATAAGCATGTGAATCTCTTGTAGCAACCATAACAGTGTCCTGTGGGGCTTTTTTGTGGATTACAACAAACTTGTCCAAACAAACCTCCATGCAGAGATGTGACTCTTTGTAGATATGCAAAGAAATGAACAGAAAGTTTGGGTTTAAGATGACATTACAGAGGGAGAGTTAGTGCTGTCATACTGTTTCTCTCCCACATGTCTCTCCAATCCTGCCAATTCCAAGAAAAAACCTATTACCTAAGGTCACCCGCAGAACTTCTTCCATTCCTGAAAGAGGCAACCAATAAAAGGGTAGAGATACCAGGATACATTTATGCCATTTTAAGCATACCTTGTACAAATATTACTAGGCAGCTACACTTCTTTCTCAGAATGGTTCTAAAAAATTAGAAAATTACAAATTTAGAAGATGTAGCAATAGCACTTATATACTGTTTCACAGTGCTTTGCAGCCCTCGCTAAGCAGTTTACAGAAATAGAATATTTCCTCCAACAATCTGGGTCCTCATTTTACAAAGCTTGGGAGGATGGAAGGCTGAATCAAGCTTAAGCCAGTGAGAATTGAACTGCTGGCAGTAAGTAAAATTAGCCGGCAGTACTGTATTCTAACCACTGCGCCACTGTGGCTCTTGTAACCCTTAACTCCTGTAACCCTTGTTTGAAACTTACTTGCCTCTTCCTTCTGTGATAAGAAATATCTACATTTATACTGTTTTCAGCTGGTTTTTCAAAGAGTTGGGGCTGGCATTATGGCAAGCAGGGTGGGAGAAGATGCCATCACAGGCCAGCAGTTGCTAAGGAAAGGCTGCAGCAATGCCTGACATTGTTTTAAGGATGATGCTGGCCATCTGGCCATTCAGAGAAAGCTTTGCCAGGGTTTATTTTTCCATCTCTTTTGAGGACTACTGGAGCCTGGGACAGAGGTCCCCAGGGATATCCTTTCTAAAGATCATTTCAGCACACACACTCCTGTTGCAGAGAGAGAGAGACAGAGAGAGACAGAGAGAGACAGAGACAGACAGAGACAGAGAGAGAGAGACAGAGAGAGAGACAGAGAGAGACAGAGAAAGAGAGGAATTGATAAAAATGGAAACATGTCGCTCTGCTGGAGCTGCCTACACAAAAGCAATAGTCATAGAAAAAAACAGAAAAAAACAGAAAAAAAGAAAGAACAAAAAATTGTCTGCTGAAAGAAAAGAATGGGAGAGTGGGAATAGAAAAACAGCAAAAAGAAGTATGCATAACATAATGCTCACACAATTAAAAGGAAATGAACGGGGAAAGGGTGTATAGAAAAATTAAAATTAACAAAGTGGGGGAAAGGAAATTAACACATAGCAAGAAATTGTTGGAGAGTGTGTAAATGCAAAACTTGTAATTATCCAAATTTTTCAACAGCTTCAATCTCAACATATGGACACATTCAACAGTATAGCTTTGCCTGACAGTGTTTCTTGTCAATGAACAGATAAGAAAGTGTCATTCATTTCTTAGTAGTTTATGCATGGGTTACAAAAGTCTCTCTTTTGACCAGAGGATTGTCACTCATTTTGTGGGGGTTTAAAATTAGTTTTCTGCTCCAACACACATTTCATAGCTGATGGAAGGGAGTAGTTTGGCCAAGAAGCTGAATGCAAGGCTGAAATAGATCTGAACTTCAAAACCACGTTCCTCATAATACAACTATCCATTACCCAAAATGCAAACTGATGATGGTGATGGTGGTGGTGATGAATATGTAAATAAAGAAACATAAGGTTTCCCTTCCCCCCAAGTACTGAAGTAAAGCAAATAACACACCAAAGAACTTCTCCATATTACCCTCAAAAAACACAAATCACAAATACAATGTTTTTAAAAGTGTATGATGTTTCTCCTCAGTACCCTTTCCGTCCCCCCTTATACCAATCCTCCCTCCATCCTGGACATTTTGTGTCCTGCGGTGGCAATAACTGAGGAGGCAGTAATTCACTCAAACGTTTATTCAGACGGGGAACCAATGGGAGAGCTGTATTTTTCCCGCCAGCCGGCAGGCGCACCTAGACCAATAAATGGCTTGGAGGCGCGAGCTTCATTCACGGCTATTTTGAGAGTTAGCTCCGACCGGGAGAGAATGCGTCGGTGGAGGTTGAGATCCTTGAGGCCATAAATGAACTGCTCGAGCAGCGCCTCATCAGGATCGGTGAATTCGCATTTGATAGCAGCAGCTCTGAGGGCAGCCACGTCTATGCATTCTAGTAGTGCCTTAGGCATGAAAGTCAGCTGACTTTAGGCCAACCACTCTGTCAGCCTACAATGTCAAAATTAGCAAACGAACCAGTCAATCAATTTTTGTTGCAACCAATGGAACAACATTCAATTGATTCAAAAAAACAGACCCTGCACCTGTGGGAAAATGCTAGAAAGAAAGAAAAACTGCCAATATATAATGAAGATTTATGTTCAATTTCCACTAAGGAAGTTGCTTTAAATCAACAAAAAAGAAAAATGGACTGCTATCTTTTTGTGCAGACAATGTTAAACGTATTTAGAAAAAGAAAAGAAATGACCCTGAAGTATTCTGTGGTATAAATATTATTTTCCTTTTTTCTCTCTCCCTTTGTTTTTGTTATGGTTTAGTGCTTCTTTGTTTCTGTCTTTTTAATTTCTGTATCTGAAAAGCAATCAAATATTTTTTTAAAAAGAAAGATGACTTTTGCAACCAACAAGTTTTGTTGGCTTGTGATTTTGAGAGATATTTAAATTCCACTTATAGATTAAGACCAATTAAGAAAACAAAGAAACGATCATAATGAAAAAATATAAAAAATACAAAATCTGGGCTGATCCAGGACCTTGCATTAGAATAATGAATTATATTAAAAGTATAAATGCAATATCATAAATGTAGTATAAATACATTGTTTTGATTTAATATTGTGTCTAAGCAAAACATTAAGCACAACTCATGCTCCATCTTCTATCTCTGGCACTTTTAGATGCAGCTGGGATAGAATGGTCTCTGAAATAGTACAGAAATGCTGCCAGTGCTATAAATTCAGCTGTATTGGCCAAAACTACTTCTTTGTGCATGCCATATAATGAAAGTTTAAGAAAAACTAATGCATTTGCAAGGCTTTGCTTTGTGGTCAAATGGGGCTTCTTTTTGAAATACACTGTCTTTAAAGTCTTCTGTGTAAGCAATTTGACGACACTTTAAGTTTGCTTCTGGATAGACATGTTTTAGAAACATTTGCAGTTCCTTCAAGGAGGGCTTGACAAGCCATAGATCATTGTGCCTTCCTGGCCTTCTCTCTGGAACCACAGCGCATCAAAAACAGAGGTGGTATTCAGCCAATTTTGGATCAGTTCTCCCCAACCAATAGCAGAAATTGCAGGTGGGCCCACCAACCTGCCCCGGCTCTATACAGTCCTATTTAGGCACATTTTCAAGATGTGTGCATGCGTGCAAGCCGTGCGCACGATCAAAGCACACGTGTGAAAGGCCGAGCACATAGGTAGGGAAAGTAAGTGAAACTATGATCCAGAAACTATGTACTTTAGGGAAAGAAGTTCCATTTGTTAGAAACGAGGTATCACCAAGCTGTTGCGATTTCTCACCAAGCAGAGAGTGGAAGAAATGTGGTGCCATTATTATTATTATTATTTTCAAAAGTTTTATTTCTTTTAAGGCAAACATTTCATCATTCCTCAATCAGTAAAACATTGAAGTACAATTTCTTGTATATCAAAATAATTCTAGTTTACCACCAAATTCTTGTCTAGCCTAATATATACCCCTCCACCCTTCACCCTCTCCCCCAACCCCCCTCCACCTTCCCCCCCCAACTTCCCAGAACCCGTACATGGTATGGATTTCTAACAAACACAGTCTAGAATCTATTGAGAAAAAAAAAGAAATAAAAAAAAATTAATAACATTCTACATTGACCTTAGCTTCTTCTTGCTGAACAACTTTAAACAATTTAAATCATTTCTGATCTTAAGCATAGGCTAACTGGAATTTCTTGGTCCCATATTTATTTTGTATATAGTCAATCCATTTTTTCCAGTCTCGTTTATATCTCTCATTTGAGTGATCTTTAAGATATGCCGATATTTTTGCCATCTCAGCTAAATTTGTAACTTTCAATGTCCATTCTTGAATTGTAGGCAAATCTTCCTTCTTCCAGTATTGCGCCACCAAGAGTCTTGCTGCCATTATTAGATGCAAAATCAAGTTAGTCTCTACCACTGTAAAGTCAGTACCTATACCTAGTAAGAATAGCTGAGGAGTATGCCATTATTTTTGATGACTGAACTTATTCAGTGAATCAAATATATATGCTGATAGGGATTAGCTAGCAAGCTTGGAAGATTTTTTTCCCCCAAGGAAAACAGTGGTAGTTATAGGATCCTCCGAGGGGACTATTATAAAGATGAGGTTCATGGGTGCCTTAAAGGATTGGCAAAGAGGAATGATCTGGAAGGATACATATTCTCACTGAAATGGATCATTATGTCCAAACTTTTTCATATGAACATCTCGCTTTTTCCAAGAACATGGACTACAGCCTAACTATGATTTGCTATCCCTTACTGGATCAGAAAGACTCTTCCACAGTTTTGCTTCAGGATCAACATTTCAATTTAATGGGCAACTCGTGAGATTGTTTCTTTCTGCCGTGAACACAAGACATGGAGCCATTATGAGATGTAGAAGAATGCCTGGTGCTACCATTCATAGAGAAGAGCTAATGTCTTATCAGTATTTGATGGCACACATAGCTTGTTTCTATATTGTCTCTCAAAATGTCATCTTGCTCAAAGGTGAACTCTGTTATTCCATCCATGTGGAAAGTCTAAAGTAAGTACAGAATTGTATTCTCAACAAACTTTTTTTATTTCATTTTACTTATTTTATTTTGTTTTATTTCACCATTTTTCTGCTGTTGTGCACTTAAAAGAAAAATGTTGAATAAACATGATGCTATTTCTGTACAAATTGCACTGTAAATTAATGGTGAGAGAAAAGATGCTGTGCTAATGTGGTTTAACTAAAATTCAATGCAATTGAACAGCAATTCAAATTCTGAGCTTTACTTCTCATTTTACCCACAGGGTTGGTAGTTCTGTGAAGTTTGAGGAGCCGTGTAATGTATAAGTTAAAATTTGAGGTGCTGGCAAGATAGCAAAGTGGCAGCATACATTGTAAAGAGCTCTGACAATTCCTTTAGATATTTCTGTTTAATCCAATGCAGATGATAAGCCCCTGTTAATTACTGTTCAAATACAAACTTCCCTGGCAGCAGCTGTCAGATGGGGAACGGCTCTAAAAATAGATTTCCCCCAAAAAGAAATAATAGAGATAAAAAGAAGGTATACAACCTCTTCCCCTAAAAGACACTCTGAAGTAAAAAAAAAACAATGTAAACACTCCGAATAATAAAGAAAGGACACTGATCCATAACAACTTACACTTGAAAACTTTCTACCTATCAATGCCTGGGTGGCTCAAATTATTTTGATTTGTCATCCGACACTTCGTTAGATTAGAATAATGAAGGAACTTACCCGCTTGAAGGAAAAGAGAATAATTTGAGACTGGGTGGGAAAAAAGATCTGAATTCATGCACTGAAATTGATGTGTAGCTGCTAGCTAAGAATTGGTTGTTAACAGCTCAGGTGTAATCTCATGACCAGCTGAGGACAATTAATAATAAGATTGATGAGCTAAAACATCTCTTGGATCAGAGAAGTTAGACACATAAAAACTTGCTACCTGAAAGCACTAAGATCCAGCTATATATGGATGTGAGGGGGAAGCAGAAAATCAGTGCTGTTGTGAATCAAACCTCTGACATTAAGACTTCCATTTTTACTACCGTAGTTCAAATAACTGGTGTTTCTTACAACTGCACAGGCTCATACTTTTTATTGCTAATAAACAATAAAGTAAAGAAGACAAAGAGAGATGGAATACTCTCTCATAGTTTCCCCCCTGCCCAATGCTCCTTCGTGATCTGGATGGCCTGTGCTCCCTAGCCAAATATATTAGATTGGTGTACCCCTTTAAATTTACACCCTATGACTTCATGTTCATCAGAATGAAGCACTTCCCGAACAAATTTGAAATAATCCCTATTAAAATTTATCATTATTGAAAGAAAGATTCGATCTACATCTCGGGGAATTGGAATCCAGTTCACAACACTGAATAGTGCTGACTTCCTGCAAATGATAAGGAGGACCAATCAGTCAAGGGCTATCTGTTCAGACTTTGACAGTATCATATGTGGGGGGAAAGTCTCAAGACCAGCTGCAATCAGACTTTCTTCTCTGATTCAACAGATGAATGAGTTAACCCCACCCTCCACATCCAAGAATGGACTTGTTTCCATCTTAAATAAAACCCAGAGCTCGTAAATATCTGCCAAATCCTCAGCAGAGATATAGTAAAACTGTTGCCCTGCTCTCTAGCAGAGAGAGACACAACCGATTGATTTATTCTGTGCCTCAGTCTCACACACAAAGTTTCAGTTGTTTCTATTAGGGGGAAAAAGTAGGAGGTATAACAGTAGACTAGTAACTTTTGATATTACTGATCAAACTGATTTTGCAACATCCTGTTCTGTGGATCATTTTATTCCTTCATTCATGGAAGTGAAGAAAATTTCTATTTATTCATTGACTTGTCACCATAAGAGCCAGAACCAGGCAGGAAGTCTTCTTAGACCTGCCTACTCCATTCAACACTTCTTTACTATCAGACTTTTGCTCCAGAGATGATACTGCCAAAGTCTCAACTGGTAGCCATTTGGGGTCTCTGCTAAAACCAGCCCCCTTGTACTATGTCCCATTTAAATCTCCATTGACCTTAGATGTGCCTTCAGTTTCATCTGTAGATCTAAATTATGGGAGAAACTCTTCCCTAATGGATAGATTACTTGTTTTTATCTTCAAAAGCCATGAAAATTCCCAGAGGAAGATATAATATAATGTGCACGGACGTTGCACCAAGGAAATCCCCGTCAAAAGAGATGTGAGACAAGGATGCATTCTATTTCCCCTCCTTTTCAATCTATTCATCAACTCCCTCACAGACAAATTGAAAAGTCCATCTCTCCATCCACCAAAACTGGGAAACAGACACATCTCTGTTCTTCTACACACAGATGATGCTGTGCCCTTTTCTCAGACATAGATTGGCCTGAAACACCACTTTATACACTAGCTGAGCACTGTAAAAAAAAAAAAAAAACTACCAGATATTAACTATTCAAAAACCAATGCATTTGCCAAGCACCCCAAGGAACATGGCTGGTAGCTAAACAACCATCTAATAGAATAAATCAAGACCTTCAAATGCCTATGGATTGTTTTTCATGCCACGGGCAGCTGCAAATCCCACACTTACTTTGTCATGTTAAATATGCATAAAACAGCTTTAGCTCTATACCTTTATATTTGTCCAAAGGAGTCCAGCATGTACCTGCAATGCTTGAAGTCTTCTAGGCCAAGATCCAAGTTCAGCTTCCCTTTGGAGTCTAATTGAGCCCTTGGAGATCATTTCTTCCCCTTGAAAAACTTCAATCTCAGTTT